>NC_059437.1:39168087-39768087 GCF_021028975.2 Sphaerodactylus townsendi
GTACTAGACAATACTAGAACCAGGGGGCATTCATTGAAAATGCTGAGGGGAAGAATTAGGACCAAAAAAAGGAAACACTTCTTCACGCAACGTGTGATTGGTGTTTGGAATATGCTGCCACAGGAGGTGGTGATGGCCACTAACCTGGATAGCTTTAAAAAGGGCTTGGACAGATTTATGGAGGAGAAGTCGATCTATGGCTACCAATCTTAATCCTCCTTGATCTGAGATTGCAAATGCCTTAGCAGACCAGGTGCTCAGGAGCAGCAGTAGCAGCAGCAGGCCATTGCTTTCACATCCTGCAGGTGAGCTCCCAAAGGCACCTGGTGGGCCACTGCGAGTAGCAGAGTGCTGGACTAGGTGGACTCTGATCTGATCCAGCAGGCTCGTTCTTATGTTCTTACGTTCCTTCCAACCTTCAGTTCTTGTTTTCAGTCTGTCAGTTTTGCCCTGTCAAATTTTCACAGCCTGCTTATCGGTTGCTTTTGTGATAATTTGCTTGAAGTAATTTCCATTTGAATCCTGAGAAAGCAAATGGCTTCCTTATAAGGGTGTACAAATGTCACATTTGATGGATCACTTAGAGAATGCTCAGGGGGTGCCCTTTATCGTCATTTGAAACTCTTAATTGGTCTTTTTCCACCCTTTTCTAGGTGAAGGCCTTCCTGGCTGATCCTTCAGCTTTTGTGGCTGCCGCCCCAGTGGCGGCTGATGCTCCTGCTCCTGCTGCAGCAGCCCCACCCAAGGAGGAAGTGAAAGAAGAATCTGAAGAGTCTGATGAAGACATGGGATTTGGTCTCTTTGACTAAACAGCTGGTTTTGACCTATGCCGGCCAGAGCAGAGTGAAAGCATAAGAATAAAAAAGATTACTTCTCCATACACCTGTGTCAAGTGCAGTTATTAGATAATCCAGTCACTCATACTAGAGCGGAAGTGCTTCAGTGGATGGAGCAGGGTGTTAGAATCTTGGCCAACCATTTAAGTTATACCCTTCGTAGATCTGGGTTGTGATGGCCAGATTTTTGGGGATTGCAGAGCAGGTTTTCCTTGGGCTGCTGTTCTGTGAAATGAATTGAGGGAGGAAATAATTCATGGGGATTAAGGAATAAACTCGACTCCAATGTTGCCCTGTAATAAATATCTCCCGCCCCTGCCCCCGTTAAGAATGTAAAACTAAACACGGCCCCCTTTTCAGTTCGTTTTGCATGGGCCTTTAAAAAAAGTTTAGAGCTGATTCCTGAATTATTTGCCACCACTTGTGGCAAATTTGTCAAATTCAGTGATTACCTGTAATCTGGGGTAGGGAACCTGCGGCTCTCCAGATGTTCAGGAACTACAATTCCCATCAGCCCTGCCGAAAAGCTTTGTAGCCAATTGGCCATGCTGAAGGAAAGGGACTTCGATAAATTGTAGTTCTGACTATCTGAGAGCCAAGAGGCTGAGAATATGCTCAACTTACAAAGCCTGTTTTTGTGGTACAAGGGCTTGAAGGAGAATCCTGCACATAGGCTGGAATGTAACACATGGAAAATTCAACCTTGCAAGCATCTCTGAAAGCATTTGGGATGGGTTAAACACATTTCTATGAGTTGATTTGTGACTTTGAAGGACCAAACAAATGACACCTAACAGGCCAAGCTTAATAGAGATGCCCGATACAACACTCCCTGTTGTTGCTTTCCCTCTTGAGTTACATTCACCCTAAAAACCACCTCTTATAATGGAGAGATTTTTTCACTATTATGGAATATAGCCATTGATGGATCAAAATGCCATCAATGGCTATCAGCTATAATGGTTAAACCAACCTCTATGTTAAGAGCAGGTTTAGGGTTGTCAGCCTCCAGGGGGGAGTTGGAGTTCTGCAAATTACAACTGATCAGAAAATTGCAGCTTTGGGGGGGAGGATCTTGCAGTATTTCCTCTTCAAGCACCACCCCAAAATCTCCAGGAATCTTCTCAACTGGTCTTGGTAACCCTAAATTGCACAAACTGCTGTAATTCTACTTTAGAGTCACTTATGCTAGAAGCCTTCACTGCAACCTGGGTGTTACGCAAGTTAATGAACTGTGAGTGAAAATTTTTGTTACCTGTTCTGACTAATCTAATATTCCCACCTCCTTTTTTGGGTGGTGGTGAGCATTCAGCTTGCCTGAGGAAAAGATCTGAGAAACTTGAAAATGAAAACACTATTCTGTGATTTAGTGCCAAGGGGTTAGTTCTAAGGAGAGGGTGTGTGTACTTTGCACTCCTAGTCTGCTATATGAGGTTTTTGGGTGGCCTACCTGACAGGGTCGTTGACAAGATAAAATGGAAAAGAGAAGCCACTTTGAGTTTCCACTGGGGAGAGAAATGAATGATTAAATGTAATGCAGCTGCAAAGAGGCCGCTTTGTTCGCTCCAGGAAAAATTCAGACTCGCAAAGGTCTAATATTGAGTTTTTATCTCATTACTTTGGCAATTCTCTTGACAATACCTGGAACTCCCCACTACAGATGCTCACTAACAGCCTCACCAATGAATGAAAAGATTTGAATTTTCCATATCTATAGTGTCCCTGCTGTTTATTTCCATAACCCTACATAAAAGGGTCTGAACAGAGGGGATGCCAGAGGCATGCATTGACTTCTGCATAGTAAATTTTCTCTTAGAAGAACAGTTTGGATTTATACTCCACCTTCTTACAGGAGAGAAAGGAGACTCAAGGTGGCTTATATGCTCCTTTCCCTTCCTCTCCCCACAACAGACACCTTATGAGGTAGGTGGAGCTGAGAGAGTTTAGATTCTCCAGATGTTCAGGAACTACAATTCCCATCAGCCCCTACCAGCATGGCCAATTGGCCATGGTGACAGAGGCTGATGGGAATTGTAGTTCCTGAACATCTGGAGAGCCGCAGGTTCCCTACCCCTGGTTTAGAAGAACTGTGACTAGCCCAAGGTCACCCAGCAGGGATGTAGGAGTGCGGGAACACTTCAGGTTCACTAGATAAGCCTCTGCCACTCAGGTGGAGGAGTGGGGGATCAAACCCGGTTCTCCAGATTAGAAACCACCTGCTCTTAACCACTACGCCACACAGGCTCTCTTACAGGCTCTGGAACAGAATCTTTAGTCGACCCTCCCCCTCCCCCTCCGTCCTTGTCGCTTAGGAACTATAGAACGGCAGGGGGCGAGGCGGGAGGGCTCGGCCTCTGCACCCGTCGATGAGAGTTTGACGTCAGCACACTGCGCCAAGCACACGGCATGCAACGTTGATACTATTTCCGGGTCGGAGCCGGCGCTATGGCGGCTGACACGCAGGTGGGTGCTCCAAATTGGGGGTTCGTAAAGGGAAGGGGCGGACGGAGCCAAAGCAGAACAGGCGACGGGGGTTGGCTGCCTCGTCCTACTTTTTGAAACGGCATCAGTCCAACCCCCCCCCCCCCTTCCTTCCTGGTTACCTGTCATGAATAGGTTCACGGTGCGCCTATAGGATAAAGAGGGGGTGTTCAGTTTGTTTGGAGAGCCCTTGTCTCAAGGGAGGGGAAAAAAGGAAGTCGGTCTCCTTTACAATTAAGAATAAGTTAACTTGTTTTAAAGGCACCAGAAGAGGCCTGGTAGATGCGACCAAAGTTCATTCGTCTGCTGTTCCACGGTGATTAACCCGCTGCCTTTGGGAAGCCCGCAAGCAGCGTTGGAAATCCAAAGCTTTGCAATGATGTCTCAGTAGATCGTACTAGGGATATGTTGTCTGTAAATAAGGAGGCTCAAAAACCCATCTTCCAGTTTAAGGCTTCTTTCTTTTAAAGGTGTCTTAAGTTTGCGACTGTCACTTGTGACTGGGAATTCTGGAAGTGCATCATTCTGTGCATTAAGCAGTTTGTTTGCCCTGGAATCCACCACGCATTAGTTTAAATGACTGGGCAGGATTTCAAGCGTCAAGACAAATATAGTCCTTCTGTTTTCCCCTCCTATATCATACATCATTTTATAGACATACTTTATGTTTCCAATTTGGGTTGTTGGGGGTTTTTTTTATAATCTTTCCTGCCAAACAGCTAGATTAGTGTCCAGTAGCACCCTTGAGACCAAAAAGTTTTTCAAGGTATGAGTTTTTGAGAGTCAAATCTCCCTTCATCAGATACTGTATTTGACAAAGGGAATGTTGTCTCTTAAAAGCTCATACCCCCAAAAACTTGTTGGTTTTTAAGGTGCTTGACTTTAATGTTACTGTTCTACTGCAGACTGACATGGCTACCCTCTGAAACAATATTCATGGTCAAAGAAGCCATGATGATCAGTTGATTCCAGTGGTTAAATCCAGTTTGTCAGCATCTCAGCTACATGCCAATTTTTAAAAAATATTTGGAACAACTAATATTCTCAGTGCACTGGGCATGCAGAGTGGCTTACATAATTTTTTTGCGTTAGGTTAGACTGGAGATGGTATGAGGTTGAATACATCAAAAACCGTAAATCAATGGTGATGATACATGTTTGGTGTAGAGTGCCAGACCCATGGATACCTATTTTTCATAGTTTTGGGGTGGGGCATATGTTCCCCTGAATCTTGTGACAGATGAAAAATAGTATAGCTAGTGCTGCAACAATAATACAAGATTTTTTTTTAAATGGCAGTGCTTGATGCTATAGAGGTATCTATTTTTATGGTGCTATATAAAGTTGGAAGTAGCCAGGATGTGAAAGGCCCTTGTTCACATCTTACCTTGGCTATGAACTCACTAGGTGTCTTTGTCAAGCTCTTTATCTTGTCAGCCTTTCCTCCACCTGTAATATAGTGAGAGTCTAGAACTATCTTAAAAGGGTTGTTGTAAAGATTACTGAAATACATATGAGAAACTTTGGGGTTTTTGTTGTGATCCCTTAGCTCCTTCACATACTTCCCCTGTTACCTCCAGTTTCATTTGTTGGGTCCATCTCTGCCAGCATTGTATCTTGACCCCTATTATTTTCTTCTACACGAACCCTGTAGCAACAATTTATAATTCTGTATCTCAGATCTCCCCCCTTTGTCTGACTTTATATTTGTCAGTAGTTATATTATACCCATGACTTGCTGAACATGTAGAATCCCCCTCTCCTCTGGCTCTCAGAGAACAGGAAAGAGAACAAATAAGAATGCAGCATAGCCAGGAAGTAGCAGGATTTCTGATTGTCTAGATTCTTATTTTCTGGAGGTGCAGATAGCTTTTTGCCTTTTTGCAATTATAAATAAGTTGCTGGTGATCAGTGTGATAAGATATCTTTTCCTGCAGAGCTGAACGCAAATAATATGCTTCCCAATCAGAGCAAAGGAGAGCCATTTTGCACAGGGGCAGCACTGCATGCAAAGGAGCCCCCCCACACCCTGACCCCCCCACCCTGGACACTTTATGCTGTGCTGGCTACAAAGTACAACCTTTTAAAAAAGAGAGAGATCTTGCAATATAGTGACTTCTGTAATGTAACTGATGTAGGTGATCAGTGTGATATGCACTGGTGATCAGTGTGATATGCACATGAGAGAGGTGGTCAGATTCATTAGTGCTGACCAACAGTTGGAAGGTGGACCCCGCCTGGCGGAACGCCCTGTGGGACCTTGCCGAGTTCTGCAGGGCCTGTAAGACTGAGCTGTTCCACTGGGTTTTTGTGGAGGCTGGCCGCTGACTATGTGCTCCCCCTTCATAACATCGGTGGAATCTGTCGTTCCCCTCTCAGGAGGGTTTTAGTTGTTGGACGCCATCTGCTATATGTTGTAATTTGGAATGCTATTTTAATGGGTTTTAGAATTTTAATGTGAGTAGAGCCTGTATTTATTTATAGTTGTTTTTTGTGCTCTATCTGTTATATTTGTTTTGTGCACCGCCCTGAGCCCTCCGGTGGAGGGCGGTATGTATAAACAAACAAACAAACAAATAAATATAAGGTTTAGTCCTGGGCTGTCTCACTTCAAACAATATCTGTATATAAAGCTACTTGCGGATCAATTTTACAGTTACGCTCATATTTTGTATTAGATGTTTTGTCCATGCATGTTTATTTTAATCATTTGTGGCAAAAACCATCATGCTACATAAAGATCTCCTACATCATTTCTCTGTGGGATCTTTTTCTATGTTTCAGACAATCAGGTTAGCGGTGCTCTGCAAGTCTGCAGTAGATGCATCAGCCTGCGTCTCTGCACATTTTGTCCTTGGGTGTTTTTTCTGCCTGTTCCACAACACTAGAATTCCAGGACACTTACTGAAGTGAATGGGTAGTTGATTGAAGACAGGCACAGATTCATGGACAATAGATCTGTCAGCAGTTATTAGCCATGATGGCTAAACAGAATCTCCATGTTCAAAGACAGTATAGAAGTTGCAGGAGAGGATTCTGTAGTAACTGCCCTGCTTGTGGGTATCTAGTTGGCCACTGTGAAGAAACAGAATGCTGAACTGGGCAGACCTTGGGTCTGATCAAGCTGGGATTTTTTCCCCTCTTACCTTTGCTTGTTGATCCCATTCTGTCAGATCCCCCCCCCCCCCCCCCACACACACTCACTCTGACAGTTTTCAGTCGTCAAGGTCCAATTCCAAGGGTCATGCATGAAAAGTTCCCAAACTCACAAGGGTAATTTAAAAACACAAATCAAGAGATTCAAACCAAGGTCAAGAAGGACTAGCAGCAGAAGGACTAGCAACAGAAGGACTAGCAACAGAAAGGTCAGTAGTAAACAGACATGTTGCTTCCACATAGCTACACCTTTTCCAGCTGCTTATAAAACAGGATGCTACTCAGGCAACCTTGAATGGTGGGCACCAGCTGGCCATCTCAGATCTCCTCCTGTGAACTCTCATCCTCATTGTCAGTACTGGGCTGGCACAGTACTGGGCTGCCTGGTGAGCACTTTGCCTTCTATCCTGTAGGATCTGGCATATTCTCCTCCTACACCATTCTTGAGGAGGGTGAGCGTTTTCCTCAGCTGGCTCAGAGTTCGTGGGCTGCGGAGTCACTGTGCTGGTTCCTAGCTGCGAGTTTGGCCCCATGGGTGCTACTTCTCATAACACTTCTGCCACTGGCTGTGGATATGAGCCAGGGCCACTAGCTGACTCTTCATCAAAGAAGTCATCAGTGACTACTGGACCCAGATGATCCATGACACACCCTGACTTTTCATTGCTTGTTTTAGGTTTCTGAAACCCTGAAGAGATTTGCAGTGAAAGTGACCACATCCAGCGTGAAGGAACGAAGAGAAATCCTCAATGAACTTGGAAGATGCATCACTGGAAAAGGTATTTGTATTTTGCTATAAAAGCACTGAATTATTATTTCTTGACTGCCTCTTCAGAGACCCAGTTAAAATCACCATAATATATAAATGGTTCAGTGACTGGAACTCTCTAGGCCAAATTCAGCCCCTTGATTGATGTATGCCAGTTGACTGTTCCTTGTCCTGGGGAGGAAGTAGCATCAGGCTCGATGGCTGAGCAACTTTCAGAAAGGCATACAAGTTGCAGAAGGACCAAGGTTCAATTTCTGACATCACAGGTAGTGGGATGGGGAAAAACTTCTCTTTGTTTGAAATCCTGTAGAGTTGTTGCTAGTCAAAGTAAACAGTACTGAACTAGATTAACCCATTTTTCTGACTGGGTAAGGCAATTTCATATGTTAATGTACCTGTTAACACTGATTGATGGTTGACCGTTGGGGATCTAATCCATTTCAGATCTGCCAGAAGGAGCAGTGAAAGGCCTCTGTAAGCTGTTCTGCCTCACTCTTCATCGATACAGGTGAGAGGATGGAGACTGGAGATTCTGCCATCATATCTAAACTAAGCTGCTCTGAGTTAGCTGGAATTGAACTCGCTCCATAAAGAGATGGATGATCTTAGATGCTGGGTCTGTTTATCAGTATATCTCTGAGCATCAGAAGCTGGGGACAGGGGAAGAGCTCAATTTGTGAACTTTCTGGAGGCATCTGGCTGGCTACCACGGAAAACAAATTGGTAGGCTAGAGGTGTGTCCATTCATATGTCTTGTGCTTGTCCACAGAGCTTGTAGCAGATTGTTTTGAGTGTCTAGAAGTTCCTAGCAGTTTCTCCTTGGGAGCCTAGCCACATTCTTTTAGAAATTTAAATCTGAGGGTCTTTGAGAAACATTTGGAGAGCTGTTGCTTGACCTTGGGCACCCAATAAATCTCAGTGGTACTATTATCTCATTCTGTGCAGCTTAGCTTCTGAAGGTTAGTTGAGGCCTGGGATGACTGGTAAGCATTCCGCTTATTGAAATGGCAAGGAAAAAAGGGCTTTTGGCCAGACGGTTGAGAAGGAATGATTGCAAACGTGAGCAGTTGATGAGTTCTGCAACCCTTTTTTCATCTCTCGCATTAGAGATGCAGCATCCCATAGAGCCCTCCAGTCTGCTCTTCAGCAGCTGGCTGAATGCCAACCAGAAGCGACGGCAAAAAACCTCCTTATGTCCCTTCAGTCCTCAGGAATCAGCAGCAAGGCTGGAGGACCCAGGTGAGAGCTGAGAGTAATGCTGTGGCAATGGAGAGCCATTCACTGGAATGGTCAGTTTCTGAGTCTTCGCTTGAAATACAAACTTTATTCTTGCGAGGGGGCTGCTGACTTGATAGTCTGGGAAGGCCAGTTGCATAGCAAAAGGAAGAGCAAGACCAAAGTTTGGAAGTCTTCAACCTCACCCCCTTTTTGTTTTGATATCTGAGAAGACCATAGTTTAGAATGCCAGTTTGTGGGGAAGAAGCAACCTCTGGGACATTTGTAGGTCAAGGCAAACTGGAATTAGATAGAAGACTTTGAAAACCACAAGTCTTCAGTTGTGCTCAGCGTGTGAGGGGAAGGAGTCGGAGAGTGCATGGTCACAGTCACTAACAAGATGCATGCCCAATACAAGCAGACAAAGAATTCGTAACTATTCAGATGTTGGATTGCAGCAGGCATAAACCTGGTTTGCAGCAGGCATAAACCTGGTTATTTGTTATGATTCTTCACTGGGTCCTTCCCCCTCGCATACAGAGCACAACTGAAGTCTTCCTGCTTTCTCTATTCAGAGCTAGAAGGTTTTTTGAATCTGATAAAAGAAGCCACCTGAGAAATACGATTGGCCTTAATTTGTGGCTCTGAGTTGTGTGGTTCTGGTCATAGGCTCATTTCCTTCCTCCTCTTTGTGCGACAGCAAGAGCAATGGATCTGCAGCTTCCTTGGCATTATCCTGGACTTGTCTGCTTGTTCGCATAGTCTTCCCTACACATGACAAGAGGCAAGGAGAAACCTGGGAGAAACTGGTAAGGGAATGTTTTATTGGGGTATAAATTGTCATGTCCCCGGGTGGAGAACCAATCAGTAAGTGTTTGGGTAGAACTTGCTATGCAAAGGTGTGGTTGGTAGTATAGTATAGCAGGTGTGGTTTTTCAGTCCAGGGAGTGTTTCACATTTGTTAACTTTATTTTTTGCTATGATGATACTAAAATCTGCCAGTCAGTCCTGAGGATGTTATTCCTGCTTCCCTGATATGCCACATGTCAAGGAGCCAGATATGACTGCCAAGCCACTGGGGGAATATTACTGATTTAAACAGGCTCATTCTCTCTTAACAGGTGGAAGTCCAGTGTGTGCTGCTATTGGAGGTTCTGGGTGGCTCTCGCAAGCCTGTGGTGGACGGAGCTGTGAAGAAACTGAACAGGCTTTGGAAAGAGGTGAAGTCCAGCATCTGAAAGCATGACTTACATTAGTCGGATGGTTTTGTTCCATCCTGCGCTACCTTTTCTGACCTCCTGCTTGGTTTTCTCCTCAGAATCCTGGGCTGGTGGATCAGTACCTCTCTGTCATTCTTGGCTTGGAGGCCAGCCAGGGCTATGCGGCCATGTTGGGGCTTCTGGTGCAGTTTTGTACCAGCCAAAAAGAACTCGGCATCATTAACAGATACAAGGTGAGTATGGAAGGCGGGCTCAGCATCTGATAAAGGCATGGCAGGCTGCTCTCCTTGCTGAAGGCTGGGTTTTCACTGACGGGGACAACCTGGAAGTGGGATCAGAGTGGAAGGATTGAGACCCCTCATTCTCTCTTTTTGCTCAAAACATAATGTGTGCTGTAGCAGGTATGTGACTGGAGTGTTTCTGCTTCTACAGAGCTCCCTCCTTGATTTCTATATGAAGACCATCCTGATGAGCAAGACGAAGCCCCAGAAGCACCTGCTGGTGAGAGAGGGTGTCATAGCCCTATAACTAAGTCCACAATTTACCCCACAGGAAGCCCTGTGCCTAACTTGTCTATGCAAAAACAGCCTAAGCAGAGTTGCACGTGATCTGACCAAAGGTCCGTCTACTCCCACATCCTTTTCTTCAGCAGTGGCCATCCAGATGCTTCTGCAAAGCCCAAGAACATGGTTCTCCCCTGTCCTAACTCCTGGGGTTGGGTTCCTGACTTCCCCATGTGGAAAGGCAAATGATTATTCTCCCTGTTTGACTCTAGACAGTAGCCCAGACAACGGGTGATCTTTCTGTTTGTAAGGAAAGCAGAGGTGTCATTCCCCTCCCCCCCTTTTATGGTTCAAGGAAGAAAAATTTGGCTCAGGTTGACTAGGAGACACTGTCCGCCCTCTTTCATTAGCTGTGTATGTTGTATTCGGTATTCTCATCTTTGTGTTTCTTGCAGGACAACTGTGCTCCTCTGCTCCGATATGTGTCTCATACTGAATTTAAGGACCTCATATTACCAGCCTTGCAAAAGTCCCTGCTGCGGAGCCCTGAGAATGCTATTGAAAGTGAGTGTGTGGTAGAAGATTGCTATGAGTACGTTCAGCTGAGTTAAGATCTGTGGCCAGATATTTTTTCCTCCTTGGGATTTCAGTGCTTCTGACAGATGTTAATTTGATCCCTTGATGTTTGAGTGCCTGGGCAAGAGTTAAATCTGGTTATTCATTGGATTGGGCAGAGTCTGAACTGTTACTTGCTAGGCTGCCTTGGCTAGCTGCTCGTGGCATGTGGTGGACAGTGCTGTCAAGTCACAGCCTCATAGAGTATTCAAGACAAAAGACAAACAGAGGTACTTTATTGTTGTCAGCCTTTGCATAGCAACCCTGGACTTCCGTGGGGGTCTCCCATCCAAATACCAACCAGGGCTGACCCTGCTGAGCTTACAAGATCTGATGAAATCAGGCTAGTCTGGGCTATCCAGATCAGGGCATCTATGGGCTCATCTACATGTATCAATAAGTCATGGGTTCCCTTATGGATATTTTGGAGTTGTGGTGTGGCCAATGTGCAGAGACATGGTACCTCTGCTTGACCTGCAGAACTTCAACTCTCAGGACTCCTTGGGGGTAAGAAACCTAGTTCAGTTGTGCAGAATACCTTGTAGTAGTTTGGTTTTGTTTTTGCTCAGGATGCTGATTCCATTTGCCAGAGAGAAGAATGTCCTGTTAATTCATGACCTTTCAAACCGTGTGACCCACTGGTTTATGTTAAATGTCTTAAATGCCCCCTGTTCAATGGACACGATAGCATCCTTGAAATGCAGACTCTGTTTACATGTGTAGCATTTAAGGGGCTTCTAGTCTGTCAGTTTAATGAATGTGGGACTGGGAGAGGAGGACCTTGAATTGAATGGCTGGGGGCTGTAAGTCTGTTTTATCCCTCTTTCTTTATTTTTGGCTAGTACGCCCAATTAATCCCCTTCAAATCTAATTACCAGTCTCCCTAACAGCAGAATTTTGGGAAAGAGCACTATACCTTTTCCTATTAGCAGCACAACTCTGTAGCTCACAGGTGTTAGACTCAGGCCCTCCAGGTGTTCATGGCCTACGAGTCCCATCAGCCTATGCCAGCAGGGCCAATTGACCATGCTAGCAGGGGCTGCTGGGAATGGTAGTCCATGAACTTCTGGAGGGCCTGAGTTTGACACCTATGGTGTAGCTGGATGTTGCTATGTTTCAGTTAATGCACGTCAGCCTCGAGTGGGGCAGTAGTGTTACTGGGTTGTCATGAGTTTGTTTTTGCCATGCCAGAAAACTGACTTTAACAGCCTCTTCTGTCTTCTTTCTTCAGCAATCTCCTGTCTGTTGGCATCTGTAACCCTTGACCTCAGTCAGTATGCTCTGGACATAGTGAAAGGCTTGGCCAGTAAGTTCTGTCATTTGCTTTTTGCCCTCTTCTAAAATGACAGCTTTTCAAATACTTAAAGTGAGCCATCGTGCCCCCCCCCCTCTTCTTTTCCAGACTGGACATTCCCAAGGCCCCTTCCGCACATTCAGAATAATGCACATTCAGTCCACTTTCACAATTGTTTGAAAGTGTATTTTGCTATTCCGCACAGTAAAATCCAGCTTCAAAGTTATTCTGCATGTGCGGAAGGGGCCTAAGTCTCTCACTCGTTTCTTGGTCATCCTCACCGCTCTCCTCTGCACTTGCTCCATTTTGGTTACATCCTTTGGATGGGGCAGTTCACGTGAATGACTGAGAATAGATCTTCCTAGCTGAACAAAATATACACTGGTTGCCAGTTTGTTTCTGGGCCCAATTCATAGACATTTAGGATAGCGTACCTGAAGGATTGTGTGCAATTAAGCTTTCTGGGTGACCTTGGGAGCTCTGAGATTAGTGGTGGTGCTCCCTTACCTGGGAGGAGCAGCAGTGGCGTAGTGGTTAAGAGCAGGTGTACTCTAATCTGAAGGAACTGGGTTTGATTCCCCGTTCTGCTGCCTGAGATGTGGAGGCATATCTGGGAAATTCAGATTAGCCTGTGCACTCCAGCACACGCCAGCTGGGTGACCTTGGGCTAGTCACCATTCTTCTGAGCTCTCTTAGCCCCACCTATTTCACAGGGTGTTTATTGTGAGCGGGGAAGGGAAAGGAGTTTGTAAGCCCCTTTGAATCTTCTTGCAAGAGAGAAAGCGGGGATATGAATCCAACTCTTCTTCTTTTTCGTCTTCTTGTGGATCTATAATTCCTCCTGGAGAAATGCATGAATGTCCATCTTCTCCCTTCCACCACCATGCATTGATATGCCTGCTTTTGATCAAGCTCAAAAAGGACTGCAACCTTTAACTGATGTAATTGCTTTATGCATTTATCAATTGACCTATGCTTCAGTTGTAGGCCAGGGCTAATCAGTGAAGGCATATTTCAGAATAGGTGAGGTTGTGCATTCAGAGCTGGTTTGGTTTCTTTTTGTTTTATGGCCTTTTTGTTTCTGGTTTGTTCCTTGCATTGCCTTTCAACTAAGAGTGGTAACTTTGTTTGACTTGACAGTGATCTCCACCACTGTATTTAAGAAAAGCACATATGGAAGTTTTGGTGGCACACCACTGTAACTAAAAGGATTGATCGGGGGTTTTTTGGCTAAAAGGTCCATCAGCCTAAAGCTCATTCTGGCATTAATAGCCTTAGGTGTGTCACATTTATTGCATCTGAATAGCTGCCCTTCATATTTTTTAGAAAATGAAGTAGGGCACAGAGGTCACATTTACGATCTGCCTCCTGATCCCCCAACCCCCTTTTGCAAAAGAAATCTGCATGTTCTATATTTGTGAGGTTTGCTGTTTTTGTGTTTGATTTTAGGCCAATTGAAGTCCAACAGTTCTCAGCTGATGGATGAAGCTATAGTTGCATTAAAGAATTTGGCTCGACAATGTAGTGACCCGTCGACAGTGGAGTCACTTGGGAGGCACCTGTTTGCCATCCTGGGGGGTGAGTGGCTCTTTGGGGGCAAAGACTTTATCATGTCTTCCTTTTGGAGTTGATTGTTAATGTATTTCTTACATCTGGTCTGCTGGTGATACTTGTAGCTTCTTTGTCCTCTTGGAGACCTTTACTGCAGAGCACCTGATTCTGATTGTAGGTCACTGTGGGTCTGTGTTTGTGCGATCTGATCAGGGGGCAGGGAGGGCTGGAGATGTAGCTGTAAAACCTTTTGGCCATGTGAGCAAAATTTCCGAAGGTGCTGCCCTGCAAATGGGTGAGATTGGCAGCTGCCTTTTCATTTGCTGTGAGGGCTCCCTCGTTTCAGCAAGAGTCTTCCAGAGGGGTCAGCCCCCCTCCTCTGTCATTCTGCAGAAGGTGCAAAAGAGGATTGTTCAAAAGGATATTTTTGTAAAGGGATTAGAACTGTAGTGTAATGAAACAGCTCAGGAGGTCACTTTATAAGAGATGATTGTAGTCCATTGCAATGTTTTTCTATGTTCTCTTCTTCCTTTTACTGCCTTGTCTTCCATGTTTGTTACCCACCTTCTGTATTATGGTATGTCATGCCTGAAACAGATTTTTGTGCATAGCTGATCAGATCTTTATTATTAGTTCTACTGCACTGTTAATTGGAGTTCTCTGTTATCTGAATGCTTTAATGAGAATGAACTTTAAAAGCTGGACTTCATTAACTGTATTCTGAAGTGCTGTGTAACCCATTCTTTGCAAACTCTTTGTCACCTCATTCTCCTGCATCTGTGAACCTGGCAGTAAATTGGATCTGTTATATACAGAGGGGTTAGGAACTAAATTGTATTTCTGCAGGCACATCAATCTTAAACAAATGTACCTCCTTTCTCCCAGCTTGCCCAGTATGTTTGAATTTCCCTTATCCATTTTTCTTTATGCTTATTCTTTGTGTCTTGTCCATTTCATACTTGGCATGTATGAGCAGAAGCTGCCCTCTCCTTAACTTCTGAGTACTTTTGTTGAATAGTGGGCAGTTCTGGTGCGCAGGGTCAGTTTTGATGGCTGTCTGGCCTCCCTGCCAACCCTGAATCTATGATTCTCCTGTAATATTTGTTGATAGGTGCTGAAGGGAAACTGACAGTTGTGGCACAGAAGATTAGTGTCCTCTCAGGTAAGAATCCTATGTGAGTGCTCTGGATCACCTAGTACTCACAGCTGATATGTTTTCTGAGAGATAAGCAATGGGGCCATGGCTATTCATTCATTGGTGTGTTTTTGATCCTTGTGATCGCAGAGGCTCATTCCGCACATGCAGAATATTGCACTTTCAAACTGCTTTCAGTGCTCTTTGAAGCTGTGTGGAATAGCAAAATCCACTTGCAAACAGTTGTGAAAGTGGTTTGAAAACTCATTATTTTGCGTGTGCGGAAGGGGCCAGAGAGAGATCTTGCAAATGCATCAGTCGAGAAATGGGGAAATTTGGGCGAGCACTGAAGAAAACCTCCTGTTAAATATTGTCTCTTGTTTAGTGAGGAACACCCCCCCCCCGTTGTTTTACAAAACATTTCACCATTCTACATGCTCAGCATGAAAAGTATACAGGCTTCCTACTGGCAGTGGGAAACTTACACTGTATACATATACAATGATTTTAAGTTTTTTGTTTAAATGGAAATAATTTTGACAACAGTTAATATGCCATAATGTGACTAATGATAGTACCTTATTAAAGAGTTCAGTATGTTCAGTGTTATAAAGTTTATTTTAATATCCAAACATGCTAATAGTCCTACCTCTGGTGACTTTGAGAGTTCTTTCCTAGAACACTTGCATTTGTTAACTACAGTATTTGTTTGGTACTTCCAACAGATATTTTTTGCTACCTCTGAGATGGCAAAAATTAAAACTACATGTTCTATGGTAGCCTATGGTACAGAGTTTGCAATTCTTTTCAAGTACTGAGATGTTTTCAGATTCCATGAATGTGTTGTGGGTTTTCTGGGTTGTATGGCCGTGTTCCAGTAGCATTTTCTCCTCTGAAGATGCCAGCCACAGATGCAGGTGAAATGTCAGGAGAAAATACAACTGGAACACTGCCATACAACCCAGAAAACCCACAACACCCTAGAGCTTAGGTGTCAAACTTGCGGCCCTCCAGATGTTGTGGACTACACTTCCCATCACCCCCTGCCAGCATGATGCTGGCAGGGGATGATGGGAACTGTAGTCCATAACATCTGGAGGGCCGCAAGTTTGACACCTGTGCCCTAGAGCTTTCGGCCATGAAAGCTTTCTGCAATACACTTCAATGTAGGTTGTTTTCTTGCTTTTAGGGATTGGCAGTTGTAGCCATCATGCAGTTTCTGGGTCATCCAACCAAGCTTTAAGCGCAACTGTGGTGGAACTTTTTATCCCATTCCTGCAGCAGGAAGGTAAGCATCGTTTTGTATTTCTCCTTTCCTAAAATGCATAATCTTAAAGTGCAACTTTTATTTGATATGGTTTGTTCATTGCATCTTTATCCCACCTCAGTCTCCTTGTGTTGGTTGTGTTTTCCTTTTATTAGTCCATGAGGGTACCCTGGTGCATGCCATCTCAATCCTTGCTCTCTGGTGCACTCGGTTCACCACTGAGGTGCCCAAGAAGCTGATCGAATGGTTCAAGAAAGCCTTCAGCCTTAAGACCAGTACTTCAGCTGTGAGACATGCCTATCTCCAGTGCATGCTGTCATCCTTCAAAGGTAAGGTTTGTCCTTGTTCGCTGAAGGTATTCTTTATTCGAACATAGCTGGTTTCTTTTAACCATCTGTAAACCATATGTTCTCATACACCTGATACTTTAATTACTGTGACTGAAAAGAAAACTTCACTTTTTCTGCAGACATTTATGTGTTAATAGTCATTCCGTTACTGTATTTATCAACTATGATAAGTTTTAAGGACATAAAAAATTGCAGGGGTATTCTGAGATGTGAAATGTATTTCTGTAGCCTTAAAATGCAAAAAAAAAAAAAAAACCCAATAATTTTGTTAATGACTAAAAATTGTAGTGGTACTGTTGAGCATCAATTTTACTGCTGTAAAATACGGAGGCTGTTTCCGCACGGGTGGAATACAGCGCCCCAGTGATGCTAAAAACAGCATCCCCGGGGAGGGGTTCGCATGGCCGCCGCCGTATTGCAGCAGCGCCGGCCTCGCAACCCCTGAGGAACGCGAAGCCACTGTTTTTCGGAAACAGTGGCTTCCAACTGGAAGGCGCCATTTCCCCCCCTTTCCTGAATGCCTTACCACCCCCTCCAACCTTCTGGCGCATTGCCCAGGCCAGGGGATACGCCCCCCCCTCCATCCTTGCGAACGGTCCCGGGGTGTGTGTGTCGGCCTCACCCTGCAGCGTGGCCGTGCGGAAATGGTCTCTGATAGTTAAAAATGCAGTAGTATTACTGGCATGGGGAAAGCAAATTCTTAGTAACTGTTATGGAGGCCCTGCGTCCCACCTAGACTACTTCTGCATATCGCTGGTTGAGTACCAATGACCTAAGACTACAGTTTGAAAATCACTGTATTTTGAGAAATCCAGTGGCTATAGAGATTCTCTCTGGGATGTTCACCTCCATTGTGGTGATAATGGACCGTTTTAACATCATGTTTCATTGCAGTTATCCTGTGCCGTTTGTCTCCTCCTTACACCCTGCAGGAAATGTACTTTTTCAGGGACTCGATTTGCTGCCAGTGCTGATCCAGACAGTTGAAAAAGCAGCGGCGCAAAGCACTCAGGTTCCCCTTGTAACGGAAGGCGTCGCAGCAGCGTTGCTGATTTGCAGGCTCTCTGTGGCTGACGTACAGATAGGTAAGATCTTCGGCAGATCCTCGGAGGCCTGAAATGGTTTTTCATTACTTTACAGGGCCGGTTTCCTTTTGACTATGAAGGGATTGCTTAGGTATAGCAGGCAGAGATTAGCTTGTCTGAAGCTAACTATACTATTCAGAAGTCTTCCTATACTAATGCAATTGCACTGTTGTCTTATCTTTTCAAGTCAATTTCAAGGTGCTACTTTAGGCTTATCAAAAAGCCCTAAACAATGTGTGTCCACTCCCATATGAAGCTCCCTGTAGCTTGAAATCGTTATGGGGCAGCGATTCATTTTCCATCTCGTAGGAAAATCATCTCGTAGGAGATCAGACAGCTGGGATTTATGGAGCATTGTCCTAAGTCAGCAGTACTTTATCACCTCAAGGGTTAGCCATGACGAAGAGACTGCTTTTGGAATAAGTTGTGTTTTCAGTCTTAATTGATAAAAGATTTCAGCTCCAGTATGGAATTGTAGAAAGCACCCCAGCCTGGTCCGCAAGAAATCCTTGCAAGACGTCTGCTTGTCTTGTGCATGCAATAGTCTCCTTTTCTTTGCTTCCCAGAAAACAAGCTGAACAGCTTCTGGCAGCTGATTCTGGATGAGAAAAAACAGATTTTCACTTCTGAGAAATTCTTGCAATCTGCGTCAGAGGAGGGTGAGTTGTACTATTTCAGAGGTTGCCCTTGCATTTGTTTTTGTTGTTCAGTCATATTTGGTAAGCTGTTCCATGTAGCTGATGTGGGAGTGGAACTTAGGGCTTTGATGGGCTACATCTGCACCTTCCTTTGCTTGGGGCATGCTACAACTATAAGTGGTAAGTCAGGACAGAGCAAAGTGGTTGAGCTTGGAAGAGCTTTGGATCTCTTCAGCCCCTTGTTCCAAGGATACTTGCACAATGGATCAACATGCTAATTCCCCTTTGATTTAAAAGCCACTACAAGCCTTCCCACTGCTTCTTTATGGGCAGAGCTGCATGCTTTATTAGATGGACTTCAGCCTGGCCCACATATCCCCAGTTTTCATTTGTGCTTTGAATAAAGGTAAAGGTAAAGTTTCCCCTTCAGTCATGTCCAACCCTGGGATACCACTGCGAGCAGTGATTTCATAGGCAAGCCTCTTTTGTGGGGTAGTTTGCCATTGCTTTCCCCGGCTATTCTTTACCCCCAGCTATGAGCTAGGTACTCATTTACCGACCAAGGAATGGATGGATAGCTGAGTTGACCATGAGCCAGCTGCCAGGATATCTGACCCAGAGGGGGCTCGAATTCCTGACCGTGTGAGTGGCAGTGCAAGCACTTAACCACTACGCCATGCGGCTCCTTTGAATACTTTGAATGCTTTCAATACTTAAACCCAAAAAAGACCTCTGCATACTTGAACAATATTACTGCTCAGCTTCTTAAAAGATCACCCCCCAAAGGGCATTGCCTCTCTTGTGTGTTGCTGAGCAACTACAGTCTAGAACAGTGATTCTCAACCAGGGTTCCGTGGGACCCTGGGGTACCATGAGCACGTCCCAGGGGTACCCTGACAATGCTACCGCCTGCCCCCCCCCCCACCAGAATCAAATGGATTTTGAAGGGGCAGGGGGAGGGGGGTTTGGAAACCTCACGGGCTTCCTTTAAACAACATTTAAAACAGCCTTGTTTTATTTGCCTAAATACGGTGTGGATTGGGGGGTTAGATTTAAAGAGAGCTTTCCCTTTAAATCCCCCCAAATCCATGCTGAATTTAGGCAAACAAACAACTTATGGCATGTCAATGCTAAGCTTCCCACTCACCTCCCTGCTTGCCACTCCCCCCACCTACAGGCCAAAAAAGGAAAAAAACCTCAAAAAAATTCAAAAAAAATTTCAAATGAACCTCAAAGAGATATGAAGATATGAAGAGCGAGGTCAAGGGTACCGGGACGTCGAAAAGGTTTGGAAATACTGGTCTAGAAACTTGCCATAAAAAATAAATAAAAAAGAAGCAAACTGAAACTTGCTCATTTAAATTTAGACAACGGTAACATGAAAGTTGAGATCTTTAGAAAGGCAGGTTCTGTGGTCGTATGGAATCATGGTATGTATATGGACCTGGCCCTGGGGGAAAAATGACCAGCTCCACATCATTTTGTGCTGTTGTTTTCCGCAGCTATGTGTACTGTCCTACAGCTGACAGAGCGCCTCCTCTTGGACCATGAGCATCGGCTGCCTGGTGCTAAAATCCAGTACGTATAGCTTGGTTTGCTTTCCCTCCAGTCCAATACCTTTATGATGACTAATGAAAGGGATTTGTTTACTTAACCATTTTAAACTCTGCTTTTGTCTCCATTGGGAACCCAGAGTAGCTTACAAAATTACAAACAGTACAATGTACGAGATTCTGGGCTAGTGCTGAATCTGCTAGCCCAGCTAATTCAGGGCCACAGGTGACAAATGGCCAAGAACTCTTTGGCTCGCACCTCTGGCCATGATCAGGCTAATATGGGAATAACAGAGGCTTAGCCCAGATCTTATTTGGGCTGCTGATAGGTGCCCGTTAACAACTGAGATCCGCTGTTCCCCTCTTAGAGAAACTAGAGGAGTTATGGGTTGAACGCCATCTGTTTTAAATGATTATGGTCTGTAGCGCTGCATTTTAACTGATATTAACTTTTAGTATTTTTATCTTATTTATTCACTTGTTTGTATTTATGTTGTAAACCGCCCTGAGCCTTCCGGGGGAGGGCGGTATAAAAGTGGAACAAACAAACAAACAAACAAACAAATAAATAAAGGTGTTCTCTACCTTCTTTTCTCCACTAGCAGTGTTCCTGGATACACTCAGCATTGTTCCTCAACTGTAGGAAACCCCAAATGCCTGGAAGGAGGGGAGAAAATATTTTTTTCCACTTCCACCATCTGTGGAATGCTTCTGATGGAAATGCGTCCGTGGCTACACCTCTTTATTCATTCTGGACTCTGAACAGTAGTCCCATTTGCACGCTCTCTCCTTTCAGGCAGTATCACAAGGCCCTGGCTGCAGTCCTTCTCAGCCGACCATGGTGTGTTCGGAGGCTTGCCCAGCAGACGACCAGAAAGCTCTTGGCTTTGCCTGGGGGATTCAGCTTGGCTTACGGGCTCTTAGAAGAGCTGAAGGCAGTTCTCAGTTCTCATAAGGTAAATGTTTCCTGGTCAAACTGGAAATTTAGCTTGGAAAATAAAATGTAAACCAAGCAGTAAACTGTGTGCTGCAGTAAGAAGCAAGCCAGGGGGCAGAGACCTGAGGGAATCCCCTACACTGGTGTGTCTCTTTGCCTCACTATCCTTCTCAACGTACATGCCAAGGGAGGGCATGCAGTTGACCTTGCTCTCTAAATGTGAGTCTTTTGGGACAGCACCAGCAACAAATATGGGTGCTTGCCATCCTGAAACTAGGACCCTATAACTCATTTGAGGCCCTGACCCAAGGCTTTTGAAGACCAGTGAGTTATAGGCATTGATCTGAAGAAGGAGAAGAGCTGGTTTTTATACCCTGGTTTTCTCTACCTTGAAGGAGTCTCAAATTGGTTTATAACCACCTTCCTTCCCCCCAACAGACACCTTGTGAGGTAGATGAAGCTGAGAGAGTTCCAAGAGAACTGTGATTAGGCCACGGTCACCCAGGAGGAGTCTTTATGTGGAAGAGCGAGGAGTCATACTTGGTTCTCCAGATCAGAGTCCAGCATTCTTATTCAGTACACCACGCTGACTCTCCGTTTGATTAATTTGCCACCAATTAATTAGTCAGCAGGTCCTTTGTAATGGAAATCCATGCAAGAACAGTAAAAGGCAGTTTTAGAAGTTGCCTTCTTCTCTCTCCCTCTTGACAAAGAGGGACCGGGGATCTCCTGCCCAGCATCTCCCCGTGTGTCCTTTTCCTGCTTGCAAGCCACCCAAATACCCTTCCTTCAACAGCTCGGGGAAGCTCATGCAATTAGGAGCACAGGTGGATTGAAGATGGGCAGGCTGCCGCACCTCAAGGTGTGCTGTGGGTGGCTGCCATATACATATGTGCATGTCATCTAAAAATGAATTGTTTTCTTGGTTGAAACCAGTTTAGGCACATGCATATCTATCTTGGTTTAATAAATTGACTACCATTTCTTTAATAATTGGAGAATTCTGAATGCCAGGGAACATTTTATCAAACTAGTAACTGCTAACCGTGCATGCGATTCTAAAATTAGAAGGAAATTAGCAATAAAATTGCTGAAGTTGAAGTTTAAAAATCCGTTTTCTTCAAAATTCTAGGAGGAACAGATGGCTTTTTCAGAATGCTTGTGTGTGAGGGGTGTGTGTGTGTGTGTGTAATGCTTTGGAACAACACGAACTGTGCATGACAGGAAGGCAATAGAATATAAATATGAGGTCAATAGCACCCAGTGCAGTTTTTAAAGACCTTTGTTTTCTTGGAGTGAAACTGGTGTATGTTACAGTTACACATTCTGCTGCAGACTTGCTCTTCAGCAGATCCTAGAGACTGAATGAAGTGGCCAGTGTGAACAAAATTGTAGTGATGGGCTCTTCAGTATTTTAGCTTTTTGATATCCGTTCTGTGTTCACAATACATTAGGACTTTGTAAATCACTCTTTTGCCAAGTGCCTTACTTGTTTAGGTTGTTGTGAGGCATTTCTTACATTTTTTTTCATCCAAACAACTCAGGATCCCTGTTTTATCCTGTCAGAAAATATCCCCTGTGAGATAGCTTAAGTGGAGACAGAATGTGAGTGATGGATGTGTGTGTGAGGTTCATGGCAGTCTTGGTCCAGCACTCCAACCAGCTCAACTCCTGCTTTCTACAGCATTGTAGTTTTCCTTTCTGTCTCCACCCTGTTACACCTTCTCTGCACCCAAAGTGGTCAGGTGCCCCACTTGCAAAAGTGATGTCCCCACCCGCTTCCAACCTGTGCACTACCGTAGCAGTGGCTCTCATGTTGTTCCATGTAATCTTAAACCCGCACTTGTTCTCATCCAGGTGCTTCCCACCGAAGCCTTGGTGACGGAGTCTGGAGAACTATCTGAACAGGGAAGAACCTACATCCCCCCTCGAGTCCTTCAGGAAATGTTATGCGTGATCTCCTGTGTGGCAGGGGTGGATGCAGACCCTGAGGAGAAGGAAAAGCTGGCCTTGGAGATGCTGCTTGTGAGCAATCACCCTTCCTTAGGTGAGTTGAGGGGAAGTTGCTGCTGGACCGCGGGCTTGTCTTGTCTTCTCAGAAGTGAAGGTGGGTCTTTGTTTGAGCTGCCTGTAAGTCGCCTTCACAGTTTCTCTCTTCCAGTGGCAGGGCAGTCTGGTCTCTGGCCAGCCCTTCTGATCAAGATGAAGCTCGACCCTGAAGATTTCATCACCAAACATTTAGGAAGAATTTTTGACAAAATCACTTCTCAAAGCCCCATGAACAAGGTAAATTGGTTTCATTCTCTGGGAATGGCTTGCAGGGGCATCTTTGCTTAAGGGTGTGTTTAGAAGAAGAGTTTGGATTTATATCCCACCTTTCTCTCCTGTAAAGAGACTCAAGGTGGCTTACAAGCTCCTTTCCCTTTCTCTCCCCACAACAGACACCTTGTGAGGTGGATGGGGCTGAGAGAGTTCCAAAGAACTGTGACTAGCCCAAGGTCACCCAGCAGGAATGTAGGAGTGCGGAAACACATCTGGTTCACCAGATAAGCCTCCGCCACTCAGGTGATGGAGTGGGGAATCAAACCCGGTTCTCCATATGAGAATCCACCTGCTCTTAACCACTACACCACACTGGCTCTCAGCATAGATTGCCGGATATTAATCTACTTTGGGAAGAGTGAGCTTGTTGCTTCATTCAGGTCTGTCATCTAGCACAGGGGTAGGGAACCTGCAGCTCTCCCGATGTTCAGGAACTACAATTCCCATCAGCCCCTACCAGCATGGCCAATTGGCCATGCTGACAGAGGCTGATGGGAATTGTAGTTCCTGAACATCTGGAGAGCCGCAGGTTCCCTACCCCTGATCTAGCAGAACATCCCCCAGCTCTTCAAAGTCTTGAACAAGAGTGGGGCTGGGGACAGATGTTCTCTGTAGCTCCATCGGTACCCTGAGACCAGCAAAACCATAGCAAATTATGCAGGCTACTTCAACCCACAAGCTTACTTCATAGGACAGTGGTGGCGAACCTTTGGCACTCCAGATGTTATGGACTACAATTCCCATCAGCCCCTGCCAGCATGGCCAATTGGCCATGCTGGAAGGGGCTGATGGGAATTGTAGTCCATAACATCTGGAGTGCCAAAGGTTCGCCACCACAGTCATAGGATAAGAAATATCTTGATGCAGCTTTACACAAAGGTGAAGAGTGTAGCTCCTTGTGGATTACTTTACAAAACTGTAATGTTTTTACCATAATACTGTACTCAGCTCTGGGTGCTGAGACTTTTAAATGGCACTGCAATTATGTAATAATGGTTGTTTTTTAATCTATTTATTTTTGTTCACAGTCCTCTCTGAACTCAGTGGGCATGCTCGCCGTCCTCTCCCCTGGCAGAGTTCTCCCTCAAGTGATCAGCACCATCTCCACCTCTCTGGAAAACCCTGCTCTTCATCACGTGACACTCGAGGAGTTTGCCATCATGAATACCCCTGAAGGGGAGCTGTATGACAAATCTATCTTGCACAGGTGAGAAATGGACGCGTAGCATCTTTGGAGTCTTTGCCGAAGCCACAGCGCCCAGGGGCAGTGACTGTAACGGAGTTGACTTCTTAGAATTGTTCCCGCAATTAATGCTCCTCTGTGCTTCTTTGCATCAGTGCCCAGCAAGACAGCCTAAAAAAGGCCAACATGAAACGGGAAAACAAGGCCTATTCTTTCAAGGAGCAGATCATTGAGCTGGAGCTGAAAGAGGTGAGGCCTTTGTGCTGCAGAAATTAATGAACAGCCAGTGTGTGTGTGTGGGGGGGGGGGGGGGGGGCTGTGTGTGTGCTGTCAAATCACAGGTGACGTATGGTGATTCTGGAGGGTTTTCAAAGCAAGCAACATTTGGAGGTGGTTTGCTGTTGCCTGCCTCCGCCTGAGCAGAGAGCATTCTGAGAAAAGCATGACTGACCCACTGTGGTAGACACTATATTGCAGTAGAGGGATGTGGATACGACTTCCTCCTGAACTCTAGGTGGCCTTGATCCAGTCACCATCTCTCAGCCTTGTCCTGCTTTACAGGCAACAATGCAGGAAGAACCAGTGTGGTGTAGTGGTTAAAAGCAGGTGTACTCTAATCTGGAGAACCTGGTTTGATTCCCCGCTCTACCACTTGAGCTGTGGAGGCTTATCTGGGGAACCAGATTAGCTTGTGCACTCCCAACACATGCCAACTGGGTGACCTTGGTCTAGTCCAGGGGTAGGGAACCTGCGGCTCTCCAGATGTTCAGGAACTACAATTCCCATCAGCCTCTGTCAGCATGGCCAATTGGCCATGCTGGTAGGGGCTGATGGGAATTGTAGTTCCTGAACATCTGGAGAGCCGCAGGTTCCCTACCCCTGGTCCATTCAATTCTTTGGAGCTCTCTCAGCCCCACCCACCTCACAGGGTGTTTGTTGGTGGGGGGGAAGAGAAAGGAGATTGTAAGCCCCTTTGAGTTTCCTGTAGGAGAGAAAGGGGGGATATAAATCCAACTCTTCTTCTTCTTCTTGATGTAGGTCGCCTTGACTTCCTGGAGGAAGGCAGGGCAGAGGACTTGACCATGTTTGTTTTGTTTTTGTAGAGGGGTTAACCAGAGCAGTGGCACAGATAGTCTTTGAAGCTTGTGTCTTTGCTGTCTGAAGTTTGAGCACTGACTTTTGGTTGTGTTGTGTTTTGTCTTGAAACATTTTATTTGTGAAAAAAAGTAAATATTTTGAGGTGTGCAAAGATAAATAGAGATGAAAAAGGAGCTGAAGAACAATATAATACAGTGTTTTCCATGATACCATGATTGTATAAACCTTTACAACCCAATATTATTAGGCTTAGAGTTCTCAGTATGGTACAGGTGGAACATGTTCCAGGGAGGATTCATTAATGTGTACCAGGAATGAGTACACAATGGCACAAAAGGTCTCCAATTTTGCCAGATGCTTTTATGTGATGCTTTAGTTTCCCCATCATTAGATGATACCACATCCTGCCCTTTGCTTGACGCTTTCAGGGTTCAGCCTTCCCCTCTCTCATCCAGGGGTAATTCCAGTGGGTGGCTGTGCTTCTACTGCAGTGATGGCGAACCTTTTCGAGACCGAGTGCCCAAATTGCAACCCAAAACCCACTTATTTATCGCAAGGTGCCAACACAGTAATTCAACCTGAATACTGAGGTTTTTGTTTAGAAAAAACGGTTGGCTCCAAGGCGTGCATTACTCAGTAGTAAGCTTGGTGGTAGTCGATGGCTTTGCTTTGAAGCAACCGTGCAACTCTTCCAACGGGTGAATCACAACCCTAGGAGGGTTTACTCAGAAGTAAACCCCATTGCCAGCAACCGAGCTTACTCCCAGGTTAAGGATCGCGCTTTAGTTCTTTGCATGAAATTCAGTGGGGTTTAACAGCGCTTAACAGGGTTACCTACACTGCTTCCCCAAAAGTAGGTCTTAGGTTTGATGCTAATAATCGAGCCCAGCAGCCCAGGCCAGCCTGGATGTGTAAAAGTGGGAGACTCTGTTTGCACGTGCCCACAGAGAGGGCTCTAAGTGCCACCTCTGGCACCCATGCCATAGGTTCGCCATCACTGTTCTACTGCATGGGAAGGCTGCAGGGCTAGCAGCAAGCCCCTTAAGGCACCAGGCTGTTTGAAAGCACGCGGTCTCTCCGAGCAAGGATTTTGCCGCTACAGTTATATCGGGCTTGTCTTTGTTGGTTCTCTTTTGTGTCTGACACTTATTCATGAGCTTTAAGTTGTTGACAAAATAACATGACTGGTCCTCTGCAGGAGATAAAGAAGAAGAAAGGAATTAAGGAAGAGGTCCAGCTAACAAGCAAGCAGAAGGAGATGCTGAATGCCCAACTGGAAAAGGAATCTCGCACCAGGAAGCAACTGAAAAAGGCAAGTAAAACAGAGTTGGGCTAAATGCAGCACCTGGTCGGGCATTCACAGTGCCAGCAAAGTGCTTGCCATGATGACAGGCAGGATATGTGCAAAAAGAGTCTGTGTATTTCATGGATAATACCTGGGGATTGTAGTGTTTCTGTGTTTTGTTAATAGACATGTTGTACCCCCAGTCAGGTTGTAGAGTAGGTTCTGCCCTGACTACAGTTGTGGCACCGCCAAATTCACTGCTTTATTTTGCTTTGGGAAATAAGAAGAGTCAAGGGAAGCAATTGGTCAATCTCCTTGAAATTGGGACGAATCCTGCCCTTGGCAGATTCCATGGAAGGAATCTGCACATAATCCTTGATGCTGCTGAAGTGAGCAGGTGACTTTAGGTTTAGACAGGTATGCAGTAGCGCAGGCACATACATACCCAGTCACTTCCACTGTTGGCTGAATATTTCAACCTGGCACCTGGGTGGCAAAAGTGGGCTGGGAACTCATGGGGTGATCTTGTGGTCAGTTGCCCTCTCATCCTAGCCTACCTCACAGGATGGTTGTGAGGATAAAATGTGACTATGAAAGAAAGTATTCTGCCATGAGCTCCTTGGGGAAGGACAGGTAAAAATGTTTGAAGCAGATAATTAGTCTTTAAGGTACTACAGGATTCTTTGATGGTTTGTCATATGTCTTCTCTGATAAAATAGATGAATACACTTGTTTGTATGCTCTCATTCAGAATGTGGCAGCCTTCTTCTTAGATCATGTTTTGAAAATAACCTTTTTCTGTGTCTTCTTGCAGCTTGATGATGAATTGGTATCCATGTTGGGTCTTCTAGATGCTGTACTAAAGAGGAACCCACCTGGGCTCTCTCAATACATCCCTGCTCTCATTGGCTCCTTCCTACCTCTCTTAAAATCCCCATTGGCTGCTCCACGGATTAAGACCCCTTTCCTTTCTTTGGCGTCTTGTGTGATGCCCACTCACTTAAAGACTTTTGGTTAGTGTTGATAGCTCTTCAGTTTTGTTAAACCTCTGCATGGCTTTTTTTCCAAGGGACTTAAAATGTCTTGCATAAAATAAAAGCACATTAGAACATCGCAATGAAAAACAAACAGGGCATATTGCTGACACTAATTAAGAAATCATATCTTAATTGACCCTGCTTGACGGCTAATTTTTAGCAGGGGTCTTGTGATCTGAGCTAGGGCAAAAAGGCCAGCCTCATTTGTTTCGCTGCATGAGCAGAACCAGAAAAAAAGGCAAGGTCCCGTGTCTACATGTAAAACACAGCTGGGCAGGCCAGGTTACCTGCTTTGGTGGGCAATCTTCCACCAATCACCTCTGTCCCCTGCTTCTGCTCCATAGGACAGTGGGAGAAAAATGGAAGCAAAATGGCACCTGTTGATGCTACGACATCACTTCCTGCTGCACAACTGAAGTGACATCACCACATCAGTTGCAGAGCAGGAAATGTCATTACGGCATCAGTGGGTGCCATTTGGGTGAGCAGCAGTGTCGTAGTGGTTAAGAGCAGGTGTACTCTAATCTGGAGAACCGGGTTTGATTTCCCGCTCTGCCACTTGAGCTGTGGAGGCTTATCTGGGGAATTCAGATTAGCCTGTGTACTCCCATACACGCCAGCTGGGTGACCTTGGGCTAGTCACAATTCTTCTGAGCTCTCTCAGCCCCACCTACCTCACAGGGTGTTTGTTGTGAGGGGGGAAGGGTAAGGAGTTTGTTAGCCCCTTTGAGTCTCCTGTAGGAGAGAAAGGAGGGATATAAATCCAACTCTTCTTATCCTCCCCAGTCTCCCGAGGCTTGGAAGCGGCAATCTTTTGTAGTGATGCTCTGCATGTGTGATCATAAGGGTAAAGAGGCAGAGGCTGAAATCTTGACGAGTGAATTCTCCTCTCCACCCTTCCATCCTGCCTCCAGAGACCATACACAATCCCACATATTTGTGGCAACATAGTTATTTCTCTGTGGCGAAAGAGACAAGTTACCTGCCCTCCCCTAGCCAAATTCAGCCCACAAGTATTGTTTTTTTTCATGGGAGGGGATGAAGTGGGTTGAACTCTGTGTTTTGTATTTAGCCCCTGGTGGGGGGAATGAGATCCTCAGCTCTCATTGAGCAAAAAAGAATATCTTGGACTCCCTCTGGCATAACTTGTATCTCAGCTGGTCCCTTCTGTGGGGAGGTTTCCTGTCTTCCTCCCCCCACCTTCAAAGTTCTGATCTCCAAGAACGAAAAAGTTGTCCCCACCCCATTTTAGAAGATAGCTGAGAGTATCTAAATTTGCTACAGCCAAGCTTGTGTTCTATATCCGGTGATGCAGCCATGGCTGTGCAACTTCCTGAAATCCTTCTTTTAGGCTGACTTCTTGTCTGTACCTATGAAGCTACCATCGTAGCAAGCCTGATCCCAAGATCCTGTTGTTCTTCCCCTTTTTGCAGGTACCTTGGTAAGTCACGTGACTCTGCGGTTGATGAAGCCAGAATGTGATTTGGATGAATCCTGGTGCCAGGAAGACCTGCCCAGTGCTGTTCATAGAGTGGTTAACTTGCTGCATGGAAACACTGTTCCTGGCCGGATGAGCAAGGGGGAGGCAGCGAGTAAGGAAATTCTTTGATTCGTAGATTGGTAGTAATTTTGCTTTCATCTGCTCAGCCCTTTTCTTTTGGTTCTATTTCGTTTGCTCGCAACTGAAGAAAACAAGCGACAAGATCCTGCGTTTGCTAGTTAATCCCCCAAATCAGTTAATAGATGTAATTTTGGCTTGTCTGCACCTTTAGCAGAATTCTGCAGCTCCGTTATTATTGGGAGCTAGATGGAGCACGCATATTATTTCTATCCTGCAGGTACTTCACCGGCTGCCCTCAGTTACTGGACTTAACTAAAACATTGAATGGGACATTCTATTGACTCACTCTATGAAATCCATTTTGTGCCCTCTTAAGAAAGGCAGAGTATAAATAAAATAAATTGAGGCAGTAGCATTCAGCTGCAGTTTAAAGCTTGGTCCAAACCTCACTGAGGCCAGCAGCAAACTGAGCAAGCTGCGTTGACCTGTGGCTTCATACTGCTGGCTCCGCCTCCCAAGGGCCACCTCCGGTCAGGTGGAAATTGGGGGGCGGAGCCAACAGTATAAAACTAGAGCAGGTCCGCTCAGCATGCTCAGTTTGCTTCTGACCTCAGTGAGGTTTGGGGCCAGCTGAAACCAGCAGCAAACGGACTGTTCCAAATTCCATGCGGAGATTAGAACAAGGCACCTGGTCTTGCACTTGAACTCCATGTGGAGTTTGTGAATAGTCGGTGTCCAACTGTGCCATGACCCGGAATGGTGGCCACAGGAACTGGTGCCAGTAGCCCCCTTGTTCCCCCCC
The DNA here is from genome assembly GCF_021028975.2 of Sphaerodactylus townsendi. Lineage (NCBI taxonomy): Eukaryota > Metazoa > Chordata > Lepidosauria > Squamata > Sphaerodactylidae > Sphaerodactylus > Sphaerodactylus townsendi. Next base: position 39,197,981 of record NC_059437.1, read on the forward strand.
TTACTACATCAGTGGGTCTTTCCCAATACCTCTTCCGTGGGATCCTTTATCTGAAGAAGGCAAGGAGTGAATTGGACCTCCTACACATAAAGACAAAGGGAACCATGGGCCCTCTCCTCATTTTGAGTAGTCCCAGTACAACTAATTTAGTAGGGCATAGGCTAGGTTAAAACTGTGTCCGTGCCCAATGTTCTAATGCACAGGTGTCAAAACTCGTGGCCCTCCAGATGTTCATGAACTACAATTCCCATCAGCCCTTGCCAGCATAGCCAATGCTCATGCTGGGAGGGACTGATGGGAATTGTAGTTCATGAACATCTGGAGGGCCATGCAACAGTGTAAAGTGCTGTACCTGCCCATAACATGTGAGGAAGCAGCTTTACTCACTAACATCTCTGGGTTTTCTTCTGCTCCTTGTAGGTCATTTGCCACTGTCAGCTCCAGCATTTTCGTTGGTTTTTCCTCTCCTAAAGATGGTACTGCTGGAAACTCCCAACGACAAGGAAGAGAAGGAAGAACTTCTGGTCAAGGTTCTCCAAACCATCACAGTACATGCACAGCTCCGGTCAGTTACAGACAACCAGAGTTCACTGGTGGATGAGGTTAGAGCTGGTTCTTTATTCCAGAAATGTACTGAGGCGTTTTTTCCTTTTTGTATTTTTCGAGGCCTGTTGATTCCCACAGGATCTGACTTACAGTCCCATCCAAACTTGGTGGCTGTGGACAACGCCAGGTGGCATCGCATACCCTGATGCTCCCATGGAGGTTTCTCGACAGCGTGGGGAGGCTTGAACTGTAAAAAAGCCTCCCTGCCGCTGAGAAGCTCCCATTGGACTGAATGGAGCCCTGATATGTTGGCGGGGTGTCCCAGCTCCGGGGAGGGCCGTGGTGGCTGCACGCCATCAGAATCGCCCATCCGCTGGGGCAAGTGCGCCAAGGAGGGCTAATCCATTGACGCAGCTGCTGCTGCTTCCACAAGTGGATTCGCCCCCTGTCCCCACTTTGGATGAGGCTGTGAGTCCTGTTAGACAGAGTGTTAACAAATGTACGTTAAGCAGGAATAATATATGGTTAAAAAGTAAACTTGGGGCATAATAATATATGGTAAAAAAGTAAACTTGGGACAAAAAAAATCTAAAATGAAAAGTCTACAGACCTACACATTTGTTCTCTTTTTCGTTTTGTACTTCTTGGTTTGAGAGCTACTCTCTGGCCTGTTAACAGCATCATGATCCCTGATCACCTTCTGTCAATCAAACACATTAGGGTACTTCTTAATTTCCCCCAAACCCTTCAACTCCCTTGCCTTACAACCCAGAGGATTCTTTCTTTCCCCTCTATTTTGTGATAGTTCCCTGATCCCCAATGGTCCTAACCTCTGGATAGAGTAGCACTTCACTTTGATTGTGAGCTAACTGTTCCCCATTGGTTGTGCTGTTGCTCTCCATAATAAAGTAAATTCACTTTAATAAGAAATGTTTACACTTCCCCCTTTTGCCCTGTTTTCCGGCTACCTGTCAGAATGGTCCTGAGTTACTGCCTCGTACTGACATGCTGCTGCTCCTGACCAAAGTGATTGGAACCAGCTCTCCACGATTACAGGTGAGTTGGGCAACCAACAGGTAGCCCATGGGCCAAATGCATCCTCTGGAGCAATTGTATTGTTATCCACAATGACCCTAATAATATTTCCAAATTGTTAGCAGTAGGAGTTCTGTACTTCTAATATTAGGAGCTGCGTGGTGTAGTGGTTAAGGGCTTGCACTACCACTCACACGGTCAGGAGTTCAAGCCTCCTGTGGGTCAGATATCCTGACAGCTGGCTCATAGTCAACTCAGCCATCCATCCATTCCTTGGTCGGTAAATGAATACCTAGCACATAGCTAGGGGGTAAAGAATAGCTGGGGAAAACAATGGCAAACTACCCCACAAAAACGGCTTGCCTATGAAATCACTGCTTGCAGTGGTACCCCAGGGTCGGACACGACTGAAGGGGAAACTTTACCTTTTTACTTCTAATATTACATAGTATCTATTCGGGGTTTTCAGAGTTTAAGTATTCCATTAACTGTGAAGTCCTTTCAGCTGGGTGACCCTTTTTAGCCTATCTGGGACTATGGAGTAGTCTTATAAACATTGGCCATCCCTGTTCTAGGACATAGATGGCTCAGTTACTGAGTGATTGTGCTCTTGGCCAGTAATTCCAGTTCAGAGATTTCTGTTAGGAGGGGTATAGATGATCCGCATGGGACTTTGGGGGAATCAGGTGGTATTCTTAAATAGATGATACTTGGCTAGGTGGGCAATTGCCCACCATTAGTGTAGTTCATGATCCATTCATTAAAATATATTTGGTTCAAGGATCCCTAAGGAACTGCTGATCTCACAAAAGTATGCTATCTTTTCTCGCTAGTTATGTTGGGGAGTGGGCAGGTTTTCTTGACAAGAGATGTTGTAAAGCAAAGAATTCACTTACGATAGTGCTGGGGTTAGCACACTCATAGGATCTCTATTCTGGGCAGTTCGTGAACTGCAGAAGGCAGCCTGTAAATAACCAAAATAAACCGTGTTGTGGAAGTGACTTTGGTCATTCATTCTAAATCTGTTGCTGTTTCTCAGGTTTTGGCTTCAAACGCACTGACGGCCTTGTGCGCCAGCAGTAGCGGAGAGGACGGTTGCGCCTATGCAGAGCAAGAAGAAATTGACGTGCTGCTTCAAGCCCTTCAGTCTCCATGCATGAACGTTCGCGATGCAACTCTCCGGGTCAGCTGGAATCGAATTCTCACTTGGATAGAACAGTTATTGGCTTATGATCATCCTCCGCTCCACTTCATGACTTAGGCTTATTCCGCACTTGCAGAATAATGCACTTTCAAACTGCTTTCAGTGCTCTTTGAAGCTGTGCAGAATAGCAAAATCCACTTGCAAACAGTTGTGAAAGTGGTTTGAAAATGCATTATTTTGCGTGTGCGGAAGTGCTTTAGTGTTTATGCTGAACTTGTTTCCCCAAAACATGAGTATGCTGCTTCTTTTCTAAATTAGGGCCCTCAAGAGGGTGAGCAGTTCTTCCAAATTGAAGCCCTCAAGATGGCGAGCAATTTTAAAACATTAAAAAATAAAAAACAAGGAGCGTGTGGAAAATAAGTAGCGGAGAACCAACAAGGAGGGGATAGGTTAGTGAGCGTCCACCAAACAAAACAGAATAGACTTCTCCATCACTTGCTGATGGAGAACCGGGAATGAGTCAGGGTATTATGAATATGGAAGGATCTCCCAATGACTGTGGATATTAAATCTTGTAATGCAGATTCAGTGTTCGGGATCAAGGGGGAAGCCAGGTGCTGGGGACGAAAAAGGGGAGGGCTATTGCTTTAATTCCTTGCCTGTGAGCATAGCGCAGACTGACAACTGCCAAAGCTTCCTTGCATTCATTGCAGCATCTGCGATTGGGCTTTATACCATAGTGAGAAAGGCAGTGAAAAGTGAGTCGCATGGGAGCCTGAAGTTGATTCCAGTTGTGTGGAGCAATGGGTGAACAGCCCAACATGCGAATTGCAGGCTCTGGCAGAGAGAGCTGAGCCACTTCCTAGTTTCACCTTCTTCAGACAATTCCTGTGATTGAAGTCTTGAGATACTTGGCAGTGAGGAAGCTGACGATTAGCTTTGTACTGATTTGTCTGGTTGATTTCTGTTCAGGGATTGATGGAATTACAGATGGTGCTGCCAACTCCAGATAGTGATGAGACGAACGGGCTGAACCTCTTGCGCCGTCTCTGGGTTGTGAAGTTTGACAAGGAAGAAGAAATTGGGATGTTAGCAGAGAGGTGAGAAGTATCATTTGCAGTCCTTTTCTCCTACAGGCAGATAGTCCAAATGGTGAGTGGACATCACTGATTTGGGACCTGATGTAGCATATTCATGACCTGTGAACATATCAACGTGACTGTCAGTAGTTTTCCAAAGTCCCTTTACTACCTAAAGTTGACTTTATAGCTGGAATAGCCAGAGTTTGGGCAATACTCATGCAAAGTGCACGTTATGCCAAGCTGTGGGGGACTCTCTACAGTTTCTGCATACAGACAGATAATGGCAAGCAAGCTCTGAATGTCTCTTACCTTGAAAACATTACGGGGTCGCCATAAGTCAGCTGGGACTAGATACTACTTTCCATCATCATAAATTCCATAAAATTCAAGCTTGGTTGCTACAGAATTCGGAGTATCTTGACAGTCCTAGTGTGCACATGTATAGCTATCCTGTAGTGAAGTGCATCAACCAAAATAATGAAAGTATGTCTTGACCACTGTAAGGATTAGTAATTTGTGTTGAATCTTCAGAAACACAAAACCTCTAAAAACCAGTGCTAGGAGGTGACCTTGGGAGAAGACCTCAACCCTTTTGGCCCAGGTTATTGGCCCTCCATAATAATTAATTGGCCACTGTGAGTTGGGATGCTGGACGAGTTAGACCAGGAGTCTGCAACCTGCGGCTCTCCAGATGTTAATGAACTACAATTCCTATCAGCTGCTGCCAGCATGGCCAATTGGTTGCAGACCCCTGAGTTAGACCAACGGGCTGATCCAGCAGGGCCTGTTTTATGTTCTTACATCATGGGATTTATTTATTTCGTTCCTTACTTAAACCATTTATACCTCACCTTTTCCCCCAATGAGGACCCAAGGCGGCGTCTATGATTCTCCTCTCCTCCACTTAATCCTAACAACACTCCTATGAGGTAGGTTAGGCTGAGAATGTGTGACTAATCTGAGGTCACCCAGCAAGCTTCCATTGCAGAGTGCAGATTCGAACCTAGGTCTTGCAAATCCTCCTCTGATGCTCTGACCACTACACCCTGCTGGGCTTCCTTTTCCTAAGAGGACAAAAGCTCATTCTTAGGCAGCTGAACTCTGCAGCCAGAGCCACAGTCTGGCTAAATTAAGAAATATCCCTCAAACCCAAAGTTGTCTGTATTGCTCAGGTCTGAAAGCAAGATAGGGGATGGTTGTTTCAACTTCCTCTGTTACCTGCAGGCTGTGGGAGTCAATGGGCCTGGAGCTGCAGCCAGATATCTGTTCAGTGTTGATTGAAGACGTCATCCACCATGAGGAAGCCGTGCGGCAGGCAGGCGCCGAAGCGCTTTCCAAGGGCGTTGAACAATACCAAAGCCAAATGAGGGATGTCATGACCAAATTGATGGAGATTTATCAGGAGAAACTCTACGTGAGTCCCAAAAAGCAGTCTAACCGCATGCAAATGGAAATGCTTGTTTCTGCCTTTTGGGGTGCCTGAACAGTTTATTTTTTCCTGACCGACGCTTATCTCTTCTTCTCTTATCAGAGGCCCCCTCCCGTTTTGGATGCTCTTGGGCGGGTGATATCTGAATCTCCGCCTGACCAATGGGAAGCGAGGTACTCCCTATTTAAATTCCGGCTCTCTTAGACCCCTTCTGCACATGCAGAAGAATGCGTTTTCAAACCACTTTCACAACTGTTTGCAAGTGGATTTTGCTAGTTCGCGCATCTTCAAAGAGCACTGAAAGCAGTTTGAAAGTGCATTGTTCTGCATGTGCGGAAGGATCCTTGATCTAAATGAAATGTTCCAAGTTTTCTGTTGACGTTTAAAAAGGAGCAAGTGTGACATAAAAATGTAACAACTGGCATGTTATTCTGACAGGTGTGGCATTGCTTTGGCCCTGAACAAACTTTCTCAGCATCTGGATAGCTCACAGGTGAAGCCTCTCTTCCAGTTCTTTGTACCTGATGCCCTTAACGATCGCAATTCTGAGGTCCGGAGGTGTATGCTGGATGCAGCTCTCTCGGCACTCAATACCCACGGCAAGGCAAGTTGAATTTGATTCCTACTTCTAACATTAGAATGAGTTAGTGGGGGACCTGCAAGAACTTATGGGGTGCATCTCATTTCCCCTCCCCCCAAATGTCCTCTTTTCCTTTCTTCGAAGCCCCCTCTGCCTTCTCCCTTTTTCCTGCTTGTTTCTCTCCTTTCCATCTACCAGTCAGTGTACCTTTATATCCCCCAATCTACAGCTTCCCTTCTTTCCCTTGCCCTGGCAGCCTCTCCCCAGGAACCTGTAATCCAGTTGTGCTGTGCAGCTGCGCTGGACCCATTTGCCCTGCGGGGGAACCTGCAAAAACTGGAGAGGAGAACTGTCATTGTTAAGAGCAGGTTGATTCTAATCTGGAGAACCGGGTTTGATTCCCCACTCCCCCACTTGAGTTTGTAAGCCACCTTGAGTCTCCTTACAGGAGAGAAAGGTGGGATATAAATCCAAACTCCTCCTCCTCCTCCTCCTCCTCCTCCTCTTCCTCTCTTGTTTGATGCCATGTGGTTTTGCATGATTTAAATGTTCACTTTACCACTTGAATATGTATAGTAATTGCACCCCCTGTGTGGCTGACTTCTCATTTTATGCCCTACCATAGCAGGTATGTTCTTATGGTTTTTTTTTACTTGGTTTACTACTGCACTGTTCCCTGTCATTACTTTCAGTTGACTTTTAGAATATATAGGTGGGAACTGTACCTTTTCTGCCACCCCTCTCCCTCACCGCATGCCCATTCTTGCTGCTCTACCCTCTATCCCTGCAGCTCTGCCTCGATTTCATTTTGCATTAAAGGCATCGCCCCCACACTACCCAGTCCTGCTTAAGTGATTTCCTTCTGGTCACGGTTAACAATATCTTGACTTTCAGGACAGTGTTAACTCCCTGCTGCCAGTGTTCGAAGAGTTCCTGAAAAACGCACCGAACGATGCCAGCTATGATGCTGTGCGGCAGAGTGTAGTCATTCTGATGGGGTCTCTGGCTAAACATTTGGACAAGAGTGATCCCAAAGTGAAGCCAATCGTTGCCAAACTGATAGCAGCACTCTCCACTCCATCCCAACAGGTATTGTATCCCCCCCCCCCCCCGTTCCATAGTGACAGAACAAATCAGTGGACCTTCCCATCAGGATATGTGCAGGCCCCCACTTCCTATAATATATAGAAGCACAAACACATGAAGTTGTTGAAGCGAGCGTACTGAGCAAAGTCTTGCTTGCCTACACTGGTTCGTTTCATTCATCTTCATGGTTTCTGTGCAGTCCCACGTTGGGACTGTGCGTGGCAAGCCAGCTGTGGAAAAGATATCCAAAGCTTTCTAGCGGACCAGGAGCGCCCCTTCCTTCTAGCTCTTTCCCGCCAAAGTGATCACATGACCAGGAGCACAGGCCCTACTCCCTCAGTTCTCTTTTTGTCACCATTTTTGAGGCTGAGGAGACTAGTTTCTCTCATCAGTCGTCATTCTAATAACAAATAAACTTCATATAAAGCAGAAATGTTTCTGGATTTCTACTTTGCTATATTTCTCAAGAGGAATCTCCTCAGAATTGTGCCAACAGTGGCTTTAAAATGGTGCTGATAAATGCCCATTCTCTGTGCTTTATCTGCCTGGGGGATCACACAACAGAACTGCCTACTCTTTCTGTCACCAAGCTACCCCTCGAGTCATCTTGCTTTCTCTTTTGTCATTTTTTATGGGTCCCCCAATGTGTCAGAATCCTAATGTAAAGAAGTTTCTTTGAGCCCTACTTAGATTTAAATTTCTTGGCTCACCCAAACATTTTGTTTTGAACAAATTTTTTCCCAATGAACTGAAATTTACTGTGGACCTTAGAGCACTTTATAAATAATACTATTTATTTACTTATGTACAACTTTTGTTAATAACAATAAATATCACAGTATTTAGAAAGCAGGAGCAAAACAGCAATTCACTCATAAATGAGGAGCAAGTAAACTACACAATTGGATCATACAGAATTTGAACTGCAGAGTTTAATTATAAACCAGGATGGACATGTATTTCATTGAGATCTTGGAGTTTATCTGTGCATAAGTTTTTCAGCATATTTGGAGAAGGATAGTTGGGAAGTTAGTTGGGTTCAGAATAAACCACAACAGGGAGGAATAAGAATATGTGAAACTTTCTTTCAGATGGATGCTACTTCATGCTCCAAGTATTCCCTTACTATAAAAGAGGTCAAATTATTTTAATTTGGAGGGTTTAATTAAAATGGCCTTGGAGGTGATTAGGGGAAAGTGAAATGCTACATTTCCATAGTTGGCCACTTGGTGCTGCACGTATCAATGAGAACTCTAACAACAGCTAAAGGAGTGATAGCCATTCTGTACTTTTTACCGGTACTCATCCCTCTAAAACAGTGGCTCTCAACCTTCCTAATGCTGTGACCCTTTAATACAGTTCCTCATGTTGTGGTGACCCCCAACCATAAAACTATTTGTGTCTCGGTTCCTAAGACCATCAGAAATATGTGTTTTCCAATGGTCTTAGGGGTCGTGACCCACAGGTTGAGAACCACTGCTCTAAAAGATTTTGAGTTGAAGAGAAAATTGCAGAATTCCCTATGCTATAAACAGCAATCTATTGTAATATCTTGTTAAATGCTGACAAAACGGTCAAATGTCTTTATAAAAAAGAAAAAATGTAACCCAGCTGGGGATCTTCGTGACCCAGATATCTGAGCAGTGAAGTGCCTCTTATGTGGTTAGAAGGAATTCATGTGTGAAAAATATTCTTCAGCTATCAGAGGTTCATGAAGCATTAGGTCAGTCGGCATGCCTCTGGTGACCTGTCTCTGGCCCTTCCTATAGGTTCAGGAGTCTGTGGCTGGCTGCCTCCCGCCTCTTGTGCCCGCGATCAAAGACGATGCAGGAGGAATGATCCAGAAACTGATGCAGCTGCTGCTGGAATCGGATAAATACGCTGAAAGGAAAGGTGCTGCCTATGGGTTAGCTGGCCTAGTGAAAGGCCTTGGCATCCTCTCACTCAAGCAGCAGAAAATGATGTCCACTCTGACCGACGCCATCCAGGACAAGAAGAACTTCCGGAGGCGAGAAGGTGAATTAAGCGTGCTTTTCTCCTTTCAGCTCAGTTTGCACTGTTGAAACCAGGGGTGGTGGCGTTAGTGCAATCACCTCATTATCAGTTTGAACATGGCCATTTACAGTTGCGTTGCTGTAGAGATGGGGGTGTAGGGCAGCTCTCCCTTACATTGTCTTGGTCCTGCTGTTCAGAGGCCATGGTTTGAACATAGCCTTGCACCTTCACTGCAGAGGACTGAAGTCAGGTTTACGGGTAGAACGTGTCCTTCTCAGTTGGCCCGAGTGTTTCTTTATTAGCTGTGTGCTGCTCCAGTGTCTGAGAATCAGCGCAGGCAAGCGATTCATCTGCAGGCTGACTAATGCATTCTTCTGACTGACCGTTCTGTCTGTCCTTAGGGGCCTTGTTTGCCTTTGAGATGCTCTGCAACATGCTCGGGAAGCTCTTTGAGCCCTACGTGGTCCACGTGTTACCCCACTTGCTGCTCTGCTTCGGAGATGGAAATCAGTATGTTCGAGAGGTAAGGGGAGTAGAGTTCCCAAGAGTGTGGACGAAGAGCTTTATCCTTTTCCATCTGCTTTTCCAGTGCTTGGCATCCAAGTAAGGGAAAATCATATACTCATGTAGGGTTTTTTGCAGTTGGGAGGGAAGGGGTTGTAGCTGAGGATAGCAGTGGAACACAGTGGCAGACCTCTCGCTCTGCATGCACTGGGTACCAGACTTCTCTTGCCAAATCTGCCCCCCCCCCCCACTTCCTGGGCTCTCCATACTTCTGCCTCCCTTTGGGATGGAAGAGCATCCTGGATTAATTTGCTCCATGGGCAGTGAGCAGGATCTGCCAGGCAATAGACAACTCTGTGTGCTGATTTGAGTACTGGACTAAGATCTGTCCCAAGCTCAGTTGCCCGCTTTGCCCTGGGAACTCACTGGGGATGGGCCTGTCATTCTTGCTCAGCCTTAAGCGACTTCCCAGGGTTTTTTTGTCATGATTATAAAATACAGGAGGGGAGAACAATGATGCAAGCCACTGTGGGTCCCCACTGGGAGAATGGCAGGGTATAAACATCTAAATAAATAAAAGGTTTGAAGATGCTTTTAACTCCAGCTGGGCTGAGAAGTCTACGGCAGGCTCTGTCTGCAGTCCAACTTTTACAGCAGTTAATTGTTTTAAGAAGAGAAAAAGAAAAGCACAGATGTTTAGAAAATGGGGAACTGTGATGTTCTGACTCCCTGTGGCAAAGGGGTAAAGTATGAGATTCCTTGGAATGGCAGGGGCCTCCTATCTTCCAGTGGACGTTTTGGCAGTGGAGGCATGGCGAGCACCCCTCCCTGTGGATTTACTGGAGGAGAAAAGAGGTTGAACTGAGAGCCCAGCGATAGTCACACCATAATCAAGCAAGTGAAGCACTGGAAGGTGTAATCAAGAACACAGAAAGCACTAGAGCATAGGTGTCAAACTCGCGGCCCTCCAGAAGTTATGGACTACAGTTCCCATCATCCCCTGCCAGCATGATGCTGGCAGGGGTGATGAACTATAGTGTGCACTAGAGTATTACAGAAGGGGCCAAGCAATGGCAAAAGATGCACCTACCTTAAGGACAGTGGGAATTTTTATGGCTATCTGCTGTAGCTGTGTTACAAGAATTGGCAGGCTTCCTCTACCAGCAAGGGAATAAAACGCTTTCAAGAATTTGAGTGATCCTGCCTAATAGTTGGGCGCAGCAGGATGCAAACTGACTGCTGATGAGAGTGAAAAATCCAGAGTATTGATGTGGTTGTAATACATTTGTCTGTGGCTGATGCTTTCATCTCATCTCCCCACCCTCCCTCCCCGGGCACGACTACCATACCCATACCACCATTGCTAGGAGCAAGCCTGCTCTTCCCTCAGCTTGTATGCGAGGGAGAATTACATTGTGCAGCGGGATCTCGTTAGAAACTGAGGGCAGATTCTAAACCTTGTCATCTTTGCCTCGAGGCTGCCGACGACTGTGCCAAAGCAGTGATGAGCAACCTGAGTGCCCACGGCGTGAAGCTGGTCCTGCCATCGTTGCTGGCTGCATTAGAGGAGGAATCCTGGAGAACCAAAGCTGGTAAGATCTTTATTATTTCAGACGTCCTCTACTCAGGGAGGCAACGCAGACCTCTTCAGTCAGGCCTCATCTGGGCAGTGCTAGTTTTTTTCTGTTTCATGCTACTAGTAGTCTGGGTTTCCTTTTGTATTTCAGCCCCTATCATGGAATTGGGAAAACAGGCTTGGAATCAAAAGTTCCCTGTGTCCATTCTTGCGTGCGTGTGTGTATGTGTGCACACGTGTGCATATGTCATAAAATAAGTTTCTATTCCTCATAGCAAATAGAATTCAGATTTTTAAACCATGTCTTTGAAAAGTTTCCATTCTGAATGTATGGACGGGAGGAGAATCCTGTTAGTTCTGGATGAACATTATTTTCCTCTCACTCCTCTCAAATGTAGTCAACTGTCTGCTGTAGGAGCTTTTGGTCTCACAGTCCATCCCCCCACCCCCACAAGTTTCCCTGACAACTTCTGAGCTAATTGACTTCTCCTCCTTGTAATTGAGAGCCAGTGTGGTGTAGTAGTTAAGAGCAGGTGCAGTCTAATCTGGAGAACCGGGTTTGATTCCCCACACTGTCAGTTGAGCTATGGAGGCTTATCTGTTGAACCAGATTAGCTTGTGCACTCTCAGCACATGCCAACTTGGTGACCTTGGTCTAGCCACAATTCTTTGGAGCTCTCTCAGCCCCACCTACATCACAGTGTGTTTGTAGGGGGAGGGGAAGAGAAAGGAGATTGTAAGCCCCTTTGAGTCTCCTTACAGGAGAGAAAGGGGGATATAAATCAAAACTCTTCTTCTGCTCCAGTGAGTAGTTTGCTAATCTCCTCTTTCACACCTTCTTCAGGTTCTGTGGAATTGCTTGGGGCCATGGCCTACTGCGCTCCCAAGCAGCTCTCGTCCTGCTTGCCAAACATTGTGCCAAAACTCACTGAAGTCCTCACAGACTCTCATGTGAAGGTCCAGAAGGCAGGACAGCAGGCGCTTCGGCAGATCGGGTCGGTTATCAGAAATCCTGAGATTTTAGGTAAGCGTCTGACTTGCAGGATGTATTCCACTAACAGAGCTTAATAACAGTATTGAAGAGCACAGGCTTTCATGTGTCATCTGGAATCCCTGTACGCACACAGGAGCCATTTGATTAAAGTGGAGTAAACTGTAAAAATTCTGTATTAGAAATAGATGAGTGGAATATAAAGACAAGCTGCAGGTAGGAATGGACATGGACAGAGGAGCTGTAGGACTACATGCAACAGGTAGGGTCTGTAGGTGCAGCCGGCTGGGAAGAAGCAATTTGTGTCGTCTGAGGCTTCCAATACGACTACTTTGCAGTCTCTCACTGCTGTTGGACTTTGAAGTGATGGTTGTATCTTATTGCTATTGTCAGTAGGTTTGGTTAGGACTGACAAAGGGAGAGACTTCACATCATGCAGAATTGTGGGATTTACTGCCACAAAGCATCATGGTACCAGTAACTTAAACATCTTTGGAAAAAGATCTGTTCTCCATTCATTTACCTCCAAAAATGGCTGCCAGTCATGATGGCTGATTAGAACATCTGTGGACAGAGGCAGTATATGAATACCAGTTATTGGTGGGACAAATTTTCATGGCCTCTTCGTGAGCCAGGAAAAAATTTGTAAAAAGCCAACAGTATAAGTGCAGATATTTATTCCGTTAGCACGCCCTACAATTATCATGTTTGGTTCCTCAGTCAGAGGCGTACCTAGGGAAAATGTAGCCCCGTGCAAAATCTGAGTCATGTCTGTCCCTGTCCCTCCCCCACATGGGTGGCCGCCCTCCCCCACCATGACCAAACAACCTTTTTTTGCACCAGGTCATCTCAAAGCCACCATCACATTATAGAACATGCCCCAACTTACAGATCTGAACACAGAGCTGGCCCACTGAAAATGTGTGATTTTCCTCCTCCCACGTGACAAAATGGCCGCAGCTCAGGGACATTTGACCCTATATGTCCCCCTGGGTGGTATGTCCCTGTCCTCAGGGAATAAACCTAGTTTGTGAGTGCCTGAAGACATTTTTTTATTAATAATTTTATTAGGTTTAAAATATATAGAAATTATTACATCCATTTAGCATAACTTGTCATTTGGGGACAAAACACAACAGAAAAAAGAGCAGATAATGAAGAAACATAGAGAGTAGAAAGCAGAAAAAGAAAGAGTAAGAGAGAAAAAGGAAACAAGGGTAAGAGTTTAGAGAAGCAAGAGGGGACTTGTATTTCCATTGATTATAAAAGAGGAAAAGATTAGAGACAGGATATGAAGTGACATTTTGCTGGCTTCGTTTACATTTTATTATGGTATTTATTAGGTTTAAAATATATAGAAATTATTACATCCATTTAGCATAACTTGTCATTTGGGGACAAAACACAACAGAAAAAAGAGCAGATAATGAAGAAACATAGAGAGTAGAAAGCAGAAAAAGAAAGAGTAAGAGAGAAAAAGGAAACAAGGGTAAGAGTTTAGAGAAGCAAGAGGGGACTTGTATTTCCATTGATTATAAAAGAGGAAAAGATTAGAGACAGGATATGAGAAAGTAACAAGAAAGAAGTGCCTGAAGACATTTTGCTGGCTTCCGTTTACAGTAGAATGATAGATGCGATGGATCGTTTATCCGATCTAGCAAGGCAGTTCTTGTATTGGATGAGACTTTTTCTCAAGAGGAGTCCCGTTGCTGTTAGCACAGTGGTGACTTCTTACTGTGACCTTATTCCTCTGCCTCCTTTTCCAATACGCAGCGATTGCGCCAGTTCTTCTGGATGCCTTGACAGATCCCTCCAGGAAGACTCAGAAATGTCTGCAGACTCTGCTGGAGACCAAATTTGTCCACTTCATCGACGCGCCTTCTCTAGCCCTCATCATGCCTATTGTCCAGAGAGCTTTCCAAGACCGTTCCACAGACACCAGGAAGATGGCTGCCCAAATCATTGGGAATATGTATTCACTATTGACTATTGATGATGATCAAGAAGGTATGCCAGCTGCTGAGTGACAGCTTTGTGCTGCTGGAGACTTGCGGACCTTGAGAACCCAAGGGTTAAGGTTAAGTGAAGGCATCCTGTGTACTTATTGGGGATCACACCTGCCGTACAGTGAAGTAGTATATGCTGTCTCTCAATCAAATACCATGTTTCCCCGAAAATAAGACAGTGTCTTATATTAATTTTTGCTCCCAAAGAATAGCATATGTATTTTGTGGCAGGGGATGTCTTGATTTTTCTCACTGTGTTCTGTTAGGTACGGACGTAGCTTCCAAACAAAAACTTTGCTATGTCTTATTTTCAGGGGATGTCTTATATTTGAGGGACACAGGGTAGTTTTATCATCTTTCCTCCAAGGAGCTCAGGTTGCTGGAGTGGGGGTTTGAATTGGGGGCTCCCCGGAACTTCGCTGGACACCACGCTACACTGATGCTCTTCTGTCTGTTTTCAATGTATTAGTTAGGCCCAATGTGAAGGAACAAACCCACAAGCCCTCCCTGTTTCTTTGAGTTTGTCCCTGGGAGGTCAGAAACCCCACAGCTATCCCAACTCTGCCCCTTTCCCTCATTCTCCAGGAGCGCCAAAACCTTACTGAGTCTCACTGCTACCAGCAAGGCTGAAAATATCTCTTAAACAGCCTCCCATCGAGCACTTTGACCCTGCATTGCTGTTTAGAGGCTCTGCCTAGTTGCCTTGCCTGCTCATTTCTCTCCTCCAAGCTAGCATATTTATCACAGCTTCACTGTTTTGTGCTGTCTTTCTCCTGGGATGGCAAGTTTACATGCTGCCCTTCCCTTTTGTGACACTTCAGATAACATGACTAAACTAGCATGTGGAGGTAGTAGTGGGAGTGACTTGAGGTTTCGTTCAGCAGAAGCACTTTCCCCCCCAGTCCTGCTACCGGGCATGTTTTTCTATGGTACAACTATTCTTATTTCTAGTCTACTTTTTCCCAAATGATTTTTTTCTACGTTATTGTCTTCTTCAGGATCTGGCTCCTTACCTGCCCAGCGTGACTCCTGGACTGAAGGCCTCTTTGTTGGATCCTGTACCTGAGGTATGCCTTCCTGCCATTCTTTCATCTACTGCTAGACGTATGAAACTGCCTTATAGAGAGTCACAATAGTGGCCCATGTTGGCATTTCTTATTCCAATAGGCGCATAGGTCTCCCCTAGATCCTGTTAACTGGAGACATTGGAAACTTAACCTTGGACTATCTGCATGCAAACTGTGTTTTACCAACTGAACCACCAGTACCAAGTCAGTCCATTTCACCCCGGACTATCTATTCTGAATGCAGCAGCTCTCCAGAATACCAGCCTTGTTCCATTAGATCCTTTCACTGGAGAGGCCGGTAGTCGAACCTTGTGCAGGCAAAATATGTGCACGCCACTGAGTTCCTAGCTGCTTGCTTCTGTCTAGTTCTAGTTACCTCTTTCTTTGAATCTGCAGGTCCGCACGGTATCTGCAAAGGCACTGGGGGCCATGGTGAAGGGGATGGGGGAGTCCTGCTTCGAGGACTTGCTGCCTTGGTTGATGGAGACCCTGACGTATGAGCAGAGTTCGGTGGATCGATCTGGTGCTGCACAAGGCAAGAATGACTGGCTTTGTCTAACGCTGGTGTTGTCTTCTCCTTCCTTTCCCATCTGCCATGTAAACTTGGCTCAAGACTGTGCACGAGGTGATAGGAAGTGTTGCTGTCTTGTTGATGAAGTGCTGAAGTTAGGTGCAAGAGAGCCAGCGGCTGATTGGGAGTATTCCAGGCAATCTAGGGCCAGGAACTGATGGCCTTGACACTCCATCTGCACTGTCCTACCTCTCAAGATTGTTCAGAGGTTAATTAAGTAAAGTTAACCAAATGCTTCCTACCTTAGAATCATAGAATCATAGAGTTGGAAGAGACCCCAAGGGCCATCTAGCCCAACCCCCGGCCATGCAGGAACACACAATCAAAGAACTCCTGACATATGTTCATCCAGCCTCTGTTTAAAAACCTCCAAAGAAGGAGACTCCACCACTTTCTGAGGCAGTGAATTCCACTGTCGAACAGCCCTGACAGTCCAAAAGTTCTTCCTAATGTTTAGGTGGAATCTCTTTTCCTGCCCCTTGAATCCATTACCTTAAAAAAATATAATTGATGAATAACTATCAAAGACATGAGAAAGATCCAAGCTTAAAAGAAATAACCATTCTGCAGCAAGGGAACCTAGATCCTACTTATAGAGAAGCTGAATTTGATATCCATTACCAATTATACAGATGAAACACATTTATTGCATTTCTCTCTCTGGTTCTTTTTTTGTGTGGAATGAAATGTTCTGTTGTTGCTTGGCATTGGGAAAGAGCAAGGGGTTATTTATTTATTTATTCATTCATTCATTCATTCATTCATTCATTCATTCATTCATTCATTCATTCATTCATTCATTCATTCATTCATTCACCGCCCTCCCCCTCAGGGCGGTGAACAAACAGATAGATAGAGCACAGTAAAATCATTAAACCAAAATTGAATAAGCATTAAATGATGGCTCTATATTATTAAAACCAATCCCATTAAAATGCAGCGTTCTAACATCAAATTTGGAGTATTGAATCTCTTTCCTCTGCTGGTGAGATTTCATCAGGAGTTTTTCATGCTCATTCAAGGTCATCTTTGCAAACTGAAAACATAGAAGTTTACTTTAAAGAGAGAAAAGTTGAGATGGTCAGGAAGCCAGATTCTCTGGGTCATACCATATTCTGCAGCCTTTGTGTGGAAACATAGCATGTATGCAGCCTTGAGTATAATATCTTCATCTTTATAACGTAGAGGCCTGGGACCTTCGTACCTTCGGGACCGTCTTACCCCATATGTCCCTACACGGCCTCTACGTTCGTTAGAGGCCAATTTACTGGTGGTCCCTGGTCCCTCGATGATGTGACTGGCCTCTACCCGGGCCAGGGCTTTTACACCCCCGCCCCCTGCCTGGTGGAACACGCTACCACCAGCTATCCGGGCCCTGCGGGATCTTGGAGTTCATACAGAGACATAATAAGACCTGAGTGTTACGAGTTTGGAGGGCCGACCGCTGATGCCCCCCTCCCCTTTCCCCCTCCTTTTCCTTACATTCTGGGTTCTCCGCTTCTCTGTTTTATTTTCCAGGGTGGATCTATGAAGTTCTGTTTTTACGATTGGATGCCAATGTAGCATTATTGATTGCTGTTTTATTGTGTTGTTCACCGCCCAGAGCCCTTCGGGGGAGGGGTGGTATATAAAACCAATTATAAATAAATAAATAAATAAATAAATAAATAAATAAATAAATAAATAAATAAATAAATAAATAAATAAAAAATTAACACTGAGCTCTTTCCCTCCCTGTCCTGCCAATATAGGTCTGGCTGAAGTCATGGCAGGCTTGGGGGTAGAAAAGCTGGAGAAACTCATGCCAGAAATTGTAGCTACAGCCAGCAAAGTGGACATCGCCCCACATGTTCGAGATGGTTATATTATGATGTTCAACTATTTGCCCATTACCTTCGGCGAGAAGTTTATACCTTATGTCGGACCCATCATACCTTGCATCCTTAAGGTAGGGAGCAGTTGGACGTCTGAACCTTTTCTTCAGGGGGATGGAAGCTGTTTTTAAGGTTACTGGTTTTAAGTTTATTGGGAGCTGCGTTCGCTCTCTGATTGCTCAACTTGGGTCGTTGCATTTTTCCTGTGACTTTTGTCTTGTGCCTCAAAAACTGCGGCCATAATTAGTATCCGTTTGCTTAGGCACTGGCTGATGAGAATGAGTTTGTGCGAGACACAGCCTTGCGTGCTGGGCAGAGGATTATAAGCATGTACGCCGAGACAGCCATTGCGCTGCTGCTGCCCCAGCTGGAGCAGGGTCTCTTTGACGACCTGTGGCGGATCAGGTAAGATACAGATTTCCAGGTAGGCGAGTTCTTAGTTGGGTAGTCTTGGTCTTCCTGTAGCGGACAGTGGGAGGGATGTGGTCTTAAGGCAGTGGTGGTGAACCTACGGCACTCCAGATGTTCATGGACTACAATTCCCATCAGCCCCTGCCAGCATGGCCAATTGGGGGCTAATAGGAGTTGTAGTCCATGAACATCTGGAGTGCCATAGGTTCACCACCACTGTCTTAAGGCTTCTTGTAGGTTCCTTGTAAAAGACTCTGGCCCCGTCCGCACATGCACAATAATGCACTTTCAATCCATTTTCAATGCACTTGGCAGCTGGATTTTACTGTGAGGAATAGCAAAACCCACTTTGAAACTATTGTGAAAGTGGATTGAAAGTGCATTATTCTGCTTGTGCAGATGGGGCTTGAAAGCTACACAGAGCAGAATTTTATCACACATAATCAGATTACGGCCATGAGGATGACTTTTGAAAATTATTAGGAAAAAGTTTGAATCCTGTGGCACCTTTAAGACCAACAATGTTTTATTCTTGGTATAAGCCCGTGATGGTGAACCTTTGGCACTCCAGATGTTATGGACTACAATTCCCATCATCAGCCCTGCTGCCATGGCGAATTAGCCATGCTGGCGAGAGCTGATAATTACGTCAACATCTGGAGTAAAATTATACATCACTGGTATAAGCTCTTGTGTGCACACATACTTCTCCAGTTCTTGGGGAACTGTTCTATCAGCTGTTCCCAGGGTATTTATTATTTATTTATTTATTTATTTATTAAATTTATAGGCTGCCTCATCCCCGAAGGGCTCGATGACCCTGAGATGACCCTTCAGATATTGCCTTTTACAGTCATGTGCCTTAACTATCCATGTCTTAAACAGCACACAGGCCTTACTCAGGAAATGGGGAGACGCACACCTACTTCCCTGCTGAGTTGTGCATTTGGAAAAAGAAATCCAGAATCTTTCAGGCCGTGTGTGCTTAAGTGTAACCACTGGATTGCCTTTATCCCCACCTCTGTTCCTGTTTCTCAGGTTTAGTTCTGTTCAGTTGCTCGGAGACCTCCTGTTCCACATCTCAGGAGTCACTGGAAAAATGACCACAGAAACTGCCTCTGAGGATGACAACTTTGGCACAGCCCAGTCCAATAAAGTGAGAGCTGTTTTTCTTCTATACCTGTTACTGCCACAGAATAATTTACAAAAAAAGTGGCAGCACATTTTTCGCTGGGTGTCCAGTGGCACAAAAAACCTGTAATAGCTGTTTCTTTGTTAAAGTCCTTTCTGTGTTAATTCTGTTTTTTTCAGGCCATCATTCATGCACTCGGCGTGGAGCGGAGGAACAGAGTCTTGGCAGGGCTGTACATGGGCCGCTCAGATACCCAGCTGGTTGTTCGCCAGGCATCCTTGCACGTCTGGAAGATTGTGGTCTCAAACACGCCCCGCACACTCCGGGAGATTCTGCCAACCCTTTTTGGCCTCCTTTTGGGATTCTTGGCCAGTACTTGTGCTGACAAGAGAACAGTTGAGTGTTTGGGCGGATAAGTCTTTTCCCACTGATTTTACTGCCAGATGATATTTTGGCACTGTTAGTGAATGAATGCTGTTTATGAACCTGCTCATGAGGAGTCCTCATCCCATTTGGCTGTACCCACTTTGGGTGTAGAATTGATGTTATGCCAGCCTAATGTTTGTGGGATTGTACATCATGTTGAATCATAGAATCATAGAGTTGGAAGAGACCCCAAGGGCCATCAAGTCCAACCTCCTGCCATGCAGGAACACACAATCAAAGCACTCCCGACATATGTTCATCCAGCCTCTGTTTAAAAACCTCCAAAGAAGGAGACTCCACCACTCTCCAAGGCAGTGAATTCCACTGTCGAACAGCCCTGACAGTCCGAAAGTTCTTCCTAGTGTTTAGGTGGAATCTCTTTTCCTGCATCTTGAATCCATTACTCCATGTCCTAGTCTCTGAGGCAGCAGAAAACAAGCTTGCTCCCTCTTCGACATGAAATAGAGTTATGGAATCTAACTATACCCATCTGCATCGGAAGGGGTGGAGGATAGAGGTCTCATGGATCAAGGCTGTCTATTTTGAAGTTCATGCATAAAGACTGCTCTAGGACAGGGGTCTGCAACCTGCAGCTCTCCAGATGTTCATGGACTACAATTCCCATCAGCCCTTGCCATCATGGCCAATTGACCATGCTGGCAGGTGCTGATGGGATTTGTAGTCCATGAACATCTGGAGAGCCGCAGGTTGAAGACCCCTGCTCTAGGACATGTGGCATCCAGTACATTGAACGTGGTGGGCCCTGGAGGAGGGCAGATGAACTGGATCCCACTCCACATGTAGTCTTTTAAAGGCAGAGCCATGGGTGACCGGGGCTCTTATCTCTTCCTCATGTGAATGGAAAGTCAGCATTTAGCTCAGAGGTCGAATTGATCACAGTTGGATCTGTTCTATTTAACTCACCCTGATTTTCTTGTTCCGTGATGGCAGATAGCAGCACGGACGTTGGGAGACCTTGTCCGAAAGCTGGGCGAAAAGATCCTCCCGGAAATCATCCCCATTTTGGAAGAAGGCCTGAGGTCTGAGATGAGCGACAAGAGGCAAGGGGTCTGCATTGGGCTGAGCGAGATAATGAAGTCCACCAGCAGGGATGCTGTAAGTTTGCTTCCCGTTGTAGCAGCAGCAGGGAGTCTTGTGGTCATTCCTGCAAATCTCAGGGTAGGATGTATTTAGGGTTTGGTTCCAGAGAGCAATGTATCCTCTCCTTATCAATGTGGCATAGTGGTTAAGAGCAGGTGGATTCTAATTTGGAGAACCGGGTTTGATTCCCCACTCCTCCATCTGAGTGGCAGAGGCTTATCTGGTGAACCAGATGTGTTTCCGCACTCCTACATTCCTGCTGGGTGACCTTGGGCTAGTCACAGTTCTTCAGAACTCTCTTAACCGCATCCACCTCACTGTTGTGGTGAGAGGTCTGTTGTGGGGAGAGGAAGGGAAAGGAGTTTGTAAGCCACCTTGAGTTTCCTTACAGAGAGAAAGTATAAATCCAAATTCCTCCTCCTCCTCCTTCATCTCTGTCACATTGTGCTTTTTAAAATATGCTTCTCCTTTTGATGTGGCATTTAATTTCTATGTTGGGAAATGTAGGGAATGAAGCTCTTTTGCTATGTGTGTGTGTACAGTATTTTTCTGCCCTGCTGCAGTTCTGGAATCCTTCTTATGTGGCTTGGGGGCAGGGCTTGTGCCTGCATGGTACCTCTTCCTGACAAAATAAAATACTTTTGCAATTCCAAAGAGACTGGAAATGTGGGGATCTTGTCTGCAGATTATGGAGCCAAAGAGCTGAACATTTCTTCTTAAGTAGAATGTAGAAAATATTGCAGGAATGTTAGCTTTCTCCACAAGATTATTTTTTTTCTGAACAGTCTGTTGGTTTCCTGGGAGTTTGGGTACAGCTCCCTCCACAATAACCGTTGTCCCTGCAGGTGCTGTGCTTCTCTGAGTCCTTGGTCCCGACAGTGAGGAAAGCTCTGTGTGACCCTCTAGAAGAGGTTAGAGAAGCAGCAGCCAAAACGTTTGAACAACTGCACGCAACCATCGGATTTCAGGCTCTCGAAGACATCTTGCCCTTCTTGCTGAAGCAGCTGGTAAATAAGTGAAATGTTGCTGAGTTTGGAGTGTTTGCAAAATTCTGTACACCTGGCAGGCAAGATTCAGGAGGATTGTGTTGGTAGCAGCCATGAAAACTAACTTCGTTGGGGACTTTATAATGGATAAGTGTATTAGTGGATCTTGTAAAAAAAAAGAGGAACTTCCATGTTCAGGTGCAGTTCACCTCTGATTACTATCTCTGAGGATGAACAGTAGAGGTCCAGTGGGGATTATTGCAGTGACAAGATCACGGGTCTAGGGCCCCTGATCTTCTTTGGTGGTAGCAAAGTAAATTCAATCCCATATTTGTGAAGTGCGTTTCTATGTGGCATCTGGACTACCAGGGCTCACAGGTGTGTGTGTGTGTCCCGTCTAGAAGCCTGATTTTAATTTTTCTCCCTCCCTCTCTAGGATGACAAAGAGACATCTGAGTTTGCTCTGGATGGCCTTAAGCAAGTTATGGCTGTGAAGAGCCGCGTGGTGCTGCCTTATTTGGTGCCAAAGGTATATTGGTGGACAGCGTCCGAAATCATCCAAAAGTCATCTCTCTCTACATTGTCTCAGTTGTTGAAGCTGTTGTTTTTTAGGGGCCTGTTCGCACACTATCTTCAGAGGTCTAGAGTCCTAAGTAGAGCAACACCTGTCTAAACCATTGGCTTCATTAAGCTAAGAAGAGTTTAACTCTTCTTAGGGTTGCATTGAACGCACGCAGCCTGCCTCCTGCTGGGTCGGGATACTCTTACCCAGTAGTATTGTCCGCTCTTGGCTGACAACAACTCTACAAGATCTTCCCCAGCCTTGGCCCCAAGATGGTTTTTAGCAGGAGGTTCCAAGCATTGAGCCTGGAAGTTCTTACACTTCAAAGCGTGTGTTCCATCTCAGAGATGCGTCCCATTTTTTTTTAAAAAGCAGAGTATGAATATGAAGATTTTCAAAAAACAAGTGCATCACACAAGTTCAGTCATTGAAGCACTATGACTGAGTGAGTGTATAACCAATGGCAAGTCCAGATTTCTGTGAAACAGCCCTTAGAAATTGGGGTCGCAGTTCGAAGTAGAGATTGATTGATTTGGTTTTCCCAAAACACGACATCGTGCTAGTGCTGTGTCAGGGCTATAGATTCAGGATGTGCTTTCCCTGCAACTTGTGTTGTCTTCTCTTTTTCCCTTAGCTCATTTCTGCTCCTGTGAACACAAGAGTCCTGGCATTCCTCTCAGCGGTGGCTGGGGATGCTCTTACCCGGCACCTTGGTGTAATCTTGCCTGCTATGATGTCAGCACTGAAGGAGAAGCTTGGGACAGGTGAAGAGCAGCAGGTACGTCCTCCGAGGGGAAACTTAGTGGAGGCATAGGTCTTCTTTGGGCTCAGACCAGGGAGATATTCTTCAAGAAATAGCTGCTGGATAGAAAGCCAGTGGAATTCCATCAACGCAATAGCAGTTCCATTAGGTGGGAAATAATTTGTGTTCACCGGATTGCATGCTACCTAATTTGTTTGTTCTGTGCTACTGTAAAAAACATGTTTCTGCAGCAGGGGTACAATTAACTGTATGGTATTAATAAGGCCACGTGAGAATTTGCTGCTTGCTCGTGGCTTACCCAGTGGAGGAGTCCCTGTGTGGATAGGATGGTCCTTCCCACTCCCTTCTGCCTAGTGCAGTGACCGGGAGGAACCAGTTGGGGTTTTGAAGTCGTGGAGGTGGCCAACAACAACCAATGTTCTGATGCTGCCCTGGACTTGTTTGTGTGCCCAATGCTGGCCGTCTCTCACGTGCAGAGCAGGGTGGGAGACGTCTTCAGTCTGACTGGCAGTGATATCTGTGTCCGATCTCTGTGATTCAGACCGGGAGGCGTATCTCCTGCACTCAGAGAACAGCTTGGCTGGCCCAGAAGCATCACAAAAAGCACTGCTTTTCTTGGGCGCTGGAAGGATGGGGAGATGGGAAATCCCTTCCAGAGGCAGCCGTCTCCCATTTCCTAACAGCAGGGCTACCCCTCAGCAGGAGAAGCAGCAGAGTGTGACTGTCTGGTCCTTTTTTAAACTCAGCCAGAGGAACCCTCTGAACCAATGTACTCAGAGGCTAAGTTTTCTGCTCAGGGTTCAAAGCCATCATGGTATATGTGAGAAGTGGCATGGGGGTTGGAGAAGAGAGGAATGCAGAAAACACCAGCCGTGAAGCAAGTGCAACCCGTGGGCCAAACCTGGTGGTAAAAGACTTTATCCATCTTTCTGTATCTTTTGGATTTAGAAGAAGAGGTGTTTGGATTTATACCCCACCTTTCTTTCCTGTAAGGAGACTCAAGGTGGCTTACAAACTCTTTTCCCTTCCTCTCCCCACAACAGACCCCTTGTGAGGTAGGTGGGGCTGAGAGAGTTCCAAAGAACTGTGACTATCCCAAGATCATCCAGCGGGAATGTAGGAGTGCGGAAACATATCTGGTTCACCAGATAAGCCTCCGCCACTCAAGTGGAGGAGTGGGGAATCAAACCCGGTTCTCCAGATTAGAATCCTCCTGTTCTTAACCACTAGACCACGCTGGCTCTCATCTTTTTGTATCCTTTGAATACATTGCTCTGCCTTGAACAAAAGGAATAAATGGTGGGAAATTTGGCAACTCATTCTAGGCTGTGAAAAGAAGCTGAAGTGAAGGGATTCTAGATTTTCTCCTGGGAGGGCGACCTGTCTTGAAGAGATTACACTGGAGGGGTAAATTCATGGCCCAAAACTTGAGACCTCGTTTGCTGTGGCATTTCAGGAGATGGCCAACTGCCAAGTGGTCATCCTTTCTGTGGAAGACGAAGCCGGGCAGAGGATTATCATTGAAGACCTGCTGGAGGCGACTCGCAGCCCTGAGGTGGGGTTACGGCAGGCGGCCGCCATCATCCTGAACATCTACTGCTCCAAGACAAAGGCAGACCTCACGGCCCATCTGCGGAACCTGGTTTCGGGCTTGATCCGGCTCTTCAATGACACCAATTCCGTGGTTCTGAATGAAAGCTGGGACGCGCTGAATGCCATCACCAAGGTAGGAGCGACTGAGTGGTCTGCCTTGATGGCCCGTTGCCTTGGGGACAGGGCCTGAGAAACAAGGAGAGCACCCCGAAAAAATTTGTTTGTTAAATGAAAGCAAATGTTCACAAGTAGATATATTATTACAAAGTCTAATGTAAATGATTGCTATGAAATCAGACGGAGTGTAGCAGAGCCAATCAAGGAAGGTCATAATCAAGCTAATTAGAACGGGAAGATGTTCTTTGTACCATTTGTGTGATTATGTCCTTGACTGGATTTGGCTCCATGGGACTTGATATTTGTTTTGTAATACTGGGCAGAGCGGGAAAGGGTTCTCTTACTTTTCCCCTAAGTTTCTGCTAGCGAGCATCCCTGTTTTCCCCTCCCCACTAGTGCTGGGACATCCCTGAAAGCTGTATAATGGCATATTTGAGCCATTCATCCTCCTTAGCTTGATCTGAGTGTAGTAGAGTAGAAGCCTTTATTGGCATGAACATATGACTAAAATACAATCCATAACATATACAAAAGGACTAAAAACACGTTGCTTCAGCTGTAAAAACCCCCCTCTAATAACACATAAAACATCAAATAAATAGTGTTATAATATTACAAGCCAATTAATGAGTTAATGTCTATCTAGAGATAAGTATAATATTTAATAGGAGATTAGCTACATTCGCGCAAATAGTGGTATCAGCTTTATCTTAAATTGGAGGGGCCTTAAGAGTATCATTGAGTTGATTATATAAGAGTGGGGTAAGGGAAGTCTGGTTCAACCTAACTTTGGCAAATCTTGCACAGTGGGTGTGTTCCGAGTGTCTCAATTTGGCCTGGGTTACATGGGCATAGTCTTTTTTGTTTGTCTATGTGTTGGTATCTGTCATAGAGAAGCATGGAGAGCATTATGTTAAATCGGGCAAGAGATCTGACTGTAGTAGCACTTTAGAGAACTGCAAGATTTTTGGGGGTATGAGCTGAACTTGGGTATAAGGGAACTTTAACTCTTAAACGCTCATACCCCAAATGCTTGTTGATCTCTGAAGTGCTACTGGACTGAAATTTTAGCTACTCTACTGCAGACTAATACGACTATCCTCTGAAATTAACATCCAGCCTAATTCAAACTCTGTTCCTTCAAGTTACAGATTCTGCCGTTGGAGTTCATTAAGCAAATTTGGAGTGGAATCTTGTTTCCTTTACAGTCATAAGTCATTCATTCATTCTGGTTGCAAATTGTTTGCTTCACTGGAAGAATTTTAGAGTTTCTGGTTAAGGATTGGAGATATAATAAATTGCTCGTGGCTATTCGTGGCCCTGCTCGGATTCATTGACAAGACATAGAACGTGTTGAGCAAGTCTGGTGGTTAGAAACTTTTATACCACACTTTTCTCTCCAAGTAAAGCAGACCTGGCTTTCATGACCAATCAAATTGATACAGACACCCTCTTTTCACTCTTTAACAAGTTCCGATTTGAATTTAGGTTTTTTTTTAAAAAATTAACTCCTAAGGACATACTTAATGCTTAATGCAAAGGTGCCTCATTGCTACCATTTGAGCTGAATGCACAGATTCTGTGAGTTCACATGTGTTCCAGCCTGTGCAGATTTTTTTCCTCTGTGTCTATAGATTGTGTTATGAAGCAGTTCGCCTAGTGAAGTGACCATGTGTGAAAAGCAGGCTTAAACTCTAGTGTGTGTGTGTGCATAACATGCTCGTTTGATTTCCTAACAACACTTCAAAGGTCTGTTGCTGGGGCATTTGCACAATCAGGATTTCCGTCTGCTTCTTTTCCCAGAAATTGGATGCTGGAAACCAGCTGGCTCTCATTGAGGATCTCCACAGAGATATTCGCATGGTGGGGAATGAGGCCTCTGGAGAACATGTGCCTGGATTCTGCATTCCCAAAAAGGTAATGGTTGCAAGATAAGACAGTTGCTGGAGGACTTGACTCATCACAGCAGTTCCTGTACTATACTCTGTCTCACAAAAAGATGAAAGTGCAGTAGTTAGAGATGTGGCAGAAGTTCATGCTTCTGCAGTAGAAAATAGTCCTGAAGGACTGTGAGCAGGCAGCTGAGCGAATGAGCAGTCGGTGAGTTGAGAGGGGGAGGTGGGTGGCGCTGGCATGGTATTTGGGCTAGGGGGAGGGTGGGGGAAATGGGGAGGCTGTTGCCAGGCCTGGCGGAGGAGCAGTGGCTTGCCTCCACTACCCAGATGACCCGGCTTGGTGTCTGGGCCGGGGGGACACTAGGCACTACGACCTAACAGGAACATTCTACAAGGAAGTGACAGCGGATGAATTCAAAAATTTCCTGAGCTCTATCGGCAAGATAAGAGTGTAGTTCATAAATATTTGGAGGATTGGCGTGTTGGCACAGTTTTGGCGAAATTGTGTATAAGCCAGTACCTACCCAATTTTGCTGAGGCTCATTCTATCAGGAGCAGCTTCTGGTTTTTGCAGACTCCAAGGAGCTTCTTTCCCCGGCTACTGTGGATATAACTGTCTGCTTTCCCTCTGGGATGCTTGCTGTCCTCCCAGCTGAACAGGAAGCAATTGTCCAGTTGGCCAAACTTTCCCTTTTTCACTTCAGTTTCTCTGCTTTGATTCCTTTTCCCAGGGAGTGACTTCTATACTTCCGGTGCTGCGGGAGGGAGTCCTGACAGGCAATTCAGAACAGAAGGAAGAAGCCGCCAAAGCTTTGGGGCTCGTGATTAAACTGACCTCGGCAGAGGCCCTGAAACCTTCCGTCGTGAGCATCACGGGACCGCTGATCCGCATCCTGGGAGACAGGTTCAACTGGAACGTCAAGGTGGCTCTGCTCGAAACCCTCAGCCTTTTGCTGGGCAAGGTAAGTTGGGAAAGTGGTTGAGGGTGGTGATGAATTTCAGAGCACCTTGAAACACATGTCTTATGGTCAAACCCCTTTGAGCCAGAGGTGGGATCCAGCAGGTTCTCACAGGTTCCCGAGAGTAGGTTACTAATTATTTGTGTGTGCCGAGAGGGGGTTACTAATTGGTGATTTTGCCACGTGATTTTTGCATTAGTTACGCCCCTCCTCTCAGCAGTAGTGCGCAGAACTTGAAGCAGTCTAGCAGGAGGTGCACCGGCGTGCGTGGCAGCCTCCGCCTGCATGCATTCGTTTCCTGCCCAAGGACCGGTGCAGCGGCTGCGTCCTTGCCACAGCCCCGCCCAGGAATTCCCCGCCCCTGTCGTGCCCCACCCAGCCCCATTGGCGCTACGCCACAGTTTGAATCCCACCACCATGGGAACCTGTTACTAAAATTTTTGGATCCCACCACTGCTTTGAGCCATACCCTCAGGAATTCAGCTGCTTGAAGTGGCGTGAAGAAAGGAAGGAATATGTTGCTTGTTTATCACCCGCAACAAGCATGCAGTTCTCAACCCTTTGGAGAATTCCTAGTTAACCCTCTCAGCACAAGCCAAGAGACAAGTTTACTAGTCTGCCTATTTGTGCCCAAAAAGAACAGACAAAGCTAGATTTTTGAAAAAAATATATTTCTGTTCTTAACCTCCTGGAGGATACATTTACTCCCCAAAGGTGACCATGGAAGTGACTATTTTTCAAGCTTGCGCAAGGGGATGAAATGTTGAGAACTGGGGTGGGGGGATTATCCATTAGTGTTTATATTTCCTTGCCTTCTGAACGAGAGCCAGTGTGGTGGGGTTTGGGTTGATTCCCCACTCTTCCACATGAGTGGCGGACTCTTATATGGTGAATTGAATTTGTTTCCCTTCTCCTACACATGCAGCCTGCTGGGTGACCTTGGGCTAGTCACAGTTCTCTCAGGACTCTCTCAGCCCCACTTACCTCACAAGGTGTCAGTTGTGGGGAGAGAAAGCTAAAAAGTTTGCCAGCTGTCTTGAGTCTCCTTACAGGAAAGAACAGTGGGGCATAAATCCAAACTCCTCCTCTTCTTCTTCAATGCTAATTGCAGGAGGGTGTGATATTTCACCATCATGTTTTCAAACTGGCGTCTTCCCTCGTGAGGCTTGGAATCTTACTCTTAAGGACCTGATAGTCTCAGGATTCTTCAGTGAGCCAGTGGTTCCTTGTGGCTTGCTTTTTACTGTATTTCAGTGATTTTTATTAGGGGATTACATTTGCTTGAACTGAAACCCAGGTTTGGTGGGTTGCTCTGTGTGTGGTTGGGGGCATTTGCAGGGACTGAGTGCACCCTCTTCTGACAGCCGTGGTATGCTTTCTCCCCATTGGGTGGCAGGTGGGCATTGCCTTGAAGCCCTTCTTGCCTCAGCTGCAAACGACCTTCACGAAAGCCCTGCAAGACCCCAACCGGGTGGTGCGTCTCAAGGCTGCAGATGCGCTCGGGAAGCTGATCGCCATCCATGCCAAAGTCGATCCGCTCTTCACGGAACTATTGAACGGCATCCGCACCAGCGAGGATTCTGGCATCAGGTGAGTCGAAGCAGCTGCAGAAAATGCCCCTTGGCTTTGGCAAGGGTTACTCCTCCCACTAATCCCAGACGAAGGGCCCTGCAGAGTAAGAGGAATCCTTGTTGCACACTTCCTTCCCCTTTGCTCCGATCCTGCTTCTCAGCAGTGTTGGGTATTGTTTTTGTGTCATCAAATGGGTGACTGAGACACTTCCATACCCTCTTTTCCTCAGGTTAGCATGTAGGGCAGTGATGGCGAACCTGTGGCACTCGGAGCCCTCTCTGTGGGCACGCACACACAGAGTTTGCCATGTGGGGGTGGAAAATCACCTTCCACACACAGACATCTAGGCTGGCCTGGGCCCCTGAGCATGATGTGTGTGCAC
This sequence comes from Sphaerodactylus townsendi, assembly GCF_021028975.2. NCBI lineage: Eukaryota > Metazoa > Chordata > Lepidosauria > Squamata > Sphaerodactylidae > Sphaerodactylus > Sphaerodactylus townsendi. The sequence continues at coordinate 39,227,366 of NC_059437.1, forward strand.
CACGGTGAGCAGGGAGGACTCAGCTGGTGGGCCTGGTGCCTGTGCTCCGGGTGGCTGCTGCCCGAGGTGGGGGGGTGCAGAGGAGGCAGAGATGCTAGAGAAGCACAGAGCGGTGCACGTGGGACTAGCTGGAGGCTAGAGCAGGCTGGCCCCTGCTCGAGCGGGGGGGCAGAGGAAGAGGGAGCCAAGCGTTTTTTTCTAAACTAAAACCTCAGCATTCAGGTTAAATTGCCGGGTTGGCACTTTGTGATACATAACTGGGGCTTGGGTTGCAATTTGGGCACTCGGTCTCAAAAAGGTTCGCCATCACTGATGTAGGGATTTGAAGTGAGCTGAGCCGAAAGCTTTTCTTGATTTAAAAGACTTTTTTTATTCCACTTCTTGCCCACTAAATATTATTATTGCGCAGGTAGCCTGCTCATTAGGCACTGGTGTAGAAAGCGCAGGAGAAAAGTCAGGCAACTTCTCCTGCCTGCTTCTAGAACTTCTGCTGAAAGAAACTGCCACCTCTGTTAAGGGCAGGCTGTTCCTCATTCTTGAGGCTTCCCCCCCACCCCCACCCAAAAAAATGCCTCTACCCCTTCAGCAGATGGAGAAGGCTCGCCCTGAGAGGCATGGTTAAGGGAGACCCCAGACCAGGCTGTTCTCCTGAGCCAGTCCTGTTTTCTTCCAATCTCAGAGCTAGTGGAGGATTGTAGAGGTGGGGTTTGGGATTTTGTCTCACTTCCCATTGTTCCTGCCTCCCCGAGCTTTCTAGATACAACAGATACAAAAGATGTGGGCAGTGTGTATAACCAGAATACAAAATAGAACACTCTGCCCACTGGCTACAAATCTAAATTACAAAAGAGGATGAAAGTGCACTGGTGCTCTAGTATAAACATTAATAGAAATACATTACACTACAAAGATACAGCAAAAAACAAACAAACTGGTGGTGATTTGCCAACCAGAGAGAGGTTGCGTTCAGGCACAAGCGGGACTCCCGACCTTTAAGGATAATTATTCCCTGAGAAGAGCACAAGCAGCAAAGATTGCAAACATCTCATATGGTACTTCACATGGCACCCTGCTGCTGTCCTCCTCTCATTTCCCCTTCTGTAGCCCAAAGAGAGGTCGTCTTATGCACGGAGAGGAACTGGGACTTGCGGAGGAAAATACCCTAATGGATTTTGAGCCCCCAGAGGGTGGAGATGTGTTCATCTGTCAGGTTTTGAGATTGAAGTCAGCAAGCGGACTCTGGAAGCTGGATCAGAAGTCTTTATTGATAACAGCTAGTACCTGGCTTTCAGAAAGCCAGTTCTGCCAGGCTAATGAAAATACAGTTGCCTTTATTGCCCCATAAATCCCCCCTCTGTTTCCCATGGAATGTGAGAATAGCACAATGGAAAGAGAGATGTCTGGGAGTCAAGCATCTCAAGGCCAGTGCAGCAATAGTTCTCAGCTACTTTCCACACCCTCCAACTGGGAAGACGCCAGGGTTGCTCCTAGTTAGCTACAGTTACTAGAATCAGAAGAAAGGGAAAGGTCTGTTAACATATCAGAAGGTGAAGACAGTTGTCCCCTCCCCACAGCCATCCTTTGATGGCAGGAGTGAGCACATCCTGACACGCTTGTGCTGCCATTAGCGGCATCCCAGATCCACTCCTAACTGGGTTGCCTCATGGTAGCGCTGGCTTTAACTTGACTCGCTTCCCCCTTTCAGAAGGGGCAGGATGTCGAGGAGCTCCCTGTCAGGTTCTGGGACTGTGGTCAATAAGGAGCTCTGGATTATTGATCAGAAACCTTTACTGGAAACAACAGCACATACCTGGCTTTGCTAAGGCCAGTTCTAGCCACATGCGTAACTGTCCCATCTTTATCTACGCTACAACCGTCATTCCCCCCTTCCCCTCCTCCATGGAATATGAGAGCAGCCCCAAGGCTAGAACAGGAAGAGCAGCCCCAAGGCTCGCACAGTGAGAGATTAGGCACCTGCTTATCTGCAATTGCAGGCATCAGAGTACATGAAAGGAAGAGAAAGGCCCATTAGCATGGGAATGGTCTATTAACATAGGAGAGAGGAGCCCCCTTCTCCAGGTGAGTGTGAATGTTTGCCCCTGAGGGCAATCCTTTGATGGAAGGAGGATACACATCCTGACACTCCCCTGACATCTGCCATTGCTTTTCAGGGATACGATGCTGCAGGCCCTGCGCTTTGTGACTCAAGGAGCTGGGGCCAAAGTGGACGCGGCAGTTAGGAAGAATATCACCGCGGTGCTTCTGGGCATGCTGGGACATGATGAGGTACTGATTGGCAGGAGAATCCCTCCTAACAGGGCTCGGGGGAGGGGCTTTGGTCCTCAAAGAGCTTTTGCCCGTCCGAGTGGGCAATTGTGCTAGACAAGCCAGCATTATGAGGGAGCTTTGTTTGTTGAGGTATCTATACAAAGCTATAGAGACGAGAGAAACTAGCATTGTTTGTCAGAGGCGTAGCAAGGGGGGAAAGCGCGCGATGCACTGGTAGTTCTCCGCCCTGCCCTGGAACGCCTCCCTCCCACTCTGGAATGCCCCCTGCCCTCCGAACGCCCTCGCCACACCCCTAAAGGGGCACACACCCGGTGCATCCCCCTCCCCCCCAGAGCTATGCCTCTGTTGTTTGTACTTGTGTGAACTAGCTGTGTAATCTTGATGCCAGCCTTCATTCTCAAAGGCTCCATTTCCTTTCCCTGTCAGGATGCTACCCGCACTGCCTCCGCTGGCTGCCTGGGGGAGTTGTGTGAATTTCTGACTGAAGAAGAACTTAGCCATGTTCTCCTCAATCATTTACTAGGTATGCTTTGGGAGGGGAGGGAAAAGAGTATAATTGATCCTGTTCAGAGTGTTCTACGTGTCCATGATGACAGTGGGCATCAACTTTGCCTGCATGTGAGAAGTTGATTTGCTTAGATTGGTTTAGTTAGTGCTTGGATTTGCTGAAGTTGGGGTCAGCATGTTACACATAAATTAGCATCCTTGAATTGAACTCCTACCCCCAAATCCAGTTATATTGATCTTTGGGAGATCTGAATTGAGATTACCCAGCAAGGGATCCCTTCTTGAGCTGGAGCCACACTTAGAATCTTGCTCTCTTCCTTTGCAGCTGATGTGTCTGGCATTGACTGGATGGTGAGGCACGGGCGCAGCCTGGCCCTTTCTGTGGCCATCAACGTGGCGCCCAGCAAAGTGTGTGCCCCCAAGTACTGTAACAGTGTCCATGAAATGATCTTCAGTAATGCCACTGCTGACCGGGTAAGGATCGCCATCCTTGGTGGTGGTGAGAGATTTTTCTCAGGGACTTCCCGTAAGGTCTTAAATTGGTTTTTCTCAGAGGCAGCAAAATAATAAACTCGGTTTCTTAGAAGCGTGCTGCTTCCAAATGCAGCTGGAAGACACATGTTAGAATATTCGTAGACATTTAAATAACCTGCTGAATGTAGAGAGTTTAGGACATGGAACAGAGTGCTAAACTAGAACTGTGCTTTTGTGCACGTGGGGAGTTCTCACTTGGAGACACACTGGAACATACAGCCATCTGCCCCAGGTTCCATTCGAAATGTTCCTGGGTGCCTGGCACATGTTATTCTTCTGACTGGGTTTGCCTGGGGGAGTCCCCCAAGCCCAAGGAAAACATGCTTTGGTTGCCCCAGGCTCAAGGAGACGAAGATCAGCTTGACAAATCCTTTTGTGGCCTCTCTGCACAGCAGAGGCAGATCAAAAGAAGAGAGTGGAGGAAATGAAATGGGAGATTGAGGTGCAGGTTGCAGAGGGAGGGGCTCCCCAGTTTGCTTTATTGTTCCCCAATACTTTTAACGTAGTACCAAAAGTAACCATCAAAAGAACTGGCTGATGTTTTCTAAGCAAGCAGGGAAGTCTGTTTGAATTTGGTGGTGATGGCCACTAACCTGGATAGCTTTAAAAGGGGCTTGGACAGATTTATGGAGGAGAAGTCGATTTATGGCTACCAATCTTGATCCTCTTTGATCTGAGATTGCAAATGCCTTAACAGACCAGGTGATCGGGAGCAACAGCCGCAGAAGGCCATTGCGTTCACATCCTGCATGTGAGCTCCCAAAGGCACCTGGTGGGCCACTGCGAGTAGCAGAGAGCTGGACTAGATGGACTTTGGTCTGATCCAGCTGGCTTGTTCTTATGTTCTTAATTTGTTCACCATGTTCTCCAGCCTGGCACAGGAGAGCCAGCCCCTTGCAACAGGCCTGCAGTTGACTGTCTTGCTTTCTTCCCGATGCTGCAGATCCCAATTGCTATGAGTGGCATCAGGGGGATGGGCTTCCTAATGAAGCACCACATAGAGACCAATGCAGGAAACTTGCCTCCCAAACTCTCCAACCTCTTCATTAAGGTGAGTGTTTCAGAACGGCATATCTGGTTTCTGCAACAGGTTGATTGATCAGTGGCCCAATAGCAGTTTTCTGGGGAACAACCCAAATGTTTTTTCACGGCTTGGTTTTGTTTTTTAAGGTAGAGACACCAAATTTGCAGCACAGCTGTAGGGGATTCTTCTTAGAAGAACCCCCAGGTTTGTTGAAATTAGGTGTCAGAGGGATCTGAAAATTCCATTGGATAGAGGGTTTTTTCAGCTGAAAAGAAGCTGAAACTGTTTTTTTTTTTTTGCTTTTTTCACTTGGCATATCTGAATGCACTTCCCTCCTGTAGAAAGGCTAAGTAACATGCCAAAGAGAGAGAGAGCTGTGAGTTTGCTTGGAAGCGCATTGAGGGCTCTTCAGTAAAAACACAGCCAAGCAGTAGACAGTCTTTCCCACACAATCTCCTAAAATGCAGAGCCCCAGAGGCAAGGCTGCTGGTTATTACAGGAAAATTCAGAAGAGAATCCACTTCTTCTTCCTCCCCAATACTCCAATATCTGTAACAAGAAGAGTAGAAGAAGAGTTTGGATTTATATCCCCCCTTTCTCTCCTGCAGGAGACTCAAAGGGGCTTACAATCTCCTTGCCCTTCCCCCCTCACAACAAACACTCTGTGAGGTAGGTGGGGCTGAGAGAGCTCCGAAGAACTGTGACTAGCCCAAGGTCACCCAGCTGGCGTGTGTGGGAGTGTACAGGCTAATCTGAATTCCCCAGATAAGTCTCTACAGCTCAGGCGGCAGAGCTGGGAATCAAACTTGGTTCCTCCAGATTAGATACACGAGCTCTTAACCTCCTACGCCACTGCTGAGGTATGTCTTTGTTTCCTGTAGTGTCTGCAGAATCCATCCAGCGACATCAAATTGGTTGCAGAAAAGATGATCTGGTGGGCAAATAAAGCCCCCCTCCCTCCCCTGGACCCCCAGACAGCCAAGCCCATCCTCAAGGCCCTTCTGGACAACACAAAGGACAAGAACACCAGCGTGAGGGCCTACAGTGACCAAGCCATTGTTAACCTCCTGAAGATGAGAGAAGGCGAGGAAGTACTTCAGGTATTTCTGGATTCTGGAAGGGGGAGTTGACTTCCCTTTTGTTTCCTCCTATGTTCTACAGTCATAAAGCACTCTGAGGTGTCTGCTGCTGCCTCGGTCCTAATGGCTGAAGGATGTGCTCTTGTCCCACACCTAAGATTGATGCTAGGAGAATGGCACAGGGTTGGTATAACACAGGGGTTTCCAACTCTGGCGCTTCAGATATTCATGGACTACAATTCCCATCAGCCCCTTCTGATGGCCAATTGGGCATGCCAGCAGGGGCTGGTGGGAATTGTAGTCCATGAACATCTGAAGCGCCAGAATTGGACACCTCTGGTATGACAGAACGACCACCTCGCCCAAATCTACGGCTGCCATCTTCAGAGGCATGTCACGGTAAGACGTATTTCTTTCCTTCGTATGGGGCGAAGTGTTTTGTGTACTTGGGTATTTGTTTTGTCCACCTCTGAGGTAGGAGGGAAATGAGGTGCATTTGCATGTGTCCGGTTGGAGTTTGTTTGCAGTTCAAGTCTGGGTTTAAAGGAGGACGAACAGGAGGCATCATCATAGGAGTGTTTGGGGAGGGGCTTCCAGGCATACAAAGGGAGAATGGCAGAGTTTGTTTAAGAGAGCGGGAGACTCCAAAATGGCTGGAAGCTGGAAGAATGAAGGCAGAAAAAGAGCTGGCTATGAGGGCAGAGAGTTTGATGAGGCAAGAAGTAGGTAAGGGTAGGAAGTGGGATGCACAACAGGTAAACTAGGTTAGGGTTGTGAGCACTGGCATCATGTGGCCAGAACAATGGACCCTAGTGTAAAACCAGCGTGGTGTAGTGGCTACGAGCAGGTGGATTCTAATCTGGAAAACCGGGTTTGATTCCCCACTCCTCCATCTGAGTGGCGGAGGCTTATCTGGTGAACCAGATGTGTTTCCGCACTCCTCCATTCCTGCTGGGGGACCTTGGGCTAGTCACAGTTCTCTCGGAACTCTCTCAGCCGCATCTACCTCACTATTGTGGGGAGAGGAAGGGAAAGGAGCTTGTAAGCCACCTTGAGTCTCCCTACAGGAGAGAAAGGTGGGGTATAAATCCAAACTACTACTACTCTTCTTTTAAAAGACTGGATTTGGCCACTGTGCCCAGCCTGGGAAACCTGTGTAGTGTGTGACTAGCTGCTGTTAGGATACAACATAGCGGCTAACATGTTGTCGTAAAAAGCTCTGGTTGCTTCTCTCATGGCCTCTTCCCTTGGCATTGCTCCTTGCAGTCCATCTCCAAGATCCTCGATACTGCCAGCTTGGAACTGCTGAACGAGAGTTGCCGGCGCTCTCTAAGGAAGCTCGCCAGTCAAGCTGACTCTGTCGAACAGATTGACGACACCATCCTGACGTGATTCAGGAGATGGAGAAGGGAAAGATGGCCCTCGGGGGGCACATCACCACATCAGCATTTCAACCTGAAGCCAACGGAAACGTTTTCATTTTTGAAAATGCTAATTCTGATCGGAGTGTATTGAAAGGGCTTCCGGAGTATTTTAATACAAATATACCAGAATAGCCTTACTTAAAACTTCTGTTAGTTTAAAAAAATACATTCAAAATTTGCCCCTCCCCCCCCTTTGTCTTGGAAGACAGAACGCTCAGCAAAGAGAATCCCATCCACTAGCGACAAATGTTTGGTAGCTGCTGCTGCTGCGGTGAATTTCACCCCCATGTGTTAATGGAGCCGTTTCCACTCAACATGTGTCTAAGTGGGAATTAGAACTCCCGGAAAGCCAAGCAGTGATATTCTTACATACTGCTGATTTGCTGGCTGTCCTGAAAGCTGCAAGTGAAACTGTTTGAAGAGCCTTAGAATTAGAGGGGGGTGGAAACCAGGCTGTTTAAATGGCAGTTTAATTAATAAAAAGCTTTGAACTGAACCTTGGCGGCAAAGTATTTTTTTTCTCCCTTTTACAAAATGGAATAGATTGGCTCACTTAGCAACTGCGCGGATTCAGTGATGCGTATCTGAGGTCAGAAGGCACTCCCCTTTTCTTGACAATGACACCGCATTCAGCGTTGACCTCTACGAGACTTTAATTAGATTAGAGCTCCGCTCTGATCTAAGAGGCTGTTCAGTGTGTGACCTTATGGAGCTCTTGGAAACACATAATTCTCTGAATGTCTTTGATTGACACTGTTTAATGCAGCTGTAATCTTCTCTCGGAAAGTTCTTTAATTTTCTCCTTCCTAGTGATACTTTGACACCCTGAGGCAAGTGAGGTGTGAGGTGATGCACACTGGAGCAATTTTTTTAAAATCCTCACTTTAAATATATGTTAATGGGGTCTGAGATGTAAAGAGATCTTTTGGGGTGTGCCACAGTCATGAAAAAGACAAACTCCGTGCTGGGGATCATTAGGAAAAGGATGAAAATAAAATGACCAATGTTGTAATGACGTTATAGAGATCTGCGGAACTGCCGTATTAGGAATATGTCTAAAAAGATGGTCCCTGTATCTCAAAATATATACGTCAGAGGTGGACAAATTCCACAAGAAAGCCACCAGGAGGAGAAAAGGGCAAAGAGTCTTGGATTTTTTGCCAGTGGTTCTCAAACTGTGGGTCGGGATCCCTTTTGGGGGTCAAACGACCCTTTCACAGGGGTCGCCTAAGACTCTCTGCATCAGTGTTCTCCATCTGTAAAATGGATAAATGTTAGGGTTGGGGGTCACCACAACATGAGGAACTGTATTAAAGGGTCGCGGCATTAGGAAGGTTGAGAACCATTGGTCTTTGCAGTGTTGAAAAAGACATCTAAGGGGAGGATATGAGAGGTTTTAAGGAAATCTGCACCGAGTTAGAAGGAACATCTTCTCCTTCTCCTGTGACACAGGAATTTAAGGGCAACCAAAAAAAGCTGATGGGTAAAAGAAACAAACTCTTCATTAAAATTTCATAATTCACTAGCAGTGGTATTCATTTGGCCCCTACCTCAAAGTCTCAGGAAAAGAGATTTTATCCTGAGGCTTCCCATCGGCTGTTATTCCACCACACTCGCCTTAAACCATCTCTGATCCGCAAGCACACCAACAGCTCAACAACCTCCCCAAAGCATCTTCCCTGTCCTTTAGCATCACATGCCAAATCTTGGGTACCACAGCATTGCCAAACTGCAGTCTCAAACCTAAACTGATCACGAGCCAGAGAAAATGCTGCCGACGGCAGGGAGTTAGGAATACCTGGAGCCGCTTTAGTGCTGCCGTCTGCTGCGATCTCACTCCCATGGCTTGTTCAGGGGTTCAAATAGCACATGTGGTGCAACAACCACAAAACCGTGGCAGGTGTAATTTGGCCCTTAAGAAGGGAGTGAAGTGAGGGCTCACATGACTGAATGCACCACCATACACGCAACACAAATTCCCTGCACATAAAAATTCAGGCTAGAACACTCACTGACACGCTATTTTTCTGCATGCAGGGAATTATTTTGTACAAAGATGCATTCACTCAGGTGAAATGGTTCAGCTCAAGTACATTGTTACTGTCTCACTGAGCTGTGGGGCTGCTTGTAGTTGCTGTAAGACAGGCAGCTGGAATTGTCTCCAAATGCTTTTGTTCCCCAATGCTTTTATACTTGCTCCGGCGCTCAGATTTACTTGATTGACCCACTTCTGCAGTAGTACCTTCTATCAGGTTGCAGTATCAGGGCAGATACTCAGCAAGAAGCTACAGGAAGCAAATCACATTAAGTCTGCAAGAACACCAGTTGAAGCAGCATTTTAATAAATCTAAAAAAATGCAGCACGAATGCAAAACTGCTGTACTGCGGTCTGTCTTTACAGTAGCACAAGCCAATCAACTGGCTTCTGTCACTGACCCAAAACTATTGTAGAGAGAGAACTCCATAAGACGACTCCCTTTTTCACTCCTTCCCCACCCCCCATCCCCCAGATCCAGACAAATTAAATGTAGGACAAAATAAAAACTTAGCATCTAAAAATCCAAAGAACGAAGTTGAAACATCCCTTGGCTGCTCGATTCTCTCTGGCTCTGAATTTGCAGGCGGTGTGGCTTCGAGAACAAGTCTTTCTCAGAAGCTGCCCCTTCTCCACCTTCTGGGATTTGGCAAATGCATTTTTCAGAGGGCGCCGTCTCAGTAGCTGCCCTGCTCTCTTCCGATGCAGCTCTTGAACAGCAAGCGCGCCGTCTCTTTCGAGAATGTTGCTATCTTGTGCACCTCCGGGATCATAATGGTGGGGCGCTGTGTGCTCGTTTCTGGATTGGGACCCGCCTCTGCAGCCACTGTTTGTAATCTTCCTCAGCCATCCCCACAATATTTTCTCGCAAAAACTGCAAAAGCAACGGGGGAAGGGGGGGAGAAAGCTTGATTTTGATGGCGGAAGGGTGTGTGTCTGAGGGCAAACATGCAGTACAACTGAACCCACTTCAAAAACCATGCAAGTTAATGCTGAGGCCCTCACAAAAGTTGCTGCGTTGCAACTACCCTGCAATGCAAAAGCTGCAGTGAGGTAGTAGTTATTAAGTTGGACTATGATCTGACCCACATTCCAATTCCCATATTCCAATCCCCACATGGCCAAGGAAACTTGCTGGGTACCCTTCAGTCAGTCACACTCAATCTAAGCTACCTCACAGGGTCGTTGTGAGGCTAAAACAGAGGAGAACTGCAAGCTACTTTGGAGCCCCACTGGAAAGGTGGGTATAAATAAAGTGCCTCCCTCTGAAAACCTGAAAAGGATAAAAAGGGTGGGGGAGAACTGACTTGTGGCGGAGTGGTGTTTCACTCTGGTTGAGCCTCTAAGTGCTGATAGGGGCTATTTTGCCGGCTGCAGGGCAGGTTTTTCTTAGCTCTCGCCTCCCCACATCCTGGCGACATTCAATTTGACAAGTGGACTGGAAGGGTCTGGACCATTTCTGAAAAGATCCAGAGTCAGCCGTGTGAGCGAGCCGTTGAGCTCTTGGAAACGGCCTCCCCCTTGGTTCTGGAGGGTTTTCCGGGCTGTGTGGCCGTGGTCTGGTGGATCTTGTTCCTAACGTTTCGCCTGCATCTGTGGCTGGTATCTTCAGAGGCCCACCAGAACCAGTTGAATCCGGCCGTGAAAGCCTTCGGCCTCCCCCTTGTTTTTTTTTTTTTTCCCATTAGTCTTTTGTTTTTTAACTTTTCCTTTTTAATATTTTTTTAAATAAGTGGGTCTGCATTTCTTGAGGACAAGATCATAAATGCAGATCCACCCTAATGATTTTAAAATATTATTATTGCTATTACTATTAACTTTTTCTTGCAATTTTTTGTTGATAAAATAAAAATTATTTTAAAAGTGGGGGGAGAGAACTATACTTCAGTTTGAACACTGACAAAAATGTTCGGGTGTAAGTTTCTGTGAGTGAAAGCTCACCAACCTTTATTCCCAAATGCTTCTCCCTTTGTTGGTCTATAACACAGGTGTCAAACTCGCGGCCCTCCAGATGTTATGGACTACAGTTCCCATCATCCCCTGCCAGCATCATGCTGGCAGGGGATGATGGGAACTGTAGTCCATAACATCTGGAGGGCTGCGAGTTTGACACCTATGGTCTATAAGATGCTACTGGATATGAGCTTTGTTCTACCACGACAGACAAGCTTGAAACTAAAGTTCAGCTTATTTGCTTCATGTGATTGTTTTATTTTATAGGTCGAGGAGGTATGCAGGAGCCCACAGGCACGAGGCAGTACAGTCCTGCATGGGCGTATCACAGGAGGCCGTTTTGTTTGGCAGCTGAGCAGACTGAAAGGGCAAAGGAGGGCTTGTGCGTGCACAAATGCCAGGCCCCTCATTAAAAGCCCTGCAGCACAGAGTCAAAGGCACTGAGCTGCTCGTGAGCAAGAGAGACTTAACAACCGCAGCCATGGAAATCGGCAAAAAGTGGGGAGGGAGGGGTACCCAGAACCACCTTGCCTCCATGCTCAGTCAGTCGCCTATCTCCAGGGCTCCGTCTGATGAGATGTGCCTGTCACAGAGCTGGGAGACTGACAGTTTGCTTCTCAAAGGGGGATAGGAATCCTTGTCACAATTCGAGCAGATCACCTTCCCACTCCACTGCTTTTTTCTGGTGGGTTTTGATGGCCCTAATGAGGGCAGGACGCATCGCCCACCTTGCCCTGCAGTACAGTCGTCATGATACTGAGGCGTGGGATCCAAGAAGGCTTTCCTGTGTCATGCACTGCATTGCATTCACGCACTGCGTTGTCTGGGTTTTCCAGGCCCACTGCTGGTGCATGTGAATGTTTCATGACAGTTCTAGCTAGGCAGCAGGACTTACACGGCAACAAGGAACCACTAGGGGGCAGCACAGATGTCCTTTGTGGTCCGATTGGAAAGCGTCTAAGTTATCTTCAATGCAGTTGAGTATTATGTCTCATCCAGGGGTCTGAACCTGCGGCTCTCCGGATGTTCATGGACTACAATTCCCATTAGCTGATGGGAATTGTAGTCCGTGAACATCTGAAGAGCCGCAGGTTGCAGACTCCTGTTCCAATTAGTTGCATTATTTTTATCCCATTCGTCCTTCAAGAGCCACAAAGTGATGTAATGGTACTCCCCTTGCTTGCTTTATCCTCCCAACTATCCTCCAAAGTAGATTACAGACAGAGACGGTGATTGGTGCCCAGTAAATTTCATGGTAGACTTGGGATCTACACATTGGGTCTGATGCAGGCTACTCACGTCATGTTTGTGAAGCTCTTTGAACACTCTTAAAGCACTATGCCAGTGTCAAGCAGTGTATAATCTGTTCTTTCCTAATACCGTCTTCCGTGGAGTCAAAAATCCTGGCAGCATGTCTTAATGTCATTATTGGGGGAAGGGGGGGGGGGCGAAGCATCTTAAGACACAGTGCTTGGTCTTGGGTCATTGAAGGCTTCAATGAACGAAAGGTGGACAATTTCCTTCTACAGTTCTCACCTGTATAGCTGCACTGACGTCTGGAGAACAGATTTCCCAAACACGAAGTTCCCCCAAGACTTTCAAGAAAGTGGGGGGTCGAATCCGTAAGTCCGGATTGCTAGCAAACTTTCCCAGCTTCTTCAGGACTTTTTGGGTCCGACGGTCTTTCCTGACATCACTGGGGATCTTGTCCAGAAGAGTGACAAACCTTGAAGCAACAGCAGGTTACTGGTGAGGATTATAATTTTTCATACTCCAGGTAAAATTACGGTTGTCAACTTGGGGTTGGGAAATTCCTGGTGATTTGGAGGGTCCAGCCTGAGGAAGGTAGGGTTCAGGCAGATGAGGGACCTCAGAGGGGTATAATACCATAGAGTTCACCCTCCAAAGCAATGATTTCCTACAGGGGAAACTGATCTCTATCATCTGGAGATTAGTTGTAATTCCAGAAGGTCTCTAGACTTCACATAGAAGTTGGCCATCAGATGTAAAACCTAACCAGGACAGAAAGAAGGAAGCATCTTGCTAAAGTCTCTGCCTCCTGAACTGGTTTTCTACTTACTCTTGTAACATAGTAGAATATTTCTATATATGTCTCTTTCCTCCCCTGCTCCAAGTCCAAAGTGGCACAGTCTGCTATCCCATTCTGCGCCAAGTATACTCCTGGCTATTCACATACATCCAAGCCCAGGATTTGAAGTCTTTCCTTGAGAGTACGCATGAAATAGATATTGGGATTTTGCAAGCGTGTGTGGCTGGTTAACTGTTCACAAGTTGCTGAAGTCACTGTTTATGACCTGCTCTATTGCTTATCTATTGGTCAGTCAGATAGCCATTGCTTACATGTTAGTGAGCAAGTACCTCTGAAGTTATAAAGTTAACTCTGTTTCTTTGTTTGAACAGACACGACACCAGAGGAGACACGAGGTAGAGACATCGTGTGAGACAGCAGATAGGTAGCAAGGTGTAACCAAATGTACAGTAATGTACATATGTAACAGGAAGGAAAGGATTTCTTATTTTATCTTCATGTAACCCTCCCGCATAGCTAGTAAACTCATATATAAAAAGCAACTGAGAATCTGTCTCTTCTGTTCTACTCTGCTAATGTGTGTGTGTGTATACACACACACACACACATATATACACATACACACACACACACGTATGTATATACACATATACATACACACACACATCTTTCCACCAATAGAAGACTTAGAATAGGCAGAATCACTTCACAGGAAGTCTCAGGAACCATAGCTGAGGTTGAGGGTCTGCAGGGAAAACCCTGGCTCACGCACAGTGCCGGGTGTAGCTCTTTCTTACCAGTTCTCCTCCTCTGCAGCCTGTTTTGGTTCATGCCCCAGGACAGCCTGCCTCATTCTCTCAAGGTCTTTCCGGAGCTTAGTGATTTGCTTCAGACTCCGGAATTTCTGTATGCTCTTCTCTTCTCGCCTCCTGTCAATTCAGCTTGTATACTTAAAAATAAATAAACCTTCAAGCAAGGTTTTAAAAAGGAATGGCCCTGGCATCCTTTTGGATAAGAGTTGGCTAAGAGAAGGAAGGGAGCTGACATGGTTAGACATAGTGATATATTACTTGGTCTTAATTATCCCTCACAAAATTATCCTGTATTTAACGGTCCAGAAGACACCCCCCCCCCCACCGCTGCCCACCCATGGGCATGTCCAGAGATTAAATTGTGCAAAAAAAATAAAATCTAATTTTTTGAGTCAGTGTAACCAAATTCTGCAACTGAAAAAAATTGTCATTCTCTATCTTCTAAGCATGGGAAACTGTATTCAGCCACCTTCCTATCTTCTGAGATATTACTAGCAATGTCCATCCACTTTCAAGCACATGTTTGCAGCCAAAAGGACTAGAAACCCAGGGTTGTGGCTATTTTGTGGGAGGAACAGTATGTATTTATGAGCCTAGAAAGCTGCCTTCTACCCAATCAAACCGTTGGCTCATTTAACCAAGGACTGCCTAACGTTGTTCTCTCACCTAAAGATTTTAACAGGTATCATCACATCCTTCCTAATGCATCGATGCTGCCTTGAGAGAACTGAATTTTTTTTAAAAAATATGGATGCTAGGATTCTGGGGAAGCTGTCAGCAGTACCACATTCTGCACCATTTCCACTTTTAATGGAGGCAAGGCTGCATTCATACAGTCAGGCTGCTGCCAATCAAAGGTTCTATTCAACTTCAGTATTCAAACCATGATAATGGGGAGCGGGGCGGTTGAGCATCCATACGACATAATCCCCAATTGTCTATTTCCTGAGTTTCCCCCTTCTTTGGTGTAATCTTTCCCAAATCTGGGTTTCATGCAACCTTTTTTTGAAAAGATCACAGTCAAAGAGGCTTTGCATGCCACGTGGACAGGAAGGGACACACATCTGAAGGCGTTCCATATTGGCCCCCCTTTCTTGGCCTCACCCTTGTACCTTTCCTCTTATATCTCTGTAATGAAAGGGCTAGATATGTACTTTTTAAAAATGAAATTTGGGGATACAGATGAAATCTGGGAAACATGATAGCCATGTTTAGCCATTTGAAGGGATGTCATGTTGGTGAGGGAGCAAGCTTGTTTTCTGCTGCTTCAGAGACTAGGACCAGGAGTAATGGGTTCTAGGTGAAGGAAAAGAGATTCCACCTAAACATCAGGAAAGCTTCCTGACAGTCAGGGCTGTTTGACAGTGGAATGCACTACCTGGGAGTGTGGTGGAGTCTCCTTCTTTGGAGGCTTTTTAAAGAGAGGTTGGATGGCCATCTGTCAGGAGTGCTTCGATTGTGTGTTCCTGCACTGCAGGTGGTAGGACTTGATGGCCCTTGGGGTCTCTTCCAACTCCATGATTCAGATGAGTTAGTAAATTGTGCCAATAAATCATTATAACATCATTATACTATAGTGATCTAGCAACTGCAGATTTTTTTTAAGAAGTCCTATTATGCCAAGGGGAGAAAAGGCAATCACAGACGGCTGAAGCAAGAGAAGTGGTGGGGAAATTGATCTGCTGCGTTTGCAGTCATAATAGCGACAGGGAGGCTTATTGCTGCATGGGAGCAGACTGAGCCCGTCTGTGGGTGGGTGTGACGGGGCAGAAAGATTTGTTTGCCAAAAGGTAGCTTTGTGTTGTTACAATGAGCAGAGCAGACAGATCAATGGCTGGTACTTTCTGGAAAGGGACCCTTGAGATAGGAGGAGGAGGTTGGAGGGCGGTGATGAATCCGAGGGGCAAACAGGACTTGCAATGGAAGACAGTGCTGAGTATGTACCTTTCTAAGATGTCCAGCTGGTCATGCAGCCTGAAAGCAGATTCCTGGGTTATATCACCAAACAGCTCCCTCATCTCATTGCACAGGTTCTCTTTTCGCCTAATGAAACAGCTGGAGAAGAAAATACAGCGGAGGGACACAAAGGCAACAGTGAGGCATCTCTACCAGGGCTGCTGGAGCGGGGCGAGGGAAGGCCTGCCTTGAGAGACATGCTAATTTCAAACAGTCCTGTCCATGGGAAACTTGGGGGAGTCAAAGAAGAAGAAGAAGAAGAAGGAGGAGGAGGAGGAGGGTTGGATTTATATCACCCCTTTCTCTCCTGTAGGAGACTCAAAGGGGCTTACAAACTCCTTTCTCTTCCCCCCTTCGCAACAAACACCCTGTGAGGTAGGTGGGACTGAGAGAGCTCCGAAGAACTGTGACTAGCCCAAGGTCACCCAGCTGGCGTGTGTGGGAGTGTACAGGCTAATCTGAACTTCCCAGATAAGCCTCCGCAGCTCAAGCAGCAGAACAGGGAATCAAACTTGGTTCCTCCAGACTAGAGTAGACCTGCTCTTAATCACTAACTGCTGCTCCCTCTAGGTTTGCTAGAAGGTACCTCATGCTTCATGTCCACTGACTCCCAACCCTGCAGCCTGTCTTCGTTAATCTAGAAAAGCAACTCTTCCACTCACCCACCCCCATCCTCACCCCCAGCTTTTGCACAGTTTCGCAAATGTGGACTGGAACTGCTACAGGCACTTCCACGCATGTTGAAAAATCCCTTTCGATCCACTTTAGTGGTCAGTTGCAAGTAGACTTTGCAGTTGCACACAGTAAAATCCAGTTGCAAAGTGCACAGAAGGCAGATTGTTAAGCAGAATTATTCAGCGTTTGTAAAAGTGCCCAACCAGGTCATATAAGCACCTGTTGAGAAAGTGGAAAGAGGAGGAGGAGGAGCCAAGGTGCTTGACTGGACCCAGGGCCAAGGCGGAGTCGTAGCTGCTCCCAGGCTGTGCAATCAACACCTCTGGCACCCACCTTTGTGCCTGGAATGGTTTCACTGCTAGTTCTTAGGATGTGCTGCCGCCACCAATGTTTTCCAAGAAAAAAGACTGGGGAAAACTTCCCCTACCCGAAACCAAGCATGCTCTGATTCCGCTGTTTATTCTGACTTTTATTTAATGAACATTTAAAAAGACGCCACTGTTGATTTTTTTTTCTTTTTGTGCCAACAGCAATGAACATTTAAAAGGAAATAATACATTAGGGAAAACAATAAACAAGTGTAGTTTAAATGTTATATTCAGACTTAGAACTTAGTGTGGCATTTATTGTTATTGTACTAATATGAGTGAAATTTAAAGACTATACCATGGACTTCCTTTGCACTGTTTAAATTGCAGAAAAAAACCCTGAAGTTACTGAAAACTGTTGCCGCTAGTTGCATCATAACCAAAGAACTGTGTATGGGATGCTGTGGCTGTCCACCCATCTGTTTCCACTGAATTTAATCCTCTTCAAAGGAAATCATTGGCAGTGCCATCCTTAAATGGAATCACATGACCCAAGAGAAGTATAACTCTGTTAAGGGTCAGTGGGATGTTGTGGTTAAGAGAAGGTGCAAACCGGGTTTGATTCCCCGCTCTGCCACTTGAGCTGTGGAGGCTTATCTGGTGAACTAGATTAGCTTGTGCACTCCAACATAGCTAGGTGACCTTGGGCGAGTCACAATTCTTCGAAGCTCTCTCAGCCCCACCTACCTCACAGGATGTTTGTTGTGGGGGCGGGAAGGGAAAGGGGATTGTAAGTCCCTTTGACTCTTCTTACAGGAGAGAAAGTGGGGATATAAATCCAAACTCCTCCTCTTCAAACTCTAAGGATAGTACTGCAGGTCAGCCCATTTTCGCCATCTCTTTCTGTAGCCTCACTTCTGTTACTTGTTAATTCATTGTCAGGTTAAAGATTACAATGTTCCTTCCACCACGTGACAGGAAACATATAAATATGAAACATTGTGCTGGTTTTGATCTGACCTGGCCAGACAGTCAGATGAATTTGAAGTTGATTTTTTAAAATCAATTTACCAATCAATAAAATGCACATGTACTCTTTACACAATCCCTGGGGGCAATCCTGTATGAAAAATCCATGACAACTTTGAAACAATGAAACTCGCCCCATATTGCATAGGGAATGGCATCCATTCATTGCTATTTATTGTATAAAACCATGAAGTCTTTAGACACCAGAACATTTTCTACAGAAAAAATAAAATACTGGAAATCTTTCCAGGAAAAACATCCACTACGAGTCCGCAAACCAAATCAGTGCCAACATGCCTGGTGCAAGAGCCAGTGCAAGGTAGTGAGAGAGCTGGCCAAGGACCAGAGGGATCTGGATTCAAATTTTGACATTGCTGGGAAATTCATCGGGTGACCTTGGAACTGTCATTCTCCCCCAGCCTAATCTAGCTTACAAGTCGAATGGAGGA
Source organism: Sphaerodactylus townsendi (assembly GCF_021028975.2). NCBI lineage: Eukaryota > Metazoa > Chordata > Lepidosauria > Squamata > Sphaerodactylidae > Sphaerodactylus > Sphaerodactylus townsendi. Next base: position 39,245,490 of record NC_059437.1, read on the forward strand.
GGTGGGAGAGCCGCAGACCACCCCCATTTTGGGAGGAAGTGCAGGATAACAATAGGTGGCTGGGGTGGCTTGAACAGTCTCAGATTCCTCATTCAGCCAGTCCTTCCTGTTACTGCAATTTGGACAAACTTCTCATGTATGCATGCCCTAATTTAGTAAAATGGGTTAGAACAGGGGGTCTGCAACCTGCGGCTCTCCAGATGTTCATGGACTACAATTCCCATCAGCCCATGGTGGCAGGGGCTGTTGGGAATTGTAGTCCATGAGCATCTGGAGAGCCGCAGGTTGCAGATCCCTGGGTTAGAAGCAATCAGAGGTCATTTGCCATCACCTGCCTCCATCTCATGCCCCGGGTGTCCTTGGAGGCTGTCCATCCAACTACTTGCCTGGGACGAGGCTCAGAGTAACTGGCTTAAGGCCGCCCAGCAAGGTTCCATTGCAGAGCGGGGATTCGAACCTGGATTTCCCAGATCTTAGTTCGACACCTTAACTGCTACACCATGGTGGCTCTCTCTCTTTTTTTTTGCCTGCCTTATTCCTGCTCAAAGGCCAGGCAGAAATCCTAACTTTGGATCCCAGAGCTCCCTTTGCCAGGAGCTCCAAAAGCATTTGAACACACTGAGCATGTGTGAGAACCTCCTTCTAGATGACGTCAAGGCTCCTGCGCCCATACATGCCTACCTTTCTGAGCTCTCTTCCATCCTATATGTTGCGGTGGTTGTGATATCTTCTCTCAGGCTCACTGCCAGCGAACTAGAACATGATGAAAGCAAATCAAAGCAACCCTGCAACATTTTTAAGGAAGGCGACACAAAACGAAAACCAGAAAAAGCCCAGGGGAAAAAGCTGAGCTGACAAATAGAACAGCTTTAGTACAGAGGTTCAAGAATATTAGTTTGCTGTTTTGGAGGCGTGGGTAGTTATTTAGACAGAGAATGCTAGAGAACGGCTTCATGCTACTTCCTCTTGGCTCCAGTCTCTTCTCTGTCACTGGCCTGAATGATGAATCTCCAAAGAGATGAGTTAAAGACCACGTGGTCATTAGCAACATCTAACTGTGAAAGCTGGGTGTTCAGCTCTCACCTCAGTCACCATTTCATTTGACAGGGAGGCGACCCACTGGTTTGGGCAATGCATCCCAAGCACTGTGTTGGAAATCTCAGTTGTGATTAATATATCACACTTCTGATAAATGCAGAGTTTGCAATAACGAGACAGAGCCAGTTGCTTAGTGTAAGTGAAGTTTACTAACTACAAGATAGGGTAGGGGAACTTGGGAGGCAAAACAAGAAAATATCTCTGCAACTGGCTAGCTTCATTAGCTAGCCCTCAGCTTGAATATCACATGACTAAGCACGTGCAGAGAGCAACAAAGAATATATACCCATTGTCTAGGTGCAAACCTGCATGTATCCCACACCAGGTCTGCTTGACCAATAGGGGTCAATTATCTGGTCACTGACTTCTGACCCCACTGACTAATTAGCATGCACAAAATTAACTCCTTCATTGCTGGATTGTGTGACTGGAACTTGCCAAGTACCAACACACTGTCACACTGTGACAGAGGCAGAACTGGGCTCCTATGGCCTGCAAGGAAATTCCTTTGACCAAGGAGGAGTGACCTGCAAACATCTCCAACCCTGAACTTTTTGCAGTACATCTGCTCTGCAGAGTGGCAACTGCCTTCCTCATGACCTTCCTCATTCACTCCCTCCCCACCTTGCAACAGGATTCTCTTTAGGAAAAACACAACACAAGACTGCAGGCGCTCTTTACCTCCTTAGCTTTTGCTCCACTGGGGTATCTTCTCTCATTACTCCCGAGCTGTTTCTATCATCCTTTGAAGATGAATGCGAGCTGAACAGCAAGATAAAGCAAGACACTGTCTCAGGATGTGACTTCTCCAGCCCAGGGAGTCACTCAGCAATGACTGAAGGTACAGTCGGATTCACGCTGACACAGGAGTTCACATACTTTGTGGTTGTTTTTTAAAGGCCCGGCTTCTGGGGTGAGGCGAGCCCAGCTTCCCTCCCCCTTTCTTATTAACAGATTTGCTGCTGCTCCATAGTTCTGGTGGCCCTCCAGAAGGAGAGAGAGGCTTATTTTGTGCCATTCAGGGCCTTTGCCCAACTTTGGTTGAGGAGCCCCCAGCCCTGACAAACACTGTCTAGCTAGTTATTCATATTCAGATCATTTCCAGACTGGACTGTTGCATCACATCTTTTGTGAGGCACATTAGAAAACTCATCAGAATCTTTAAAGGGACAAAACATGGCAGCTTCGTTATTTTTTGGAGCTAGCTATGAAGGCGCTGTGGTGCTGAACAGCCTACTTCGGCTGCCTGTTTGCTTCTAAGCACTACACAAAAGCACCTTTAAAGACTTCAAAGTGATAGCGGAGCCAGGAGAGAATCCCGCTCCTGGACTATGTCTGAACTAAAAACGATTGGAAAATTTATTTCTGTCTTGTATTTGTTTAGGTAGGAACTGATTTGTATTAGGTAGAAATAGGATTTGTAAGTTTCCCTGTATTTGTGCTTGTATGGAACCTCCTTGGCCCACCCGGACTTATCCCATTCACGTGTAAAGTCCCCTGATGCACACGGACAAAGGGAAACCTCAGCCGAAGCGCCTTGCCCTGCCTAATCTCGTCAGCAGGCAGATAAGGGGACTCTTTTCACGTCATTGCCTTCTTTGCTTCCTGCCCCGGACACTCTGGAGAGAAACTCTTTGTGTGTCCCAGCCAGTGATGGACACGCCGTCATCGCCTCGCCTCTGCTCTGGCCTTGAAACTTGAGAAAGAGGATGCATATCGGACACTGATTGGTTCCTGCATGTTGCAAAATGAATGATTGGTTGTTTTTTTGAATGGTGGTGGGCTGTCTTTGGTTCCTCCCTGGCTCCGGCCGACGGAGAAAGTGCGTACTTAGAGGATTGTAAGGCAATGCTAGGCAGCGCCAGTGTTTGTGCTTGAAGGGAGGTGCTGACACTTGTAGGTCAGCATCTCAATAAATCTCTTTTTTATATATATCCGAGCCTTGTCGGGTCTTGCCCAGGTTCCTGAGCGCTGCCGAGGCGGAATACTTCTAGAGCAAGGAAAGTGTTACCCTGAGCAGCTGGTAACAGTTAGGGGGGCTCGTGGTCGGGATTTTCTCTGAACCCTCTGGGAGAACCGGTATTGCTCTCAGGAACCGAACCCGACTGGCGGAGTGGAGGCAGTTCCGGCGAAGCGGCAGTGGATTTGCAGTGGTTCCAGATCCCGGAGGTCTCGCGAGTGGAGGTTGTGGAAGCCCTCTGCAGGACAGGTGAGACGGACCTGAAGGGGAGAAGAGGAAACGGGAGATCCCAGAGAGAGAGAGAGAGAGAGAGAGAATTTCGGTGGGAGCCATAAAGAAGGAGCGGAGGGCCTGCGGCGTTAAGGGGTTGGTCGGGAAGGACAAGAAAGAACCCAGGCCAGGTTTAAACCCAAGCGTGTCCTTAGGCTCAGGAATTTGGCAAAAGCGGTTTTGTCCAGGAAGGACTGGAGCGGAGCTCCAAGTCAGGCGCCAGTGCTTTGAATAAGTAGTTATGCTCAGTTTTACCAAGGCAGAAATGGGAGTCTGTGGATCTAAGAATGGAGGTTCCCAGTATCTGCCTGAATCCACCCGTTGGCTTCGTCACCTGTATAACTGGGATAGGCTCGGTGTAAAGCCCTGTCAAGGAAGAAGTTTTGAGTCTTGGTGCAGGGGAGAATGGAGTCAATTATAATTTGTCGGCTGGTTCTTGGGTGGCAACAGGTTCCTTTAGTTGGCCCATCCTCCAGAATCTTTATCAGGCTTTGAGGAGTGCAGGATTGAAGAAGCAGGCCAAAACATTAGATAGAACTTTTATGGAAATATATAGAAATCCTAAAAGTTATTCCTGCATTCAGGGAACTAAGATTATGCTAGTGGTGGAACCAGGAGTCCACGGAGAGTCTATAGTTTCAGGAGCCACCCCCTTGGATATTCACCCCCTCCCCAGACAATTTGCTGGATTTTCCTGTCCTTATGAAAGCATGGCCTCAGCCACTCGGGCCAGCCATAGTAACGGGATTCATTAGTTTCTGGTCAGCCGTCTGCCCTCCTCCAGCGAGGAGATGGACCCCCTTCCCCGGTCCCATAGCGATGTGCACCCTAGTACTTCCTCACCTTTCCCCAGAGGGGACTACACCTCCTCCCACAGCTAGGGAAGGAACCCTCAGCTCTCCTCCTTTGACCCCAGAGAAAGCACACTTAACTCAGATGCTAGAGGATGTGGCCTCACGGGTAAGAACATGCAGTCTGCCCTTAGGAGTTCCCCAACGTTGCAAGCATTGTCCCACAGTTGAGTGCTTCCCCTCGATGGAATCAGTAGGGGGCTTCCCGTCTCTCCCGTCCACCCTGTCTACCAGCTCGGGGAATGGCGGCCACTGCCCGTCCTAGGGTGCACGCCCTCCCAACCCGCCTTCAGGTCAGAGTGAGCCCAATGCCCAGATAGTGCCGGCCGGGCATGTATCCCATCCGCGCACTCAAATGGGGATGGCCCCAAGCGGCGAACCCGCTCACCAATACGTTCCGCGTCCTTTTACCTCAGATTTGTATAGTGGAAGAGATCCCTTCCGTATACAACTGATCCTTTGACTATGACCCAGCTGGTGGAGTCTATCTTCGCTACTCACTTGCCCACTTATGCTGATATCCAGCAATTGCTGAGACTTCTTCTGACTGGGGAGGAAAGGGCCCTAGTTATGCAAGCAGCTAAGATAGAAGCCACCCAGTATGTAGATGATCACCAGGAAGGTGCAAACCCCGCCACGCTGGACCAGGTGTTTCCCGATGTAGACCCAGGGTGGAATGTTAACTTAGAGGCAGACCGAGACAAGTTAGGGAACTACCGCTTTTATTATCAGGACTCGAAATGGCGCCCCACGCCATGATCTGTCGAAGCTCCACCAGCTAGTTCAGAACAAGGATGAGTCACTGGCCGCTTTATGGAACGCATCCGTTCCGAAAGTGCATAAATGGACACGGTAGATCCCACAGATCTGGTCTACCGCCCCCTGCTCAATAGTGTGTTTATTGGAGGAAGCTCCCCAGATATCAGGAAGAAGTTGAATAGGATCCCTGACAATACCCTTAAGGACCCAGCAGATCTCCTTAAGACTGCCAATAATGTGTACTTTGAGAGGGAGGAGGTTGCGCGGGATGCGAGGGAGAAGGCAAAAGAGAACCGCCACCGCCAATTAGTGGGAGCCTTGCAGGCAGCTGTGAGCACTAATCGGGACCCTGGGGTCGAGCCACCTTATGGGAATGTACCCAAGACCGCCCCAAACGGTCCGATGGCGCCAGCCCTAGATCAGATTCAAAAATCTCTGCAGGAGGTTGTAGGAGCACTGAGAGCCACTGTGGGTGGGAATCGGGATTTTGGCAAGAGCCTGGGTTACCAGGGACTCTCCCGCAGTCCACCACCAGTCCCGCGTAAAGCCCCTTTCGATAGGGACCAATGTAGCTATTGCCACCAGCGCGACCATTGGCGCAGAAATTGTGCTAGGTTGGCATCGGAGGATCGCCGAGCCCCGCAGCGAGGAAACAGCTGCCAGCAGGCTTCTGCCCTGGTTCTCCGGCCTCAATCTCCCTACTTTGAATCCCAGCTGCAGTGCTCCCCAAACCCCCGCTGGGATAGTCAGAGGCCCTTCTTCAGGCGTGAGCCCCCCCGTTTTGGATTGGGCACTCGGACCTGGAGACCGGAGCGGCAGGCAGGCTCTGGGATCTTTGGGCTTGAACAAGCCGCCAGTTCTCCCCCTTGCCGGGTTGAGAGGACTCCCACACGTTTGGAATGCTCCCCTACTAAAGCCCAGCAACGGGTGGATAGGTTGGAGTCTTGCCGCTTGGCACAGCTTTTCACCCAGCCCGCTGCTGGCGGTGCCCACCAGCCCATTTCCAAAGCCCCTGTCCCGACTCCTAGTGCCCCCGCAGTGGCTGCTGGGGTCCTCCAGCCCACCCTGGTCCCGGAGGCTGCCCAGGCCTTTAGTGCGCCTCTCATGCATCCGAGGTGCTCCCCGCCGGCTCTGGAACTTCCTCCCGTGGCTGACGCCCACCCACAGGCTGCCCAGCCCTCTTCTGGCGCCTCAGAGCATATGCAAAGTTTGCCTCCTGCGCCCGCTCTCCCCTCTGTTCCCCCAGAGGACCCGTCCGCCCTAGTAGACCTGCCCACGGACTCGGTGCCTGTGTCAGAGTCGGTGGCGGGAGCCTCTGCTGCCCATTTACTGGAAAGGGATTGCCCTGTGGTGGCCCCGGTCGCCTCGCTTTCCCTATCTCCCTCCGACCCGGTGATTTCTGTCTCGGTGGGGGGCCTCTCTATCCCCATGTTGGTGGATACGGGGGCCTCCTATTCTGTTCTGAATTCTAACGTCCCGTTCCCACACACGGGTGAGGAGGTGCGCGTGGTGGGGGCAAGTGGCAAGATGCAGCTTGTTCCCCGCCTGGCTCCGACCCCAGTTTCCGTCGGCCCTGTGACAATCGAGCATTCCTTCCTTAACATGGAGGATTGCCCGATCTCGCTGTTGGGCTGCGACCTGCTCTCGAAGTTAAATGCCTCCATTTCGTTTTCGGATTCTGGCTGCTCATTGGTTTTGGATTCCGAAATGGAGGGGGAGTTGGCTTTTGTTGGTCCCGTTTTGGCTGCCCCTGTTCTGGAGTCCGTCCTGCAGGCTGTGGATCCGGTTGTCTCAGACACCGAAAATATTATTCATGCTCTCACTGTGCCCCCTGTCCGTGTTTGCTTGAAACCAGATGCCTACCCAGTGCGGCAAAAGCAATGTTCCGTGGCTCGAAAGGTGCGCCGTGGCTTATGGCCTACGCCCGATCACCTTTATGCGTTTGGGACTTTTAATGGAGTGTTCCTCCCTTTTTCGCACCCTGCTCTTTGGAGTGAGGGGCGACTGTTGCTCCTTGCATGATCGGTGCATGTAGGGTTGCGGCCTCTGAGCATGTGTGGAATTTTCAGCCTGTTTTGGCTTCGGTCCCATCCCTCCCGCTGCCTCTGAATGGCCCTGTTCCCCCGGCTACTGTTGAGGGAATCTCCGTCTCCATGCTTCGGATCGCAGGGGCTCCCCCCTCTGTCCTGTGTTCCCGAGTCCCATTTTTGGCTACGGAGAGCACGGCGGGAGTGGTGGCTACTGGTGGACGTAGTCCATTGGTTCTACGTTTTGTCTCCACCCCTGTCTCGGTCAGCTATGTGGCCCTTGAGTTCTCCCTCTTTGCTATGGTGGATTGCTCAGTCTCCCTTTTGGGTTGTACTCCCCTTTCTGACTTGAATACCCCCGCTTCCATTCTCTGTATGAGTCATTCCCTACTGCTAGACCTGGAAATGGAGGGTGTTTTTGCGTTACTGTCTCCCCCGCCTGCAGTCACGATCTCTGCATCGGGCCTCCAGGTGGTGGATTCTATCATGTGGGATGTTGCCACTGGTATTCAGGCCCCTACTGTTCCCTTTATGGAGGCACACGCGAGCCCTAATATTTTGCCAGCCCGGCGGCAGCCCTTCTTTTTCTCCTTCACGGTTTGGGTCGGCTTGCAGCTCCCCTGGACCGGTGTGTGCCTGTGAGTGGTCTTGCTGCCTGCCTCTTTTCTGTCTCCTCCAGCGCCTTCGCTTTATTGCTCCCTTTATGTTCTTGGGAGTTTTGGAGGTGTTGCAGTACGGGGTTCAGCGTGCCTGGGGCTTAGGGTTTTCTCTGAGATATTGCCTCCAGAGGGGTGAGAGAGTCCCGACCGCATTTAAAATGGATGCAATATCTCAGATCCAACCAGTCAGTCAACCAGTCAATTTTTTCCTGTTGTTACATGCACAACCTGGGGTCTCAAGAGGTACTTTGGTTATGCTGGGTATGTTGGTTTCCCTAGTGCGGCTGTTAATAGTAGTTACGGCCGCAGAGCATGTGCAGAGTTTTAGTTTCGGAACCTCAGTTAATCCTTTAGACAAGGGACCAGTGGCAGCAACCCCTCCGGGAGAAACAGACCCCAGGGCCAAAACATGTTTGGATTTTTCCAAGCCCGGTACCCCAGCCTCCAGCTCCAGAGTAGAGCCTCCTTTTTCAGGCGCAGTTAGGCTGAACAAATCTGAAAGGAGCTCTACAAATCCACAATGCACTAGGAATATTGGCACAGCTGCCACTGAAAGCCGCCTGTGGGGAACGAGAGGTCTGTTTCAGGGTGCCAGTAGGGACCAAAGGGGGGACGGAGCCCACTTATATGTTACTTCTCTTGCTTGGGTGTATGCTTTTGTTTGCGACATTTGGAAGGCTCACGCCAGCACTAGACCCATTTTGTCACCCGGGTGCTCAGGTTTTCTCGTTTTATTTTTGGCTATTATATTTTGGACAGGTCTTACAGACCCTGTTTTCAAACCGGACCTTCCCTGCAGTGAAAGCATTGCTTGTGGAACGGAGGGGGGGTGCGCAAGTGGGTTGGTGTGATCTATCATTATGGCCCTACTTATTGTGGCATAGGTCTCCTGTTGCGATTCCTAATGTCCCCCTTCTGTTAAAATCCATCCTCTGTGTAGGTGCTCCTCTGGGTTTTGATTCTGTCCTCTGCCAGCCCAGGTTGGTAGGCAGGTCCAGACATTGTGGAGCCTGCTTACGCTACGCTACTGACGCTGCTCGCCTACGCTAGGCTTGCTCTTTTGCCCTGAAGATTTTCTGCCCCATTCTGACACCTCCCCTTCTTCTCGGCTTGCTTGCCGGCTTACCCTTATACTGTATGTATCTCATCGAATGTTTAAGTGTTTTCCCTATGCAAAGGTTGTTTAGCAAGTTACATGGGAGGTCTCCAGGCACTTTACACCCTCACAAATTTTGGATTTTTTGGCGGCCCGGCGTGCTGGGACTTGGTCAAAAATTTCAACAGCAACAGATCTGGACAAGCCGCTGCTTTTGCGTTCATGCCCCGCTGCGCTGGGATGTCTCCAGAAGATCAGCGACCTGGGATAGATGCCGCTCGCCTCTGGTGATGAGGAGCCTGGCTTTAAAGATGCCATTGACCTACTTCGCTGCCAAGATGTGAAGAGCGGTGCCATGCCAGTTGACAGCCACCCGGCGTCAGAAGTATCGAAGGGGGGTGCAGCCTCCACTGACGTTTCTGTGTACGGTGACCCCGTACCCCGCCAAGTTACCCCGGAAATGCCAAGGATTCTACAAAGCGCAAGCCAGATTTCCCTGGACTGGAGCGTGTGTGGGTGTCGCGTTTGGGCCTCAATGCTGAGCTACGATCACCAGCTGCCTCCTGTCGCGAGATCCGGCTGTGTTCGAAACGGACCCTCGTTTCTACTACTGATCCTCACGTCAAGGTTTCCATCCTGGCGCCTGACGCCTCGGCCCTCAGCGTCGCCTGTGCTCAGTTCTTTAGGTCTCTCCGATTTCCGGGAATATCTCCAAATGCCTCCGACTGCTAATTCGAACGTTTCGAAAAGTGCCTGGACTACCCTTTGTTCCTTTCCCAGTTAGGTTTATGTGTGTGGTTCCCCTGATTTACTGGCGTGTTTTTGATGCTCTGTTTTGTATGTGTATGATGTGTTTTTAAAGGTCCCAATGCTCCCCGCTGTCTGCAAAAGAGCCTAACGCAGTTCCCTCGCGACCACTGGATCACCCGGCGATCCAGGGCTCCCTTCCCGGTACTCACAGGTTACGAAATTGTCTGGGCATTCACGCCATGATTGCCAATGGCGTGAAAGCCCAGAAAGAAATGATAGCCGGAGCCAGGAGAGAATCCCGCTCCTGGACTATGTCTGAACTAAAAGCGCATTGGAAAATTTATTTCTGTCTTGTATTTGTTTAGGTAGGAACTGATTTGTATTAGGTAGAAATAGGATTTGTAAGTTTCCCTGTATTTGTGCTTGTATGGAACCTCCTTGGCCCAGGGCAGAGAGCCATCTCTGCCCCACCCGGACTTATCCCATTCACGTGTAAAGTCCCTGATGCACACGGACAAAGGGGAAACCCTCAGCCGGCGCCTTGCCCTGCCTAATCTCGTCAGCAGGCAGATAAGGGGACTCACGTCATCGGCTCTTTGCTTCCTGCCCCGGGACACCTGGAGAGAAACCTTTGTGTGTCCCCGCCAGTGGACCGCGTCATCGCCTCGCCCTGCTCTGGCCAAACTTGAAGAAGAGGATGCATATCGGACACTGATTGGTTCCTGCATGTTGCAAATGAATGATTGGTTGTTTTGAATGGTGGTGGGCTGTCTTTGGTTCTCCCGGGCTCCCGACGGGAGAAAGTGTACTTAAGGGATTGTAAGGCTGCTAGGCAGCGCAGTGTTTGTGCGGAAGGGAGGTGCTGACACTTAGGTCAGCATCTCAATAAATCTCTTTTATATATATCCGAGCCTTGTCGGGTCTTGCTTGGGTTCCTGGGCGCTGCCGAGAGCGGGATACTCTAGAGCAAGGAAAGTGTTACCCTGAGCAGCGCGGTAACAAAAGGATTGGGATCATGGTACTTAAAGGGAACTTTAGGAGTACTGTCAGTGAGGCAGAACCAACTTTTCACCTGTTATATTAACAGGATAACTCCCATGTGCAATCTGCAAACATTCTTGAAGCTACAAGGGGGTGGGGGGTTGCACTGTGCACTGGGCACACACCTGGGGGCGCGTGAAAAATCGGCCCCAGGCCCCTCCCCCTTTCCCCGCCCCCTCGCAGCATCCCCCCTGCCCCTTCTCACACTTACTTTAGTTCCTTTCCTTTTTCAGAACTTTTTCAGGCTGCAAAAGGTCTGTTTGCAGTAAAAACGGCCTGAGGAACTACAGTTCCCAGGAGACCTTGGGGCTCTCAAGGTCTCCTGGGAAGTATATTTCCATCAGGCTGTTTTTACTGAGGACAGGCCTTTTGCAGCCTGAAAAGGTTCTGAAAAAGGAAAGGAACTAAGGTAAGAGTGGGAAGTGGGGAAGGGGGGGTGCTGCGGGGGGGGCGCCGTGGGGAGTGGGCTATGGGGGACGGAAAATTAGAATGCGCACTGGGTGCAGTTTGGCCCAGCTACGACTCTGCAAATGCATTTGTCTCAATTGCAACCCCAAGGAATTGATGAATTACGTCACGTGCGGCTCTAGTACATCATTGCATATATAACACCCCTCCTCTTGGCTTCTTTGGTGAGAACTCACCTTTTAGCCCGATGCCCAATGGACAGGTCGCTATCGGGCCCAGATCTCAGCATGCTGCAAGGCAAGGAAGATGGCTCAAATAATGTATATGGCTAGAGCCCCTGGCCCCAACCAAAGATGCAAGAACCCCCCCCCTCCAAAAAAAAAAATTGTCCCACAAGCAGCACACACATTCACCCAAACCCATTAATTTGCACAAAAGTGAATCGTAGCCCCACAGGGACTCTTTGGGTAGGGATTTGGACAAGGAGGAGCAAAAGCAGACCCTGGAGAGAGAGGCATTTCCAGCTGGCTGGGGAATGGCAGGCCGAGGGGCCACCACCCATTTCTAAGATCATAGGCAGCCACCTGGTTATTAAAATAATTGTAGAAGTGCCAATTAGGGATGTGCGCTCAGACATAATCTAGCTCAGGGGTCGGGAACCCGCGGCTCGTGAGCCGCAAGCGGCTCTTCGCTGCTTCTCGTGTGGCTCCCGGGCAGAAAGGCAGCGAGGTAAGCGGGCGAGCAAGCAGAGTGAGGGCGAGCGGGCGAGCAAGTGAGCGAGGGGGCGAGCAAGTGGCAGCGGGCGGGCGAACAAGCGAGCGAGACAAGCAGGCGAGCGGAGCGGGGGCGAGGGGGAGCGAGTGGGGGCGGGCGAGTGGGCGGGGGGGCGAGCAAGCGAGCAGGGAGGCGGGCGGGGGGGCAAGTGAGCGGGGGCTAGCAGGGGGGCGGGCGGGCAAGTGGGCAAGTGAGCGGGGGGGTGAACAAGCGAGCGAGGCAAGCCGGGGGGCGGGGGCGCGCAAGTGGGCGGAGGAGTGAGTGGGCGAGCGGGTGAGCGGGGGGGCGAGCAAGCGAGCAGGGGGCGGGCGGGTGAGCGGGGGGGCGAACAAGCGAGCGAGGCAAGCAGGCGAGCGGAGCGGGGGCGAGGGCAAGCAAGCGGGCAAGTGAGCAGGGGGGCGGGCAAGTGAGCGGGGGCGGGCAAGTGAGCGGGGGGCGGGTAAGCAAGCAGGGAGTGGGCGGGCGGGCGGGCGGGCAAGTGAGCGAGACAAGCAGGCGAGGGTTGGAAGCCCGGGGGGGGGGGGGGGGGGGGGGGGGGCGGGCAAGCGAGCCAAATGGCTCTTTGAGTAAAAAAGGTTCCCGACCCCTGATCTAGCTGAACATACATCCAAAAAAATCAGCATTTTCCAATATATCTGGGTCTCCAAATGTTTTCTAGGATTTTCCAGGATATCTGTAAATGGCGTTGGAAGTCAGCGTTTGAAAGCTCCCAGGGTTGCTTCCCTCCCCCACACCTCTTTTTCCTTTTCTTCTGCAGTGTGTCTGTGGTTGACTATCCACTAGTGCTCTACCCTGCACTGAATGAAGATTCTCTTCGGGGCAGAGTTTTTGCTACAGAAGAAGAAGAGTTTGGATTTATATCCCACCTTTCTCTCCTGTAGGAGACTCAAGGTGGCCTACAAGCTCCTTCCCCTTCCTCTCCCCACAACAGACACCTTGTGAGGCAGGTGGGGCTGAGAGAGTCCCGAGAGAACTGTGACTGGCCCAAGGTCACCCAGGAGGAATGTAGGAGTGCGGAAACACATCTGGTTCACCAGATAAGGCTCTGCCACTCAGGTGGAGGAGTGGGGAATCAAACCCGGTTCTCCAGATTAGAATCCACTTGCTCTTAACCATTACATCACAGGTGTCTCCCCATTCAGCCCGCATTCACTGTGTGGCAGATCCCATAATCTCTGCTGTTTGTGAGAGTGGACAAAGAGTGACCTTTTCCCCTACTTTGCAGGAAAGATGAAACAAATGGCCCTGTGTTATTCTTTGCTTTTGCTCCAGCCCACCTCCCCTGGTCTACTTCCACCCTCTCCAATGATTGGGAGGGGTTCTTTGGAGCCCAGGAAACCGGGGATACTGATATTTTTCAGCTCCCTGACAGTGGAAAAAAGTTACTTTTCTGAGATGAACAACTCTTGTGCCAATGACATTAATGTCACTCCACTGACCTGGGCCAGCCCCAGTATCCAGGATTCATTCAGAACAAACCCCTCCTGCATGTGCAGATCAATGAAAAGGGCGGGGGGGGGGGGGGGAGAAGAAACAAAACAGAATATAGCAAAACTATCCTCCAGTATCTGAAATGCTGGATTTAATTTCCTACCCCCTAGGTTAAAACCAGTGCTGTGTAAACAGTGTAATATTTCTGTTTCCATGGAAGTCAGTTACGTGACATACGAGGGTGGTTTGGGGTGCGAGATCAAATATTCTTTACTAAAATTCTTCGTCACATCTTCATGGATCATCTGAAGTAACGTCTTCAGGTCTGTGGGGGTGTGGGGAGGGGAACAAAATAATATAAAAATAGTAGCATTTTTCAAGCCCAGCATTTCTTCAGTTTTGCAGCCTCCCCTATTTACAGCCGAGCTTCTTTTGCAGAAGTGCAGAGGCATAACAAGGGGGGGAAGTGCCTGGTGACTGGTGTGTCCTCCGCCCCCATCCCGCCCTGGAACGCCCCCAGAATGCCCTCGTCACACACCCCGGGGGCACACACATGGTGCGTTGCGGACCCCCCCCTCCCCCCGGTCCCCTTGGAGTTACGCCTCTGCAGAAGTGGACTGGACTGGTCTTAGTCTTTTTACCTATACCTCTCTCCTCCAGTCATGTGCCTTCCAGAGAGAACAAAGGCATTCCAGAAGGACAGCTGTCTGTGTTAGTCTGCTGCCTGAAAAGCAGCAAGGAAACTTGCGGCAACTTCAGGATTAAGACAAAGTGTTAAAATGTGTTCCTGGTTGCTTTGGAACAAGAAAAAGAACCTCTGAACAGGTAAAGACACAATTTGCCTCTCACTAGTGTACAATCACAGACTCGCATTCAGGGTATATTTATGTTACAAGCCTCCATTGATTTTACATCGCTTTAAGTATCTGGGCTTTCCCCCTAAAGAATCCTGGGAATTGTAGGTTTTTTTGCTCAAAATTCTGGTAGAAATCCCATTCTCCCTTACAGAATGACAGTTGCTAGCCTCCCCTGGGAAGAGGGACTTTAATTTGTTTCATTCTGTAAAGTAGATATATATCTCAAAGTAAAAGGGCTTTTTTCCAGGGCAGAGGTCAAAGGTCCCCAAAGAGGCCACACTTCTTGCACTTTTCTTTTTGAAATTAAACACCCCTGCTCCTTCCTGTGATGCAACCCTGAAGACACAGCCCAAACCTTAGAAGCTTGTAACATTAGACCAGTCATGCTGGACCAGACCAACAGTCCATGTAGTTCAACATTCTGTTTGCAAGTGTGTGAAGACAGAGGTCCTATTCATCAAGCAGTCAGTAACAGACATCTCCTCCCTCCATCTGCCCAACCTCCTTTTAAATGCATACTGGATACCTTCTGGTGAGTAATACTTGCTTACGGCTGTTGTGCCACATGGACATTCTCTGTGCCACTTTTGCCCCTTGAAACAGAGAAAGAACAGACCCACAGATGCACACGAGCTCTGCTTCCCTCAACGAATTGAAGGACAATATTGGGCCCAACAGGGATGGTGCCCAGGCCTGGAACAGACAGCTGCATTTGGGCAAACTGTGGAAGAACTCCTCTAAGCACAGCCACATCAAAAACACTGTCCACCCTGCACCTTAGCGCTAAACCAGAAGTGCAAAAAAGCAGGACGCAGACTTAAACATCACACAGGTGGTTCTATAACATTCTCTCTAGGGGAGACGTTCAGTAGTGGGATCCAAAAATTTTAGTAACAGGTTCCCATGGTGGTGGGATTCAAACTGTGGCGTAGCGCCAATGGGGCTGGGCGGGGCACGATGCGGCGTGGCCGGGCATTCTGGGGCGGGGCATTCCTGGGCGGGGCTGTGGCAAGGACACAGCTGCTGCACCAGTCATTGGGCGGGAAACGAATGCACGCAGGCTCAGGCTGCCACACACGCCAATGCACCTCCTGCTAGACTGCTTCAAGTTCTGCATGCTACTGCTGAGAGAAGGGGCGTAACTAAGGCAAAAATCACGTGGCAAAATCACCAATTAGTAACCCCCTCTCGGCACCCACAAATAATTAGTAACCTACTCTCGGGAACCTGTGAGAACCTGCTGGATCCCACCTCTGGAGACGTTATGTTATCTAAGCAGGACAGGAAGAAAAACAAAGGAGCTGCAAGCCAGGACACACCTTGCCCTGTGAGAGGGTGCTTGCTCCCTGCAGAGAAGCTGCTACTGAACATCCCCCCTCACCCCCACCCCCCAAGTGTTCACTCAGAGTTGTTGTGCTGAACTCACAGTAACTCATAGGTTCTTCCTCTTCCCTTGTTTCCTTGGCTGGCTTGCTGCAGGAGGAGTCTATCTCTTCACCTTCCTTGGCAACATCTGAAGAATGGGGGACCACCTCTTCGGAGCCGGGCGTCAGGGAGCTGGTGCTGCCCAGAGTGGTTTTGCTGTACGGGGAGGACAGGCCGCTCGTTCTGGAGATGCTCATGATGGAAGCCTTTTTGGGCAACTTCCTGGAGCCCTGCCCACGGGGTAGTTTCTGGGTATATCTTCTTCCCTGGAAGAAACACAACAGAAAGCCTTAGGGAAACATCTTGAGAGCTTGTGCCTCTCTTCGTGGAAACTGATCTCTGCAGTCTGGAGTCGAATTGTAATGCGGGGAAACTCCAGGCCCCATTTTGAGGGTGGAGTAAGGAAAATAACACCTAGAATAACAGTAGAAAGGAGGGAAAGCTCAAGTTTGCTGAGAATTTCCACAGCTACTCACAGAGAAGTACAGTTCCAAGGACTCCATGGGAAGGTGGAACAGCTACTAAACCAGTATAGATCTATAAGAACAGGCATGTTCCATGTTTTTCAAAAGAACAGATAAAACACAAAGAAGACAAACTAAGGCCCCTTCCGCACACGCAAAATAATGCGTTGTCAAACCATTTTCACAACTGTTTGCAAGTGGATTTTGCCATTCCGCACAGCTTTAAAGAGCACTGAAAGCAGTTTGAAAGTGCATTATTCTGCAAGTGCGGAATGAGCCTAACTGAAAGATGCTTCTCCAGGTTACCTTTGTGTGGATGAGAAAGTGTTCCCATCGAGCCTTCACATTCTTTTCTTTATTGATCACCTTGAAAGTATTTCTGCTTCCACCATAGTCCCTAAGTGGGGAGGAAGGAAGGGAAATGTGAATAATTTCCATTTTCCCACCCAGGCTTTTGTTACATATTCCAACTTAGGTTTGATTTCCTCCTGGGGTTTGATTTCCACAGGCACTGTGTTTCAAGGCAAAGCCCATTTTTGGGATGTGTGAAGCACATCTATGCATGAGCTTTATGCTCTGAGCATGTACAGAATACTTTTCTTCTCCCAGAAGAAGGGCTGTGGCTCAGTGGTAGGGCAAATGCTTCGTACACAAGAGAGGTACCAGTTGCGACCCCTGCTACCTCTAGCCTTAAAAGACTCTCAGTTTATTTTATTGAGTTTCTACCTCACCCTTTCTCAGCCACGCTGGGCTCAGGATGGCTCCCAACAATAATACATTGTAGTATAAAATATATACATAAATTTAAAAGCAGACAATTTAAAACCACAAATCCTAATTTAATTTAACAGATGGCGTTCAAATTACATATCTACTATACAATAATAATCTCAGTGGGGAGTTGGTTGCCAGTGACTGTAAACAGATCAACAAGGTCCTCCCAAGGATGGAGACAGGAAGTGGAAAAAGGAGGAAGGGAAGAAAGGGAGGGAGGCCAGCTGGCCTACTTAACTGTTGCTGCCTCAACCGTATACCTGGTGGAGCATCTCCATCTTGCACATCTTGAGGCGTTGAGGTAAATGTAGGGAGCGGGTCTCATTAGACAGTTCTGTCAGGCAGGGGCAAGAGCTGAAAAGGCCCTGGCTTTGGTTGAGGACAGCTGGATGGTTCTGGGGCCAGAGGCGAGACACTCTGGAGAACTCCTAGACCACAGGTGTCAAACTCGCGGCCCTCCAGATGTTATGGACTACAGTTCCCATCATACCCTGCCAACATGATACTGGCAGGGGATGATGAGAACTGTAGTGCATAACATCTGGAGGGCCGCGAGTTTGACACCTATGTCCTAGACAATGCTGAGCTTAGGTGAATGACCAGAGCTTACAGCTCCTGGATGGGTCGGAAAAACCTTTCCTAGATGGACCAGTTATAGGTAAGGTTAGAAGCATCCTTCAGTTTTACAGATGTGCAGAAAAAGCACAAGGTGGTATTAGCACCAGAAGACAGCTTTCATTAAACACCCTTAAGGCTCCATGATACGTTTGAATGAGTGTGGCAACGTCTGATGAAGCTCAGATGTTGAAGACAATGAAAATCTACCCCCTCACATAGAAGTATAGTTCATCCCTCTTCCGAAATTGTACCAGCTCCCATTTCCCAGGCTCAGCTTTCCCACTGCCACCCCCATTCCCACTTGCACCCAAGCTCACTTTGGATTCCAGCAGGTGATCAGAGGCTTCATGGTAGAATTGGGCTCCAGAGTCAAGGCTTCCAGTAACCAATGGAGAGCACAGAGCTGCCGAAATAAGGACTCGCTGTCAAAAAACCGAATATTACATTGTAAGCTCCTCAGGGCAAGGAACTGCCCTGCCTGTTATTCAGTAACGCTGTAACAATGACACCGATCTTTCCAGATTCCTTTCACTGAATCACTAGTTTTGCACTAAAGCAGCGTGCTGGGAGTACAAGAAATTTCCGTGCAGAGATTTCTCATTTTTTAAAACCTCAAGTTACTTCCCTGTAAATGTTCTCATCAGATCCTTAACAACAGTTGGAATAATGACTTTGAGAAATGGACTCCTAGCTCAGGCCCTTTCCACACGGGCCAATAAACAAGGGTTAAGAGCAGGATAAAACTCGGGTGGTGGTGGGGAACCCCAGCCTGGGTTTTTCAAGAATCACGATTTGTGCGATTCTTCTGTGTTAATGAGCCTTGCAGTCGTGGCTGAGCGAATGGCCCTGGGTGGGAGGCACGTTATGCGCCTGCATTTGTTTTGCTTTTTTAAACCTCCTGGCTCCCATCACGCAGGCACTTCTGGCATCAGCAAGGCTCTGGGGGTGCACATGTGCCTGCCTGCGTAGCTGCGCATCGGTGGGAGGTGGGTGAAACAAAAAAGATGCACCTCTGGGCGAAGGCGTGGCAGTGACCTGCGTTAGCTCCAGGGCTGCCTGCACAGAGCCATGCGAACAGCCCAGGGCTACACCAAGTTCATGTTTCTTGGCTGCACTCCGCTTTGTTTTGGCCATACGAAAAGGGCCTGCATCTAGTGCGGGGGTCTGCAACCTGCGGCTCTCCAGAGGTTCGTGGACTACAATTCCCCTCAGCCCCTGCCAGCATGGCCAATTGGCCATGCTGGCAGGGGCTGATGGGATTTGTAGTCCATGAACCTCTGGAGAGCCGCAGGTTGCAGACCTCTGATCTAATGCCTACTTGCACGAACATACAAGCAGGTACAAAGCAGCTCCAACTCATCCCACCCTGGGCCCTCGCACTATATCAGAAAAATAAATGTGTCATAGTTGAGATCTGTATAAGGAGCTTCCCGCAAATTTTGAAAGAATTGAACAGTTTCTTCTTGCACAGAACTTCCCAAGTGCTTTGGAGATCTGCAGAACTTTGATTCAGGCCAGCGACTGTGAAAAAGCAATTTCACAGCCAGATCCTGGGAGAGGCATTTTCCCATCCAGATGCATGTAAAATAAAAGGACCAAATTCAACAAACAGAAGTGCTCCTTTTAGCTTGCTTGCTGGCAGCCAGAATGTGGCCTCTCAACATTTCAAAATCGCTAGCGCTTTCAAAGATCAAAACCAGGAAGCACAGACTGAGACGCGGCTTAGAACGTACAAATGCTCTTCCGGATGCTTTGGTGCAATCAGACCGTTATGGACGGGGGTGAAAGGTCGGATAACTTTCTTCTCCTTCTTCTTCCCTGACTCCCTCTGAAGGGGGCATTCTGTTAAAAAGAAACTGAGAAAGGGGGTGGGGGTGGGGGCAGGGAGAAAGACAACCGTCAGAAGACAAAAGTGCAGCATGTTCTTTTCTGGCATTATTGACTGAACCTATCCATCTGCCGTCTCTGCGCTCTCCGTCTTTTCTCAAGGGCATTCTGACCTACAGAAACAAACAGGAGCACAGGATCCTCTCAGCCAGTTTGAGCTAATATAGTTGCAAACAATGTCCATTGTGAGGGGACCGTGGCTGGCTTTGACCTTCTCTTAGGCCTTTTGATAGTTAAGGCTGTTTCTTTACTGTGCAGTGATAACTGGCGGCTCAGGAGTGGGTGGGGGGAATCTCTGGTATGTGGATTCCTTCAGGCATCTGTCCTCTCCTGTATACTCTACATGCAGCCAGAATTTGGCCTCTCAAGTGGTTTGGAGTTTTGGGCTGGTTGTCACCAGTACACTGATGACACACCCAGATACAACTCCTGATGGATGGTCAGGCACCATCCCAATTACCTTCACCACATGTTTAAGAGCCAGGGCAAAATGGCTGAGAGTCGACTGAAGTTGAATCTAGCAAAGACAGAGATCCTCTGGCCAGGTTGGTGCAGCCTGAGTCACTACAGCCTACTCCCAACACTTGATGGCATGCAACTTATTCTGTCATCATCTGTCAAACATCTGGGTGTGATCCTGGATTCCTTTCTTTCATTGGTGAACCAGGTCTTGAATATTGCCAGGGCAGCATTTTGTCATCTCTGCCAAGCCAGCAACTGGCTCCCGACCTGCCCTGCACTGGCCTAGCCACAGACATCCAGGCAACAGTCACCGCCAGACTAGATTACTGTAACTTGTTTTACACAAAGCTACCCTTGATACTGAATTCCAACCGGTGCAGAATGCAGAGGCCCGGGTTCTCACGGGGATCCCATGGAAGGCACATATAACACAGCTGCACTGCCCCAGGTCAAGTACTGGATCAGGTTCAATGTGCCGGTATTGACCTTTAAAGTCCTAAGCTGTCTGGAACCATCATATCTGCAGGACCAACACTTCCGTTAAGCCTCCCACCCAAAGAACACCGTGTTCTGCAAATAACAATCTTTATGACCCTAATGGGCCACTTCAGAGGAGGGAACCCACAGGGAGCTGTGGAGACGGCAGCCCCCTCAGCTGGTGGATTTGCCCTCCCTGAGGCATTTACCCCGAGAGACCAATTGGCTGATGGGTCTCCATTGCCCTCCATCATGGCCAGACATGGCACAGAATGTTGTGTCAGCATCCCTGAGCCCGCACTGGCTCTGCCAGTGTAGTGGGGGCGTTCCAGAGGTGTGGCTAGGGGTGGAGCCAGCACGAGTCAGCTTCCACTCCAGCTTTGACTCCTGGGATGCCAGTGTCAAGTTGGTATAAGCCCACTGAGCCCAAGTGCTGCCCCTGGGTTCTGGATTGGGCTGCCCATAGTAGAGCAATCATACATTCGATAGTTAAATATGCTACTCCAGTTTGGCACCCTGACCAAACAGAACAACTTGATATTCTTCAAGTTAATTTTTTTTAGAAACTTGCTGGATATTCCGCAGTGTACTCTACGGCTAGAATTGCGTCTCCCAAACGTATCATCTAGGATATATCAATCTGTCCTGAAATTTTGGTACTCCTTCTATGGGCCATCAACAGGTCCTGATATGTTTCAGTTCTTAGATATGTCTGCGTCTGCCTGGACTAGTAGGTTAGACAAGAGATTTTCTCTCCCAGTAGAGCAATTGAATGCTGCAAGGAATAGCATTCAGAAAGCACGCTGTAAACAGTTGCAAAATAAGATCTTAAAGGAGGATTGGTCCTTTGTGTTTAAGGACACAAGCTGTAAATTTCTCTTCTTCCAGAGATGCTTTAACAGTATTTCTTTTTCCTGGCCAGATTATTTCCTCTGGTTGGAAATCCATAAGTTTAAATTAGTTTTTTTTTATGAGCAAGGTGGAATGCCTCAGGCTCAGCTGAGATGCAAGGAAGAGGCAACAAAATTATGGCAGAAGGATACAAAGGCCCATTTTACCCAGATCAAGTAGACTCCCTTTGCCCACACTGTTTTAGCACATTCACCAAATAACATTGCACAAAATAAATACATCACTCCCTGGATAAAACAGCTAACGATACTTTCTGAGAAACGGATACTGCGTTATCTGCTATCAAGTGGATCAGTGAATTGAATGAGAGGCATGGCAATTTTTCTGTTTATAGTGTCAAGAAAAATTAATCTTCATTTCCCTTTTTTAAAGTATGAAGAGGCAGATGGACAGCTAATGGATATTAAATCTAGCGAAAGGCAAAAGCGAATGTCAACAAACCAACACCATATGACAGTGATGGCGAACCTTTGGCACTGCAGATGTTATGGACTACAATTCCCATCAGCCCCTTCCAGCATGGCCAATTGGCCATGCTGGAAGGGGCTGGTGGGAATTGTAGTCCATAACATCTGCAGTGCCAAAGGTTCGCCATCACTGTCATATGAGGAGTCCCGAAGACCACTTACTCAGCTATTTCTTCATCTGAAGTGTCTTCTTCATCTGATGATGATGATGATCCTGGATATTTGGGGGGCTGGAAGTCAGTTTTCCGTCTCTCTTCTTCTTTTTGCTCTTCCAGCAGAAGCATGTTCTTCCTCTCCACTGTTTCTCTGTGAAGCATGTGGAAATACCCTCGCCCCATCTTCACGGAGTTTATTAAATGCCTGTTAAAATTACAAGAGATTACTATTATTATTGTTGTTGTTGTTGTTGTTGTTGTTGTTATTATTATGATTATGACGATTATGACGATTATGACTATTATGACTATTATGATTATTATGATTATTATTATGATGATGATGATGATGATGATGATTATTATTATTATTATTATTATTATTATTATTATTATTATTATTATTATTATTATTAATTCAATTTCTATACCGCCCGATCCCTAAAGGGCTCCGGGCGGTGAACAACATAATATATATACAATAAGCAGGAGCAAATCCGGTACAATACAAACATAGGCTCCGTCAATAAAACATCTTAAAATACATAAAAACAGCGGCTAACAATTAGCAAATTAAACAAGAGGCGTCCAGGCTCAATTTAAAAACCCACCCCAAGAAGGGGGGGACGGCAGGCCCCTCAATATGAGGAGCTCTGTTGTACCAGTGCCAAAGCAGGAGCAGTGGGGGGGGGGGCACCATATCAGCGGCTGGACACTCCAAAGGCCCGGTGGAACAACACTAAACTCAACTAAACACTGGTGGGGGGAAAAATACCAACACATTGTGTACTGCTGATGTATCTATTTGAGTGTATGAAAGGAATATGATAGATATTGATTTTTTAAAAAATATAAATGAGGCAGTGCTATGGACAGATACTCTGTTCTTCCTCAGGAATAATTCTCTCTGAGTTTTACCAGAAATAGCCACTGTGCACCGAATATGATAAATGCATGTAAAGCAAGACTTGAGATGCTTTCCTTCTTCTAAATACAGCCCCCCTGGCCTCCCCCAGTTCTGGAGCAGTTCAGCATTTATGGATAAGAGATGGATTTTTTAAAAGTGACGTTCAATTTCAGACAGCAGCTTCTGGAGCCTGTGATTTGCAGAGGGGGACACGCACGCACGCACTCACAATGTTGCAGCAGCACAGCTTTCTCTCCACACTATTATCCTAATAAAAGCACAAACCACAGCTGCTAGTAGCTCCAGTAGTGGGTGGAGACAGACCCTGCTTGTCTTTTTGCTTTACCAGGGTTAGCAGCAACCATGGATAGGAATGAGGCATCAACGAAGAGAAGTAACTAGAGTCTCAGCCCCCTCAGCAAGTACTGCAACTTCAATCCAAACCAGGGTCCCCTGTGGCTGTTTTTTAAAGGCGAGGTATTATTTACAAAAATACAACACAGAGAAGAAACCGTGTCATTAAACATAGAAGATGGTCTTCTTCGGGCCTGAGAAGGCCATAAAAATTATGGATCAACCCTTTCGTTAAAAACCCATCTGATCAAAGATTCCCAATGTGTTGTTTTGACCTGTCTTGCTAAATCTCATCCAGCAAGCCCACTGCTGAGGAAACATCTGAACCTAATTCTTCCCAAGTGTAACTGCAACAATCGAACCGCAGCCTCTAACACACTCGGCAAGTGAAGGCGGGAAGAACAGAGTGATTTGCCACCTTGAGCAAGAGGGGCTAGCTGACACCCTCTTTGCAAACTGGCCGCCATAAAATGTGTCTGCATCGAGCCTTGCTTTTTGATGGCCACACAATGAAAACAAATTGGGTTTGAGGCCTGCTTGTGCAACAGCACTAATGGCATTCCAATTGCCCAAGTAACGGCCCAGTGTTTCTCTACTATTAACAGGCACAGTGTTTGGAAAAGGGACTTAACGATGGAAGCATCCTTTTTAGCAAATGGGCAAGGCTTTGTAGCGTTCTGATTTGTCAGATGTCCTTAAATGCAGCTGCAAGCATCGAGCATCTTTCCTAGGACCAAAAACATCCTCATGGCTGCACAAAATGCAGAAACGGCCTTCTCTTTTGGCTTCTAAATGCCTTCCTTCAGTGATAACTGATGGAATGCCGAACTAGGATGGAGGAAGAGCTGGGTTCAAGTCCCCACACAGCTCACTGTGTGACCTTGCAACAGGAGCTAATCCCTCAGCAGCATTTTCATCGCACAGTGAGGTAAAAGAAGAGAAGAAGGGTTTGGATTTATATCCCACCTTTCTTTCCTGTAAGGAGACTCAAGTTGACTTACAAGCTCCTTTCCCTTCCTCTCTCCACAACAGACATCTTGTGAGGTAGGTGAGGCTGAGAGAGTTCCGAAGAACTGTGAACTGTGACTAGCCCAAGGTCACCCAGTAGGAATGCAGTGGTGCAGAAACACATGTGGTTCACCAGATAAGCCACTGCCACTCAGGTGGAAGAGTGGGGAATCAAACCCAGGTCTCCAGATTAGAATCCACTTGCTCTTAACCACTACACCATGCTGGAAGTAGAGAAGGAACCACATACCAGTAAGCCACTCTGAGCTTCTTGGAGGCAGGACAGGATTAAAAACAAAAAAAAGTAAGAAATTATGGCTGATGGCTATATGACCCATGCCTGCCTTATAATAGGTCTGATAAGAAACAGTTTGGTGAGGGTCAGATCACAGACTGTGAGGAAGGCAGAAACCTGCTCTCCCATACTTGTTGAAAAACCCAAATTAGATTTTAAAAACTAAAATACGCCTTCAGTTCTCTTTACAAGCAAAATGGCTCCATAAATGTGGCGCTAAATGGTCATGCCACTCAGTTATTTATTTACATTATACAGTGGAACCTCGGTTTTCGTTGGTAATCCGTCCGAAAAGAATCGATGAAAACCGAAACAGATGAAAACCGAGGCAAACTTTTCCATAGGAATCAATGTAAATCCAATTAATCCGTTCTAGGCACTCCAGAAAACATACCAAAAACACATTTTTTGGTGAATAAACATAGTGGTTAATGCTGAAAACAGTAACAAACAATAACACTAGGACCAGCTTCAGAGCCAGTGGACCAATGCCAGTGGACCAGAAAGCTGTCCAATTAGGTCTGTTTCTGATGCCTCTTTAAGATTTGTCTGAAATGGGGCAAGACACGGCCTGCAACAGCTTTGTCTGGGTGATTTTTCTCCACAAACCCCTGCACTTTACTGCAAATCGATGAAAACCGAGGCAAATCGATGAAAACTGAGACAAATTTTTCACTGAAAAAATCGATGAAAACCGAAACCGATGAAAACCGAAGGCAATGAAAACCGAGGTTCCACTGTATACAGTTTGCCTTTCTTACAGAGACTCAAGGCAGATTACATGTGAATGGAACACTGGAATTTTGTGTGACCTATATTTTTATGGTCATGTGCCATATCTGTATTGCTTCTCATTAAATAATCAGTTTGAGGGAGGTAACATTTGGGCGACCAAAGACAACAACAGCTTTTTCTGGCGAGTATATTTTACAGCAGGGGTCTTCAAACTATGGCCCTCCAGATGTTCATAGACTACAATTCCCATGAGTCCTACCACTTGGCCATGCTGGCAGGGGCTGATGGGAATTGTAGTCCATGAACATCTGGAGGGCCATAGTTTGAAGACCCCTGTTTTACAGGCTTGAAAGGCAAAACTGACCAAGAGAGTTTCCCCAAGGCCTCAACTTACTGCTAGCATTCACACCTGGAAAGTCTGGGAAAGACTCCCAGGGACATAGCTGCTTTATTGTAATTTTATTGCCAAAGATGTTACGGTTTCACCTATTGATTTGAAGCGAGGGCAGGTGTGTTTTATCATCTTTGTGATATGGGCTGACAGGAATTACATAAAATAAAAAGATCGATCCTGCTGCTGTGAAGGAAGTGGAAAGAATTCCCTCACACAGAGCCTGCCTGGAAGCTAGAAAGAGCAGGAACGTGGAAAATACGATGTGTTCAAACTGAGAACTATGACAGGAATAAACCTGTGAGCGCTGACATCCACAAGAAGGACCTGGGATTGTTAGTTCTGCCATGAGAACATCAACAGTCACAGCCGTTTCTGGACTTCACCATAAGTGGTATAAGGAAGAAAACATCACCTAAAGGCTTCTGTGTAAAAAGGAGAAGATCAATGACTTAGTTTCATATGGTGATTCAAAAGAATGGGCTCCCCTGTTGCTATGGCTATGAGTCTCCGGTAGAAGGGTTTCCCCCCCTCTTTTTTCTTTATTTAAAACAAAGCCTTTTGTGGAGTGACAGACGAGATGGACAAATGAGAACGCGCGGTGGCAGCAAAATGGATCCGTCAGAAGACTGCTTGGCAGACTGCGTGTAAAACAGGTTGCTATCCTGTCTGCATCAGACAAGGACATCCATCTTGTGGCATGTAACATGCCTCCTAAAATAATGGTTGTGCCAGGTTCAAGCCCTCCCCTTTCTTACGAGCAATGCATTAAATCCTCGAGAGCGAGACATTTAACAAATGACCCTGATTTCTCAAGCTCAAGGTGAAGCTCTTCTCACCTTGCCTGGCCCTTGTTTATCACAAACCGTTTCTCAAGACACCATTTTCAGGTTGGGGAAATTGCAAACCTGAGTTCCTCCACTCAGCCTTGTTCTTATAGAAAGTTTACTATTCTGTAAGACCTTGAAGCAGCTCTAAGAACATAAGAACTAGCCTGCTGGATCAGACCAGAGTCCATCTAGTCCAGCACTCTGCTACTCGCAGTGGCCCACCAGGTGCCTTTGGGAGCCCACATGCAGGATGTGAAAGCAATGGCCTTCTGCTGCTCCTGAGCACCTGGTCTGCTAAGGCATTTGCAATCTGAGATCAAGGAGGATCAAGATTGGTAGCCATAGATCGACTTCTCCTCCATAAATCTGTCCAAGCCCCTTTTTAAAGCTCTGTGAGAAGACAGGAGCTGCTGAGATGAACCAGTTGAAGGCTCTCAAGTTTGAACCCAGACCGGTGTAAATTCAGGCTGGGGTTTTACTTACCAGGCTCTCTGACCAGAGCCAGGACCAAGGTCAGCATCTTTCGGCCAACCACCCTGAGAAGACCCACCACTGCTCCCAACAAGTTGCTTCTACCCAACAGAAGAAGAAGAGTTGGATTTATATCCCCCTTTCTCTCCTATAGGAGACTCAAAGGGGCTTACAAATTCCTTACCATTCCCCCCTCACAACAAACACCCTGTGAGGTAGGTGGGGCTGAGAGAGCTCAGAAGAACTGTGACTAGCCCAAAGTCACCCAGCTGGCGTGTGTTGGAGTGTACAGGCTAATCTGAATTATCCAGATAAGCCTCCACAGCTCAGGTGGCAGAGCGGGGAGTCAAACCCAGTTCCTCCAGATTAGGGGAGTCAAACCCTGATTAGGGGAGTCAAACCCAGTTCCTCCAGTACACCTGCTCTTAACCACTACACCACTGCTGCTCCAGCTCCACTCCTGGTCTCCCATGTCATCTCAGTGGCCAGGATAGGGTGTTTTGGAGGGCAGGTCCTCTTCTAGGTCCTGTCTATCCCAATACCTGTGATTCTTACGTGTGAGTGTGTAAAGTGCTGTTAAGTCTTTCCTGACTTGTGGCAACCGTGTAGAGTTTTCAAGGCAAGAGATGTTTGCCCTTGCCAGACTTAGGGTGGGCTGAGAGAGTTCTGAGAGAGCTGTGACTGGCCCAAGGTTACCCAGCAGCTGGAGGAGTGGGGTGTATCAAACCCGGTTCATCAGATTCGAGTCTGTTGCTCTTAACCACTACAGTGTACTGGCTCTCTGATATTCTTAACTAGATTTTAAATGTAGTTAGGAATTCCCAGGTATAGGGAAAGGAAAAAAACTTTTGTTATGTTTCCAGACAGTGTGACAAATTGGAATTAAGCTGAAAGTCAGAACCTAGGTGCACTGTTTGAGGGGAGGGAGCAATCAATCAGCAAGGGTACTACCCATCATAAATAAACCCATGTTTGTTCCTAAGTTGAAATGGAGCCTCCCCCCCGCCCTTTCCCACACACACTGATTATGCCATCCCAGACAGATGGCAACCGAGCATTCTGGCTGGAGAAGAACAGTCAGACCGGGCAAGCAATGAAGAGCGGAAGCCTGCTCTGTACCATTTGAAGCAGTACAAATAAAAGAATCATCCAACCTGTTTTGAGTAACTCATTTTCATGGGGCAAAGCAAATATATTTGCATGTTAATATTCCAGCTTCAAACAGCCTCATTTATATAGCAACTTAATAAAATTAGTCTTCGCTGCCAAGTTGACAGGGGGGGGGGGAGGTAAGATCATTCATTAAAATGCAAATGCATAAGAGATGAACTTTGGAATACATTTATTACAGTAATTGAGCTCCAGTCGACTGTAAGTCACAACACGGATTTTCCACCACCTTCTAGACAAAGGCCGTGCCTTTCTTGTAAACTAATATCTTTGTTAGTAGGGAAATTAAGAGAGATTTTGGAGTGCTAATCATTTTCAGCAGAAAGCTCCAGCTGCTTTATAAGATTACATTAATATAGATAAAGGTCAGCCTCATGTTGTGCCAAAATAAAAATGACCTAGCAGCGAAGAAAGTGAGTTGATTATAAGCACTGTTCTTGGTGCTTAATGTAACGTCATGTGCATTTAATTATTCTTTAAAACCTTTTATTTACCCCTGAGCTACTCATTAATTGTAATACAGGATGACAAAGGAATTAAAGTTGAGCTTTTGCCTCTAAGATTAAGGAACCCTGATACCGTATTAGGAATAAATGCGGTGGTGATCCTGTGTACATTTCTTTGGGAATGCACTAAACTCAATACTTCCCTCCAAATATACACAGGATTGCACTGTATACAGACCCAGGAATTAAAGACCTCCTGATCATTAACCTGATGCCAGGAACACATTGGGCCTTTCCCCACTTACCTTAAGCCCCGCGCTACTCGAGGAGAGTAGCGCGGGGTCCCTCGGCACTCCCCACTGAGAGGGGCGGCGACAGCGCAGCCGCCCCGAAGCTGCTGCTGTCGCGCCCCTCAGTGCGCAGCATCCCAGGTGCTCTTCTTAATGGCATCTGTGGGGACAGCCAGGCGCGCGCCTGGGATGCTGCGCGCTGAGAGCAGCGCGCGGCATAGAGGGGAATGATGGGAGTGGGGAAAGGCCCATCGTCACAAGAGTGACAGAAACTTGACAGTAATTGGAGTAAGATGATCGTGTTACTCATGAGTAGACAACAATTATCACATTTACCAGCTCAAATTTTTTGCCCCTTCTTAAAAGCAAGAAGATAGCTCATGGATGTACTTATTGATCTGTTTATTCAAACAATCCACCATTCGATTAAGACTTTTTTGTTTCGTTTGGCATTATATGGTTAGGTACCGTCTTGTCAGTTTTTTATTTTAATGGCCTGATTTATTGTTGTATATCACTCTGAGCCTACTTTACAGGGACAGCGGTTTACAAATTAAATAAATAAATAAATATAATAGTACCCAAGTAACAGTTATTGGTCCTCCTTTCTGATTCTGGTATTGTTTGTGTTTTTACTGAATTATTTTGTAATTTTAAATGTGGTGTTTAATTGTTCAACTGTTTTAATGTTTTTATGTGTGCCGCCTTGGGGTCCCTGACTGGGTAGAAAGGTGAGGTAACAGTGTTTAACATAAAACAATAAAACACATAAAAACGTTTAGACCCTTAAGTATCCAGCACTGCTCCTTGACTAGGGGAAGAAGTTCAATGAAATTTGTTCAATTTGTAAAATTTACAAAGATTCCAGATTTCACTTTCTTTGTCACACAGAGTCCTGGATATAAATTACGGTCTTAAGTCCTAGGCTACCTGATACATCACCCAGATTCTCTTCTTGTGGAAGTCCAAACAACAATATCAGATATGATAAATAATGTTTGGTTGGCTTTATTGAGAAGATTTTATCCTCTCAAGCAGGATGCCAGCCAGGATGGGGCAAGCAGGTACAACTCACCTGGACTGGAGTCCTGACTGGTATTTTTAAATTTGATGATATGACACCTTTAATTTTTTTGGAAAAAAATCAGAGCTGACTGTTAGAATATGAGTTTGGAGCATTACCACTTGAGTGGCACCAAAATTGGTAGCTGGTGGTATCCCCCAAAAGCTGTTGATGCCCCTCCAAATTCAACCTGCCCAATTTTGCCCAATCAAAATTCCACTGGCTCACAGTGGATTTTTCATGATGCTTAAGATTTCCTGAAAAAGAAAATTCCCACCAGTCATTTATGTGAACATGGTATAGTGCTTACAAGGGACAATATAGCTTATGCAGACCCAGTGACTCCAAACTTCAAATTTCTAGACTCCACATACCTAGATTCCTACTGAGCTCATGGGGATTCACTGATCTAAAGCTAGCTGTTGTTTATGAAAATTAATCATCTCACCAAGTCAACTTTATACAGTCATATAATAGCCTGACTTTAAACCCAGATTCACATACAACATGCAACTTTGACTTGGATGGAAATCAGAACTCTTAGCTGGTATCCAAACTTGAATGTTTGTGCCACTTCTAGATACAATTCATTCAGTAAGATGAACTTCAATTTGACAATCTGAAGATTTCACTCGTTCTTGAAGGCTGTTTACAAGTCAGCTAGTAATTGGCCATGCTGGCAGGGGCTGATGGGAATTGTAGTTCCTGAACATCTGGAGAGCCGCAGGTTCCCTACCCCTGGTCTAAAACCTCTGCTCGCACCCAAAAACACAGGTTCATTCTTACTTCTGCAAGGATGGACCTACTCAAACACACCAGGAACAAAGTAGCAGCAAAAACTTAGCCACAGCTTGTGACTCAAACAAGTAAAATGGGATCACCGCCAATTAATCAACAAAAACCTTCGTTGATGTTTCTATCAAACAAACCAATTCCAGTTTGAAGGCACAGTAGGAAACCACTTGTTTGATTCTCTCTGACTCCAAGGAGAAACAGAGCCCACACACGCCAATCACAGCGTGTAACCCTCCACGAGACCTTGATGTCATGTTTACATAGATAACAAAAACCAAGAAGTGACAGATGGCTCCTTGCTATGAAATTACAACCGAATTGTACCACAGGAAAAATGCATAAATTGAGACTCAAGAGAACAACCAGGGAAGGCGGGGATGGTGACAGGAGCCTAAAATAGCAGTTGCCTTCCATGACTGATGGTGTAGATAATATTTCATCCATCCATACACTCCAATAGCTGTCTGTTCCTGCCTGCCATCTAATTAATGTGAACTGTCATTGGTGGGAAAAAGAAAAGTTTTTCTGCTTCTGAAAAAAAAAGACTTTTGCAAACCCCCAGCCGTGACGGCACAAGAAGCGTGCCAATTAGAGTGTTGGCTGCCAAGTCGTAAAAGAAGGCAACAGAATACCTGTTTCCAAGCAACTAACATTACTAAGCATTAGCTACAGTGGAAACCAGAATTGGCGTATAATGCCGTCTTCCCAAGCGGCAGCCTGATTGCTTCCCTGCTTCTCTCCGAGCCCCAATCACACCCCCTGCCACGATCATTGCTACATAAATAGCTTGATCCATCGGGCTGGTTTGTCTGGGATGAGAGGCAGAAGATCCGGGGGGGTGGGGGGGTGGGGGAGAGTTGTGAAATGTATTTGTAGAGAAAAGATAGGGACATAAAGCACCCCAGACTCAAAATCATTCAACTTAAGAAAACAGGCTATCTCCTACAGGCTCAGTTGGTGTGTTTCGGGGAGAAGGGGGGTGGCCGCAAAGAAAGAGAATAAAGCAAACAAAGCGATTTAAGCCTGGCAGAATTCCAGTTCGGGTGACCTGGCACAGCAAAGCGATAAAAAGGCATTACTGCAGCAATCGAGAGAGAGAGAGAGTGGTAACAAGACGTCAAGGACATCAAGCTGCATCTCTGGCTTTGCGACTGACTACAGCACTTTCTCGGGTACACTGCAGCAAGCGCTGAAAGAAAAATTATGACCCCACATTCATACAACCCGACTAAACTAAAGTCCTCTGGTGTAAACGGGTTTCAGCTGGTTAAGAGAATAACTGCTGTTCTTCTGCACTGAAGTAGATAGCAAAATTTAGGATGATGAAGCGGCTGTTTCATGAGCAGTATCCATTGGGGGGGGGGGTACTGTTACCATCTTGTAGTTTCCCCACTCTTCTTTTAATTGTGCTAATTGAGCACCAAACCTCTGGCCGTGCTCCTCCTTCAAAGGAACAGTATTACAATTTAACACCACTGCAGAGGACCTGTCCTTCTCCAACGAACCACTGTGCAGAACCAATCGGCAGAGGACCTATCCTTTACCAATGAACCACTGCCGATCCCAGTACATTTGGAATTAAGCAGCAGCAATTCCTTCCAGGGCTCCCATGCAGCGCCTCCCTATTCAGAAAATTACACAACCCCACCCCAATTTTCCCTTGATAAAATTCTGAGGGCTAGTTTTTTTAAAGCTTTCAAAACTTATAATGATGATACACTGACAGTACTACTAGACTTTAGCAGAAGAAGAAGAGTTTGGATTTATACCCCACCTTTCTCTCTACAAGAAGACTCAAGGTGGCTTAAAAACTCCCTTCCCTTCCTCTCCCCACAACAGAGGTAGGTGGGGGTGAGAATTGTGACTAGCCCAGGGGCACCCAGCAGGTTTCATGGGTAGGAGTGGAGAAACAAAGTTAATTTACCAGACTAGAGTCTGCTGCTCAGGTGAAGGAGTGGGGAATCAAACCCAGTTCTCCAGATTAGAGCTCACCGCTCTTAACCACTACACCAAGTGGGATCAGTCTACTGGTATATACTTGTTTTCTGAACCTGACTATCTACCAGCTAATTTTCATCAGTGGCCCAGATCTTTCAGGGATGGTGCGAGATGATATCATACCCCCTCCTCTGGCACTGGGAACTGACCCTGACATCTGTATAGGACAGTGATGGCGAACCTCTTCCAGACCGAGTGCCCAAATTGCATCCCAAAACGCACTTATTTATCGCAAAGTGCCAACATGGCAATTTAACCTGAATCCTGATGTTTCAGTTTAGAAAAAACAGTTGGCTCCAAGGCATGCGTTACTTGGGAGTAAGCTTGGTGAAGCAACCTTGCAATGCTTCGATCGGGTGAATCATGACGGGTTTACTCAGAAGCAAGACCAGCCTAGATCTGTGTGTAGGGGGGTGATTTTCCGCTCTGTGCGTGCGTGCCCACAGAGAGGGCTCTGAGTTCCACCTCTGGCACGCATGCCACAGGTCCGCCGACTGGTATAGGACACCAAGAAAATTCCCAGAAGGCAGCTTCCCTGGAAGGCCACTAGCAACCCCAAACAAGCCTAAAGGAGCCCCAGAAGTGCTGGCAGCACAACAGAAACTTCTCAGCTTGGACCCAACCAGAGGCAGCAATGATTGGCACATTCTAGCTTGTTGCTGCTTCTCCCTGCTTTGCCATTGTTTGAAAATAAGGCTCACAGGTGTGTCAGTGTGGTACAGTGGTTAGACTGCCAGACTAGGATCTGGAAGGCCCAGATTTGAAGCTTTGTGAGGGCCAGCCATGCACGCTCAGCCTATCTTAGCTCACAGGGTTGTTGCGAGTCCTGAAATGGAAGAGTAGAGAATGATGTGAACCACTTTGGGCCCCCATTGGGAAGAAAGGTTGGGTATAATTGAGTAAATGAATACTAGGTCAGATCTGGTTGGTGGCTGGGAAGTGGTGACAGGCAAGCCTGCATTCACTGACATAGCTGATGGCCAGGTCTCAGCAGTCCTACGCTGGGACAGACCAGCTACCACGGTTGCTAATCCAGCTTGGAAGGATAAGCCCCAATAAGTCCCAGAACAAGCACCAGGGTGTAGTTTAACAAAAAAGGCCCTGAGAAGGTTAGCTGTAGCCTGAATGTCACTTTCATGAATCCTTACGCTTCTCCTATATTGAAGCTTGAGATAAGACGGTTAGGAATGTTAGCTGACCTATTTTCTATTTCCCCCCTCCTGAACTGTTAACCCCAGCTGTTTCAGCATGGCGTGAGGCTTAAGATCAGCAATTATAGGCACAGACATTTGCAGTTTCAGTATCAGAGCAACTGGAAAGATGCACCAGAAGTTGTGGGCAAGTGTCCAACAGCAACAGATAGCACGGGGGCCTAGCCTGGCAGAAATCCGGTATTGGACTTCCTGATACCATATTTCACCCTGCACACTTCCTGCGCTCTGCATCTTCAGCACAGATGTATTTTCAGAGACAAGGCACACATTCCAGGATTTAAAATAGGTTCCTGAGCTGGGGGCTTGGGGATTTCCTTTAGCAAAAGAGAATGATGTAGAATCCAAAAAGGTTTTTTAGTTTTGGAGTTACCAAGATAATTTTTTCCTGTTCATACTTCTCAAAGAGGCTCCTTATTTTACATTCCACGTTGAGGTCCTTTGCACTCTGACATAAGTTGTAGATGCAAAGTGCTCTCTCTCTCTCTCTTTCTCCTTTAGGCCAAGTTGTGGGCTAGTAGACTGTAGGAAAACTGTGATTGTATCTCCTGCAGTTTTTAAAGTGGTAAAAATAGTCCCAGAGCTATCAGTTGCCACCCCAAAGAGCTGCTTTGATGGGGGGGGGGGGATAATTTGAGAAAATAGAATGGGGGGCAGGACGGGTTAAACCCACTGTGCCATGCCTCTTTCTCCTCTTCTTTTCTGCTTTTAGCATTTGAAAAAATAATCCAAGATCCTGATCCCAGATTTCCTGAGCCATGTGCAATTTGCTCCTGAAGGTTCTTCTGTCAAGTAGCTAGACGCTTGTTCAGACACACCTACAAACAGGAGTCAATGTGGTTTTTTTCCTGCTGTACAGTGAGCCTGGCTTTCCTCCAGCTTTGCTCCTTGTATTTTGCCCCAAATCATATACTGATGCATCTTCTCCCTTCCTCCCATGCTTTATGTGGATTGTTGTTGTTTTTTTACAAAACCGAGCATCTTTTATGTTTATCTAATTAAACGTTAAGTTTAGAAATATCAACGTAGTATTAAATATTAGTTTAGAATGAAAGAGGCTTCTTCAAACTCAGAAAAAGCTCTGAGAAGGAAGCGGAGGAGGCAATTACCACAGGGAACAACCAATAAGCTCTGGGCAGAGACCCTCCAGTTGTAAACAGGAGGATCAAATTTACCCTGAAGTTGAGGCGGGAGGGGGGGGAACCATGCGTCTACCAAAATATGTGAGCTAGCTTTCCAATGCACGACTCCTTGTTACAATTCTGTACAATTGGATACGCAGTGGTGGCGAACCTTTGGCACTCCAGATGTTATGGACTACAATTCCCATCAGCCCCTGCCAGCATGGCCAATTGACCATGCTGGCAGGGGCTGATGGGAATTGTAGTCCATAACATCTGGAGTGCCAAAGGTTCACCATCACGGGGATAGAGAGACCAACATTCTGCACTGCTCTGTGCTCTATTTCACTGAGTAACCTCAGTTTTATTATCTTGCCTTAAATCTGTACTTGACAGGTTCCTACTGTTTGTAGTTGATAATTGTGCGTGTTATGATAAGAAAGCAATTAAATGTAATTGCTACTGATTCAGTCCGCACCAGTACTCAAGTGTAACAGCCTATGAACACACCAGATTTGTATCAATTAAAGCCATAGGTAGCATCTACTCCAGAAACAAGCTTGCCTTCTGCAAAACAGGTGCGCTGGTGTTTTAATTTAAAAAATACTACAAGGTTCTGGCAGTTACCCTCTCTGAGGGCCAAAATTAACTTGGATGATTTTTTTTACCTTTTATTGTTTATGATCATAATAGTATGATTTTGAAATAATAATAAAAATAAATTGTAAAATGTGCAAAGGTTTTGATCAGGGGGTAAAGCATTGGGCTAGGATCATCCACTCCCAGTCTAACTGCCCTCACAGGGTTATTCTGAGGATAAGAAGAAGAAAAGTTTGGATTTATATCCCTGCTTTCTCTCCTGTAAGGGGACTGTTGGAGTGCACAAGCTAATCTGGTTCCCCAGATAATCCTCCACAGCTCAAGAGGCAGAGCGGGGAATCAAACCCGGTTCTTCAGATTAGAGCGTACCTGCTCTTAACCACTACACCACGCTGGCTCTCCAGATGGAGGAAAGGACAATGATGTAAGCAGTTTTTGAGTTCCCACTGGGGCGAAAGGTACTATATACTTACATTCCTGTTCTAATCCCATCCCAGAGAGAAGCTTATAATTTACAGCTGATTCAGTCACCAACAACTGGGAGAAAACGAGAAGTTATTAATTAAACTGGCAGGACAAGAAGGGATAAATTTGAAAGGGAGAGCAGAATAATTACACTTTAAGTTATGGAAAAAACAACACAACAAATCAGGT
Organism: Sphaerodactylus townsendi; assembly: GCF_021028975.2. NCBI lineage: Eukaryota > Metazoa > Chordata > Lepidosauria > Squamata > Sphaerodactylidae > Sphaerodactylus > Sphaerodactylus townsendi. The sequence continues at coordinate 39,281,451 of NC_059437.1, forward strand.
CTGAGAAACCTAGGAGAAACCACAACTAGCATAGCGGAATGCAACAGACTGACAGTATCATCTGAATTCCTGTTAAAACTGGAGCGAACAAGTCAGGCAATCTGACACTGAACAGCTAATGTGAAACCACCCAATATCTTCTGCAAATCATCCATAGGCCTTTACTATGAAGTCAAGAACTAGGACCTCAGACCTGCAGTTGATGAGTTGACAGTAAGTCTACTACCACCACCACCACAGTCTACTATCACCACCACCACAGACACACACACACACACACACAAAAGCGCACGCAGATTCCTGGGTCACATGTAGCTCCGCAGAGCACAATTCCCAAGAAGCCATTCCAGAAATGGCTCAAAGGCAGCCAAGCACTTATTTATCAGCATGGGGTTTGCTTTGTTAGGAAGTCCTAGGACTTTTTCAGTCATCGGCTAGAATGCAGCCAGGTTTTTCTTACTTAGACTTCTTCCGCACATGCAGGATAATGCACTTTCAATCCACTTCCATGCACTTTGCAGCTGTGCGGAGTAGCAAAATCCACTTGCAAACAATTGTGAAAGTGGATTGAAAGTGCATTATTCTGCATTGTCCTCCTTGCTACATCCCCCATCCCTCAAAGCCTTTATCAGTGCTGGATCCATGAGTCCCAGCATTATCTTTTTTAGGGTTTTTTCACAAGGAGAAAAGTTGGTTGGATTCAACCTATTCTCTGGGAAATAGCGCTAAAACTGTCAGTTGTCAATCAGTATCAGCAACTATAATTTCAGCAAAGTTCTGGACTTCCAGATGATCCCCAGAGCTTCTTGGTCCAGGACAACTTGCTATTTTGCTGCTGATTACAACCCTAAACTTCCTTGATCCTTGCCCAGTATTCAGAAAATAACATTCTCTTCCACACAGACATACACATACATCCACATCTCACACCCCATGAGCAAAGTTAATGTAAGAAAACCTGAGCTAGCCACTCTGGAGAATTAGGCTACAATATCTGGGTAGGTCAAGGACTATAGTCCCCCTAAGATCCATTAGTATCTGCCTTCTTTACTTTGCTTACTTGGATCATTCCCTGCAGAACACCTCGCAAATGTTTTAAGCCAAGACACTCCAGGTGGAAACAGTACTGTTGTAATGTGTGCCCTTCTATCGGTGGCAGTGGCAATTTATCAGTGTTTATTTGCAGAAGGCTGTGTTACTAAACCAGAGCAGTAGTAAATCGTGACATTTGTAGTGCCATTTAATGCTTGTGCTGCATGGGCATTAGACTAATACTTAAATTAAGGAATGCACAAAGACCAAAAGAGTTGTCCCCCTGCAAAGAGCATACAAATGAAGCTCCGTGTCTGCTTAAGTTACCTCCCTATAACTTTAATGTGTTATCCCTGAGGGCCACTTGATACGTGACATTTTCCTTACATTATCATTTCTCTGTGCACTGTATTTCCCCGAAAATAAGACAGGGTCTTATATTAGTTTTTGCACCAAAAGATGCATTAGAGCTTATTTTCAAGGGAGGGCTTATTTTAGGGTAAATACGGTACCTTCACAATTCATTAAGGTGGGCTCTCGGCAGCCCCTATCATGTGTGATGCAAGCTGCATCCTCATTGGCAGGGAGCACCCTGCTGGATCGCACCATCCTGATCTGTAACTACCGGTAGGGCTTATTTTTGGAGTAGGGCTTATATTTAAAGCATCCTCCAAAAATCCTGAAAATCATGATAGGGCTTATTTTTGGGGAAACACGGTAGGGCATACATACGTACATAAGTTATGGGGGAAACGGGCAGAGCAATGGAAGGGCTTCTCTTGAAGGCTGGCATCATTCCCATCTGGCAGCCTGTGGGGTGTCACCTTGACTGCCAGTCCACCTGCAAGTCCTTCTGCTCTCTGCCCTCTGGAAGGAAGGGTCTGCAACCTGGACTGTGACTACTAGTGCCAGGAGCCAGAAGAGCCTGGCAGACACACAAGCTGTATATTCCGACCACCTTCTGTTTTATCTGAGGCTTTTTAAATTTTAATTGCTCTGAGCAGTTCTGCGAAGACTGGACTGAAAAACAGGATACAAATAAATAAAGTGGGAATTCAGAGTGTTTGTTTTGCTGCACTTAGGCCCCTCCCACACATGCAGAATAATGCACTTTCAATCCACTTTCACAATTGTTTGCAAGTGGATTTTGCTATTCCGCACAGAACAATCCAGCTGCAAAGTGCATTGAAAGTGGACTGAAAGTTGCGTCATTCTGCATGTGCGGAAGGGGCCTTACTTATCAATAGAGTTACATGCCAACATATATGTGGATGCTTGAGTAAATGGGTTGGTTAGCTCATGAACTACCAGTAGCTTGTTGGCTGTGGCAGAATAGAAGACCCAAGACAAGACTATGCATTCCCTAGAAGACCCAAGAAACGATCACAAAAAGATCTACTCCATGTGTTAAAAATAATTGATTGGATTTTCTCCATGCTGCTTAGCTGATAGCTTCATTTTTGGTGCTCGTTCTTGCCCATGTTCTGTTTCTAGGACACAACAACATTTGGTAACGTGCTGGGGCAGAGGAAAACTAGCTTTGTTCGTATTACTCAAAAGTAACCTTCACTAAAATAAAGGTTGGCAAACCCTGAGATGGACAGTCAGATTCCAGGCAGGTTAGTACAAGTCCAGAAGGAGCCTGTGGTCTGATTCAACAAAAGGCATATTCCGTTATGCAAAAACTCACTAAATAATAAAAGCCACTAAATAATCAGGAGGCTCACAGGATGCGACGCAGGAAGAAACAACTCCTACTGAGATGAAGTTAATGAGCAAGAGCGAAGACATTACACGCCATCATCAGATATAAAAAACACAAGCCAGGGAGGGGCCAAGCGGTAAACACAGGAACGCGTGTATTGTCGAAGGCTTTCACGGCCGGAATCATTAGGGAGTTGTGGGTTTTCCGGGCTGTATGGCCGTGTTCCAGTAGCATTTTCTCCTGACGTTTTGCCTGCATCTGAAGATGCCAGTAAAATGCAGAAGTGAAACATTGGAAAAAAAAAAAATGCTGCTGGAACTATGTAACCACTGGCGCGGAAACTACGCCATGAGGAACATGTTATTGCCACAAAGAGTGGGCCCACCATTCTCAATAGAGTGTGATGTGTAACACAATATCAAACTGAAGAACTGTATACTGTGAAAGGCTTGCAGCCAAGGGCTGTCTAAACCAAACCAATTTATAGGACAAGTCTCAAAGAAACTGTGCAGACGCGGTTAACCCAGACAGATATTCTGGCGTTATTCTTGGTTAAAATGCTTGTATTTTCTCCTTTGAATACATTGAGATAATAATTGTGTGCCAATAGCGAATGTAACTGTGTAGCATTTTGGGTGTGTATTACTTTCAAGGGGAGCTTGTATATATAGAACTTATCAAGGATAACACGAGAATATATGGGTTAACTGCTTCTGCATGATTTCTTTGAGACTTGCCCTATAAATTGGTTTAGTTTAGACAGCCCTTTAGGCTGCAAGGCTTTCACAGTATAAAATTCTTCAGTTTGATATTACACTAAAGTGAGGCTCCAGGGGATGACTGGATCTGAGACCTTCTGCATAGCAAAGAAGGTATGCTACTGCTGAACCACGGTGGTTAAGAGCAGGTGGATTCTAATCTGGAGAACCGAGTTTGATTCCCCACTCCTCCACCTGAGTGGCAGCGGCTTATCTGGTGAACCAGATGTGTTTCTGCACTCCTACATTCCTGCTGGGTGACCCAGGGCTAGTCACAGTTCTCTCAGAACTCTCTCAACCTCACCTCCCTCCCAAGGTGTCTGTTGTGGAGAGAGGAAGGAGCTTGTAAGCCACCTTGAGTCTCCTTACAGGAGAGAAAGGTGGGGTATGAATCCAAGCTCTTCTTCTTCCCCCTAAAATGGGGCGGTGTATGTAAATAGATCCTGGCTCAGTTGTCAAGAGACTCACACAGGGTTCAATAGAACAAAGAGGCTGCAATCTAGCTCCCCAAAAATCAACCCCTGGCCTGGACAGTGGGGTTGCCAAGGTCAGGCGGCAGGATTCTCCTCAGCTCTAAATGGAATCCTCAGGAGCGCTCCTTCACTTTCATCACAGGAGATGTTCATTCCTATCAAGGCGCTCAAGCCAGAAAACATACAGTTTCTATGCTGCCTCTCATTTTGGCCCTGACCACACCCGGCCTGCTTAGCTTCAGAACAGATGCTCGGTTGTGAGCCTTCAGACCTCTTCCTGTTATCGTGTGCTGTGGCACCACTGTTCTTACCTTGTGTGTACAAGGTCTTTATGCAGGCTCCTCAGATCCTTTTCTATATACCTAAAATGTGCAGGTTTCTTCTCAGGCTCCTGCAAAGAAAGACAGAAACGATCTGGCATAAAGGGAACGACTGTTCTCAATACGGATCGATCACAATGGGCAGCCCCAGCCAAGAGCCGCAAGCCCAGCTGTTGCCCGCAAAGTTGCTTCCCAAGTGGCATAGGGAGGCTTGAAAAGTCAAAAAGCCTCCCCCACCACTGAGAAGCCCCCGTGGGCCTCAACGGACTTACGCCACCATACAGAAACATGTGCCTTACACTAAAGTGAACCCACCATACTCAATTGCGGGGGGCGGGGGGGTCAATGTAACACAATATCAAACTGAAGAATTTCACATTGTGAAAGGCTTGCAGCCAAGGGCTGTCTAAACTAAACCAATTTATAGGACAATTCAAAGAAATTGTGCAGACGCAGTTAACCCAGACAGATATTCTGGCGTTATTCTTGGTTAAAATGCTTGTATTTTCTCCTTTGAATACATTGAGATAATAATTGTGTGTCAACAGCGAAGTCCTCATGTGTATGCCATCATGATTACTTACAGTGGAACCCTAAACAGAGTTACGCCCTTCCATGCCCATTAACTCCATGGGCTTAGAATGGGGCGACTCTGTTTAGGACTGCACGGTCGATAGCCCAATTGCCTCCACAGGCAGCTTCCTGTTTCTGATGTAGTTAACGAAATTCTCAGTTTAAAAAAAATGTTTTTACCAACATGTTCCTCCACAATTTGCTTGTGTCATCACTTTACACATGTTTAGCCAAACAGTTGGAAGAAGAAGAGTTGGATTTATATCTTCCCTTTCTCTCCTGCAAGGAGACTCAAAGGGGCTGACAATCTCTTTTCCCTTCCCCACTCACAACAAACACCTTGTGAGGTAGGTGGGGCTGAGAGAGCTCAGAAGAACTGTGACTAGCCCAAGGTCACCCAGCTGGGGTGTGTGGGAGTGCACAGGCTAATCTGGATTCCCCAGATAAGCCTCCACAGCTCAAGCGGCAGAGCGGGGAATCAAACCTGGTTCCTCCAAATTAGAGTACACCTGCTCTTAACCATTACGCCACTGCTGAAGTGAAACAGAAGGAAGGCTTTGTGCAGAGAATATGGCAGACATGGCTAAAGCCCTGCCTTTGTGCCAAGAAGACACAGCACTGGGAATTCAAGCTTCACTCAAACAACAACAACAACCGCCCCTCCCCCCCAAATCCTACACAGCAATCAATGAGCTACCCCCATGCCAACATACTGTGCTTCCTCCCAAGTTGGGAGCCACTTCCTTTAAGTGCAAATGGGATAATAGTTATGGAAACGTTACGTTTACCTTTGCCGGGATTGTCTTAGCACTCAACGGCTGCTCAAGATCCACTACGTCTTCCAAAGCAGAGCAGACATCTTCTCTGAGGATCTCCTATAAAATGAGGCAGAACATGTGATCATTACACAGAACTGGTACCAAGTATCTGCGGGATCCAGAGAGTAAAAATGTCCAGGAGTAGCGTATTCATCCTTAAATATGTATACCTCACTGCACTAAAGCATGTAATGGGACTGACACCTCTGTTACCCCTTGGCTGAGCTGAACTGATTCATCAACATCTTCTGAGCAGAGCAGTCAGCAATGGAATATTTGCAATACCCAACCCCCATGGGCTGAAGGACCCTTTTTGATATTACCATTATTATTATTATTATTATTATTATTATTATTATTATTATTATTATTATTATTATTATTATTATTATTATTATTAATTCAATTTCTATACCGCCCGATCCCCAAAGGGCATTAACAGCATATCTGATGCCTGCAAGTCATATAGAAAGAATGCATGCCATGCAGAGTACCTAAGGCAAACTGAGCCGAGGGGACCAAAACCTGAGTTGGCATTACAGCCGGTATGACCACCCTCCCACCATGACCAAACAATGATTTTTTGTACCAGCTCACAAAGAAACACCTCCCACTCCCAGCAAAACATGCATGGCTCTCTCTCCACCAACTCTTTTCCTAATTTCCTAATCACAACAACCCTATGAGAATTTGGGTTGTTTAGCCTGAAACAACTCAAGCCAGTGCAAGTGGGTATTAAGTATGTCAATCTCTCACAAATCACCCCAACAAACATTTACCAAACAAATGTCCAGCATCATCTCTCACAAAACATCTCAGTGGAATCCACCCCAAACAGCATCACTTTCAATGGGGTTTTAAACTAGGGAGTTCAGATTCTTCTTACCCAAATCTACCTTAAAGGGAGAATCTGGGGTCCCCGGTTAAATAAAGTGAAAGTGATGCTATTTAATGAACCCCGCCCTGAAACAGCATCACTTTTGAGGGTTGGAGATTCAGATGAAACAAATAGCAGATTCAGCTGGAATCTGGGCAGGTTTGGGCACATTATGTCCTGCCCAAATATGAACAAATGCGAATGCAAGGTATTTGGGTTTTGGGGGGGTATTTTCAGTGTTTTTTCGGCCTGCAGGGAGCGCATTTTTAAAGCTAGTGGCACCATGGTTTCAGGGTACCATCCAGAGACTGCCCTGATGATACCATCCAAGTTTGGTGATGTTTGGTTCAGGGGCAGCAAAGTTATGGATGCTCAAATGGAATGCCCCCATCCCCATTGTTTTCAATGGGAGCTAACCTGAGATGGGGCTACCCATTTGAGGCACCATAACTTTGGTCCCCATGGTATAACTTCACCAAGCTTGGAGGTAACATCTAGAATGGATTACCAGATGATACCCTGACATTTTGGATGCCACTAGTAACCCCTTATCAAACTTAAAGAGAATTGCCCAAGATTCTTTGCTTTGCAGTTACCTTGCTCCATTGTAGCTAATGATTCATTTCTGAGGCAGGCTGCATTTTTTGAATAGAGGTGCCAGATTTTCCAAGGTGGCTCCAAGGGCCTTGAGTAATAGCATCCAAGCTTGGTGAGCTTTGCTTCCTGGAGTGTGTGTGGGAGTTTGAGGGTTCAGAGAACTCAGCCCACGAGCTTTCATGTGCAGGGCGGAAACAAAATAAGCCTTTTGGGGCCCATAAAATTGAACCCCAGAGCAAAGGTCTCAAACCTGGGATGCTGTGCAGGTCCTCTAGAGCCACCCTGAGAGTCTGGTGCCTCTATCTTCAAAATGTTCCTTCCCTCAGAGAGCCCCAGCCACTGTGGGTAAAAGTCATTCCAAACAAAGAATCTTGAACAGAAAGCTACTTAGGAGTCACCCTGGAAGGGAATGTATTTTAAACTAGTGACACCAAAATTTCAGAATTGTTATCATCTGTTGACTGTTCTTATGATGCCACCCAAGTTTGGTAAGAATTATGTTCAGGGGACCAAAGTTATGATCCCTCAAGCGGGTAGCCCCATCTCAGGTTGTTTCCCATTGAAAACAATGGGGATGGGGGCACTGCTTGGGGGTCCATAACTTCTTCCCCCAGACAACATCCTGAAATTTGGGTGGTATCGTCAGAGCTGATATCTGGATGGTGCCAATATTTAAGTGTTACTAGCCATCACCTACAGACAGGCAATCGAAAAAAACACTAAAAAAATTTAAAAACGCACAAGCGACCCTGAAATGTTGGCGCCCCCCCACGTGACTAAATGGGGGGCGCCCGGGGACATAGGGTACCCCCTGTCCCTAGGCAGGAATGCCACTGATGCCATGTCTCCTTCCCACGTTAGTTTGGATTTATATCCCCCACTTTATCTCCTATAGGAGACACAAAGGGGCTTACAAACTACTTCCCCTTCCCCCCTCACAACAAACACCCTGTGAGGTAAGTGGGGCTGAGAGAGCTCTGGAGAACTGTGACTAGCCCAAGGTCACCCAGCTGGTGTGTGTTGGAATGTACAGGCTAATCTGAATTCCCCAGATAAGCCTCCAGAGCAGGGAATCAAACCCGGTTCCTCCAGATTAGAGTACACCTGCTCTTAACCACTACGCCACTGCTGCTCCTGTATCTTCGCTATTATTCATCCCTAAATGATAGAAAGTTGTTGTATTTACATGAAAGGTTTGTTAATTTGTTGAAGCAATTTCATATTTGTTTGACAAGCCACAGGGTGCTGTCATTGTATTAACTTTTAAATTTTCCTAGACCCCCAACAGAGATTGATGTGGCCAAGGATAAGTAGGTAACACAGCCATGGCAGGACTATGCGTGTTCTGGCCTGGTTTAACCAAGAGCTTGAGCTAGCTGCTGTCAGTGGCGTATCTGCCTAGGGACAACCCCGGGCGCCACTCTTCTGGTCACGTGGGGGGTGCAAAATCGGCCCCCCACCTGACCAGGAAGTCCTGCTGTCTCGTCGTTTTTGCGCGCTTCGACCCCATCTGAGGCACGCAAAAATGATGAAACAGCAGGACTTCCTGCTGCCTCCAAGCCCCCTCAACCCCGCCCAGGACTCCTCCTTCCCTCCCTCCCCCCTGCCAGTGGGTCAAGGGCAATGTGGGCGGAGCCGAGGTGGGCGGGGCAGGGGCAGAGCCTGGGGGGCGTCCTGGAGACAATTTGTCTCCGGGCGTCATTTACCTCTGGTACACCTCTGGCTGCTGTAGATGGGAGAGTCAAAAGAGACAGGGAGGAAAATGGGGTTGGGGTAGCAGACAGTACTTCATGCCTGTACATGGGACACAGGCAAAGAAAGCATCGCACACTTGCTTGTCAGTCACTTTTCCATTGTTCCTGCATTCAGGGGAACTGAGCATTCTCCGTGTACTGGATGGCCGTGACTTTTCTCCCTCTTCTCTCCCTTCTCTCTTCCTGGGACTATTTATGTGGTCAATTTTTAGTAAGCCATTTAAGAAATACATCCAACTAAACTGCAGAGAGCTGCCCTGAGCCCTTAAGAGAAGGCTATCTATGACTCCAAACAAGCAACAAATCAATACTGCCTTTCTCTCAGGGCTGATTCTTACGATCCATCATCTGCCCGTTTCCACAAATAACCGTTAGCGCAAAAGTTCCACTTCTATGAACAGCAGAATATAGGAGGAGTCGATTCACAAGGCCTTCTCTTCCATGGAAACCCACTGACAAGAACAGGATTCGCCTCCAAGTTGGAACTGAAGCCCACCTCACACTCCTTTCAAAGCATTTTCATTCTCACTTGGGCGCTGTCCCTGTAACCACCATTTGTCAGATATGATTTTCCCAATTGAAATGTTACCCCACCCTGGAGGAAGGACAAGTAGAAATGTCTCAGACTGAACCGCTCACAAGAGACAGAAATCAGAACAAGATGAGATGTAATTTTCAATCTACTTGATGGCTAACTGCTGATTCCAAAACTGGTACATGTGTGTTTAAATTTGTACTTCTGTCTTCCCCGTGTTTGTGGGGACAGCAGGATTCAGACTCAAGAGCACTTTAAGTAGCACGTGCTAAACTCCCACCCCGCCAGCTTTCCCTTTCTCCAGCAGTCCCTTCCAACCCCAGGAAAGCAGATTTCCAGTGTTGTGGGGCCTGCACAGAATAATAGCTATGTGGGTCAGTGCACTGCAGTTAGAAAAATGGTTCCCGTCTCACCTTCCATCTGTGCAATTCAGCTAATGGAAGAGGCAGGAAGAACAGTTTTGACTCCTATTAATCTACAGGGGTCATCTGATCCCAGAAATCAACTTTCCCAGGGTTGGAAGGGACTACTGGAGGGGGGGGGGGAGCCACATTCCTTGCACAAGTGGATCACCATATCCATCCCTGTATCTGGAAATCCTAAATGGTTTGAGAGCCCTGAGAGACGGTGTGTGCTGTATGCAGAAGAAGTGAATTTTGACAAATGGGCCCCAAATGGACAGATTCTAAAACAGCCAACTGCATCTTTGGTGCTGCAGGTGTTCAGTACAGACTCAAGTGCAGCTGTTATGGAGGCCAAACTAGACAGGACAACGGCACTAGGGGGAGCCTGAAACCTCCGAACCGAGCTGTTCCAAAGGTCTGAGTGCAAAAGATTAAAACGTGCTCTCCAAATGAAATCTGGGTCCTGCGCATGGCAGAGCAGTTATTAGCCGTTCCACAGACTTAATAGGGCAGCAGCAAACGAACAATCTGCCCGGCAAAAAACGAATTACCGTCCTCCTATAAATACACGCAATCAGTTCTCCTGAAGCAGTTCGAGTTTAGCAGCCCTCCTCTGCTTGTCTTCCCAGATTGGATTTGAAAAACTGCTTTTATAGGCAGCATTAGGTGGAATACCCACGGCACTCGTTGGTTTTTATGCTTCCCCTCTCTCCCGCCCCCTGCAATTGCTTAGGTAGGGGCCTTTTTTCATACTGCCTCAAGCAAGAAAGAACCGGACAGATCATTTACATTCCGACTCATCAAAGCAAAACCTCCATTCAAATTGCAGAAAATTAAGCCGAACTTACACAAGCAGAAGCCATTTTTCAAATAAACATGAACATTCGCAATCTGGATCCCACCTGGGTCTGTCTTGTGTCCATCGTCACATGTGCCAAAAAGTGAGCAGGCAGAGTTGGGGTGAAATCCCAGACCCCCGATTGCCCAAGTGCTTAAAATATTATCTTCATTCATATCCTACCTTTCTAAGGTCATGCTCAAGCAAAGGGACACCGTTGTCCAAAGCAACGGCAACAAATCAATACAAAACCAAACCAAACATGAAAGTAATTATGGGCAGCATGATTCCACCTGGAGAACGGGAGAGCTAGATTCCTCTCTTGGCTGTTCTATGTTGATTCTCTTTGGCTGTCTAATTTTCTACTGTCATGGAACTTCTGGTGCACTGAACACCTCCCTCCTCCCATGGACTTTTGCTTGTTGCAGAACAGAGAGGGACTGGCAGTAGATTTGGAACAGAGAAAAGTACCTGTTCACATCACAAACCGTACACTGTTGAGATTTGCTGGGTGGGACCCAGTGATGCTACCTGGCTTAATTGAAAAGGAGATTTATGGAAGAGTAGTCTATCAGCAGCCATCAGTCACAACATTTAAACAGAACCCACCACGATCAGAGGCAGCATACACCTGAATACCACTTATGGGGTGGGCAGGTCTAGGAGATGGCTACTACTTTCATGTCCTGCTTGTGGGATTCAAAGAGACATCCAGCTGGTCACAGGGAAATAAGACACTTCACTCAATGGGCTTTTGGCCTGCTTGAGCCAGGCAGGACATTTAAAGTGTTGCAAGTATACACTGTGTGTAAAAGTTGCTGATCTGCATTGTTAGGCCTCATCATAGCCCCTCACACATTGAGAGGAACCTAAAAATACCCACAACTCCATTCTGGCTATACATTGCAAGTCACGAGTGGCTGTAACAGGGGTCTGCAACCTGCGGCTCTCCAGATGTTCATGGACTACAATTTCCATCAGCCCCTGCAAGCATGGACTACAATTTCCATGGACTACAATTTTCATCAGCCCCTGCCAGCATGGTGGCCATGCTGACAGGGGCTGATGGGAATTGTAGTCCATGAACATCTGGAGAGCCGCAGGTTGCAGATCCCTGGCTATAAGATAGCTTGTCCAGTTATGGCAGACTGTATTAACAGAACTATGAGAGCTTTCAGGTTCAGCACCCAACACTGACCATTTTCTTTATTTTAACATTTTCCTACTTCTATCTTGAAATCTCACAGCAGAGGTGGCATAAAAACTCTTTATCCCAAGCCATGCCATGCCATGCCATGCCTCCATGCCTCCATCCATGCCTCCATCCATGCCTCCATCCATGCCTCCATCCATGCCTCCATCCATGCATCCATCCATCCATCCATCCATCCATCCATCCATCCATCCATCCATCCATCCATCCATCCATCCATCCATCCATCCATCCATCAGCTCATGAAATCTTTCCCTACTTAACCCTCATGACAAGAGAGACTTTTCTGCATCTTGATTCAGAGCCTCATTTATACTGGAACACTCACACAAGTCAGATTCCCCCATTCACTCCCATGTATTCTGTATCCCTGTGTGTGCATCGTCCCCTCCACTGAAATGAGTGGAGAAGCTCCTGTGAATGAGGAAATTTCATGTGCAAACAAAAGTCTCTATATCAGCAACAAATGTCCATTCAGCCATGAGGGCTAGAAGTTGACAATTTTTTTAAACAACTGAAATTTTCAGGGAGCCTAATTGCAAAGCACAGGCACAATTGCACATCGGGCCTTATTAACTGAGAAAAAAAATCTCTTCGAATGTTGCTCATTTTAGAAAGAGGTTTTAAACTGACACTGTATTTTTTAATGTATGCATTATTAATGTGAATTGCTAATGTTTCCCTTGCATTTTCTCCCCCTGCTTTCACATTTATTTTTACTAAATTCTTATCTCCCTGGAAATTAAAATAAAAAACTTAAAGTGGAATAAATAGGCTATGAATTAATCTTGGAAAAAAGGATCCTGATTGTCTTGAGCTAAAGACTAGTGTCTGTGTGCATGAATAGAAAAGCACCACAATGAGCAGAGTTTGCAGCTTCACACTGAAGCTGCTTAGCAGTGCAATCTGGGGGGATGGGGGGGGTAGAGTTAAAATCTTTCAGGAGGCAGCATGATCCTGGTGCTGTCATAAATGCCACTTGGGCCACTGCAAGGGACATTTACACTAGTGCAAAGGCACTGAGAAGCCTTTCCCTGGCTGCTCTTCTCGCTGTTTGCCAGGTCCTGCGCGGTGCCTGTGCAAACTGTGCGCTCACCCCCTCTACCTCCCTGCCCCTCAGTCAGCTGCAGCAGCCTGAGCACACTCAACAGGCCTGCCGACTCAAGGCCTGCTTGGGTGGCACGTCGTGCACGTCCACCCAGGCAAGCCCAGGCATGCCCAGCCACAGCCAGCAGGCAAGAAGTGGGAGGGGCAATTTTGCGTCCCCCACATGACTCGATGGGGCTGCGCCTGGGTCAATTGTCCCTGGATGTCCATGGGGCCATACGCCTCTGCATTGAGGAGCTGTGCACCAGTGCCATGCTCAGGTGCCAGTGTAACCTCCTTCTGTGGGTTCTGTGGGGCAGAACCTGGAATGAGTTGCAAAGAACCAAATTTAAACAACAAAATGGTTTACTTTTCTTTACAATTAACACTTTTAAAACATCAACATTTAACGTTACAATTCAAGGTCCTGTTCAGGTTTGCATTTCGGTGTTCTATTTACCGGTCTACTGATGTGCCAAAGTCCAAATCGCTGCTGCAAGTTGGCTGGCTTACCAGAAGACTCCAAGGGCTTGATGAACAGGTTTACCCAACATGATGAAGGTCTCCAGGAGAACGCGCACCCATTACAACCACAAAAGACAACCCTTAACAAGGTGTTAAGGGCTTATAGAAATCAAGGTCCGAGTCTGGTGCAATAGCTATTCTCCAAAGAGCTCTGAGTTCTGCAGCATTCTGCTTCCCTTCAGACTCCACCCCTTTCTGGGTCAACCCATTCTGGGCCAACCCATTCTGGGCATGGGGGTTACACCAGCACCACCACAGGCCAGTGCTTCTCTGGCACATAAGGGGCATTCCCAGGGTGAGGCTCACTTAAGTTAGCTTCCTGAGCCCCTTCAGCCCAGGAACACCCTCATCCAAAAAAGGCAGGTGTAGCCCATGAAGTTGCATGGAGCAGTTCCATGGGGATTGGGGGAATGTCCTTCTTGGCTTGTGGCACAGCAAGCCTCTTCGGAGGCAGTATGGCAATGCCATTCATGGCCACAACCCAACTACCCACTCCCTTAGGATTGCACTGTCTGTGTATTCCAAACAGATAAACAACCTGTAAAAGAATTGCGTTTTTCTAGTATAACTTCTAACAAAAGTGCCTCGAATCCAGGGTTTACACTGGTGCACGAGAACATACTGAAACATACTTCTTTCCCTTTCTGTCTTACGTATAAATTGCGCCTGATGGATCTACACTCCTACGTATCTGATGAAGTAAGTTCTATTTCATGAAAGCTTCTGCTGGAATCAATTTTGCTAGTCTGAAGGGGCCACTGGACTCCCGTTACATTTTGCAGCTGCAGACAAACATGGCTACCCGTCTGGTTGGTCACTGAAGAATGACCAATCACAATATCAACAAATAACAGGTACTGTCAGCACTGCATGATAAGGCGTGTTAAAGCGCAATTGAGACAGTGGATATAAAAACAGCGCGTTGTAAATATGTCCCTGTTTATACTTGGGAAACACTGGAAGGCATAAAGAATATTCTTAACTCTGTTTGGCTTAACTTGCTCTGTGAAATCACTGGGACCTTGAGGCCCCTGTGACAGGCTTGTGTGCCCTTAATGGCACACGCCAGGCTTCTTTTTTCAGTCGATGTACACTTAATTGTGAAATTTCTGGTGAGACTTCTGTTAGGAAAAAAAGAGAAGTACTCAATGCTTTCATTTTCTTCCACTGTATTCTCACCTACATCCAGAGGTGGGATCCAGCAGGCTCTCACAAGTTCCCGAGAGTAGATTACTGATTATTTGTGTGTGCCGAGAGGGGGTTACTAATTGGTGATTTTGCCACGTGATTTTTGCCTTAGTTACGCCCCTCCTCTCAGCAGTAGCGCGCAGAACTTGAAGCAGACTAGCAGGAGGTGCACCGGCGTGCGTGGCAACCTGCGCCTGCGTGCATTCGTTTCCCGCCCAAGGACTGGCGCAGTGGCTGCGTCCTTGCCACAGCCCCACCCAGGAATGCCCGGCCACGCCCCCATTGTGCCCCGCCCAGCCCCATTGGCACTATGCCACAGTTTAAAACCCACCACCATGGGAACCTGTTACTAAAATTTTTGGATCCCACCACTGCCTACATCCATGTCTCTTTTCCATTTTTTTCCCCTTGAGAAAATGTTACATGCTACCCACTATGAATCCACAGCCCTGCTCCTTCCAGAGCAGTCCGAATGTCTTTAACGGGACTGCTCTGCAGTAAATTAGTTCTGGATTGCTGCCTTTCCGAATTAAAATGCAAGAGCTGTTTCTAATGTGAATCCAATTAATGCCATTCTTACAGCCAGACGTAGAATCCCGGTGTTATTTTGGTCAGCCTTGGTTCTTTTCCCAGCCAGGGTATCTGAAAAGCACAGCATTTTTCAAATGTAGCCACATGAGCCAACTCTTTCCTTTTTCATAATTTTTTTGTAAAAAAAAAATTCTATTGTACACAGTATCTCCATTTGTGCTTCTCAGATTCCTTTGCTTCGTTCATTTCATTTCCATGGCTGTTAGGATGAACGCCAAAGATTTTCGCTTCCCACAGACTTCTCTAAATCTTGTTTGTTGAATGAAACTGTTCCTCTTCTAGGGTCTTTATCTATCCCATTCAGTGTTCCGTTTTCCATCCATCCCTCATCCAAGAGGGAAGACGAGACTTTTCCCCCCTTGCAAAGTGTTGATCTAGAAGCAATCAGCCCTCACCACACTGCGGTTATTATATAAAGAACAGTCAGATACATGGCCACAAAGTCATTGATGACATAACAATAGCCACAGTAAGGGCTTAATTCCAGGCAGGCCTTGGCCCCATAAGCTTTCGTTAGCGCCAGTAATAGTGGGGCCCATTCGGGAACATCTGTGTTGCAGAACTGGTGTGGCTAGGTAGGTGGGAAACTGACTGATCCCTTAGATGACAGGCTGCTAGAGTGGGAGGGAAACCTAAATCAGAATGAGATATAGTAACTAAATATTTTAAAAACCTATAATACAGCAAAATTTAGCATTTACAAATAACTTTTTCAAAAGCTTACCAGATATTATCTTAATAAACCTAGGAGAGTTTTGTGGGATTATAAAGAATAACAAATGTACTACAACGTGAAGTTTTCACAGACGACTTTGTCAGATGCAGTAAACTCTGAAAGCAACCAACCTTTGCAATTGTCCAAACATAAAAACCCACTGTCTCAGACAACATTCCTTTAAGGTAAGTCAGTGTTACTATTCCCCTTTTTTGCAGGTAAGAGGATGGTAAGAATTCCAAGTTCATGGCTCACAAGCTTAGCTCCTGCATTGCACCTGCTCCAAAATACAGTACATTTTGTAATTTTAAAATGTGTTCTGACCCCAGCTTACCAAACCAAATCTGAGCATAAGAAGAGGGTTTGCAGTTCAGAAGTTACAGTTCTCATATAGGTTTAAGGCCTGGAACATCTCTTTACAAAGCTTTTCTGCTACAATTGGACTCCCAAAACAACTCACAGCGATCAAAATCCATTACAAACTACAATTACCATTCAATATAAAACATTCCTTGGGAAAGAGATTTTCAGCTAAGTTGGATCCAGGATTCCCTCCTTTTACTGGCCTCAGCAATGGCAGCTGGTAGCAGGAAACAGCAGGATTGTCCAATAAAACTAGATCCAAGGACAGAGAAGAGATTGTTTGCAAGTGGAGTTTGCTCTTCCGCACAGTAAAATCCAGCTGCAAAGTGCATTGAAAGTGGATTGAAAGTGCATTATTCTGCATGTGCGGAAGGGGCCTGAGGGTTTCAGGATTAAGCTCAGTTACTCAGACGTTTTCTGAGGCTAAACTCTCGTGAGCCCTGGCTCAAATGAAGCCCTGGCCAAGAGTTTCAAAAGCAATCGTGAGCAAAGCATTTTGCCAACAACCTCCAAATTCACCCCAAAGGGGCTTATGCAATGCTTTGAGAACCTCAATGTATAAATGTCACCCCGGCATCGAGCATAAGAAATAAATACACTATAAAACTTGACAACATGAAAAATGCAACGTGACAGGCCTCCGGGCACCAATTTCTCACACAACAGCTGGTCCAGCCTCAGTAGAACAAAAACATTGTCCGAGTGTTCTATTTTTTAAAAAAATATCACATAAGAAACCAGATCATGGAAGTCATGCTTCATGCCCACTTGCAAGTTGGCACACGGGCAGGCACAGCAACTGTTGGAAATATTTAGAAAACAAGGAGCCAGTGACTCGCAGACTGAAACGAGCAAGGAAGAGCGTTGCCGGCTTTTGGCACAAGTTCCTGGAGACGGGTTCTGATGGATTTTTAGGAGCCCTTCATAAAAGAAAAGCAGGGAAACAACACAAGACAAATGCAAAGTGAATTTGAAGAACTGGAGCAAGTGGGCGGAAAACATGAACTCCAACAGAACTGAATATAAAATCTGAAAAGTTAGAGGAGGATAAGAATGATAATAGACACAGGCTGGCGGGACTATAATATTCCCAAGGAGGCGTAACGTATTTGGGTGCGTGAGACTGTGGACCACTCACATCACAATATGTGGGGATGGCATTGGGGCGGGGGTCAGATAAATCCACTGAGAAACTTAATCAACAGCAATTAGCCAGGACAGCTAACTGGAACCCAGAGGTGTAGCTCCAAGGGGGAAGGGGCGTTTGCGACGCACCAGGTGCGCATCCCTGTGGGGGCATGGCGAGGGTGTTCCGGGACATGGCGGGGGTGTGGTGGGGGCATTCCGGGGAGGGATGGGAACGTTCCTGGGCCGGACGAGGGTAAAGGATGCACCAGTGCACCGGGTGCTTTCCCCCCTTGCTATGCCTCTGCTGGAACCTCCAAGTACAGAGGCACTACACCTCCAAATACTAAATCACAGGAGAAGATGATAATACTGCTTGTGGGCATCCAGAAGCTCCTTGCTGGTTGTTGGAAAGTGGTGTGTAGTTTGATTTAGCAATGCGGTTCTGTTCTTTAAAAAATGTTTGTTCACTACAATAAAAAACAGACGTGATAAAACAATATACGTAATAGGCACAAGACCAATAGTTCTTGTGCTTTTTTATCCTCCTATGACTATGTGTTAGGTCTCGCAACCTTAAGCCAATAAATGGACTCTGAAGAATTCATCAGTAGCGTTTATTGAATAGGCATCAGAGCCCCACGCTTGGCAAAGCCAGTTCTGACGAAGCTGGCATTCACAGTCCTCTTTATCCCCCGTAGAGAACACCCCCCCCTCCCGTCTTCCCAAGAGCTTGTGAGAAACAGTCTTTGGAGTTAAGGTGTCCCAAGGTTGGCAAGAGAAGACCACCTGGCTTCCTGCCCTACGCGATAAGGGATGTAACACAGTTCCCATGGGACAGGAGTACCAGGGGAAGCCCAGTTGTCTACAAAGCATGTGAAGCCACAAAGTAAAGATCAAGGCAAGAATGCACAGATGGCCGTGGATACATATAGCAGGCTGGTTACTTTTATCTTTCTGACAGCAGCAATTTGTTATTTTAAGCAGTTGCATGGTTCTGGGAATGTCTCTCAATCACCTAGATAACAACCCCTTGCCAGTAAGATGCACTTCAACAACTGGAATATATCCAATACCTGTCAAGCATTATTTTTCTCCCTCTAAGTTAGGGATGGTCAACGATTATGGCCCTACAAAGATTCTAACCCCAAACATCCACATAGATGAGATCCACGGGATATAAATACAATTAAACAGAAGAAGTCAGATGTCACAGGTAAATTAGGGTGTATTCGCACTACCTTGTTTCTCTAAGAAACAGCCCAGAAATAACGGATGATGTTCGATCCAGTGCACCGGTGTTGCTGATCAGTATTCCACTTCTGGGCTGCTTATAAGAAAAGTATGACGTCTTTAAAGAAGTCATGTGGGATTTACAGACTTGCAGCCAAGAAAGGCTTCAACCACTTGTTTCAAATGGAGCTCTCTCCAGCGGGCAGATAAACTTGTAGCTTTTGTCAGTGGTGTAGCACCAACGGGACCAGGTGGGGCGTGACGCCCTGGGCGGAGCAGCACAGGGGGTGCAGCCGGGCCACGGAGGGGGACGGGGCATTCTGGGGCGGGGGACAGGGCATTTGTCACTCTGCCAGATGAAGAGACCTCCAATTCAAGCAGTAGTGAGTAGTGGGATCATTCATTGTGCTGTTCTGAGACCCTGACCTGGTGCTTTTGGTAGAGAAGGAATGAAGAACCGGAACACTGAAGAGTCAGGCAGGCAGGCAGGAGGCAATTCAATGCTCTCCCTTGGTTTGCGAGCTTCACCCATCTCCATCCCACTCATATTAATATAGGCTACTGATAAATCTTGACCAAGGGTATCAGAACTTGGCGCCGGCCCCGAAAACAGAGTTCCAGCAGAGAAAAATCTCAAAGAACTCTGCCAAAAATAACCTCTTGCTCTTTGAACCTGGCAAAAGTCTACCAACACACTTGAAGCACAGTATTTTTTTATGAAGTTCAAGTTTAAAGTGTTAGGGGAAGCACAAAGAGCTGCCCCAGCTTCGCCCGCTGGTAAGGCTCACTATCGTTGCTCCAACGTCCTCGCCATTGTTATTTGACCTTCCAAGGGAGAACTAATCGCTGCTGACATTTGGTGATTGTAATGACAGCTGCAGGCAGAGACTATATCATAATTGCAGTCTAGAAGCCTTAAACATTCACTCTGCTTCGATTTCTAGGTTGTGTTCCATTAGTCCCAGGGCTTTCATGTCACACAGCCATTAAAACATTGTTTTCACTGACAGGATCATCTTCAGCAAACCCCTGTAGGGAAGGGATGAAAAAAAAATTACGGTTCCTTAACATTCACAGGGAGGCAACTGGGCGTTCTAACCCAGCCGTGCTCAAAAGTGGCACTGCAATGTCGGGCATCCGTAACTGGTTCCCGATTGGCTGAAGAGTGACAGGCTGAGCCCCTTTGAGCTGATGAAGGACCCCCCCCCCCCCGAAGATGCTGTGTTGCTGCATCCCTGCTGGGTTGCTAAGGAAACCAGAGACACGGCAGGAGAAGCGAGGGGTAAGAAGGCAACGGAATGGGCAGTGTCACGCCAGTTTTGTACAGCAGACAGAATGCCAGGCATGGATTGGGTTCAAATCTCCCCTCGACTGCACATAGCTGAGGCCAGCGAGTCACTAGCTGCCAACGTAAGCAAGGCCTGTGGGAAATATGCCTGCCTGAGCATCCGGAGGGAAGGGGAATGACAGACATGATAGATAAATAAATAAGATAAGGCAGATACTCTCAGGGGATACCAAAAGAAGAGGGGGCAGAACAAGATGCAAGTCTCAACTACGCCACAGGATTATTGCATAGCCTTCAACAAGTTCTCAGCCCTGAACACTTCCATTGGCTATCCAGGGACATCCAAAATAGGCCAAAACTCTTAAATGACCAGAGGGCAAGACCACTGGGCAACGGCACAAGGCATGTCGAAGTGTCATAGAATGTATGAATCCATGCTATGAGGTGAAAAGTTCATTTGCAAATAAAAAAGACAGAAAACTCAGCATCAGAACAGTAGGCCTGATGTGCGGTTACGAAGCAGCACGGAGGAAGAAAAAGGAACGGCAAACAATCCAACTCCTGAAGAAACCCAGGCAGGCAGGTGGAGGGACAGGCAAGAGATTTAGAATCGTAAGACTTGCGGGCTGATTCTGCACAGGCAACACTAACAGGTTAAATGACACCCTGTTGCCTGTGCTGCCATTTGCACGGCAGGTGCAGAGGCCAGCTGGCATTGCTGAGATTCCAGTGGCAGGAGGTGGCACAGTTTGCATGGGAAACGCCATGTTTCTCGGTGAACTGTGCACCCAAGAATCCCCACCCACCCATTTACCGGCACAACATGGCAGCCACCAGAGAATCCACTCTGTTGGCGGCCACCTGGGGAATCCACCATAGTGGTGAATGGGGTGGGGTGGGGTGGGGGGCAATAGAACACTTCCTGCTTGCCACAGTTCACACATGCAAGTGTAACCCCCATGCTCAGAATGGGTTGACCCAGAAAGGGTTGGAGACCCAAAGCAGGAGGAGGCTGCAGAGCTCATGTAGTTTGGAGGAGACAAGGCTACCAGACTTGGACCTTGATTAGTATAAGCCCTTAACACCTTGTTAAGGTGGCACAGTTGGTGGGAACTACTGGGCAGGTAGGGTTGAACATATGGTGTAAATGTTGGAGTTTGTGCATTGGCAGGGTTTTTTTACAGACCTTGGTGAGAGTTCTCCTGGAAACCTTCATCATGTTGAATCCTGTTCATCAAGCCCTTGGAGTCTTCAGGAGCCAACCCACTTGCAAAGAAGAATTGGACTTGGCAATATCAGTAGACTGTAAATATAAGGACTTGAAAATGCAACCTGAACAGGACCTTGAAGTGTGATGTTAAATGTTGATGTTATATGTTAAGAAAGTAAACCATATTGGTTTTTAAAAAAATTTGTTGTTGCAAACTCATTCCAAGTTCTGCCCCACAGAACCCACAGATAGAGGTTACACAAGCAGGAAGTGCCTGAACCTCGGGTTGAAGAAAAGAAGTCGCTAATTTAGTGACTTTCATTTAACCCGGGTTAGAAGCATTTGGGGGTGGGGCGAGTTCTTTGGGAATGCTTTACAAAAGGCCCTGAACCTGTTATCTTTGGCCTGTGCAGAATCACCCTTGGTTTCAGACATGACTTCCTGCTCTTCCTATGTAGAAAATGTGTGTCGCCTGTAACTAGTATTCTAGCATATCAGTTGTGACAAAATGGCCTGACCTGGGAGAAGGCAAGAATGGGAACCACTAAAATAACTGGCACCAACACAAACACGCCAATTGTAATGCAGCTGAGCTGATTCTGAAGCTGACCCCCAAAAGCTGATGGGGAACTGAAAGTCACGAAAACCTTCTTCCTGAATTTTCAGTTTGAAAAACAAACTGCTACCTAGTTCATGCCAAAGGTTGTGAGCACTTGCAAATTAGCTCCATTTTGTCACATTGGATGTGTTGTTACAGACCCAGAAACTCTCATGTCAGTGCAACAAAACAGGAAGGCAGAGCTAGCAAGAAAACAACAAACACCTGAAAATAACACATCATTTTTTAAAAAGTTCTAATGTGTTGGTAAATGGCTACTTTGGAAAGGATTTCCTCCCCCACCCCCCCACCCCCCCCAATCTGGTAGATGACAACACTGGAACTGAAAGGAAAAGTTAGTCAATGGTTGAAAATACAAGGGAAAAGTCAGAAATGGTTGGGGAGGGAAAAAACCAAACCCAGGCACAGATTTTGTGAACTTAGATAAAGTGTCCCTGGTTACTCATTTTTGGGGAGGGAAGGCGGCATGGTCTTGTCAGATCTCAGAAGCTAAGCAGCTTGGAAGGAAGACCATCAAGGAAGACTCTGCATAGGAAAGCAATGGCAAACCACCTCTGCTTCTCACTTGCCTTGAATGCTGGAGTCCCCATAAATTGGCTGCGACTTGCACCCACACAATTCCTCATTTTCACCATTAACTGTCATGGCTAACTGCTGTAGTCTGCTGCATGATAACAGTAGAGGACAAAGCCATCCACTAGAAACAGCTCCGATGATAGTTTAAAAATGAGTTAATTGGTACAATCCGCTTCATAGGCACCTTGAGACGGCTGGGCGGTCAGGCGGCCCGGGTAGGTTGAGAGTGATGATACAGGGGGGAAATGCCAGTTGTGTGGAGCTCAACTGCAATGAGTGATTGAAAGAGCCCTGATCCCGTAGATGGCTTCACTGTCACCAGCTCCAAGCATTACTCTTCTAGCCTCGTATCGCAAAATAAAAGAGGTGTTGCAATAAGAAGATATTGAATCATGAGACTAATGGCTCGGTGAGCCAAAACAAGGGCAACCCCTCTCCCGTGCCTCTGATTTAGGATTCAGTGGTGCTGAATACTAAGCTTTTGAACATAACCTGTACAAACATTTAAAACTGGTTTAATAGCCACTCTGAGGGCAGCAGTGGCATAGTGGTTAAGAGCAGGTGCACTTTAATCTGGAGAACCTGGTCTGATTTCCCGCTCTGCCACTTGAGCTGTGGAGGTTTATCTGGGGAACTAGATTAGCCTGTGCACTCCAACACATGCCAGCTGGGTGACCTTGGGCTAGTCACAGTTCTTTGGAGCGCTCTCAGCCCCACCCACCTCACATGGTGTTTGTTGGGGGTGTGGGGAAGGGAAAGGAGATTGTAAGCCCCTTTGAGTCTCCTTACAGGACAAAAAGGCGGGGTTTAAATCCAAACTCCTCCTCCTCCTCCTCCTCTTCTTCTTCTTGAGATCTCTGGAAATTGAAGTTCTGTGAGTATGGCTATGGACAACCAATAGCAAACTCTCAACACTACAATGAACTACCATTCCCAGGGCTCTCTGTAGGAAGCTCTGACAGTTACCCTCAGCCTTCATAAATATTTTTTTTAGCTGACAGTGGTTTTTAATTACACTGGTACACTGGTGTGTACGAGATACACTGGTGGCCTGAAAGAAAAGAAACAGCAGCTCCTTCAAATTATGGGAACTTTTTTCCTGCCTGGTTGCCTGGAAAGTATTCTGAGTTCACTGCTGGAAAGCAGGCCAGCATCCATTTATCAGCCTCAGCTAAACTGAGGCAAAACCAAAATCATACATATGTAGCAGAGCCATGGCGATAGACAAGGATGCCCAGAGTACTTGTCCACCATAGAACAGAATTCTTCAACTCCACACAGCAAAGTGCTTGACTGTTTCCGTCACATTAATCTACACAACAATCATCTGAGAAAAAACTGATATTTCCTCTCAATGACCAGGAATCTGAGCCTGAAGGAGCCTTGCCCGAGTCAGCCAGCGGGTTCATGGCAGAGGTGGAATGTAAGCCAGCCCCAGGCTGAAAATCTACATTTGGAGAATGCAGTAATAAGTCTTCTCAGTCACATGAAACTGCCTTACACTGAGTCAGACCACTGTTGTTCGAGGTTAGTAGTGTCCACTGTGACAGGCAGGCAGTGGCTCTCCATAACCTCATGGAAAGGTCTCTCATATCACGCATGACCTGATCCTTTCAACTGTGAAACACAGGATCTCCTGCATGCCAATCAGGTATTTTATCACCTATAAATGCCGCAGAATTCTGGGTGGGTAATCTTTTTCCAAAGCACATTGCTTCCCTTCTAGAACAGTCACCAAGGAAGGGCAGAAAATTCAGTCAAAAAAAAATTAATCCCAGTTTCCCTTTACTGTAATTTGCTTGTCCACAAGGCCTTCTTATCAGGCCCCCAATATAGCCCTTGACTGTTTAAACAACTCAGCAGATTTATCCCATGTGAGCTCCCAATGAGACCAAGCAAAACCTTCGACGTTATGTGGACCTCAGCTGTTCTCTGCCCAATGCAAGTCAAGAGACAGGTAAAGAGATGTGCAAGTACTGAAGTGCGTTATGTGAGACACACTACTGAGGCACCTCTGCTGCCTATCTCTCTGGGGAGAAATGGGTAAAATTTCCTTCTGCCATTGTCTTCTGAGCTTGTGAGAAGGTGAAGCCCTGTTGCTGGCCCTTCCATATAGATTAACTGCGAGTCAGGAGTCTACAGGGAGGTATCCAGTGGTGGGATCCAAAAATTTTAGTCACAGGTTCCCATGGTGGTGGGATTCAAACTGTGGCGTAGAGCCAGTGGGGCTGGGCTTGGAGCCTGGCAGGGCCGAGACCGGAGCATTCCAGGCGGGGGCATTCCCTGGAGTGGGGCCTTCGCCAAAGGACACAGCCACTGCATGATCCTTAGACGGGAAGCGAATGCTGCGCTGGCGCAGGCTGCTGCATGCAGGCCGATTACCTCCTGCTAGACTGCTTCAAGTTCTGCGCGTTACTGCTGAGAGGAGGGGCGAACCTAAGGCAAAAATCACATGGCAAAATCACCAATTAGTAACCCTCTCTCGGCACACACAAATAATTAGTAACCTACTCTCAGGAACCTGTGAGAACCTGCTGGATCCCACCTCTGGAGGTATCTATGCAGCAGCCCTGGTAGGTCTGTAACTACAGGAGCCAGAAAATACTAATGCAAATGTTGGCAACAGCAGTGGCTTCATTTTCTCTCCTGTTTCTTGGTGGGTGGACACAGTTATCCATCTCATTGCACATCTGCTTTGCGTACAACACATAATTACCCAAGGGAGTTCTATTACAAGTACAAAGCAGGGCAGGGGCATCAGTGGAATTACATATTGGAAAGGACAGAATTGTTTTGAATGCTCAAAAAAAAGGTCTCTTCTTTAAGTCAACAAACCACCCTATGGGTTTGGGAGATGAATTTGCCACGGCAATTAACTCTCCAAACAGAGAAAAGGAGGCTAATACCATGTGCACACACACAGAGCCTCACTGAGGAATCAGATCAGACCTTTCTAGCATAAGAGTCTGGAAACAGGTAACCCCAATGCTGTTTGGGAAGCAATGTTCCTTGACTTGCAATGAATCAGACCTGCCCCCTTAACATGTGCCTGTCTCTCTGGAGAGAAGGCAGCATGATTTTAAAACCAAATCACGACATTTCACAGTTCTTAAACAAATGCTCAGAGGGCTTCATTGGGCTATTTTGGGGCATCCTCAGAATGGAACAGGGGCTAAAACCAGTGGTTGGATTCAGCAGGTTCGCACCACTTCAGCAGAACCGGTTATTAAAAATGGTGCTTGTAAACAGCCAGTTGTTAAATTATTTGAATCCCACCACCAGAACCTGTTGTTAAATTATTTGAATCCCACCACTGGCTATAACTGAAAATTATTGCCCCAAAGAGCACTCCAGTACTGGAAATACTGTGCTCTGAAAAGCATCCCAATGATTTGTCAAAGGAGAGCTGTTAGGGTCAGCTGGCATCAGAGGTGGCCAAATTCCTTCACCACTGAAGAGCCAACCATGAGATCCACGGGGCTAGCAGAAGGTTGACCAGATGAGGCCACACTTCTAACACTTATTCAAGGTCTCACAAATGCAGAGGCTTCATATTGCCTGCCAGACACAGCAGAGGATGCCATTATTTCCTCTACACCTGAAGAAAACTTTGAGGGCCAAGCACACACAGACAGCTCACGAGACCAAGTCCCAGCTTCAAGCCATCAGGTCCAGCATTGAAGTCTTGAGGTCCCAACAAGGTGGATATTTGTGTTGGAAGAAAGGGACTGTACGCTGTTTCCTGCCTCATCCTACAGAGGGGTTTTTTACTAGCGAGCTAGTGGCTAGATAGGGACTTAGGAATTTGTCACCTTTACTCTATCATGCTGAGTCTATCCCTTTGATGTAGACTGATACTCTTAGGGACTTCCTCCCTTGCTTCCGCCTTCTTCTCGGACCCTCTCCATTACTCTTACCTTCACCATGCCTAGGGAGAGGATGTGTCTCCTACGCATCCGCCACCATCCAGCTAGATTAGATTAGATAGTGAACCTATCTCTCCACCTTTCTATCCAGAATGGAGTTCACTAATAAATACTCTTTTTATTAGATAAGAAACTACAAATGACTCTGACTTTCTTTTGTGTCTGAAGTTCTCTCTAGCAAGCTCAACCATGTGTTTGTACCCAGGTAAGCTTCCCTGTGTTTAGCCTCTGTGCCACTCTGCTACTTTTCAAGGGATACACACGCACCAGGTGTGGATCTTCCAACAATCTGGAAGAGTGAGGGGAATCCGGATGGGAAGGACTCTTTACACAAAATCCCCCTCTTCCTAAACCATCTTCACAGGAGAAAGCGGCTACCAATGCAGCAGGCTAGTACCATACAAAGCTGTGATCATTACCATCTTTGCAATAGAGACACTGTTTCCAGACCTATCTTTTCTTTCGTCTTTTAATGATCACATGTGATGCTTTCCAACACAATGTGCTTTCCAACACAACGCCCTTGTCACAAGGAGGCCCAATCATACTACTGAAAACACTCAGAAATGGGAGAAAAGGGAGAAGGGAACACCTACCGGGGGCAGTTGTCCCAGACCATAGAGGGTGAGCTTCTTTGGTTCGAGAAAAAGAGGCTCTCCAAAATCTTGATACGGTCTCCAGTTGGGGGTGAAGTAGCCTTGCTGTGTAAGCTGTTTGACCCTCCTGTGGTAGTTCTCCCGGAAAACTTGCTCTCTCGTGTTCTCCCAGCAATTGTAGATGGTGCTGCTTCGAGCCTGAACCCTCAAACCTTTCTGGGAGCGGATGGGCAAAGGCTTGTTGAGGACAAAGTAACGAGGGTCTGTCTTTGGGTTTGCCGGCATCTTTCCGTCGCTGCTCAGTGGCCTTGTCAAAAGCTCTTTCAGCAGGCTGTAGGTACTATAGCCAGGTTTTCCCCATGCCCCCACAGGCTAAATGCAGCCTCCAAAGCAACAACAGGCAGAACCGTTTTTACTTTTGTAGTTCATTTAGCCAACATGTAAAAGGGACAAAACGAGCAAACCTCATTCATAATATATTTTGGGCAAGAAGGATTAGTGCAAAAATGTACACCCTTTGCGCACCTTGCTCTGCCATGAAAGGGAAATAAAACACAATATCCAGGGCTTGCACAAAATAAGCACATTCCTTTAAGCAGATCGAGCTGCTGTTCAGAAACTTATGCATCTCTGGGCATTGCAAACCAAGGCTGCTGGTCCACTCTAATATTTCAAAGCATCTCTAGCCCATGCTGGCTCCCAGAAAACAGCTCCTGCCACAATTAAGAGGCGGCCACACTCTTGGATGCTTTCAGGTCCACTTCTGACACCAGCGCCTAACTAGAACCACGTTGCCAATCATTTCTCTTTAAAACTGCACCGACACTTTAACTTCACCCTAAGATAGGAATACCATACTGGTCCTCTTTTCTTCAAAAACTATTAAAGTTACATCTCAGGACTTCTCCCCACGCCAGCACCCATGCACACCCACCCTTAGCAGTTTCTGCCCCTGGGACCCCCCTGACACTGCTACAGTTCTCTAGCAGGGGCCGCTTCAGTAGCCTCTATTTAAGTGCTCCTCCCCAAAACTTAGGAGCCTCTGCAGCCTTCTTCCTCTGCCCACATTGTCCTGACTGCGCTTCCCCACAGATCCCAGTCCCTACGTGGGACTTTCCCTCTTTTTAATAGACTACAGCCAAGGAGTCCATTAGAAGCACCCCTCTCCTTGGAAACTCCAGCCTCCCAAATTCTCCCTCCCCTCTAGTCGCCCAGGCTGGCCCCCTCTATAGGGAATATGAACGCCCCTCGACCTCCTTCGCAGCCTGATCGCCTCTCAAAACTATCGCAGCGAGCCCTGGAAAAGAATTGGCGTCGCGCGTTGCCCTTGGCAACCGTTCTGCGGGCGCCTTAAGAAACCCGGAAACCAGACACGGTAGGAAAGCGGTGGAATGGCGCGGCATGGATTCCACAACAGAGGCTGTTTCCGCCTTAAGCGTTTGCCCTATATGTTCAAAGGAACGAAGGCTATTATTTGGAGCAAGTTATTGTATTGGTGCACTTAATTCATTGGTGCACTTAAGACTCTTGAGGCTGATGATACCGAATGAATCCCCCCCCCCGCGCTGATCTGCCTGTTGCTTTTTTACTCCAGAGTAAGCCTCGCTTCTGAAATATCTGTGGGCTGGACAGAAATAAGTTAACGTGGACAGGAGCTCTACTGTGCATGGCGATTCAGGATGCTCTTTGCAAAAAAAGAAGAAAAAAAAAGAACGCCTATCCACTCTTGGGGGTAAGCCTTGTTTGAGTAAGCTCCCTTTGCAAGTACAAGACTGAACTGGAAGTTAGTTGTATCCAGAGGTGGGATCCAACCAGTTCTCACCTCTAGAAGTGGTTACTAATTTTTTCTGAGTGCTGAGAAGGGGTTACTAAAGCAGCCTCCCTGCCCAATAGGGACTGGAGGTGTGTGTGTGCAGCGGCGCCACTGTTTGAATCCCACCACCATCGGAAACTGTTATTAAAACTTTTGGATCCCACCACTGGTTGTATCTAATTAGGAATGCTCTTAGCAGTTTCCCCTGTTGCAGACTTCTAGCATGCGCTCATCAGCTACATCTTTTCCTCTTCTTTTCCTCTTCTTTATTTTGGGCTTGTGGGACATTTTTGTTTCACTGATATGGAAAGTCTTACCAATGAAAGACTCCACACAAGGATGGCTAATAGCAAGCTAGGTTTATTAGCATGGCTGCAGTCACGGAGAGAGTAATACCATAGTACCAACTCTCTGAAGTCTGTATCACAGTACAGCTCATTTTAAGACATTTTTTCTGTCCAGCAAGGATAATCAGCAAAAGCCTAACTAGCAGGGTTACATATCTCTATATGCTTCAAAGTCCTAAGTCAGTGCCTACTGTTGACCTTTCCCCCAAAAGCAAATATCAACTGATTCTTGCAAAAGAGCAAACTCAGCAGTCTTACAGCACCCAGTTACTGATTTCCTGAGTGCAACCGCAAAATATATTTTCAGCTATGAATATTTCTCAACTGTGGTCTTGTTACCGCTGCTGCTCGGGTAACAATAAGTGATTTCAGCTCAGCTCAGCAACGTAATGAGGCACAGGAAGCCGGCGTTCTTCAAAGCAAAGGATTTTTTTGGGAAGCGATGGTCACAGCTCGGGCAGGAGAATCGCGCTCTTGCAACCCAGTGCAAGAACTTTTATCCCCAAACTTCAAAGGGGCAGGTAAAAGGGGAGGTGAGGTGGCAAGTCCCTCACCAAACACCAATAAGAAAACAACAATACAAAAGCAAGATACAATTACAACTTCTGAATGGGATTACAAAATCCCGCTGTCAAACGTCTTCTCGCGGGATCTCGCAATGGTGCTGAAGGGTGAGCAGGTAACAGTCCATTCAGGAAATCCAGGTGGGCTTGTTACCGCACCCAGCTATCTTCTTTATCAGATGGCTGTTTCCTTCAGTAATGCCCTGAGGCTCCCGCTCCTCATCCTTGCAACAAAGAAAAGTTCAAACTGTCCAGTGGGGGTCCCTGCACGTCTCCCAATGGCTGGGGACCTCTGGGTGCTGCCAACAGATTTGATTTGCAAGTCCAAAGGGGGTCTTTGTCTTTGCTAAGGAGTCGGCTGGGTGTTGGTCTAAGCTGCATTCCAGAGCCAACTTCCTTGTCCCTTAATATCAGTCTCTACAGGCTACTGCTTTTGCTAACAGACACAAATTTCAAAAATAACATTTCTAAACTTAAACATTAGGGAAACCTTAAGGGATAAACACATATACTTATAGGCAAGGCTCTCCTAAATTTACAATAACAAAACCTTAAACTAACTGGAGAACCTAGTCAAACTAAAATCCTAAACAGCGGGCACATCATAAATTCAACTAAAGAGGGGCTTTTATTACATCTTAAAAGGGCATAAGCAAGAGGGAAACCATATAGCATTGGCACAATCATACATATATGTTCTCTGTGAGCCTTATGGAGGCTTCTGAACCACACAAGTCTCTGCGTCCTAGCATGGAGCCAGTGTAGTCAGGCAACCTGACTCAGGAAAATATTTTGTTTATT
Source organism: Sphaerodactylus townsendi (assembly GCF_021028975.2). Classification (NCBI taxonomy): domain Eukaryota; kingdom Metazoa; phylum Chordata; class Lepidosauria; order Squamata; family Sphaerodactylidae; genus Sphaerodactylus; species Sphaerodactylus townsendi. The sequence continues at coordinate 39,311,913 of NC_059437.1, forward strand.
TTCCTGGGCGGTAACAGTCTTGCAACAAGCATAAGTTTATAATTTCTATATCGTCACTACAGGCTGAAGAAACATTGCATGAAACCGTCAAGCTACCTTTTAGTAACTGAAGTAGCCTAACTTCCCCCACCCCTTTTATTTTAACTGAACATTCAGCCTGACGAAGAATTCTGGGGTCCTTCAAAGCTTGTTTTGTCTGATAAAAAGCGATTATACTACTGTTGTTTTTTAGATTTTTTTTCTGTATACTAGCATGGGTCTTTGTCATTTCTGTAATGTTTTAGCACACCTTTTTTTTTATAATTATGAGGTTATGAATCATGATGATTCACACTCCCACTCCATGTATTCCTTGAGGTGAAAAGATGTTGCAGTTCAGCCTTCTGGCCGGTTCTTAAAGTACTTGGAAAGTGTTCTTTGTAAAATGTGTTCAGAAAATCCCTCCAGGGCCCAATGACCTCATCAGAAGAACTGTCAGAGAACATACCAAAAGTAGTTCGTAATGAATAGGCCATTTGTCAAATATATTACCAAATACTGCCCTCCAAAAACATATCCACTCATTGCAGGTAATATACTATACCAGAATCTCTCCTGAACACCTGTAAATCTTGGGCAAGAGACTAGGTCTAGTAGTCTCACTTAAAACACAATATTCTGCCCAAGGTAACCTGTGTTCTGCAATAAAAAACTTAAGATCTTATGGCGTGTTCATAGTATAAAATTAAGCAGTATTGCTTTGAGTTTCTGTTTTCTATCATTTACAGTACAATCCTAAACAGTGTTACACTGTCAAAGCTGTCTGAAATGAATGTTTGTTAGTCTGTTTAATATAAGGCCCTTTCTGCACACGCAAAATAATGCGTTTTCAAACCACGTTCACAACTGTTTGCAAGTGGATTTTGCCATTCCTCACAGCTTCAAAGAGCACTGAAAGCAGTTTGAAAGTGCATTATTCTGCATGTGCGGAATGAGCCTAAGAAAAGAATGAAATCCCCTCCCTTTAAATTCCACTGGACAATTCCTTTGGTTTCTAAGAAGTGCCCCCACATTTTCAAAAATAATTGTGATAGTAGAAATAATGCAGTGACTGAAAAATCCAGAGCTTTAACTTGTCTCCCAAGATTATTCAGAGAAGGCTGAAAATCCACTCCCAGAACTTTCCACCCTCTTTCCATGACGTAAACTATGACAAAAGCAAATTTAATAAAACCAGGGTGTATACTGGAATGATACTTGTCATCTAGTTAATTATTTAATTATGTGGCATAATAAATAACCATAATTATTTAAGAAATGACAGATCTAATGATGCTGCCTTTGGAAAAGGAATGCTTTTGAGGAGAGTGTATGAGGTATTGCTTAGCAACAGGCTGAGCAGGGTACCTGTCTGGTTCCTTGGAGAGGAGACTAATATGAGGGGGGCGGGGAGGCCACCAAGAGCGTGCTCAAGTACTACTTTTCAACCCTAGCAGAAGTATGTTGAGTTTGGCATACAGAAGGTTAAGGGGTGACATGATAGCCATTTTTAAATATTTGAAGGGATGTCATGTTGACGAGGGAGCAAGGTTGTTTTCTGCTGCTCCAGAGGACAAGGAGTAGTGGGTTCAAGGTGCAGGAAAAGAGATTCCATCTAATATTAAGAGGAACTTCCAGACTGTTAGGGCTGTTCAACAGTGGGATACACTTCCTTGGAGTGTAGTGGAATCTCCTTCTTTTGAGGTTGTTAAACAGAGGCTGGATGGCCATCTGTCAGGGGTGCTTTGATTGGCTGTTGCTGCATGGCAGGGGGTTGGACTGAATGGCCCTTGTAGTCTCTTCTAACTCTATGATTCTATAGCTGTGTTAGAAGAAGCTACCTTGAGTGGAAATCTGCATTGGGAGTGGGAACTCAGTCCTTCCCTGAAACTGCCATTCCAGGAAGGAAAAATACTTTCCTCTCACTTGACATAAGCCCCTAAGCACCCCAGACCAGCAACATTTTCCACTAGACTGCAGAAGAAGAGAACATCCTCTAGGGGTGCCTTAATCTAGGTGGTTCCACAGAATTACAGCTGACCTCCAGGCAACAGAGAGGATTTCCCCTGGAGGAAATAGCAGCTTTAGGGAGCAGACTATATATATATATATATATAATCATAATCACATCCCAGCTGAGCTCCTTCTGCTTGCCCCAAACTACCCTCCTCAGGCTCCACATCCCAAATCTCCACGAATTTTCCAAGCCAGAGTTGGCAACCATTCCTCTCATACAGTTCCTAGCAAAACCCAGTGACCAAAAAAATATATGTATTTTTCCCTTGAATTGGAAAATGTCTCGCTCTAACTGGGCAAATAGCTTACTGTCTCCTTGTTTTGTTCTCCCTCAGTATAAATCCTTCCAAATTCCATTTACCACAAGAAGCCAGCATAGTCTGGTGCAGTAATTTCCAACATGGTGATTATGGGCTCCATGGTGTCCACCAATATAAATAATGTTTCTATATGTACAAAACATATGAACACATATAATACAAGGGAGGAGGCCAATAACAGCGGGGGGAATGTCAAATACAACAAAAGAGCCTTCATCCTCTGGTGGAAGGCAATGATGAAAGGAGGTAAATGAATCTCCCTGGTGATAGAGTTCTAGTGTTTTGGCACCACAATTAATAAGGACCTTCCTCAGATTGCTTCCAATCTAGCCTATGGTGCCAGGAGTGCCCAAAGCAGAGCCTCCAGAGTTGGCAGGTAGGTCCAGATCAACCCCAGCACCTTGAAGTGGGCCCAGAAGCAAACGGGCTCATTCCGCACATGCAGAATAATGCACTTTCAAACTGCTTTCAGTGCTCTTTGAAGCTGTGTGGAATAGCAAAATCCACTTGCAAACAGTTGTGAAAGTGGTTTGAAAACGCATTATTTTGCGTGTGCGGAAGGGGCCTGAGAGTCAGTGTAATCAGCACAAGGATGGGATGATACAGTCCCCAGGACCCCCTCCAGATAGTGTTCTGGCTGCAGCATTCAGTACATACTGTAGCTTCTGGACAGTCTTTAAAGTCAGCCTGCATACAGTATATACATAGCTAGCAATAAAACCCGTTGGGCCTTTCTGTAAATTCAGAAGAGAAAATATTAATATAATTGATAAGCTTTTTGATTATATTGCGTTGCTGGACTGCCCTTTTTCATCTGCATACCATTTAGCATTGCACGGCTGCTGTGCCAATCAACAGAAATGTACACAGGAAAGGCGGTTCAGGTAGCTGACATAACCTCTTTTTGGAAAGGCTCTCCGGGCAAGAGAGCAACATTCTGCTAAAACCACGCATGACAGCTCAGTTTTCAACACCACCGTGTTTGTGCTATGGTTTCCATAGTGGCTGAATAGATGATGCTGGAAAACAAGCACGGGCTGATGTCAGCTTTGTCCGGGGCTACCGGGCAAAGGATCCTTGGCAAAGCCATGCGCCAATCAAGTTTCAGAACTGCCCCATGAATCAGCGCAGAGGTAGGCTTTTTAAGGCTTGCTGCCAACTTCCATTTTTCAGCAATCTAAGGCAGATCCTTTCCTCCTGATGCAATGTCTCCTTTATTTGTCCCTTGGAAATGGAGAGCTCATTTGTTTTGCTGACTGGCAAGGAAGGTTTGTTGTCATAGGGAGGATGTTGTATTATCAGCACCATATCTGCCTGTTGCTACTCAGCCTACGGGGTAGGTCTTGATGGAAAGGCAATTTGTATTGTAGGACATGCTCCGACATTTCCTGTTAATCAGGAAGTGAAGACAGCACAAACACACACCTTCGATCTTCGCAACTGGCCTGAGAGGCAGGTTAGGCTTAGAGAAGGAAAGTGAGTGGTCCAAAGTTCTACTCATTGGACAAGAGGCTGGGCACGGCCTTGCGGGAAGAAGCAGGCTTCCTGCTGCTGGCTGCCCACTGGGGCTGGGCGAGTGACTGGGAGAGAGACCAGACTGTTTGGCACCCTTCCATAACTGGCACCATAGACAATCACCTGGTGAATACGTTATCCCGAGGGGTGGGGCAACTCTAGCGCTTCAGATGTTCATGGACTACAATTCCCACCTCTTTGTCATTTGCCATGCCAGCAGGGGCTGATGGGAATTGTACTCCATGAATATCTGAAGCGCCAGAGTTGGCCACCCCTGTATTATCCCTTCACTTCTGTAATACTGCAGTGTTCTTTCTGTGCAAGTTATGCCATTGCTCTAGAGCTGCCTTCCCATAAATACAATGGGAAATGTGAATCAAAATTGTAGCTTAAGTAATAGGAGACTACCACAGAGAAGATCCATTCCCCAAGTCACTCTCTGATTTCCGGTCAGTCCAACCATAGGGGGAAAAATCCTTCCTATGCTACATGAAAGTAAAATGCACATGTTAAAGGGGTTTGCATTTGGAAGGTGAAATTGAGATGCCAGTCATGTCTCTTTGTCATTTGCACTGATTTTCCTGAGATTGCAGTATGTCTATATTGATGTAAATTAGTCTGTCTTGATGAAAAAGGAAAACAAATGGAGTTCTAAAATGCAGCTAATCAAGGAGTTAAAGAGAGGTTAATCCTCATGGATTAATCAAATCGCATGCATAAAAGTAGGGGAAGAAGGTGAAGAGGTAAGCGGAGATGAGAGAGAGAGAGAGAGAGAGAGAGAGAGAGAGAGAGAGAGAGAGACTGAGTTGGTTCCAAATATAGAGAATCATCTCACACAAAACTTTTTGGAGAGAGTTTATCTCCCGACCACCATGTCTCTATGACAAAAAGAGACTCCCCTTGAACATTAGGAACAACTTCCTGTCAACTTCCTGTTCAACAGTGGAATATGCTGTCTCAGAGGGTGGCAGAGTCTCCTTCTTGGGAGGTTTTTGAACAGAGGCTGGATGACCATCTGCCGGGAGCGCTTTGATTGTGTGTTCCTGCATGCCAGGGTGTTGGACTCAACGGCCCTTGTGGTCTCTTTCAATTCTGTGATTCTATTTCTGGATCCGCAGTGACTAGAATCACCTGTCGTTTGCAGCAATGCCATGAAGGGGCTTCAGTACTTTGGCAACAGGCCCAAATTGCTGCAGCACCAGACTCAGGTGGTGTTTAATAGTAATGATAAAGAAGGGGTACAAAAACTAATGATAAAATATGTAACATTTGAGTTGGATCTTGTGCAGCTGTTTCTCTGATGGCTCCCCTCTGGTGATTGCAAATGAGTAGCCATGTTAGTTCATGGTAGCAAGATAAAACAAAACACCACTGTACCTTTGCTTGATTTTCTTCTGGTGAGCTTCTTTTTCTAACTAACATCTCCTTGCACTGGAAAGTGCCACAATAAGTGGAATGGATCCCAAGGTTACAAATATTAGAGCAGCGTGATTAGTTTATCAAAATATTTCTAGATCTCCTGCGTTGTCAGCCCAATATAGATAACAAAAAACACACTAACAACTATACTTATAAAAATGCAGTCATGGACACCATTATCTGGAATAACAGCAGGGAGAAACAGACCAGGATGTTAAAACAGCACTGGCGGAAGCAGAGACGAGAGATCCCTGCAGTACTACTGGCAGTTCTGCAGAGGCCACTAAGGGACTCCATCTGGGACTCCATCGACTGCAACAATAACAGTGGCAGTAGACTGGCCACCAAAACCCATTTCTGTTGTTGCTGCAGTTGGATATCAAACTACTGTGGTCTCTTGGCTCAACTTCCTCCTGTCTGGCAGCAGCCATCCAAGAATGTTCCCGCTAAGTTACAGGAACAGTCTGCCTCTGGGCCTTTCCCCACTCCCTTCCATTCCCCCTATGCCACACGCTGCTCTCAGCGTGCGGCATCCCAGGCGCGCGCCCAGGCGTCCCCACGACCCCGCGCTCTGTGCGGGGTCGTCAAAAGGCGCCGTTCAGAAGAGTGCCTGGGATGCCGCGCGCTGAGGGGGCGCGACAGCGGCAGCGTCGGGGCGGCTGCGCTGTGGCCGCCCCTGCCGTGGGGAGGGAGGAGGAACCCCGTACTACTCTCCTCAAGTAGCGCAGGGCTTACGGTAAGTGGGGAAAGGCCCTCTGACAGCAGGCTGGTCTCACTTCCACCGGTATCCCCTTCTAAAGAGTCGGGGCAACCACTGGAAAGGCCCTGCAATGGCTCGTCATAGATCAAACTTCTTCCTGGGAAGGAACCGTGCAAGTGAGCTGGAAGAACAACTATTTTTAACACTTGCACCCCACCCCCAATAGCTTCTATACCCAAAGCACTAGCAGAATGGGGTGGGGAAGTGGGGGGAAGGATGCACTCACTTTTCTTAAACTCTCTGCTTCCAGTCTCATCCTTCCTCTCAGGAGCTCATCATTTTTTTAAAAGGGTTGCCAACTCTGGATTGGGAAATATCTGGAGATTTGGGGATAAAACCTGGAAAAGGTGGGGTTGGGGAAGGGAGGGAGCTCAGGGGGTATGACTGCATACACTTCATCCTACAAAGCAGCCATCTTCTCTAACAGAACTGATCTGCCTAGTTTGGCGATAAGTTGTGATTCCAGAAGATCTGGATGTTGGGAACCCAATCGGACCACTAAGCATACCATGGGCCAGAAAAGACTGTCCCATGATATATTTCCAAACTGCATGATCCTTAAAAAATAAAAGTTACACGGAGGTTAATCTGAACGCAGAGGAATCGTACTGAGGGTGAAGTTTGTGTTTCCAAACGTCTCGGAAAACAATTTAGTCCAATGGAACCAAAGGGGGTCTTCAATTTGAATGTGCCAGATGCAAAGTAATTGCCAAAAAAAGGTTTTCTCGCTTCCTTGGTGTGCTGGGCTGAGGAGGGAGAGCAGAGGCTGCGTTGTGGAGACGCTTGGCTGCAGGAAGGCCGAACCGTTGAGGGTAATTGCCCGTCTCGATTGCATTGTCCTCTCCAGCTCCTTCATGTCGGAAGCCCATTCCCTTTCCAAACGGGAGCAGCTCCCCTCGTTAAGATTCTCTGCATTGGCGTCTTCGTATTAAAGCAGATATTAAGCCATAAAATGTAATATGTTATGACACCATAAAATGCAGCGTAATTGCTACGGAACCATAAAATGTAATGTAGTTGGCTCAGTGGCCATTATCTTTTCTCCTCTTATGGCTCTAACGGCTTGAAAGTGTTATCAAACAGCCCGGGTGAGGGCAAACAGAACATCAAAAACTCTTTTGCTACCCAAGATTGTAAGCTGCAGAATGACCTCATGTGCCCTCTTTCTATTCCTAGATGAGTTGACTGTTCTCAATGCACCAGACAGCCAAATCGAAGGTTAACAGGAAAGGAGGAAGCCAGTGTTGTCTATATACAATTACAGAAGGAGCTGGAGAAGGAGGGTCAGAGCCAGACAAGACTCCCGCTTTAGGCAGTTATACCAGCTCAAAATCAGCGGTCTGTCTCTTGCCTGCAAGTCTTCCCTACCCCACCATAGCCTAGACATTGATCAGCTACCATACTGCAACAGAATGCTCAACAACATTCCAACTGGTGAGAAGGAAAGATCAGTTATGGATGGTGGTTGTCAGTGATCATGATTCATAAGCAGTGACATGTTGGTTTAGGAAACTGTCTTATCCAGGGCCTATGGATAGGAAAGTTGTGATATTCAGAGGAACGCTGCTGGAAGGTACTACCGGTAAGACTGTGTTCGAAAGCCAGACATGGCAGATGTACTTACATTCAACCAGAAAGTTTCAACAACTAACTAGTACAGTGATGGCGAACCTTTTTGAGACCGAGTGCCCAAATTGCAACCCCAAACCCACTTATTTGTCGCAAAGTGCCAACACGGCCATTTAACCTGAATACTGAGCTTTTAGTTTAGAAAAAATGGTTTGCTCCAAGGTATGCGTTACTTGGGAGTAAGCTTGGTGGTAGTTAGTGGCTTTGCTTTGAAGCAACTGTGTAACTCTTCCAATGGGTGAATCACTCAGAAGCAACCCCCATTGCCAGCAACCAAGCTTACTCCCAGGTAAAGGATCTTCGCATGAAAATCAGTGGGGTTTAACAGCACTTAATAGGGTTACCTACACTGCTTCCCCAAAACTAGGTCTTAGGTTTAATGCTAATAATCAAGCCCAGCAGCCCAAGTCAGCCTAGAATGTATGTGTCGGGGCAACTCTGTTTGTGCGTACCCACAGAGCGGGCTCTGAGTGCCACCTCTGGCACCCGTGCCATAGGTTTGCCATCACTGAACTAGTAGGAAGGTGCTAGGGTCGCCAGCTCTGGATGGCGAAACACCTGAAGAGTTTGGGGGTGGAGCCTGATGAAGGTGGGGTTCGGAAAGGGGAAGGACTCCAATAGGGTATAATGCCACAGAGCCAGCCTTTGAAAGCAGCCATTATCTCCAGGTGAACTGATCTCTGTTGTTTGGAAATCAGTTGCAATAGTGAAATCTCTAGCCATCACCTGAAAGTTGACAATCTGCCGGTAATAAAGGTATATATTTATGAAATTTATATCCTACCCTCCTTCTTAGGACTTCAGGGCAGCTTACATCGTTCCCATTTGCAGCCCGAGTGAAAGAATTGAGCACCCATAAGAGAATCGCATAAAGACAAGCACGCTTTCATTGTGGTAAAAACATATTGGCAATAGCTTTTTATTAAAACACATTGACTCAAGGAAAACAGAAGTGTAAGGCGCAGCATGGGGATCTGATCTGTGTGCTGGGCAGCATAATTGCAAAGAACTGAAGGAGCACCGGCCAGGCCAGGCCTGGCCTTTTATGGGCTCTGGCCGGCTCCTACCTGGCTGACATCAGGGAATCTCCTGAAATCAGTCCCCCAGACCTCTGTCCCTGCGCGCAGGGTCCCACCTGGTCCCGTGGGCTTGGGACCAAGCCACGAAACCAGGAAGGGGAGCAGGGAGACTGCATGCTCCCCTTTCCCAGGACTGCATTGGCGGCCACGGTAAGTCGTGGCTGTATATTTATCATCACAAAAGCCCTGTTAGGTGGACTGATTTATTTAAAACATTTTTATGCTGCCTTTCCATTCAGTCGGAATAGTCTGAGAGTCAACAATGAGCCCAAGATCACCCAGTGAGCTTCATGGCAAAGTTTTTCCCCTCAAATTATAGTTCAACACACATACACCATGGCCCCTTCCGCACATGCAAAATAATGCGTTTTCAAACCACTTTCACAACTGTTTGCAAGTGGATTTTGCTATTCCACACAGCTTCAAAGAGCACTGGAAGCAGTTTGAAAGTGCATTATTCTAAATGTGCGGAATGAGCCCATGTTTGTTCTGAAGTCCAGGTAAGGCATAGAAAAGTAGCATCAGAGTCAGAGGGGGAAGAGCTCCCAGGAACCCCCAGGTCCAGACCATAACAAAACACTTTCATCTCCACAAGCAGGACCCAATATCTGTCAGGGTGACTGCCACCCCTCATGCAAAGCTGTGTGGAAATGCAAAGGCTGGCTTGAAACCTCGCCCTGTAATGTACTGATATTGCATGAAAGAGGATTCTCGGTCTTTGGTGAATGACAAGCTTTAAAAACTCAGCCTTGAAGCTTCTTTCCCCAAGATACCTGGGATAATAAAGTGTGGGAACTGAGAGCATTTCCCAGGCACATATTTTTCCTGTGGTCTGAATGCCAAAATGCAGATTTCTCTCCCCACCCCTTGAGTTTTCTCACAACATTATTTTCCATTCCTTCTCCTTCAATCGTTTCTTTACTGTTGTGCTTTCTCAAACTGCCTTTGATTCGATCTGAGAGAACAGAGAGAAATGAGAAAGAAACCACGGAAGGCGAAGGAATGGAAAATGATGCTATGAGGAAAGTTGAAGAAAAATAGCTGCAGAGCAGCACCCAAATTATGGAATCATCTTTGTGTGACCCCCTCCCCCCCTCCATTCTGACTCAGAGGCTCATTCCGCACATGCAGAATAATGCACTTTCAAACTGCTTTCAGTGCTCTTTGAAGCTGTGCGGAATAGCAAAATCCACTTGCAAATAGTTGTGAAAGTGGTTTGAAAACGCATTATTTTGCGTGTGCGGAAGGGGCCAGAGTTTTTGGAAGACAGATTGGCATTTGCTGTGCCAGGACTTAAAGCCCAATCCAGAGTGGGCTGGTGGCTGCAGACGGTACAGATCTGGCACCAGCCTGCCCTCTCCTTATATGGCCCTCACCTGGGGCTAGGAATGTACCTCAATCAACTAGGTACCATCCCTGACATTAAGCTATAAACTAAGACTATCGTACTTTGGTCATATTATGAGAAAGCAGGAATCGCTGGAAAAGTCAATCACACCAGGAAAAGTTGAAAACAACAGGAGAAGAAGAAGACTCAACATGAGATAGACTGACTTTGTAAAGGAAGCCACGTCTCTCAGACTGCAAGACTTGAGCAAGGTTAACAATACGACATTTGGAGGTCATTAACTCACATGGGTCTCTGTGAGTCGGAAACAACTTGGCGGCACTTAACACACACACACACTTAATCTAATTTGCTGCACTCCGTAAACTAATTTGACATCACTGTATTGTTGGTACTGCCTGTATAATTACTGCTGCACCTCTCTATACCTTCTTAACCTGTATCCTTGAAACTACTGTTCAGAGACACTTGCTCTTTCTCCTGTGAAGGAAAATGACTGAATTCAGATGTCATGTTAAGCCAGAAGTATGCCACAGTGGGCTTGCATGCAGTTGGTTTCTTGTGCCTTGCCTGCTTCCCTCACTTCTTCTCACAAAGAGCACTGTTAAAGGATTCATGGTTTGAAAAAAAAACAAATCCCAGTTTCCTATAATATACAAATGCAGGAGCTTGGTGAATTGGAATTAGTTTACTCTCCACAAACTGGGGCTGATTCCGCATGGGCCAAAAACGGTGGTGTGAAACTGGTGTGAAAAGAGTATAAACCCCTTTTACACCGTTTTAAACCCTTTTACACCATTTTCACACCATTTTCACACTGCTGTTTTTGGCCCATGCGGAATCAGCCTGGGATTCCAAGCCAATGCTGGAGACCTAAAGGCTGTCACACACCATGGCTTGAGCTAATGCAAAACAATATAAATAGATGGTTATGGGTTGTTCTGTGATGCCACAAGGAATTGAAAGTGATCTTTATTTATGTAATCCATGAATAAGCATTTATTTGCCAATGCACGGTTATCAATTGAAATGTCGTGCTCTGGCATGATTTGCAGGACAGCTTTCAAATCAGATCAACCACAAAAGACCTCTGCATGCAGGAAACCGACAGTCCAAGCTGCTTTATGGTCACTTGAAGAGCTGTCCTGAAACTTTTGCCAGGCTTTAGAACAAGTTTAAAAAATCCCAGAATTTAAACCTGGAGAAGGAAATAATGAATGAATAGTTAGGCATATATCATCAATAGCTCCCTCGAGCAAGGAGCTTTTCCTGGTGGGTTGAAGGAGGCAGTGGTCCGCCCACTCTTAAAAAGACCGTCGTTAGATCCTAGTGATCCGGCCAATTACCGCCCCGTTTCGAATCTTTCGTTTCTGGGGAAGGTGATTGAGAGAGTGGTGCTGGAGCAGCTTCAGGGCTTTCTGGAGGACACATCGGCTTTCGATCCCTTCCAGTCCGGCTTCCGTGCTGGGCATGGGACGGAGACTGTTCTCGTCGCTGTCACAGATACGCTCCGTATGCAGCTCGACCGAGGCGGATCGGCGCTGCTGGTATTACTGGACCTTACCGCAGCGTTTGATGTGGTCGACCATGACCTTTTGACCCACCACCTGGCTGTTTCCGGAGTGCGGGGCACTGTCCTTCAATGGATTGCCTCGTTTCTCCGGGACCGGGGTCAGCAAGTGTGGTGCGGGGATCAGGCCTCCCGACGGTGCCCACTTTATTGTGGAGTGCCTCAGGGAGCGCTGTTGTCCCCGCTGTTATTTAACATCTACATGCGACCCCTTGCTCAGCTGGTACGGAGCTTTGGGCTGGTTTGTCACCAGTATGCTGATGACACCCAGCTCATTCTGTCGATGGAGGGGGGAGCGGTCGCCGCCCCTGCAGCTCTACAGCATTGTTTGGAGGCGGTAGCTGGTTGGTTGAAGCAGAGCAGGTTAAAGCTGAATCCAACGAAGACGGAGATTCTCTGGCTAGGCCGTGGGGGGGGGGGATTTCCAGCCGCCGGTGTGGGGGGGGTTTCATTGGCACCGACCCCTTCCGTCCGCAGCCTGGGGGTCCACCTGGATTCGTCTCTCTCAATGGAGACCCAGGTGGCCCATGTAACCCGGGTTGCGTTTTTTCATCTTCGACAAGCCCGGCGACTGGCCCCCTTCCTCTCCCAGGCGGACCTGGCCACTGTAATCCATGCAACGGTCACCTCCAGGCTAGACTATTGCAACTCGCTCTACGCTGGCCTTCCCTTGCGGCTGATCCGGAAATTGAAACTGGTCCAGCATGCGGCGGCCCGTTTGCTCACGGGAGGTGCCTTTAGAGACCATATTACGCCCGTGTTGCATCGCCTGCATTGGCTTCCAGTTGAGTTCCGGATTGTCTTCAAGGTATTGGTGTTAACCTTTAAGGCCTTACGCGGTCTGGGACCTTCGTATCTGAGAGACCGTCTGGCCCCATACGTTCCACGTCGGTCTCTGCGTTCAGCAGAGGCCAACCTGCTCGTGACCCCAGCCCCTTCTATGATGCGGCTGGCCTCCACTAGGGCCAGGGCTTTTACGGCCCTGGCCCCTGCCTGGTGGAATGCTCTTCCTCCAACTGTCCGGGCCCTGCGGGACCTTAACGAGTTCCGCAGGGCCTGCAAGACCGAGTTATTCCGCCGGGCTTTTGGAGAGCCCAGCCGCTGATAGGGTGCCCAGAAACAACTAAAGCCTGCTGTTCCCTTATGTAGAGATTTTAATAGCCGGATGCCATCTTATTTTAACTGATGTAATTGAATGCTGCTTTTAAATTGTTTTAACTTTTAACATATCCACTGTTTTATTTAATGTTGTGAACCGCCCTGAGCCCTTCGGGGGAGGGCGGTATAAAAGTGGAATAATAAATAAAATAAATAAATAAATATAAAAAGATGGGAGATCCAGTCATGCATCTCCATAGGTTGCCCTCCAAGTGCCCTACACGTGCAATCAAGAAAACAAATGTTTTGAAAATCTCTGCCAGTCAAATCCAAATCCAAAAACCTTTATTAGGCATAAAGTCTCTGCCAGTCTTGTGCCTGAGAATTGAGCCAGAATACCTGCTGTGATATCACAAGCAAGCAGTGTGGAATATTAATGCTGGCATTGCTCCCTGATGAAGGAAAATTACTTGTAACACACAGATGGCAGAACTGAGCAGGCTAAGAAAGGCACCCATTGAGTATTTTCATTGATGCTGTTAGCAATAACCATTAGTATTTCATGATATAGCAGAAGGAGTCCTGCTTTCTGATGAATTCAGACCTGGATTTCTCTCTAAGAGGATGATCCTGTTTGGTCCTGAGGTTGTGCTGCTCTCTATACCATAAATATTCTGGGGGGTGCTTTGAGGAAGAGGAGTAGTCGTTTAGATCTATACTCTGCCTTTCTCTCCTGTGAGGAGTCTCAAAGCAACTTACGAACCCTTTCCTTTTCTCTCTCTACAACATACACCTTGTGAGGTAGGTGGGGCTGAGGGAGTTCTGAGAGAACTGTGTCTAGCCCAAGCTCACCCAGCAGGCCTTATAATGAATCAGACCATCAGTCCATCCAGGTCATGATTGTATACTTGGACTGGCAATGACTCTCCAGTTCACAGACAAAGGTCTTTCACATCACAAACTGCCTGATCCTTGTAACTGGAGGTGCCAGAGACCTTCTACATACAAAGCAAAGGCTATTCCATGAGCTCTCCCCATGTAAACCAGACTTCAGATTTCCAGTAGTTACATGGTGGGGCTTCAGTTCCCTTGTCAGGAGCCTTGCTGTTCACAGCTCTCACGTGGCTGCATGGGATGACTGTCCTGATTGGAAGTCTAGCTGGAATCGACATCTCCTCAGGAGAGAGCAAGAATAGAAGGTCAGGTCATGGGATCATCCACTGGGAGATGGCAGGCAATATTATTGTCTTTTCAGGGACTCAAGAGTCATCCCTTAGTGAATCAGCCTCTCCAGCCCATTTCTTGAAAGGTCTTCCCAAATAATGTTGAGAGTCTTGTTCAGTTGTTCAAAACTGTATGTGCTGGATGGGTGTAGAGGGCAGAAGAATTGCACCCACTAATCTCCTCTGCAGGACGTACATGTGAATAGCTAAACATCTACGCAGCAAGCCCCTTCATGCAGGCCCAGCCATATTCAGGTCCATCATGAGGCCTTTTAAACAGAAATGTGCTGCAAGTTCCTCACTGGGAAATCAGTGTGGAGTCCTATTAGGATTGGGACTACATCATTTTGGGAGAGGGCACCTAAGTTTTCCCTACCCTTGTGCCATTTTCTTGACCCGAAACAGCTCGAGGGGGTCACTATTTGCCTTAATGTAGAGTTCCATGTGTACTGATAAGGTACAAATAGCCTTCCACAATGGGACAAACAAATGCCCTTTGGGCAATTACTGGTTGGAAAAATGGTATTATTATTATTATTATTATTATTATTATTATTATTATTATTATTCATTCATTCATTCATTCATTCATTCATTCATTCATTCAATTTCTGGGGAAGGCTTAAGCACCATCACACTGCATGTACAGATCAGGATCCAGGATTGGTCTCTATGATGGATGGGCAAAGGTCCTGCTCCTCTCTGAAATACAACAGTCCATTTTGGTCCAGTCTGGTTTGTCAGCAGCCAACTATGACTCCTGGAAGGACTGGTGGAGGGTACAAGAAAGAAAAGGCTGTTGCACCATCAGCTCAAATCAGATGGGGTCTGACCCTTCAGAGAAAGAGAGGCTAGAGAATGATCCTGTCTTAGAATTTGCCTTGTATATAAGCAGGTTAAATAGAGAGTGGTACTCTCTCTCTCTCTCTCTCTCTCTCTCTCTCTCTCTCTCTCTCTCTTCCTTCCTTCCTTCCTTCCTTCCTTCCTTCCTTCCTTCCTTCCTTCCTTCCTTCCTTCCTTCCTTCCTTCCTTCCTTCCTTCCTTCCTTCCTTCCCCCTCTATTTGTAATGTGTGCAGTCTTGCTCATACAGATTGCTCATTAAAATCTGTGGCAACTACTTTAGAGTAAACAAGCACAGGTTCAAACAGCACAGTGTCCTTAAGGCAATAAGCACAGCCAAGCCTAGATTGAGCATCATTCCATTTGGAAACAATAGGTAGGGAACATTCAGTCCTATTCAAAAGAGAGACGTACAAGTCTGAATACAGGAGTGAATGGAAGAAAGATTGCAATGCCCACCGGGGGTCTAACGGTCCATGCAAAGGCAGAATAATCAAAGAGGTGAGAATAACAAAGAAAGCTTTCTACAATATAGTGTACAATGCATTTTTTGGCACTTACATTCAGCTCTGCGCCTCAGACTACAAATCACAGGGAAGGCTTAAAGTCCATGTTCCAGTACAAATGGGACCAGAATTGTATTGGAGTACAAGTGGACCCAGTCCCACAGGCAGAACTGTAAAAAGTCAGGGCCATGTAAAAATAGTGCAGTAGGATTGTGAAGAAATGGAACTGTCCCCCCCATTTTGTACTTGGTTCTTGTTGCAGTTAATGTTTAAAATGGTTGCCTTTGGGGAGAAAAAAGGTTTAGATCCATTTCAGGCAGAGAGTTCATATGGTCGGCATAGGAAATAGAAACTAAAAAGAGTGGACTCTCAGGGGTGTAGAGAAATGAAGCTTAAAAATAGATTTTCTTGAGAACCGAAGCATAGGTAAGCCCCTCTCTCCCAACTGGTCAAGTTCAGCCAGAGTACCAGGACTCAGCTACACAAATGAGAGCCAGAGGCCAAAGAGCAAGAACTGAAATAAGGATGCCCGAGCATCTGGGAAGACAGAAATCTGAGCTGGAGAACTTGGCTGCTCCAAGAAGGGCAGGGAGCTGACCTGAGAAGGGAACGAGATAGTGCTGAAAGAAAATGCTTTGTTTTCCAGACAAGTTAAATTTTGCTGGATGTATTTTCTCTTGTTATTTTCCTACCCCCCAAATGCTCTTGCATGTATTGTGTATGCGACTTAGCTTGTGCACGTGTATTCGACATTGATGCTTTAAAGATCTTTAATAAAAACCTGACTTTGGCCCCTTCCGCACATGCAAAATATTGTGTTTTCAAACCACTTTCACAACTGTTTGCAAGTGGATTTTGCTATTCCGCACAGCTTTAAAGAGCACTGAAAGCAGTTTGAAAGTGCATTATTCTGCATGTGCGGAATGAGCCTTGTTGCACAAGCACCTTTGTGTCTGAAGCTTTCTTCCCCACCCCATACCGAACTATGCTCATCCAACTCTATCTTGTAGTTGCAGGTGGGTTGGTTCTTATAAGTCTAAGTAAAAAAAAAGTTGGTATGTTCTGGCATTTGGGGAGAAACTTATGGTACAGTTTGCCTAAATGTCAGAGTGTCCTCAGTGTCTCTCAACAACACACTAACGTAACTTCTGGGTACATGGATGTTATGAAGGGGTTAAAAATATTTTTAACAGACTTAAAAGCTTGCCAAGAGCTGGCATGAGGAGTTTTGCTTAAGGTATGTAGAAATGTTTGCTCAAGAATCTTTAGCAATTTCGCAGAAGCAAGGATGCAGGCTATTCATTTATGAAGATATTCGTTTATGAAGAATATTCGTTTATGAAGAAACCTACCAGTTTGCTTAAGCTCACTGCAAAAACAAGTAATAAAGGGCTTTAGTAATGATTATGGGAATGGGGGAAGTGGGGGGGCTTGTTACGGGAAGGGGCTCTGATATATTTATGTAATGTTTGATATGTTTAATGTGTAATAGGCGGATTGGAAAGGGTGTGACTCTAATTACTCTAATTACTCTTAGCCAATGGGGGAACGGAGAGGGACCATTATGTCATGGGAGATCAGGGAAATATAAACTGCTGTAATTTCTATGCTTCTTTGAGTAGAATAGGAAACACTATCCTGCTCTGCTCCCTTTATTAATAAAGCTGCTTAACAGTCTGATAACTGGGTTCGATGACTGGTTTCTCTACCAGAGGTCTGCAACTTGTGGCTCTCCAGATGTTCATGGATTACAATTCCCATCAGCCCCTGCCAGCATGGCCAATTGTAGTCCATGAATATCTGGAGAGCCACAGGTTGCAGACCCCTGCTTCTAGACCCTGCTTTGATGGGTGACTGAGAGTGTTTATAACATGGAGAATGGCATCAGTGCATCAGGATGCGGCTTGAATTCTCCCTTTTGCCACCATTTCCTTCCACTGGCCTGCTGAGCAGCCGTGGGCAAGTGCCAGCTGGAGATGGGGGAATCACCCTTCAGCAAGGGGCTCTCTGCCCCTCCCCCCCAATTCCTCTCAGGGAACTGCCAGCTGTGACTGGCAGCCCTCATTGCTGGACCATTTCAGCTAAGGTCTAGGGGAAAAGTCTAAGACCCCTTTCAGTGAATGCCACAGTCCTGATCTGAATTGCCTGAGAAGCACAGCGTTCCCAAAATATATCTGTGATTTGCCCTGGAGTTGCATCTGGGAAAAACGTATGGCGTGCTTTAGGCCACAGAGTACACAACACTGAGACAGCCCAACGGTTTGGCTCAGCAGACGGCCTCTGTACGCGTAACTGTGCTTTGTCTGCCAGAAAGCTGCAGCAATGGTAGTTGTTTAACAGGCATATCTTTCACACTTCATGATTTTCTGTAATGATACATCACATCTTTGGAGGCCATGATACGGAATCCTACAGTTCTGGTTAAAATCCAGCACTCCGAACCCACAGTTGTACAGCTGTATTAATTTGGCAAGCTCCAGGAACAAATCTCAGTAGGACTTAGTTTTTATTTATCTGAAGATTAAAAGCTCAATAAAGCTTTGATTAAAGAGAGAGAAGCCTTTTTCTCGACCCTCTCTCGGCTTGCTGGATAGCTACTCGTATGAATTAGAGCTCTTCATAAACAAGTCTGTTGTTTTTCTCAAGGCAGAAATTAACAGATATTTTTTTCCCCAATATAGATGAAAAAGGTATGTATGTAAGTTGTTCCATCTAACCATCATGGGGCTTTGCAGAGTTTTATATGAAAGGTTTTATATAGGTGCAGACGAATGACCAGAGTATTACTTTCATAAAAGAGGGAAAAGTTAACTTTTGTTTTGCAGTTACTGATTATAAAAAAAGGGAAAGCATATAACTGAAAAGATGGTCTTACAGCCCAATCCAGATCGGGCGGGAGGGCAGGTGGGCAGGCGGGGATGGCACTGCTCCGGCACAGCCCCACCTCTTCCAAAGGCTTCCATGCAGCATGGGAAAAAATCAGTGGTGGGATCCAAACATTTTAGTAACAGGTTCCCATGGTGGTGGGATTCAAACAGTGGCGTAGCGCCTATGGGGCTGGGTGGGGCACGACGGGGGTGGGGGTGGGGATTCCAGGGGCGGGGCATTAATAATTTCTCTGTTACTGTAAAAAACTCTTACTGAAGAAAAAAAGTTCCTAATTTCCAGCTGGTATCTTTCTGTCCATAATTTAAACTCATTATAGCAAGTCCTGTCGTCTACTGCCAACAGAAACAACTACTTCTCCTCTAATTGACTGCCTGTCAAATACTTAATACTTTCAAATACTTAATTTTGTTTCTAGAAATCAAAAGAAGGATACTTTCCTTAAACAAGGAAGTTTACCATATTTCTAAAACATATTTTTACAACAGCCCAACAGGGAGAATTATCCCGTTTTCTACCTTTGCTAACCAGCCACATAGGAAACAACAGGACTTTATGATTTTTGGACCTAATGGAATTTCTAACAGAAAAGCAGACCCAATTAGTAACCCCATCTCGGCACACACAAATAATTAGTAACCCACTCTCAGGAATTGGTGAGAACCTGCTGGATCCCACCTCTGGAAAAAATCCCAAAGCTGCTGCTGGAAATCCCGCAGAGATAACAGAAAACATGGCGTATCTCAGTCATTGACTCCACCAGCACACAGGCGCTGGGTGCGCAGTGAAAGCCAACCAACGGTGGCTTCACTCCCTGGATGTCTCCAGCCACAACGGTGCACCTTTTTTCACCAGTGGGTCTAGGGACAAGTGGTGGCTTTCAGGGTGGGTAGCCACGCCGGCACAGACTTGCGTCGGTTCCAGAGAGGGGTCCAGCCCACCCAATCTGGATTGGGCTATAAGAATGATTGAACAAAGGAAAATAAAAAACTAAAAGCAATCCACTCCCCACATCTTAAATTTCCCCCCTACAATAGTAAGTTCACAGGTAGCTAAAGTAATGTTAACGTTATCAGATTTCTGTTTCAGACCATACATAAACTTCACTTGTTCAAAGTCAATTATTTTCTTTTTTTAAATTCTTGTTCCACAAAGTTTCCCCATCTAAAGTCAAATCTTCTTTCTCCCAGTTTTCCATTCCTCTTCAAGAAGCATCAGACTTCTCCCATTCTAGGTGACAGATTATTAATCTCCATCTAGACTATTTGTCTACGTCTCTTACTTTTGCTCTTGGGGCCAAAGGGAACAGCTCTTTTATACTGTTGACCACTATATTGTAGGGTTGCCAAATGCCTGGATGAAAAAGCATCCTGCTCCTTAAGAAGAAGAAGAAGAAGAAGAAGAAGAAGAAGAAGGAGGAGGAGTAGGAGGAGGAGGAGGAGGAGTAGGAGGAGGAGGAGGAGGAGAAGAAGAAGAGTTTGGATTTATATCCCCCCTTTCTCTCCTGTAGGAGACTCAAAGGGGCTTACAATCTCCTTGCCCTTCCCCCCTCACAACAAACACCCTGTGAGGTGGGTGGGGCTGAGAGAGCTCCGAAAAGCTGTGACTAGCCCAAGGTCACCCAGCTGGCATGTGCGGGAGTGCACAGGCTAATCTGAATTCCCCAGATAAGCCTCCACAGCTCAGGTGGCAGAGCGGGGAATCAAACCCGGTTCCTCCAGATTAGAATGCACCTGCTCTTAACCACTACGCCACTGCTGCTCCCTAATAGAGGCTTAATGGTATGATGATTGCCTCCATACATACCATGAAAAGCATCCGCTACCTGTTTCCACACATGAAGCCTCCATTAAAGAGGGTTGTTTTTTTAATGGCCAGGTGTGTAGGTATATAAAAGTCCATATAAAAGTCCATCCTTTGCACCCAGGCAGACTGAAGAGTAACTGGCAAAACCTGCTCCCCCACCTTTTGCCTATCCATGAAGATTAACCCTGGCCATAAACAAAGTACCACTAAACAAAATTCCATTCCAAGCTGTAAATGTTACGTACATACATTTGGGTGAAGTGTCATTTCGCTACTGTCTGCTATCCGGGAGACAGACTGGTGGCTAGGAACAAGCCAAGTGCAATCCCAGGGAGGCTGGCAGTGCCACAGAGACTATTTGGAAGTAATGCTCATTTCCATTGGCAAGGGTTGCTTGGTCCTCCCAGGCACCAGTGGGGGACGGAAGTTAGGGTTGCCAGATGCAGGATGGGAAACTCTGGGAGATTTGGGGATGGAGCCTGGGTGGGAGAGGGACCTCAGTGAGGTACAATGCTACAGAGTCCACCCTCCAAAGCAGACACTTTCTCCAAGTGAATTGATCTCTCTAGTCCCGTGGTGGCGAACCTACGGCACTCCAGATGCAGGGGCTGATGGGAATTGTAGTTCATGAACATCTGGAGTGCCATAGGTTTGCCACTTCTTCGTCTGTAGCTGAGCTGTGATTCTGGGAGGTCCCAAGTGCCACCTGGAGGTTGGCATCCTTACCGCTGGCTATGACCACTCAGCTTGCTCCTTGGCTTTTATAATAATCTGATCCATCACAGAGCAAGATTGACTATTTGGCTTCACATGAAGAATTCATCGTTCGTCTTCAGAAGACAGACCAGATCAAAGAGAGAACCAGTAGCCAAGCTTGATCAAAACAATACACATACCACATTCCTTTCCACGTGGTGATGTAAGGTCTGGCAAGAGTACTTGCCATGAGCGTGGGTTGTTGCGTGCCTTAATCTGCATTGCGCAATGTAGAGGGTTGTTTAAAAACTTTCCCCCAGAGCTCTGGAGTCTCTTCTGCTTACAATAGCACTGTTACCTTGAGGGCCGGTGGACATCAACAGCACTTATCCCACTAGATTTTGACCCAGGGAACTTGGTGTGGTGAGCAGAACGTGGCAAGATACTTTTTGATCTGGCATTCCAAAACCCCATGTCTTGTTTGAGGAACCATTTGTGCTTGTGATACGCTGCTTGTTCACAGGTTTGGGCAGCATCATGCAGTGTTTCCATACCTCAAGGGGTGCACCCAGATTTCTTCCCTTTGTACTGAAGCCTGACAAGCTGCAGACACTTCCCCTCCTGCTCACAATCTCATACCAAAGACACTATTTTTTTTTCAAATAAGATATATCTAGTTTTAGGTATAAGCTCAAGGTTTACTCAGCCTTCCATCCTTCTGAGGTAAAATGAATACCAAGCTCACTGGGAGTAAAGTGTAGACAACTGGGGATTTCAGCAAACCATTCCATCAACAGTCTTCCTAGTAAACATCTGGATGTGACATCACCCATGGGTCAGTAATGACCTAATGCTTGCAGTACAAATGTCGAATTACCATTACCTTATTTTCTTCAGACCATACACTTAATTAACTCATAGAAATAACGCCAATATGGTGATGCCCCCCCCCCCCCAGTGTAGAACATAGCTAAATGGAACCTCCAAGGCCAAACAGAGCATACCTCTGACTGCCATATTGAGGTTAATTAGCAAGGGTAGGGGGAAGGTGAAAGCTATTATATTCATAGTCTCATGAAGTTTCCACAAACATGTTGCTATTGAAAACAGAGCACCAGATCTCAGACACTTTTCATCTTATCCAGCGAGGCAAGTTTTATATTCTCTTACAGACAATAACAGGAGCCAGATTTTCATAGCTATGACCTCATTTGATAAGGGAGTGTCAGTTTAATCTGTTGTGTAAGAAGGAATTTTGATCCTTGTGGGCTTGCTCTTGGTAAACTTGTGTGAAGCAGAAAAGATAATCACCTTGAATCATTCATCTTACATATGTAATCAGCCATCCCTTTTCGTCTGGGTCAGTAGAAAACACATATTTCAGCAGCTAAAGCAGCCCCTATTTCCAAGTGCTTCCAGCGTTTAAACGTGCAACAGCACAATGCAGATTTACTCTAGTCTAAGCCAGAGGTGGGATCCAACCAGTTCTCACCACGTCTCTAGAAGTGGTTACTAATTTTTTCTGAGTGCGAGAAGGGGTTACTAAAGCAACCTCCCTGCCCAATAGGGACTGGAGGTGCGTGTGTGCGGCGGCACCACTGTTTGAATCCCACCACCATCGGAACCTGTTATTAAAATTTTTGGATCCCACCACTGGTCTAAGCCCACTGATTTAGACTGGTTTAATCTACATAGAATTGTACAGTTATCCCTTCCACATTGCTGGGGTTAGGGGCACAGTGATCCCCACAATCTGGAAATCTGCGTAAAGTTTTTTGAGCCTCCCTTTGCACCAGAGAATAAGTCTGATTTTCCCTTTTTCTTTTAGTTTAACTTTTAAAAAGAAATTGTGTATATTTATGGCATTAAAAGATAACATATGTTGATATTATACAATACCAGGCATATATTTTATGTGTTTTGGAGTTTCTAAACTTTTTCTGTATTGTCTACTGGTCTTTGAATGTTGTCAGTGGCTTCCGCTAAACTCCCCCCTCCCTCAAATCCCATTTAATTTCTCATGCCAATCTGCGATATATCAAAACTGCAATGGGAAAGGTCGCAATGTGGAAAAGATAACTGCACTGTTAAGTAGCTGAGAATTCTGCCTGCACATTATTTTACTTTTCCTTGCATACAGAATTCTTTCAGCATTTTCCTGTTGTTTTGTTTAGCAACTCTGGCATGCTACATTAGCTATTACCATTACTTTATTAGTTGAGTAGGGATGCATTTAAGCTGAGATGTCCATCCTTCCACTCCGCCCCTGGGAAGGGCTCATGCTTTCAATGGCAACATAAACAGGTGAGGCTTTCCCCATGACCACTTTTATACCGGAACATGCAGTGCTTCTTGAATTTCAACCTGTTGTACAACTATTAAAGTCATGGCAGTAAAGAAAAAGTACGCCTCTTGAGTTTTGGCAGGTGCGGCAGCCCACGAGAAGGCTAGACAGGTTGATCTGCTGCATTTATATGGTTCACACAGCTTGTGCACGAAGTGTGTATGTACATTCCAAGGCAAGCATAGAAAACCTGAAACCCTTCTAACCTGACACCCACAAGAGGGAAACCCCATGTTCCTCATTTGTATTGCAACTGTGGTCTATACCTGGCTGCCACTGCAAATCTCTTCCCACTCCCCAGTGAGAAGGTTGCTGGAAGGAATGGGAGAAGGGAAATACCACAACTTTGCATCATGTTGAAGACATGGCTTGGCTTTTTATGCACTGGAATGCTGCATGCTATGAGGTAGTTTTTTAGTGTATTGGAAACACCTCATGAAGAGTGAGTGAGTGGTCATCACTGGTATTGACTGTCATCTGTTATGGGCCTCAGTAGTACTTCCCCACAGGACAATGCATGTATGTGAAGTACCATCAAGTCACAGCTGACTTACAGTGACTCCTTCTGAGCTTTTTGAGGCAAGAGACTAACAGAGGTGGTTTGCAACCCAGGTGTTCCTTGGCGGTGTCTTGGTTTGTCAACCTCCAGGTAGTAGGCGGAGCTCTCCTGAGATTACCATTGGTCTCCGGGGGATCGCAATCACTTCGCTTGGAGAGAATGGCCAGTCTGGAAGGTGGACTCTATGGCATGATACCTCATTAAAGCCCCTCCCCTCCCCTCCCTCCACCCTCTTCAGGCTCCAACCCTCAAATCTCCAGGTGTTTCCCAAGCCATTGCTGGCAACCCTATGTGAGGCAGGCAGGCAGGCAGGTGCTACAAAACCCAAACCACCCAAAACCAAGGCTTGAATGGGGTGAATGCAAATGGTCATCACCCCCGAACCAGCTAGTTAGAGGCCTAGGCAGGGTGGGTGCAGTCAGCCACTGCTGCTGAACCAGCTGCTCCCTTTCATTGGGCAGATAGGGTGTTTGGGTGCCCCACCCAGTAAGCGGCCTTAGGCAGCTGCCCCAGTTGTGGAGCTGCCAACTCTGGGTTGGGAAATACCTAGAGATTTTGGGAGTGGAGCCT
The DNA here is from genome assembly GCF_021028975.2 of Sphaerodactylus townsendi. Taxonomy (NCBI): domain Eukaryota; kingdom Metazoa; phylum Chordata; class Lepidosauria; order Squamata; family Sphaerodactylidae; genus Sphaerodactylus; species Sphaerodactylus townsendi. The sequence goes on from NC_059437.1 coordinate 39,336,116, forward strand.
GAGGAGGGTGGAATTTGCGGAGGGGAGGGACTTCAGTGCAGTATAAGGCCAAAGAGTCCATCTTTCAAAGTAGCCCTTTTCTCTGCTGTCTGCTGTCTGTTGCTTAGAGACCAGTTGCAATCTCCATCCATCGCCTGAAGGTTGGCCACCCTATCCTGTTGCAGACTGGTCAAGCCTACCCCTGGGGCAATGTTATGTAAAAAAATTTGGGGTAGCCCAATTCAGCTTGGAACCATAGCAAGGAGGAGCTCATGCCCCACTCCTCTGGAGCCATTTTTGCAATCAAAAGGGCCCCAGGGGAGTTACATGCCCAGTAGCAGTGGCGTAGCACCAATGGGATGGGGGGGTGACGACCCAGGCAGAGCAGTGGCGTGGGTGTTCCAGGGCGTTCTGGGGGTGGGGCGGGGGCGGGCACTGCTGTGGTGGGAGCACAGGGGGCAGGGGCACCCCAGGTGCAGTTTTCCCTCGCTCCACCCCTGCCCAGTAGCCAGGGTGGTGTAATGGTTAAAAGCAGTGGACTCTAATCTGGAAAACCAGATTTGATTCCCCACTCATTCACATAAGCAGCGGACTCTTAGCCAGTGAACGGAATTTGTTTCCCGATTCCTACACATGAAGCCTGCTGGGTGACCTTGGGCTAGTCACAGTCCTCTCCCAACTCTCTCAGCCTCACCTATCTGTCACTGTGTCTGTTGTGGAGATAGGAAGGGAAAGGAGCTTGCAAGCCACCTTGAATCTCTTTACAGGAGAGAAAAGTCAGGGTTTAATACAAACTCCTCCTCCTTCTAATTTGAGGCTTTGTACATGCACAGAATGCTGTTGCAGGGCTGTGGGGAAAGTGAGTGGGGTCCAGCTTGATGACTTGCCCCAAAATATATCTTCTTGTTGGGCCTTCAGATATTGCAGACCTGTTCATCCACAAGTCTTTTCTGGGAAACCTCTCAGCTGTCTTGATCTAACCTACTCCACAAAGTTGTCGCAGGAATAAAAGGAGATGAGATCATATACTGTTTGAGTCGGAGTGGGATAAAAATAGAATAAATGTTAAGAAACTTCTCTAGTTGCTTAGAATGCAAATTATATTGTAAAGATTCCCACAAATACCACAAAGAACTTCACCTTGAATTTATTAATCAAATAAACACACAAACCTCACTTGGAAAAAAAGAAGAAAAGGTCTAAACAGTCATGTATTTTACATCTTTTAAAGCATTTCTGGTCTGTTGATGGCTTGTCGGTCTACAACATACTCTTGGGTTTTTTTCCTCAACAGAAGCATAATATTCCTGCCCCACATACAGGAACTGAGAGATCTTTAACAAACACCTGGGAGAAGTTACATACAGCTATGAGGATAATAAACATTTTAACCTATTCCTATTGCCATAAATATTTCACATACACTGACATTCAATGAATGGCAAAGACAACTTGTTGCTATGTGTTCTGATAAACGAAACTGGAGCCTATAAGACCTTGATGGGATTGTGAACCAGAAGGGGTGTTAACTGATAAGGGAGAATGTGTTTTTATAGGATGGGGGAGACGATCTGATGCCGTTGCAATTTCAGTTTCAATAAGACTGGCTCGGCTCATCTTGATACAGGAAAGGTCATTGTGGCAGTCGGGAAGAAGAGATGCCAGCTGGCTGGGAGCCAAAGAACTCTGCCGCTCTGAAGGACAAAGACATTCTCTGTCTTCTTCAGTAGTTCAACGTTGAAGGTCCAGAAGCATTTGTAAACGTGGATGGCCCAACTGCAATCCAGAAGCAATTTCAGTGCAAAATCAGTAATAGGTTGGTAAATGTTTTGATTGGCCACTGGCAGCCCTGTAATCCAAGGAGCTGAATCATGATCAATTAAAAGTAAACATTCAATAAAGAAGAAAAAGAGTTTGGATTTATACCCCCCTTTCTCTCCTGTAAGGAGACTCAAAGGGGTTTACAATCTCCTTTCCCTCCCCGCCTTCCACAACAAACACCCTGTTAGGTGGGTGGGGCTGAGAGAGCTCCAAAAAGCTGTAAGTAGCCCAAGGTCACCCAGCTGGCGTGTGTTGGACTAGTTCCCCCGATAAGCCTCCACAGCTCAAGTGGCAGAGCGGAGAATCAAACCTGGTTCTCCAGATTAGGATGCACCTGCTCTTAACCACTATGCCACTGCTGCTCCTGAGGGCTAGCTATTCCAACACCACATGAATTTGGAGAAGTTACTTTTGCTGCCCACAAGATCTTTTACCTCCTTGTTTGAGTCCTTTGAGGAAGCAACTGTATCCGATTCTGCATATGCCTGATGGCTAGCATTCCAGGCGCTGAGGTTTCTTAGGGGATGTGTATCAGGCAGAACAGGTACTTCAAATGGCCAAATAATGACAGGGGAGGCAAGAGGAAGAAGGTATAGATCGGGATTGGATGGCAGGGGTCTGCAACTGTGGCTCTCCAGATGTTCATGGACTACAATTCCCATCAGCCCCTGCTAGCACGGCCAATTGGCCATGCTGGCAGAGGCTGATAGGATTTGTAGTCCATGAACATCTGGAGAGTCGCAGGTTGCAGACCCCTGGATTAACACAACAAGGTAAACAAAGTATTTGAGTTACGGGTAATAGGTACTGTGGTCAATTACAAGGGATTTCATATCTGAACCAGTCCTGAGTGCTAGGGCAGCATTGTGGCTTTCACAATGAGTTGATTTCAGATGAACCCTGAGCAAGACTGATAATGGCCACATCTTGGGACTGTGGTCTAGCAGGTAAGTTGCTCTTATGCTGGTTACTTCCTCCGCTGGATGATCCATAGCACATCCAGACAGCCTTAGGTAGGTTAATGAAGCGGAGTTGTCAGACTCTCTGGGGTTGGATGCAGACTAAATTTTCCATCAGAAACTTTCCTGCCACTCACTGACCTCCACAAAGTGTTGCTTCTGGAAGATAGGGGGGAAAACTCACGAATCTGCATGAAGGGGAAATCACTGGAAATTGGGTCCAGCTTCCTGCCTGAAAGATCTGAAACACCAGTTGTCGTGGGTCAGGTCCTGCAGCCAGCACCTCCTCCTGTTGGGACTGGTGGCTTCCATTCCCTCATGACTTCAGTACTGCTTGGCCTTTTCCCACCTTCCTCCGAGCCAAGCAGGCCCTGGCCATTGCTGCCCGATGCAGCCTGGTCTCACCTCTACTCCTGCCCGCCTCCTGCCACCTTGGTGTTTCCCTGGGCGCTTGTGTCGGTGCGGCTTGGCTGGCTGGCTCCCTTGCTGGTGTGCCCATGAGGGCTCCTGCGGCCTGTTGTCATGCTCTGCAAATCCTGCTGGCTCCTGCCAATGTCCTGGAGATGAATGCTTCCCCCAGTTGGGAGGGTGACTTCAGGGCCCCGAGGGGGTTGGTGTGGGGAGGAAGGCCCATGCTGTACCCAGTGTGGGACAAAGGGAATTTTTTTTCCCTATTTCTCCTTCCCAGCTCCAGGCATTGCGATGTGGGACAGAGAAGTGTACAACAAAGAAGGTCTGGACAGAAGTGGTGGTGTATCCATCCTCATTTGAGGTTCTTTCTTTTGTGAGACAATGTATACTCCCTGAGGAAGACTTCAGAAAGGTTCCTCCTCAGACTCAACCTCACGTGGGTTTGGAAGTACTACAGATCTTGCTGAGTGGCGTCCTGTTGATTAAAGGTCCTCACAGGGCCTCAGGAGCGGTCTCAAAAATATGGGATCTAACATGAGATAACAATGACAACTGAGGAAAAAGGGAGGGAAAATGGCACGGTGTAACTCGATCTCAGATCTTGGAGGCTAAGCAGAGCTAGCACTTGGAAGAGAGACTGCCAAGGAAGACTCTGCAGAAGAAGGCAACGGCAAACAAACCACTTCTGCTTCTCACTTGCCTTGAAAGCCCATTGTGGGGGTCGCCGGGTCAGCTGTGACTCGATGACACCTTACACGCGTACGTACACATTGAGGGAAAACATCCCCAAGCTTGAAGAGATAAATGGGCCAAGCTTCTTTCAGCCTGGGATGCTGCTATGCATAGTATCTGAGGTGCCTGGGCCCCTCCCTTATCCCAGCAACGTAGAGCTCTAATACGAACTCAGGAAGCAGCAGGACATGTGTTTACAAAAGAGGATGTTATAAGAAAATGTACAAAATCAAATTGGCTTTTGGGGAACGCAGTCACACGAGGGAAGAGCGAGGGTTGAAGAGGAGGAAATGCAAGGAGAGCTTCAAGCGCAGGCGGCTTCTTGGCTGTCCACAGGTATCTCATCGCCATAGCTATTATCTCCATACTGGCAGTAGGGAGGTATCTGAGGAGCCTCAATGATCAGCAGCCCCTCCGGTGATAAGGAAGCGAACACTGTGGTAGGATCCACCTCTTCAGGAAGCCTAGGGAAAAAAATTAAATGGAACATTTTGTGAAGTATTCTGATTTCGCCTCAGGGAAAACTTAAGATCTTTCAAGACTTGTTCTTGGACATATTCAGGATATTATTCAGGACTGCATGCAACATGTAACAGTTAAACTTAGCAGCATCTATCGTGGTTTTTCATCATCATTATTGCATTTTTGAATTTAATAACAGGTGTGTTAATATTAGCGTTGCCCTTGGCTGGCAACCTGTAGAAAGATCAGGGTGGGACAGAGACAGGAATTAATGGCTTTGCACAACATTGTGACATCATCTCTGGTTGGAAAACTGGGGCCATTCATGCACAGAGCTTTTCCTCGAGGCAAGCCCGCCTTCAGTTCAGGGACGATTTTCAATTATGCAACAGATTTGTGACATTATCCGAGTTTGATTTTCATTTACACAACTGTCGGTTCAACTGCACACATTTTTTTTTAAACACTCCTATGAACGACATCATGGGGAAGGTGGAATCCCAGGGCACCAAAAACTGAATTCTCTGCATTGAGCAGTTGAAGCCCCATCACAGAAAGGGAAGTGAGTAATTGATCCCAGACACCCTCCCCGCCCCCCTGGAAGAAAGTTTGGAATGAAAGAATACAACCTTGGGGAGGGGGGGATCATTAATGAGTAAATGCCCTGGAAGTGACATTACCTCTTTGTGCCATGCTCTAGGAACCCTCCTGATCTCTATGGTTTTACCATGGAGATCAGAAAGATTCTTAAATATTGCAATGACATCACTTCAGTTTTTCAGCCGGAAATGACATCACAGTGTTGTGTCCCTGTGTTTCCTCCACTGCTATAGTGAATGCCAGCATGGGAAGCAGACAAATGGCAACACTAGTGTCTATATAGCTCATAACCTTTTTGACAAAACACAGAATTTGAAATAAAACAGAATAAAATAAGACAGAATAAAATATAAAACCAACCTCCCAGTCTAAACACGCCTACAATCCATAGCAATATTATCCGTGCACACCATTCATTTTTTTTTTAAGCAAAAGAATTTGCATCTTTAACATGCATAAATAGTAAGCAGGGTCATGTAACTGATTTGAAGAATAGCTACTCATGAGAGCCTTTCCCCATATACCATTTTGGGAATATACTTTGAATTTAAAAAAAATTAATAGAAAAAATAAAAACAGTATCGCAACAACAGTTCCAATTACATCAAAAGAAACAAATGTACATATAATATAATAAACAATGAATACTAAATGATGGTAGCAACAATTATTAGAAGTATTAGAAGTAAAATAATGAGCATTGAATGGTGATTACCATAATTATAAATATTCACGTAAATCATGAGATACACTACACAATATTTTATAGACACAGTAATGTTACACAATATTATATGATAAAGCGTGATGAAATAGAATAGATTTTTTAAAACGTGCAATGAGTACTATTACAAATTTTTAAAAGTGGTTTCCGAATATTGAAAGTTGAGTTCATATATTATAATTAGCGATACATGATATATTTGAATGATCTCCCCCTTTTAACAGCTTTCAATACAATATATCAAGAGGATTATTAATAATTCAAACTTATAATTTCAACAACCTCCTTCTGTGCTCCCTGTTTCTTAAGTACAATATAAGTATACGCTTTACATTTATCTTGAAATTCTTTAATAGGTCTTTTGTTCACATTGTTTGTTAATTTTGCCACTACTGCACATTCTGCTAGTTTACTTCCCCAGTTTTCCTGGAGTGGTCACTCTTCTGCTTTTGCTATAAATGTAACTCTGGTTGCAATGATCATATATCATATTACACTGCTTTATCTGGCCTTTCAGCCAGAGTCATAGCTCCAAGGGGGTGAGGTGGGGGTGATGCACCAGGGGAGTGCCCCTGGGAGGCATTCTGGGGGCATTCTGGGAGTGTGGCGGGGTGTTCCAGGGGCGGGGCGTTCCAGGGGCTTGGAGGGGCGCAGGGCGCGTGCGCGCACCAGGCGCACTTCCCCCTCGCTCCATCCCTGCTTTCAGCCCAGCCCCCAGCCCCACCCCCCGGATTGCATGGTGAATCTGATGCTTGGCTTGTTGTATTTCCATTTGAACTTATTTTTCTGTTTCTGCCATTCCTTCAAGGTTTATTTCCAAATATTTAACTGGATTTCACATTACTGTACATCCTGTAGTCTTCCCCTTCCTGCTCTTGGTAAAAAAAAAATTAACTTTTAAAAATCTTTTTCCTGTTGATTTTATAATCCCAAAAAGGATCCAATTTTTTTAATTTGTTCTATTACGCATGCCATCGACAACTTTTTGAAACTGTCAGCATTACGTCATTGGCATAATTTTTCATTTTAAACTCTTCTCCATCCACTTTCAAACCTTTAATTCGGGTTCTGCCTGATCTTAGTAGCCACCACTTCTAATACGAGAATAAATAAAAGTATTCTTTTTTTATTTGGAATCCTTCAGTTAAAACTCCCTTTACAAAAATCTTGTCATGCTGTTTTGTTTTCAAGCGTAAAGTTAAAACTGCACACTGCAAAGGCAATCAAAACACAGTTTTCATATGGGTTTTCATACGTGCAGAGCACAGACATTTAAGTTGCTGGTTATCAATCTGACCTGGGTTTGCTACCATGCAACGAGTAGGGTTGCCAGCTACCTGGAGACTAGTCCTGCCCTTTTAACAGATGCTTAATGGGATTATATTAATTTTACTTTATGCCCATTTTATCTATTAAGCCTCTATTAAAGGGGGAAGAGCCAGTGTGATACAGTGGTTAAGATGTCAAAACAGGATCTGGGAAAATTCAGGTTTGAATTCCCATGTTGCCATGGAAACTTGCTGGGCCAGACACACACACTCAGCCTCGACCTTGGGAGGTATTTAAATAGGAGCCCTCCAAGGAATACCAGGGGCTTGACAGGGAGGCAGGCAATAGCAAACCACCTCTCGATCTCTCTTGCCTTGAAAACCTGCAGGGATGACCAACCTGTGGCACTTCAGATGTTCATGGACTACAATTCCCATCAGCCTCTGCCAGCATGCCCAATTGGCCATGCTGGCATGGGCTGATGGGAATTGTAGTCCATGAACATCTAGAGCGCCACAGGTTGGCCACCCCGCTGGAGTTGCCAAAAGTCACTTCTGATTTCACAGCAATTTTTTTTTAAGGGAATGGACTTTTCCCCCCCTCCAGGTTGTTGACAACTATCACAATGTGTGAAATAGGTTGCAGGCAGGTGGGGAAGACCTAGAAAAACTTCTCATGTTGGTCACACTGTCTCCGCAATACACTGGTCTACAATGACCGTAATAAAGACATTCTTCACAGGCTCCGCAGGCCTCTCCAAACAAGAAATAGCTGGCCTGCTGTCTATTTAACTGAAAATTGCTTTGCTGGGGCTTTTCTTTATTTCCATTTTATCTCCACTGTTTTAAATTTTGTGACCATAGGCTGACCTTGGTGTTCCAGGACAAAAGCCAAAGGGATTGTTGGCAGTATATTGTTGGCAGCTCTGGAAACCTCATGAAAAAGTTATAATAAATTCATTACAAGGGTTGAAATGTCTGTTTCATTGCTTCACACAGTACAGGGTTCACTTTTGATACAGCAGAAGTCTTAAAAACATGATTTGAATATTATTTCACTTGTTCTAAGACAATTAAAGGTTTTGAAACACTTGTCCCAATACGACTGATCAACTGACCAAATCTTTTTATTTTTTTTTTCAAATAGGCAAATGATGAATTCTACCACAAGCCTATTTCTAAACAAGGGAGAAATAAGATTTGTGGCTAAGGAGGGATTTGAACCGGGTGTTCCCTATCTAAAGTTACTATACGTATTCAGTTTCCTACCAGCTCTGGTCTAGTGATTAATCAAATAAATCTCCTCCTTAACGGAAAGGAGTTATTTTAGCATGAAACATGAACTGAAGAAGCGGGTGGAATGGTGAGAAAAGAGTCGTGCATTCTTTTCTACTGAGGAGAATCCTTCCTTCATCTGGTTTTGTAATTCTGGCTTTGTGTGAGAAAGGTCTGTGTATAAATTATGTAAAATTCCTTGGCAGGCACTAGTTTAACTGGCTGCAGGGGCAGTTTAAGACTAATACAAGTACACCCAAGAACGTCTTGCATTCGAGTAGAAATGATCCATGTCCAAAAAAGGAGCTCCTTCTTAGGCAGCTGTAACACCCAAGGAACAAGCAGAGACTGGCCTAGTGCTTAATAAGGGAGTAAAGCAGAGATTGGGCTAGGTTTCCCTACAGGCCTGAGTAATCCATGTCCTGTATATCAAGCCTCTTTCATCAGAGCAACAAGCAGCATACTATTTGTATTATCAAATATTTTTTGATGAAAGACAAGTACCGGTATTCATTTCACCTCAGTCAACTTAATTACTGGAGGTCTGCTTGATGCTTACTACTGATTTGCAAAGATTTTCACTGAAGGGATATTATTCTATACAGAGACTCATTATCCTTCCTGTATATTCTGAGATCCCTTTTCTATCTTTTATATGTTATCCATGTATTACATTATTTTCCATTGTTGATATTTAGGTTGTTTGATATTGTACTTTTTAATCATTTATATTAAAGGTTATGGTTTTACTGTTGTTTTTTGAGCCAGTCAGAGTAATATTTTCTTGTAAGAACAGCCGTCCTGCCCCTTTAACAGAGGCTTCATCGGTGGAAACGGGCAGTTTTTCATTACATTTCCCTTCTTTGAATTGATTGTAGAATTTATGTAGAAATCAGATTTCAGAATTAAGTCATGTAATTCATGTCATTTGACATTGTGGTTGTTTTAATCCTGTTTGTAAGCCACCCTGAGCCTGACTTCAGCTGGGAACTGGGTGGGGTATAAATATAATAAAAGAGAACAGAACAGTTTGTTAGGGACAATTGTCACAAATAGGCATGTACGGAAAGGTCTGGAACTCTTAAGGATGAGAAATGTTGGTTCATTTCACACAGCCCCCCAAAAAGATGTCAGTGGGACACCTTAAAAAGGGGGCAAAACTTAAGGTGACCAGATTGTCACCTTTGTAAAGCGGGACCCGGGCTGTGACAGGGCGGGAAACGGGAGCACCCCAGAAGGCAGTGCGCTCCTGCGGCCGCGTGCGTGGGAGGCTGCCGCACTGCCTTCTGGGGCGCTTCCCTGTTTCCCGCCCTGTGACAGGGCAGGAAAAGGGGAGCCCCCCAGAAGGCAGTGCGACAGCCTTACAAAAATCGTGACGGTTCAAAAAACCTGCGGGACAAATTGGTTTAAGGCGGGACTGTCCCGCCAAAAGCGGGACGTCTGGTCACCTTGACAAAACTGCATCTTTTCACTCTGCACACCAAAAATAAGATGTCCAAGGGATGTCTTGGAAAGCGGCAGCTTCTGATGTGCTTTCCACACAAGAGCCAGTGCTATGTGGACCCCTGACATTTTGACCGTCAGTACACAAAATGGCTTTTTGCTACCCCCCAGAGTAATAAAAAGAATGGAGAACAGAGAACAGCAAGGAAGCTCTTTCTAAAGCCCCATGTGATCAAATGTGCTAGAACTTACATTTTACTGCACATTTTCCCCTATGTCAAAGCTGGCCAACCTATGGCACTCCAGATGTTCATGGATTACAAATCCCATCAGCCCCTACTAGCATGGCCAGTTGGCCATGCTGGCAGGGGCTGATGGGAATTGTAGTCCATGAACATCTGGAGAGCCGCAGGTTGCAGACCCCTGATCTAGGTGCAAACTGTGCTCTATTAACAGTGATTACCAAATGGCAAATATTCATCAAGGTGTTCAAAACTTAAAACGGCATGCATAAAATAGATTATATGCGCCATCCCCCCTTGCCTTATGATTGCACTTGTAGTCTACTTGATCAGGGAAGCAGCAGCAACACAAATGCGGAGAGGCAGGTTTGAGTTTCGACCCCACAGGCTGCCTTGTTCCTGTCCAAGAGAGTCACAAACCCCGGCTGCCCCTGCTACTTTTGTGTGCTATGAGCAGGTTGGTGATCAAGGCCTGAGTCAATTCCAGCTCGAAAAAGCATCTGAGCGTTACGATCCCTGAGCTTAAAAAACAACAAAAACAAATAGGCAGAGAAAATTCTGGAGCATGACTCAGTGTTTCAAAGCAAACAGTGGCGGCTTGAGAGCGTGATACATGGATTCTTAAATAGATTTTTAAATGGACAGTGATGTCACTTTCTAGGGTAACTCTAAGCCTAAGCAAGAAGTCACCATCGCCCAGCCACCTGCTTTCTCAAAATCCCCCTTCCTTCCAGGGTCAGCAGCCTGCAATTAGGGAAAACCCACAGACCCTTCTGAGTCATCCTCAGCCTTAGAGCAGATTATAAATCTGGACACACATGCAGAATAGCTACCATGGTTGGTGGGTACAATTAGAACCATTAAACCAACCCCCCTCCCCTCAGACAGTGGCATCAAATATGTCATCTGGATATCAGTTGCGATTCCAGGAGATTTCCAGACCCCACCTGGAATTGGCAACTTACGACAAATGCCTCATGAGCTACTGGTAGCTTGCCAGCTATTGTAGAGGAGCTGACACACACGCTACAAGACGCAGAAGGGGAAATCCTGACCTGAAAAGATCTGAGGTTTTTAAAAAGTTTTCTTTCTATAGGACTTTTCTCTGTGCTCTTTGCACAGAACAAAACTTGGTAATATGCCAAGGAGGCTGGGGAAGTAACTCAGGTTATTTTTATATGTAGCTCTCATTAAATAAAAGGTTGGCGTCCCCTGTTCTGGAGCATACTCTGGTTTGATGTAAGGCCTGGTTAGTTTAGAGGACATACACACAGTCCCTGAAGCAGAGGTGTAGCTCCAAGGGGGCGGCTGGGGGGGGAGGTGCGCCACGCACTGGGCGGCCGCCCCTGTGGGGGTGTGGCAAGGGTGCTCTGGAGGCGTGCCGTGGTGTTCTGGGGTGGGTCAAGAGTGTTCCGGGGCAGGACAGGGGCGGAGGATGCACCAGTGCACCGAGCGCTTCCCCCCTTGCTACACCTCTGCCCTGAGGAGGCCATATCAGGAAAGGGACAAAATGGCAGCACTGGGTCTTGACCATTGAGGCTACCTCTGGGAACTGCTGATCTTGCCAAACTCTAGTACCAGTCATGAGTGCCTGGCCAGATAGAAGAGGGATCGCCCGTGCCCCTGGACAGGCACTCATGACTAGTACCAGAGTTTGGCAAGATCAGCAGTTTGTAAATATACCTTTGTAAATGTGCATAAATATGCAGAATGGAAACTTTATCAGCAATTCAGACTATCCAAAATATATGCAGACAGTAAATCTGTAAAAAAAGAAGAGCTGGTTTTTATACCCTGCTTTTCTCTACCTTAAGAAGTCTCAAAGAGGCTTACAATCATAATCCCTTCTCCTCCTCAAAAGAGGCACCTTGTGAGGTAGGTGCGGCTGAGAAGGTTCAGAGAGAGCTGTGATTGTTTTCAATTATTCCTCATAATAAAGTAGATTTTAGACAGACAGAAGTTCACATCTAAAACATTTCTGTGTGCTTTTTGGCCCAAGGCCTTTTCCTTTATTTCTACATGCTTGGCTTGGCTTTCATGGGTTACACTAATTCATCCTTGTTAGAAATGTCTTTTTTTTAAAAGGAGGAAAATGATGACATGGGGGAGAGGAGATAAAAGGAAAGGGAGATGTGAACTTTATGTTATGCCACGGACTAAGGCTAAAGATATACATTGAAAGGGCCAGCTATGATTGTACGGTCTGTATTAAACCATACACAGCAATACAAGATTAAGAGCAAGAGCTACAAATACATACTGCATTGAATACTAAATCCTTCATGGAGGCATAACATGGTTATAGGCAAACTGTAAGACCTAGCAGGTATCCCACAGCAAGACAGAATGACATGGAAGTGTATAATTCAGACATCATGGTTGGGGGTGGAGCAAGAGTTGGTGACATGGTAGCTGCTGCTGTTTCAGAGTCTATGTTCATAATATCATATGTTATTTAAAGGCAGGTGAAGCATTATGCTTAGTAAGCTACAGGGTGGGATTCCAGCCAATGTATATGACATAATTACCAGTGAGTTCCCAAATGTAAAGAGTGTCCCCATCTGGAACCTTCTACAGGGCTTTTAAAATTCCCAGCAACTTAGACCATCATCAGAAGATAGTGAAGGTGGTGACTGTGCTACCAGGAAAGGTCAAAATGGTTTTAACATTACCGGCACTATCTGCGCCGTATCGCTTCTATGGCAGACAGATTCAGAATCTGGATGAGCTAAGGTCAAAGAGAGAGCAAGAGGAGCTTGTGCTTCTTTGCTTTCCTGGAGGCCTGCTTCTATATGAACCCTGCCAGATAAAAATACTTGCTATCCCCTCGCAGTCTTTTAGCAACACAAAATATGGGGCAAAATGGATACAACATGGCTTGATCCGGAACAGATCCTTCTTGTGTTTCAAAATGGCAACAGCAGTTGTGTAGGAATCCATTATGAGTTCAGGGTGTAGGTAAGGTTGCCAACTTCCAGGTGGGATCTGGAGATCTCCTGGAATTACAACTGATCTCCAGGCTACAGGTATTGGCTCCCCAGAGGAAATGGCTGCTTTGCCTGATGGGTTTTGGTGACCTTATATTCCATTGAGGTCCTTCCCCTGCCTAAATCCTCCACGGATTTCCTAAGTCAGAGTTGGCAAGCCTAGATGTGGGGTGGCAGTAGAGAGAGCTTAAGCCTTTTTCTTGGTTTTTTTTTTGTTTCATTAATGCCCCAAAGCTATTAGTAGTCCTGGTGGGGGAGAAAAAGACAGGTGAACAGAAAGTGCCTGTCTTTTTTTCTTTTTTAGGGATAACAACACTAGTAAGGGGCAAGGCACTTTCAATTGCTAAAACTACCAGAGTCAGGGCAGGATTCACTTCCCATCTTCCCCGCATCACAGCTCACGCAAGAGATGTTTCCAGCTTTTTGCCAGCTTTTTGCCGGGAAGATCTGTTCCATGAATCTCCAGGACCCACATATATTTTGGAACTAATCTTCCAGTGCGTGATGCTGTGAACACTGTTGACGAAGAAAGATGCTCCATTTTTAGATTTTTTTTAGCATAGGCTTTTAAAAAGGGACAGTGTAGGAGCTAAACTGTATTACGTTGAAAAGCAGCCATGGTGGATCCTAATTTATATTGCCACTATGGCATAGGGCTGTGGTGGCGAACCTTTGGCACTCCAGATGTTGTGGACTACAATTCCCATCAGCCCCTACCAGCATGGCCAATTGGCCATGCTGGCAGGGACTGATGGGAATTGTAATCCATAACATCTGGAGTGCCAAAGGTTCGCCATCACTGGCATAGGGAGTTAACACTTTCCATTTGTGCCTGAAAAAATTAAATAAAAATAATAAGTTAGGGTTAGGGTTAAGGTTAAGGCAAGGGCTGGGGCTCTGGCTTGCCTTAGTGTTACATTGAGTTCTAGGACGCAGTCCGACAATAGAGCTATGGTCAGTTTTAGGTTTCGGGTTTTTGTTACAATTTTGGGAACAATTTATGACTGAATAAATTAAATTAAAATAATAAATTAGGGTTAGGGTTAACGGTGCCACTGTTGTGAGAGAAATTCCCCCCATATAGAAGAATAGTAGAATAAAACTGCTAGAGGCATCTCAGTACTTACTGGATTTTCTTAGTGAAGTTCTTGGAGACAATTCCTCCTTGTTCTTGTTGCTCTTCGTGTTTACCTGCCAAGATTAGAATGGTGGGGAAGAAGTCATTCAGCAAATCCAGAAAGAACAGATTTCCAACAGGTAAAAACCTACCCTGGGACCTACCCTTATGTCAGTTCTTACCCTCCATCCAGCAGACTATCTGTCTGGTAGATTATATCTAGCTATCTCATTTTTTATTCCATTCTTGCTCCTAGGAACTCAGGAGAGCATATATAGCTCTTCTTTTGTCCTTTTTATCCTCACAGCAACCATATGAAGTAGGTTAAGTTGAGAGGGAAGACTGCCCCAAGGTTATTTCAGTGGGTATTTGCACCCAAGTGCAGTGCCGTAGGAAGGAAAAATGGTGTCCAGGGTAAAATGGCGTCCACCCACCCCACAAGCCCCCCCCCAAACACCCCTCACCTGCCTTTTAAAAGTGAAAAAAAACAGCCTGTTGTGGTCCATGGGAACTGCTCTGGGCTGCGGAGGGGTGGGGGAGCAATTCTCCCCCCCCCCCCCGCGTGCCTGTGCCCGGGGCATTTGTCCTTCCCGTTGTAGCTCCGCCATTGCCCACATGTCTGTCGTGCTCCAGCCCTGTAACAACTCTATGACACTGGCTCTGTTCCCCACTTGAATTCCACTGGCTCTTTGCCTTTTGTAACATTTTAAATTAACTCCCAACTCCAATGAGAATCATGAGGTTTTGTTTTTGCTCACTGCCTTGTAGAGGATTTGCGTGTCTCACTTAATGCTGGTGAGATATTTATCCTTCTGCTGCCTCTCATATTCACAAAGGAAGAATGCCATTTACAGCAACTTGGTACACTTAAAAACCTGTTCCGCGCCCAATGCCATCTAAATTAGTCTGCAGTTTAGTCTGTAGCACATCTTGTTTTCCACATCAAGATTACAAGTGCACGTCATTGTACTTTGAACACAAGAAGGTGCCTTTTATGGAGTCAGACCAATGATCTATCAAGGTTCTTATTGTATACCCTGACACTCGGGAGTTCCGGGTGGAATAATTTCATATCACCTGAGGCTTCTGACTGGGTGGTTCCAGGGAACAAACCTTGGACTTTGTGTATGCAAACCAGATACTCTATTACTGATCCCACCGCTCACTTTGAAGCAACATATCTTATCTCCTGCTTTTCCCCCCTTTTATTCTAGTGAACATCCAACCTGAAGAAAAGTTCTGGAGAAGTCAAAAGCTTGAACCATGCATTGTTTTGTGTTTTGATTGGTCCTGATAGAAGACACTGCCTTATTTTGGGCTTTGGAATTTGTCTGTAACCACATCTACTTGCAAACCTATGTTTGGGTACAGTTCACAATTTGTGGATTGAGAGGGATTTTTTCTTTTACAAATTGCAGGCAGGAATCTGAAAAGGGGAAATTGGGTAGTACCTTCCCTGCCAAGCTCTCTCCCCCGCCCCCTGCCCCTAACTCTGCCCTCTCCAGGTTCCAAAATATCCAGGAATTTCCCAACCCAGGTTGGGGACCCTAGCTCTGATCAACGAACTCTCCACATTGAGCTTAGATTTCACTTCAAGCCAAGTTTCAGGAGCAACGCTCTGTTATGCCCTCCATGCGTGTGGTGTCAGTTTAATAAGATGAGTCCTCAGGAACAGCTGCCACTTGAAGCAACTCAATAAACATGCGGGCAAGCTATGCGGAGTGGCATTTTCAGGCAAAAACAGGCCCTCATGGCAGGCTGACCTGCTCTGTTTCGCTCCCTGCCAGTTTGTTTGTTTGTTTGTTTGTTTGTTTGTTTGTTTATTTATTTATTTATTTATTTTATTAAGTTTCTATACCGCCCTTCCCCGAAGGGCTCAGGCTCAGTTTCAGAATATACCAGTAAGCAGTAAGGCCTGGGTGAACATGGACACTCCCAAGATCTGGCTTTGGAGGAACAGCTGAAGAAATGCCACTCTACACAAGATGCTCACATTAACTTTAAACTTTCACAGACGATCTCCATGCTGCATATCTTGAGGAGATTTGAGCCTGAGCTAAACATCACCACAGCGGCCTGAGTGAGTCAGGGCTGCTGAGAGCCAACAAGGGCCCCTCAGGCAAATACTTGTTCTGGACTTGGGCCCTTCACTATATTTGGGGCCCACCTCATATTCAGGAAAAAAATGCACAAGATGCTAGACTGGAACAGGGAAACTTGCCACCCCCGCATGTGATATTTTGTCTGGTCCCCTGAGTAAAACTGAGGGAAAACAGAGTTTTGTAGCTGTGGTTGGCAGCCCTGATTAGATTTCAGTGTTTGGATCCATCAGGTGTTATAAAAACAGCTGCGGGAAGGGTACCTATGCATCTGGGCATTGGTACTAAAGAAAGAAGGGGTTTCCCCTACCTCCATGCATACTATTTCCCAATTGGAGAACACTCTGTACGGGTTGCCTTGGCAGGGGGAAAATGTACCCAGATTGTGGCTGGGTGTAGCTGGGAGGGGGGAAGAATTAACCCCCGTTCCTAGGGTTGCTGGATCCAGATCAGGAAACTCTTGGAGATTTGAGGATGGATACTGGGAAAAACAGGGACCTCAGAGGGGTACAGTGCAGGGGCGTACTGCCCAGGGGACATATGGGGTCAAATGTCCCTGGAATGCGGCAATTTAGTCACATGGGGGAGGAAAATCGCTGTGTGGTTCTGCTGCGCCCAACCCGGAGCTACGCCAGCATAAAAGGGGTCGCTTGCGCAGCTGGGGGCAGGCTAGGCCCAGAAGAGGTGCAGTCAGCTTCCAAAGGCCTTTCTGCCCAGAAATGCCTCCAATGCAACCCTCTGATTTAAGTAAGTCACTTTTTCTATGGGGTTTCCAGGCATTTTCCCCATTGCTTTCTATACCACCTGGAACTCAACTGGAAGCATTATGGCTGTGGCGATGTCCCCGGGTGCTGCCACCCCCCACCCCCCCGGCTAGTTTGTTAATCTGGGTAGGTGAGGAAGCGCTCACACACAACCCCCCACTGTGTATATACACAGGGAAACTTAGAAGTGCTGTCAAGTTGAAGCTGACTTATGACAAAATAGATTCAGGCCAAAAAAAGCCAGTACTTATTTCCCCAATGAGTAATTAAATTGTGGGATTCATTGCCAGTGGATGTAGTGATGGCCATGAACACAGGTGGCTTTCAAAGAGAATTAGATAGGCCCGTCAGAGACTACTAGCCATAATGACTACTACATCCAGAGACAGCAAACCTTTGAATGCCAGTGTCTTGGCCTCTAATCCTAAAACAACATCTTGGCTTTTAACCCATGTTGTTGGCCCTCCAGAGTAACTGGCTGGCCACTGTATAAAACAGGATGCTGGACTAGATGGAGCACTGGTGCTACTGGACTCAAATCTTGCTTCTCTGGAGAAAATGGCAGTTTTTGCAGGCAGATTTTTAAGTGAAATTCCTCCCCAAATTTCCAGCTGCACAGGCACCACCTCCAATTCTCCATGGATGTCTGTAGTGGGCAAGCTAATTCATCCATTTGGCTGCCGAGCGAGAAAGAATGTATTTTTTGGAACAGGTGGGGGCTTTCAGTGTCTTCCCCCACATCTCACATATTGGGGGAGTTCTTAATTGTCTTACAATGGTTCCTCTGTCATCTGTTTTGAAATCTTTGCCTCCAATCCCTTCTCCCTTTGTCTCCCTGGTCTACTCTCTTCGGGCTCTTTAAAATGTTGTCAGGTACACGAAATTTAATCAAAGATACAAAGCTGGGTTGGCACCAGAGCTGCTTGTTCATCTCATTCCAAAGCCTGGGAGAGAGGCAGATCAAAGGAAAACCCGGTTTTTAGAACTGCAAATCAGGCAGCTTGTAAGAAACAAGGGAGGGAAGAATTGCAACTTGACAACATCCCTGATGATGTGGCATCTGGAAGTTAATTAAAAACAACACGAACCTAAAGGAGAGTTGCCCTATCGTATACATGGGGGACAAAGGCTGAGATACAGGCTTGGGACATGCAAAACAAAGGTAGGAACGGCACAATTCTGGCTCAAGGGCCACCCGATTTTGCCCTAAAGAGGATGCTTTTGGGCCTCTCCGCTGCCACTTGTCTTTTCCACCTGCTGTACAGTAAAACCAGAATCCAATTTTATATAGCAGACTAGGATTGGGTAGGAGGAGGCTGGTGTATGAGGGCAGCTGTAGACAGGCACAGCCACACTCAGGCCTGTTCTGCACGGGTCAATAAACACGGGTTAAGGATGGTAAAAAACCCATTTTGAGGGGGGAACTTCGCACGGATCCCGCCCCTAAAGTGAGTCTGCCCCCATGTTATTTCCCCCAAACCGGGTTTTTCGAGAATTGCACTATCCGTGAGTCTTTTTTAAAATCCTGGGTTGTGAGCAAACAGCTGGGCAAGAGGCACTTTATTTGGCCATGCTGGCAGGGGCTGATGGGAATTGTAGTTCACGAACATCTGGAGTGCCATAGGTTTGCCACCACTGGGCTGAGCTTTTCTTTTCTTCTCTTAATTTCCCAGCTTACATCTGCATAGCCTCGCAGGTGCAAATGGTCGTATCGTGGTCTCGTGAGACATCGGCATGGCTGTGGGGTTTCATTTGTGCATGCCTGTGTAGCTATGTGTTGGTGGGAGGTAAATTTTAAAAAAGACGCGCCTCCATGCGAAAGTGCAACAGCAACCCGCATGGTTTCCGTGGACTCAAATCGCAGCCTGCATGGATGCATGCGAACGCGAAAACAGGAAAGCGGGTTACTTTATTCTGACTGCAACCCGCTATACATTTGCTGTGGGGAAAGGGCCTCAGTCCCACTAGCCCTGGAATATTGCAGAAGGATCTCCAGGTTGCAGTCTAGCAACTACCCAGGTATCCCAGATCAGTTATATACTATGTGGATCATTATGTCCCTAAACAAATCTACCAAAAAGAAGAGGAAGAGGAGTAGTAGTAATAGCAGTTTGGATTTATACCCCATCTTTCTCTCCTGTAAGGAGACTTACAAACTCCTTTCCCTTCCTCTCCCCACAACAGACACCTTATGAAATAAGTGGGGCTGAGAGAGTTCCAAAGAACTGTGACTAGCCCAAGGTCACCCAGCAGGGTTCATGTGTAGGAGTGGGAAACAAAGCTCACTAGGGGTTTCTTCCTTTCTTAAAGAGACTTTCTTAAAAGTCAACCCAAGCTGTTTTTTCCCAGCATGAAGATATTGTGTGAGGCCTTGATGTGTCCTTTGCTGCCTATCAGTAACCAAGACAGACAGTATCTCTCCTAACAAAAAGGTGACAGTCCTATTTAAAAAATGGTACACATCCATTTAAAGAATTGCTTTCTGCTGGGAAATATACAGGAGGAGGGCCCGATCTTTGCCAACAGCTGATACTCTTTATCTGACCAAGGAAAAGCAATGGCATTTAAGCCATTTGCAATTAATATGGTGCACGTATTTTGTACCTCTTTAAATATCAGCAGGGGGGTACCTAGGCAGGCTGGCGCCCGGGGACAAAACCTGAGTTTGGCGCCCCACCCCCCGCCCGGCGTATGGGTGGCCACCCTCCCCCACTAAGACCAAACAATGATTTTTTTTGTACCAGCTCACAAAACACCTCCCACTCCCATCAAAACATACATGGCTCTCTCCCCACCAACTCTTTTCCTAATCACAACAACCCTATGAGGTAGGTTGTTAGCCAGAGAAACAACTCCAAGCCAGTGCAAGAGTGGGTGGTTATTAAGCATGTAAATCTCTCACAAATCTACCCCCCAGCCAAAACATTTACCAAACAAAATGTCAGCATCATCTCTCTACAAAACACCTCCCAGTGGAAGTCCACCCCAAAACAGCATCACTTTCCAATGAATTGTTTAAACTAGGGAGCTCAGATTCTTCTTTTTAAATCCACCTTAAAGAAGGGAGAATCTGGGGTCCCTGGTTTCAAACTAAAATGGGAAGTGATGCTGTTTGGGGTGTGGGTCTCCACCACCCTGAAACAGCATCACTTTTGAGGGTTGGAGATTCAGATGAAACAAATTGCAGCATCGGCTGGAATCTGGGCAAATTTGGAGCACATTAGGACAAAATTATCGATTATGTCCTGCCCAAATATGAATATGAAATGAGAATGCAAGGTATTTTGTGATTGTTTTGGGGGGGTATTTTTGGTGTTTTTCGAAGCCTGCAGGGAGTGTATTTTTTACCAAGCTAGCAACGCACCATGATTTCAGGGCATCATCCAGAGACTGCCCTGATGATACCACCCGAGTTTGGCGGAAAATGTTTGGTTCAGGGGCAGCAAAGGATTATGGATGCCCAAATGGAATGCCCCCATCCCTATTTATTCATTGTTTTCAATGAGAGCTGAAAAACCTAAGAGATAAGGGGGCTACTACCCATTTTGACGGGACCATGCAACTTTGGTCCCCCTGAACATAACTTCACCAAACTTAGGGTGGCCTCATAAGAATAGTTAAAGACTGATACCCTGAAATTTTGGTGTCACTAGCTTTAAAAATACATCCCTTCCAGGCACCCCAAAGAAAATTTGCCTTGCAAGATTCTTCGTTTTGCAGTGACTTTGCTCCATTAGTAGCTAATGAGGAATTTCACCTGAGGAGCCAGGCTGTACATTTTTTTTGAAGATAGAGGCGCCTTAGACATTCAAAGGTGGCTCCAAAGGAGGCCTTGAAGAGTAATAGCATCCAAGCTTGGAGTGAGCTTTGCTTCTGGAGTGGGGGGGGGGGGGAGGTTGAGAGGAGTTCTGAGAGGAACGCTCAGCCCACAGGCTTTTCATGTGCAGGGTGCGGGGAAACAAAATAACCCTTTTGAGGGGCCCATAAAACTGAACCCCCCAGAAGCAAAGCAGGCCTCCAAACCTGGATGCTATTACCAGGAGGCCACTCCTGGAGCCACCACTGAAAGTCACTGGTGTCTCCTATCTTCAAAATGTGCATGCCTGCTGCCTACACACTCAAGAAATTCCCCATTGGCTACAATGGAGCAAAGAGATCACTGCAAAACAAAGAATCTTGGGCAAATTTCTTGGGGTGCCTGGAAGGGGAGGATTGTATTTTTAAAGCTAGTGACGCACCAAATTTTCAGAGGTATCATCATGATAACACTATTCTTATGATGATGCCCACCCAAGTTTGAGTGAGGGAGTTATGTGTTCAGGGGACCAAGAAGTTATGGTCCCTACCTCAAATGGAAGGTAACCCCATCTCAGGTTAGCTCCCATTGAAAACAATGGAGAATGGGGGCACCCTTTGGGAGTCTATAACTGCTGCCCCTGAACCAAACATCACCAAATTTGGGTAGGTCTCTATCAGGACAGATCTCTGGATGAGTACCCTGAAATTTTGGTGCCGCTAGCCTTAAAATGCGCCCCCTGCAGGCCGGAGCGTGAAAAACACTTTAAAAATTAAAAAACACACAAACGACCATGAAATGTTGGCGCCCCCCCACGTGACCAAATGGGGGGCGCCCGGGGACAAAGGGTACCCCCTGTCCCTAGGCAGGAACGCCACTGAATATCAGTATTTGATTATACAACTAAGCTTCAGCTTTCCACATGGGAACAATTTCCCACCGTCCTCTTGTTGCTTCAGCAAATGCAGAGGCATTCACAGAACTAGTGGAGTCTCCACGCAGGGGAATCTCCATATTTTCCCCTTGTGCCTACCATTCATTCCCCTTGCTACCATAGCGTTTTTCTGGAATTAAAAAAAATCAGTAGAAGATATATCGTTATAGTGTAATAACACTAAATATTTAATTATTAAAAGCCTGATAGAGGTGTGGTGTCCAACATTTCTTTACCAAATATTAAGCCAACAGAAGAGGGTAGAAAGGGGACCCACATGGGCAGACTTTGCCGAAATAGTATATCCACAGCACGTTTATTCCCTCTCTGTTCCTCCATTGGCTAAGGCAGGGGTCTGCAACCTGCGGCTCTCCAGATGTTCATGGGCTACAAATCCCATCAGCCCCTGCCAGCATGGCCAACTGGCAGGGGCTGACAGGGGCTGATGGGAATTGTAGTCCATGAACATCTGGAGAGCCACAGGTTGCAGACCCCTGGGCTAAGGGTACTTAGAACTTTCTGGTCCAGTTACATGTTCCTCCTTAATATGTGCCCCCCTCCCATATTCTTCCTGTATGTTCATTATAATACAGTTTGTCATCAGAGCAGGAGGAGAAGTTAATATGTATTAGCCTATTAAGCATGCTCAATACGTACAATCTGATACAAGCCTTGCTTTTCAGCCTAATCATCCCACGGTCTTATCTTGTCCTGCCACAAGCATCCTCCCTTATGACTCACCTCCTCATTCCTTGTTTATCTTAGAGGGAAAATGAGCTGCGCCACATGTGGACTTGGAGGTATGGAAATTCACATGATCCACATGGATCACAAACTGACTTACAGTATGATCTTTCAGGAAAGATTTGAACCCAAGGAGGTCTGCGAAAACCCTTAAAGGAGCCAGGGAAGACAAGCAAGGTCTACAACTGTGCAAAACCAAAACGAAGCCCCAAAGGGAGGAGGGGTGTAGAAACTTGATAAATAAGGAATAATAACCTTTGGCTATTATTAGCTTTAGTTTGTGGATGGCCAATGCAGAGCAAAATCTCCATGTGCAAGCAAGCCAAGTACGCCATCCCTTAAAATGGCCCTCCTGCTCTTTGCTATATAAACAAACACTGGTGGCTCAGTTCAGATAATCCGGCAGTTTAGAAGATTTGAACAACTCACAACCATGTGATTTCCCCTGCCCCACCCCATACACTGCATCCTTCTTGGTTTCCCATTTACCTCTGACCAGTGGTGGGATTTAAATAATTTAACAACCGGTTCCGGTGGTGGAATTCAAATAATTTAACAACTGGTTGTTTACAGGCACCATTTTAACAACCGGTTCTGCCAAAGTAGTGCAAACCTGCTGAATCCCACCACTGGCTCTGCCCAAATGTTGCCATAACATTTGAATCTGCCACTTGTCTTCAAAACCAGGAACCATAGTTTGAAGTGTGTTTCCAGCTCAGGTTTGGAAAGCCAGCATTTATTCATTAATGTACTTCATTTATACACCACTTTCCTCCTGAAGGGGGGACCTCAAGCAGCTTACAATATTCTCCCATTCTCTATTTTTAATCTTTGCGACAATCTTGTGAAGTAGGATAGGTTGAATACGTGTGACTGGTCAAAGATCACCTAGTGAGCTTTCACAGCAGAGGGTTCAAATCTGGGGATTCGAACCTGGTTCTCCCAGACCCTAGTCCAGGGGTCTGCAACCTGCGGTTCTCCAGATGTTCATGGACTACAACTCCCATCAGCCCCTGCTAGCATGGCCAATTGGCCCTAGTCCAACACTCAAAGCATTTTACCACACTGGCTCTGTCAATAATTTGATTATTTTGATGCCATTCCAAACTGTGATTAGCACTGGCGGGAAAAGGAAATGGAAAATCCACATACACGGTGGAAACTGAGAATCTTTTCAGTTTGTTCAGAGTCCCGAGTATTTATCTGTTCTTTTCTTGTTAGTTGAAAATCAAATACAGGTCTGCACAGAACTGATATGAACTCATAACCAAAGTTTGTTTTTGAATTATAATTTGTTTTCCTTCCCTTGACATTACCCACAGGAATCAATTACGGATGTTGTATTTTAGACCATATGTGCATATTTATCAAGAGCACCTCTATTTCTGGCCAACTCACTATGTGACACTTGTTATAAACAATTGTGCTTTTGAAATGCACACCAAAAACACAAATCCCTTTTCTTCAAAACACTCTACTTTTTGTTTGTATTTGTTTTTTGAAGGAGCTGTCAACAGTTTTTTGGTTGATGGATCCTTACCTTTATACTGATCAATCAACTGATTTATTTTAATTTAAATGTTATTGAAAGATCAACATGGTTTGGGAACTGAAACCTAAAATAATTTGTGGATGAATCATCAAAAGCTACCATGTGCTTGGAAAGGAAAGGCCATTTTAAAAACACCATCCAATCCCAGTATCACCTCAAAATCAAAATAGACTCTCACATCTAAAAAACAAAGAAGCATTTGCCCTCCAAGCCAGAACTGGAATCTGAAGTCTGATGGGGTTTCCTGCCAATTAATAATTTTTGAAGAAGAAGAAGAGGAGGAGGAGGAGGAGGAGTTTGGATTTATACCCCACTTTTCTCTCCTGTAAGGAAACCTTACAAATTCCTTTCCCTTCCTCTCTCCACAGCAGACACCTTGTGAGGTAGCTGGGGCTGAGAGAGTCCTGAGAAAACTGTGACTAGCCCAAGATCACCCAGCAGGCTTCATGTGTCGGAGTGGGGAAACAAATCCAGTTCATTAGATAAGAGTCTGCCACTCATGTGGAGGAGTGCTGAATCAAACCTGGTTTTCCAGATTGGAGTCCACTGCTCTTAACCACAACACCACGCTGAGGATTTTTGATTTAATTTAGCCACAAAAAGCAACTGCTCAGAAAGGGGCGGTGAATAGGGCCTACTAGACTGAGGAGATGGGGGTTCACCCTGTACTGGTTGAACTCAGTTAAAAATGCCCTCACGTTGCTTATTGCTCCAGTGGAGAGAAACCACAGGCACCCATATTTAGCCAAACGTACCAGTGTGAGCTAGTGCACCATATGGGGTTCAAGTGCTGAACTGTAGAGACATGGGTTCAAATCTTCACTAAACAATGAAACACACTGTGTCTTTAGCCCAGTCCTTCTCCTACAGACTACCCCATTTCACAGAACTGTTGTGTGGATTTGAGGGGGGTGGCGGAGCATATATGTTGCCCTGAGCTTCTTTGTGTGATGAGCATGTACTTAATAAACAACACCCATTAAACTGTGCATCCAGTTTTTTCCAGGTAACTGTAAAAAAATAAATTCCAGTGATTTCTATTCCACCACCCAGCATTTCATCTGGCATGATGGCTTTATATTTCCCACTACTCACCTGACACTTCCACGTAGCCATCCTTGGTTTTCACCGTCAGCTCCTCAGGTCTGAAGCTTTGCACGTTGACACACACTTTCCATGGCTCTCCGGACAAGGGCGAAGGGCTTCCCCTAAAGGGAGGCCCTTCTGTGTAACCCCCAAACCTGGAGCCGTAGCCTGGAGGAGAAAGGCCTGTGCTTCGAATCCCCCCTGACCTCAGTGGTCCTGGCCATGCTGTAGTCAGGCGAGCCCAGTTTGGCCAGTCTGCTGTTAGGTCTCCTGAAAAGGGGGACATTCCAAAGTCATCATCCAAAAGTCGAGAAGACAAGCCGGATTCTCTGAATGGGTCTCGCAGACTTCGGTGCCGCCCGGGATAATGGCAGGAAAAGGGCATCTGGCTGTCAGCCATGATTCTCTCTTTGCAGGAACCCACAGAGGGGGAGAAACTCTAAAAAAGAAAGAAAGCCCAACAGCTGTTCTTATTCGTCCTTGAAAGTTTTCGAGCCGCTCTTTCTAGTTCTGGACCCAAAAATGGCACTTGAGTGACATCCAAAAGCAGAGATCCGTCCGCTCGACCTGCAAAGTGCCGCAGCAGCTGTCAGAAAGGTGGGGAGGAAATTAAATTTCAGCTTCAGGATCCTGTTTCAGCCGTCGCAGCCTGCTTGTTTTCCCCCACCAGGCAAAGAACAATTTCAAGCTGAAATAACGAAGCACAGCTTCAAAGCTCAGTCTGGCACAAACTAAGCAGAGCTCTTGTTTGTTTGAATTCCAGAGAGGAAGGGGGGGAAAAAAAATCTGTCGGCTAAAGGTTTAAAAGAAATTCACCTTTTTTTTGTTCTGCTCGGTCAAAAGCCTCCACACCTGCTCCCGAAGGGGAACTTAAATACACTGCTCTAGCAGGAGCCGAGAAACTTCTCTAAAGTTCCAAATGACTGGCTGCCTGCCCTTTTTATACGCACTCGGTGCCTGGGGGTGTTGCAATTCCTGCCTTACAAGCCTTATTTTTGGAGAGGATGAAACACCCCTGGAGAATCCGAGCTGCAGCAGCTGACCTCATCCCAATGGGGCAGGCATACCGAAACGGAGAGCCAAGTTTAGGCCCTCTGTCACACATGTCCCACCTCTTCCCTCGCCACTGTGAAATAGACCGCGAGACAAGCCAGCTATTATTAGCCTTGAGGACTCCAGACGGCCTCCTCCTGCATATCTCTGAAGATCGACTCCTGGGAGTCTTAGTTTATGGCAGGAACTTTTGTTTAGATGACAAGGTGTCCCCCACCTCCTAGCTTTTAATTGGCTCGCCTCCTGAACTTTTAAACAGGCAAAAATTAAAGCAGGGAAAATCACCCTTCCCTGCCTCTCCCCACCCTCATCTCCATTCCAGGGAAACTTTTATCTCCATTTCTGCATATCAGCACATAGTTTAACTAAGGAGATAAGAAAACCCATGCTGCCAGATGCTGTCAGGAAGTCCACAAAGAAGGCTAGAAACTGTCTCCTAGAAACTTTCTTCCACTGTCCCCTGCTATGTAGGGTTGCCAACCACCAGGCGGGACCTGGAGATCTCCAAGAATTATAACTGATCCCCAGGCTACAGGGATCAATTGTCCCTGGACAGAATGGCTGTTTTGGAAGATGGACTCTATGGAATTGTATTCTAACGAGGTCCTTTCCCTCTCCAAACTCTATCTGCTCCGATCTCCACCCCCAAATCTCCAAGAATTTCCCAACCTGGAGTTGGCAACCCCTGACAAGCAGAAAACTAGTATAGCAGGGAGAAATATTCTGCTCCCCCCCCCTTGGCGTGCCATACTGGATTTCTGTTTGCAGGGAGTTTTTAGGACAGGCCATTGTTCTGCAGCAGTGAAGGCCATTCTGTCATCACATTCCCCTGGATGTATGACTGACACCCCTACATTAAATCTTATGAGACTTTAGCTCCGTATTTACTTCCAGACCCGAAGCTCCACTCCTGACAGATAAAAGGAAAAACCAAAATGCCATACAACAATTAGTCTTAACAAGAGGCAGTCCTTTGGCAACCACCCTCAGCTGCTGGCTCCAGCGCAGCGTTGGAAGGCAAAGATTCAACTTACCTAGCATCACATGCGAAATAATTATTGTTTGTAGCGAATTAGTCAGCTCCAGCCCAAACCAAGGCCTGAAGATAGAGCGTCAAATCCTCCTTCTTTGCAGTTACATGCCCTATTAAGATGGTGTAACACGGTGGCTGAGAAGAGCGTGAACTGTAAACTGTGACGAATTTATGACAGAGAAGTCCACTGACGGATGCTAACTGTGAGAGCTAAATAGAACATCCTGGTTCCAAGGCAATATATCTTTGAATATCAGAGTCCTCATGTCCTCCTTGTGAATGTCACAGACACATTTGACTGGCCACTGTTACAAAGAGGTTGCTGGACAGGATAAAACTTTGGAACCTCCATGTTCAGAGGCAACGCACACCTGAATATCAGGTACTGGGAATGAACAAAAAGGAAGCTCCGTTGCTATCATATTTTAGGATGCTGAACTAGATAGTCCTTTGGCGAATGTATCGATTTTTTATGGGGTGGGTTCGGTGACTGAGGGCTTTCCGGCTGTTCTATTCTATTGCATTGTTTCAAGTAAGCCGGACATGTAATGGGAGGGATTTGAACCTGAGGGACACCCCCCCCCCCGAACCTATGTCCAAAGGAGCATTTTTAAGACTTAAACTGTATTTTAGTTTCAGATTTCGTGAGTCAGAGCTTCCTTCTCCAGAGACTAAGGTGGATTCCGCATGGGCCAAAAACAGCGGTGTGAAAATGGTGTAAAATTGTTTAAAAGGGTGTAAAAGGGTTTACGCTGTTTTCACACCATTTTTCACACTGATGTTTTTGGCCCAGGCAGAATCCGCCATAGAAATGTACAATCAGACCCAATTCTATATACAGTGCATGCGGTGTTATAGAGGTTGGTTTAAAAACAAGATCCAATCAGGTGTGAGACACTTCCAAATAACAATGGCAAAGCAGAATACATCTCAGAGATCTTCCACGTTCCTATGCCTGTGGTTCAAATTTAATCTCTGCTGTGGCTCCACTGAGAGCCTTACCAGACATTTAATTCATTCATGTATCGTGCAGGTAAGAGTCTGATTTTATCAGCTTAAGCCTTTGAGATTTGGGAAATGGTAGGAGAGCTCAGTGAATTGGGAAATACCTGGAGATTCTGGGAGTGAAGCCAAAGCAGGCAGAGGTTTAGGGAGAGAAGGGACTTCAGTGGGGCATAATGCCCTAGAGTCTTCCTTCCAAAGCAGCCATTGTTGCCAGGTGAATGGATCTCTATTGCCTGGGAAATCTCCCACTACCACCTGGAGATTGGTAACTCCAGGTATGAGCTTTTGAGAGTCAGTCCCGACAAAGGGAGCTTTGAATCTGAAAACATAAACCCCGAAATGTTATTGGTCTCTAGGTTGATACTGTGCTCAAACCTAGTTGGTCACTGTAGAATATGATGGAATCAGACATCTTAACCAATGGGCAACAGGGGAAGCTGCCTGGGCTGCATGTTGCTGGAGGAGGAAGTTGGTGATGTGTGATGTCACTGTGTGAAAATGGAAGTGATGTCATAGCACTGGAGATGGCACTCTAGGATTTGCCAAAAATCGGTGGTTAATCCCCATTTCTCCTCAGTTTCTCTGCTGTGGCCTTTGAGGCACTAGCAGACAATGGGCAGAATTACGGTGGGGGAGATTTAACTCCCATGTCCTGCAGAAATGAGCATAACATTTCATGTAAGTGTATCTCTTAACTGTTGACATAGCAACCCTCAAATTCTGTTGGACAAGATCACAGAGGTGTTGAAGGACAGTTCCTTTCACTGTTTGTACAGATGTGGTGATCTGAATACTTCTGATATTGCTGAAATAATATGTTTTAAGTGGATAAGGAAACATCTGGCATGGAAAACCCACTTTGTAAGAATGCCTTGTTTGAATAGGGAGGGGCAGAATACAGATACAAAAAACCAGGGCTTGGGGAATAATATGCTGACAGTGAATATAAACACAAGCATTATCAACATGCTGGGACTTGGGCATATTTTTCAAAATGACGAGATCTACTCAGCATTAGCATTTTAACAATTCAGTGTGGATTTTTATTTTTGAGAAAATTATGACATTTCCAAGCAGTCAGTCAACTGGTTCTTTCTTGATAGATCAAACCAAGAGTGGGCTAAATTCAGCCTCGGCTGGTTTCCTTAAAGAAATGGTTAGAACCGTCAAGGTTCTCTAATATTGTAAAGTTACAAAACAAGACCAGCAAAACGGCCACAAAATGAGATCTGAGACGTCAGGAGAGAGTTCTGACTCCACCTGCTCCAGGATAAGAAGCCCCATTGAAAACACTTTGGGCGAGTTCTTCCTCCTGCTCCAAGAACTGGCAAAGACATGATGGAACTTCTACTTCCATGCCGTAAAAAGAGGCCAGGTCCCAAGGGAAGCCACCAACCCAGTTCCCATTGATAAACACATTTCTCTCTGGAACTGGACAGGGTCTGTTTCCAATGGTCTCCATGGCCCATGGAAGCTGGTGGACCAAGCCTTCACTCAGACTACTCCCCAAAAGGGGTGGTCTTTGCTAATGGGCCACTCTAGCAATAGCCTCTTGAAGAGTTGGGGAAAGTAGGCCATCCTTGACATGGCAGCAGCAGTGTGGCCAGGGAATGGCAGTCATCCCCACCATGCCCCCCAAATTCCTGAGCACCTCACAGCTTCTACAGTGTAGTGCCACCCCATTCTTCCGTGTTTCTCCCTTCAGCTTGTGCAGAAGTGCAGACACAACAATTATTTTGCCACATCTATCCCTGGCCTGAACCTCCTCCCCTTACTTCCTCTCCCCAGCTATGCTCAAAAACCACACTGCGCCTCAGCAGAGAAAGGAGGAAGGAAACACTTTTAAAGGCCACAAAGATACTGGATAGAGAAGAAATGCAGAGCCCAGCTTCGTCCTCCCCATGGAACATCCAGATGGACAACTGGGTTGCTGTGTCATAGGGGACCTCTTTGGTGTTTTGCAATGAGATGTCCATAAGAGCTGGGAGACGGTGAAGGGGGGGAGGGGTTGCAGGCAGTCAGCAGCAAGAGCAAGCGAGGCTGTTTTAAAGAGACAGGGAGGAGACAGAGAGAAAACAAGCGGGCGTGTTTCTAACTGGAACTGAGGGAGAGTCTTGGGGGAAATTGCCCCAGTTGCTCTCTAGCGTATCTTTTGCTTGCATTAAGAATGACTCTTTGCTGGCACATTTGTAAATAAAGTACAAAGAATTCCTGAGCACTCTTTTATGCCCAGGAAGCCAAACTCAGAAATAAAACCCGGAGCTTCTCACTGCTTGGGGAGGTGAGCAAAATGTACCCATCCTTAGAGATATGTAATGTACTGATAGTGAAACCTATTCTTTTCTGCCAGTGCAACCTATTCCCTCGTGAAGTACCTATCCTTAAACTTGAATTCAGCCCACTCCCTCCTGAAGCACCCACCTTTCACAAGCAGTATTCTGACAGGAAGGTCCTGGTGAAGTCCCGTTTCCTGGTGGTGCCTCGTCTCCGAAGTAGGCCTTTGGACACCAGCTTTCCTCCCAGCAATGGCAGTTTCGGCGCTGAGTCAGGCAGGCACAGATCTTCAGCTCAGCAATGCAGAGAGAAACCTTTTGCAGTGTCCTTGGTTTCTCTGGGCAGGCAGCCACGGCAAGCAGTGTTCCAAGTGGGCAGGGGAGGAGCGTGGCAGAGAGCCAGAGGAGCAAGCTGGCCCCAGGAGGCATCTGGTTTTAAACGCAGGGATGCTACGGCTCCTGTCCAGCTCTGGGAAGGCCCGCAGCTTCCGACTGGTGACCCTGACACTCTGAGGCCAGACCAGGGAACTGCACTTGCTGAACTCAACCATTACTTGCACCATGCAGGGCAGCTGGTAGCACCTGGTTTATTTAGGTTTAGATGCCTGTCCAACTGGGAAAAGGCCCCAGCCAGACTTTCAGACCATGTTGGCGAGGAAATCCCTTCCTCCTTTGGCAATACTGCTGTGGTGAATAGACCGTTTTTTGCTGTGTTTTGTCCCAGGATACTCCCCCAAATTATCAGGCAAACATCTGTGGCTCTGCAGGTGGACTTGGCACATGGGGTGGTGGGACCAGGCAGGGATGGTCCCTGCCAAGGGGGTATCGACTCAGTTCTTTGCCTAAGAGCTACAGCAAAGCACAAAGTATCCTTCAGAGGCATCTCACTGTGACATGTCCCTAAAGATGTCAGCCATAGGGGCAAGTGCAAAAACTACCAAACTATGGCCACACAGTTCAGAAAACCCACAACAGTCTGTTGATTCTTGCCATGAAAGCCTTCAATAATACACAAAGTACTGCTTTTCACTTGTAAAGCTTAGCTAGCATTGCTTTTGTGTTCTTTTCTTTAAACGTGTGCAAAATTTACGATCCAGTGTCTATCAACAAACCTTTTTGCTTAATCAGAAATTATTTATTTACAAGAACAGCAACACCGTTCTATCTGAAAGAGTAAAACTTAAAGGAGTATGAATTCTGGTCACAGTGTTGAAAAGCAGCTGTGAAGCTGTCTGCAAGCACACTGCTGAAAAACTCAATAAGACATTAATGTATGACATTAAATACTGTCTCATTTCCCCCCTGTGTTTTGCTGGTAAAAACGAGCCATGTACTCCACCTTAATTTTTAGCTGGTAAAGACTGCCTGAGATTACACAAGCCAACCCAACAATTTCCGTTTGAAGGGCAAACACCAGCTGGTGTAGGGGAAGGGGGTTAAACAAAATGCACTGTGATGCAATACTGAGAGATCCCAATGAAATGTTGTATTCATGTTCAGGACACAATTCTGTGTCTCAGGTTCAAACATCTGCACGACTCTTGCAAATAGACCAAGGAAGATGTAAAACCGACAGGCATGCAGCATCTCCCTTGATCACTGAGACGTCACACTGCAACTTGTCATGTAAATGTACAACATGGTTTTCTATTTGAAATCTGGATGTTTGCTGAATGTCCACTTAGGAGCGTAAGGATGAGGGAAGTAAGGATGCATAATTTACCATAACAGGATATCTAAAGCCTGAACAGAGCTATTAGAAAAATGTTAAAGCAGCCCTATTAATGGATTGATGCATTTCAGAAGAGATTTTGAAAAACAAGAACAGACAGAAACAAGTCATGAAACACTGCTGGAACTTTTATTGTACTTTTGAGTGTGTGTATGAAAATTCTCCAGGAAGACTAAAGAACACAGCCAGATCAAAAGGTAGTTTGTAAAATCTGAAGTCCAATGAACTAAGATCGCCAAGGGGCTCAGCAACCATCATCCGTCATGGGAAAACAAGGGGAATGTACTTTCCCCGCCCTGGCCTTGCCCCCCCCCCCCCCCGCCCTCACTTTCATTTCTAATTTTGTTCTAGAATATTGCAGTTAATATTACATGAACTTGCCCTGGGGATTCTTACAGGGTGAAATAGTCTTGAACAATTACAGCTCTTGTCAGGAGGCTTGCATTGGAATTTGCCCCAAAGTGTGTGTATGTGTGAGTGGTGTGCGTGTGCTTGTTTACAACTAAGGAATGCTGCAGGAAATGCTTCGTCTTTTGCCTACAGCATCTTTCTTCTCTTTGACAAAACTCCAATGCTGCCTGAAAATGAGTGGCTCTCTGTTCCTGATAAGAAGCGAAGAAGAGTTTGGATTGATATCCCCCCTTTCTCTCCTATAGGAGACTCAAAGGGGCTTACAAACTCCTTCCCCTTCCCCCCTCACAACAAACACCCTGTGAGGTAGGTGGGGCTGAGAGAGCTCAGAAGAACTGTGACTAGCCCAAGGTCACCCAGCTGGCGTTTGTTGGAGTGCAAAAGCTAATCTGAATTCCCCAGATAAGCCTCCACAGCTCAAGCGGCAGAGCTGGGAATCAAACCTGGTTCCTCTAGATTAGAATGCACCTGCTCTTAACCACTACGCCACTGCTGCCTTTCCCAGCGTCTAGTTCTTTTCAGGCTTCACCCACAAGATGTGGATGGCATTGCAGAGCATACCCTGAGTCCAAACCTTTGTTCTTGAGGTTCTGCTTCGGTTGGGCATTTCTGGCTAGACTCATAT
Organism: Sphaerodactylus townsendi; assembly: GCF_021028975.2. Classification (NCBI taxonomy): domain Eukaryota; kingdom Metazoa; phylum Chordata; class Lepidosauria; order Squamata; family Sphaerodactylidae; genus Sphaerodactylus; species Sphaerodactylus townsendi. The sequence continues at coordinate 39,369,243 of NC_059437.1, forward strand.
CTCTTTTTTTGCAGGACATTCCAGGATGCTTTAATCTACTTGGTTGGTTGCAGATGGTCAGATGCTTTCTGGTAGAGAGTTGACAAGAAGCCCCACGGCGGAACCGCTGTCACTGGGGTTTTTTTTTTAAAAAAGGCAACGCCCAAATAAATACAAATAAATAAATAATAAATAAGAGGCTACAGCTTATTTTGTTTCTCCTTTGAGACATACAGTGCATAGCAACAATCATACCCACTGACTGGAGGCAAAAACAAATTGATTGTAACTTGAAATGAAAGAACACACATCTTTCACAAATGCGGAACAAAGAGAGAGAACGGGAAAGAAACTGCAGAGGGATACCTGGATGGGGAAGAGGCTGAACTTCCGGTCCCACTGAGCCTCATGAAGGTTGGATTTGGTACACCTGTTGTTATCATTGCCCCTTATCCTGTTTCTTGCCCTGACCTAGATGGCTCAGGTGAACTCCATCTCATCAGATCTCAGAAGCTAAGCAGGGCAGGCCCTGGTTCGTACTTGGGAAGGAGACCACAAGGAAGTGATCCTACTGATGTTTTAGCATCCATCTCATCCATGTGCCTCCACACTGGGCTTGTTTGAAATTTATATCTCTTTCTCCTCCTTTCCTACTTGTTTCCAGCATTTGTCCCATTGTTTACATGAGTGGCTGGTGGCCACTCACTGGCACCAGGGAAGCAACAAAGGTACATTAAATTAGAGATGATCAACTTGGATGACAGGAGGGGTGTTTTGTACCCTTCCTGGCCAAAAGGCTGCTACCCAAAGCCAGGGAGTAGACAGCCACCTCTGTGTGTCATTTGCTTGGAAATCCCTAACCCTTACACAAGTTGCAGCTTGCTGGCAAAAAGAAGAAAACCTTTTATTTTGCCTGTACTTTAATGTTGGATTTTTTAAAGCGCAAGAGTTGTCGTCTTGTAACAAAGGCTAGTCTTATCCTATCCTTATCTTGTAACAAAGGCTAGTCTTATCCCTTTGGCAAGATCACTTGGGTGGACATGAGTCAGCAAGGTCCTGACTACTAACATTTTCCTATCAACTTCGACCGAATAAACACAAAGGTCTCCTGGAGTGATCCTACTGATGCCAGTTTTAGCCTCCATCTCATCCATGTGCCTCCAGACTGGGCTTGTTTGAAATGTGTATCTCTTCTTCCTCCATTCCTACTCGTTTCCAGCATTTGTCCCTTTGTTTACATGAGCTGCTGGCAGCCACCGGCAGCAAACTTACTGAAAAGCAACACAGATACATTAAATCAGAGATGATCAGCTTGGATGATAGGATGGGTGGTTTGTACCCTTCCTGGCCAAAGGGTTGGTAGGTTGACCTGCCCAGGCCGTGATAGTCTAATTGCCCTAGGGCAGGGGTAGGGAACCTGCGGCTCTCCAGATGTTCAGGAACTACAATTCCCATCAGCCTCTGTCAGCATGGCCAATTGGCCATGCTGGTAGGGGCTGATGGGAATTGTAGTTCCTGAACATCTGGAGAGCCGCAGGTTCCCTACCCCTGCCCTAGGGGCTTTGGACAAGGAGGATCTGATTCCCTCAGGCCAAAGAACCGCCTGAGGCCCTGCCTCTGAAGCTGTTACGTTATCCCAGAGGCCTCTGTGGCATCGTCTCGTTTTGTGCTGGAAATGTAGTCAGCCAAAGTCAGCTCAACTTAGCCATGCGCCGCTTCCTAAAAAAGGGCAGAAGCTTTCAATCTGAGAAGGTACAGCATGAAAAGACTAGGAGCAGTTAGTAAGTAGCGTAGTCTAGCTTAGATGCAGCCCCTGCAAACCCAGTTGTTCACCCTTGTATTAAATGAAACAAAACGACCCCCAAATAACTTAGCATTCCCCCCCAAAAAACACATTATAAATTAACAATAGCAACCAATTCACACTCATTCCCACACATAATTCCAAAGATAATAAATAATTACAATAATCAATACATAACTTAGAAATACACGATGCACTGGCTGATTGGGGAAGCTGAGGAAACTTTAGCTGCCACGGAATAATATGGCTGTGGACAGATCGTCCTGTTGTGGTTCACAGAACCTGCCTCATATTCTTCAAGCAGTGTGTGGGGGTACGCAAGAGGGGTTTTTGTTCTGAGATGTCCCCCAATAAATAAAGGAAACAAATCTAGCTATTTGCATCTATTTACACTACGTTTTCTTTCTTTACAAGTTTCTTCTTCTACCTCCTATTAGAGTCAAGATCCCAGTACAATACTTGTAGGGAGCGGCTCACCCTGCTACTAAAGTACTTGCCAAGAGTTGTCAGCCTCCAGCAGCCATGACACAGTCAGATGAACAGGAGAAATCACTGTATTCCTGTCAATTATTACAGCCAGGAGCTTTCAACCGACTTTGTTCCTTTCCTTTTCTTGCTTCCCATCTGCAAGCACTGTTTTGTGACACATTACCTGCACATTCTAATCACCTAATGGCATACTGCGGGAGGGCCCGAATTTGAGAACCAGTCTGGGTGCTCCTTCCCATCTATAGAAGAGTTGGTTTTATACCCCACCTCTCTCTCCTGTAAGGAGACTCAATGTGGCTGACAAGCTCCTTTCCCTTCCTCTCCCCACAACAGACACTTTATGAAGTGGGTGGGGCTGAGAGAGTTCTGAAGAACTAACCCAAGGTCACCCAACAGGTGTAGGAATGGGAAAACAAATCCAGTTCACTAGATTAAAGTCTACTTTGGAGAAGTGGGGAATCACTCTTAATTATAAAACCACACCGGCAAATACGGCTGCCTGTTTCATGTTTGGTTTGACCTGAAAGGATTTCTCCTGGGAAAAGTGGAGGGAGTGCCGTCTCCACCTCAGAGGAGGAATAACCAAGGCTAAATTGTCGAATTCAACTGCCGGATTCAACTGGTTGTGGTGGGTTTTCTTGGCTGTGTGGCCATGGTCTAGTGGACCACCAGACCACAGCCACACAGCCCGAAAAACCCACCACAACGAGGCTAAATTATTTTAAAGGGCTTTTGCAAACTGATCTACTCTTGTGGTGACTGAATTTGGAGTTGTAATGTTTTAATGTTTACAGCTTTAACAATATGTTTGGAAACCGCTCCAAGCATCCGTCAGAAATGCAGAATGCAGTATATCAATATTTAAATATAGGAGAGGCTGCTTTGACCGAGCCCAAATTTAGCAATGTGATTAGATGGTGATATGCTGAAGGGAACTTTCAGAGATGCTCTTAAAGGACTAGATGCTGTTGGTAAGGTGTCACTGTAAATACGTCTAAAATATATGTTGCAGAGGCATGGGGCAGCAAAGTATTTTGCCTTGTGTTTAACACACAGCAATAGTCAGGAATTACAGCTGCAAATCTTCACAGTCCTCATTGGCATACCTGGTCTAAAATGATTTTTTTTAGCACTCTAACATAAGGTGACCAGATTTTCACCTTTTTAAAAAGCCCGGAGGATCTTGCGCAGCGCCCGCCAGGAACACCTGCAACTTTTAGGGGAAGCTCCCTGTTTCCCGCCCTGTCACAGGCAGGAGAAAGGAAGGGGAAGCGCCCCAAACTGAATGAGAACAACCTTCAAAAGAATGGAGATTTAAAAAACCCAGCGGGACGCGGGACAAATTGCTTAAAAGCGGGACTGTCCCACCAAAAGCGGGACATCTGGTCACACTACTCTAACATAAAATGCACAGTAGATAGGATTTTCATCAAAGAGATGCCAATGGGGTGATCAAAACTACTCTGTCCCTGAAGAATCATGGCCAATGATAATTTTAATTTTTACTGGAAGTTCAGTCTTGTTTATTACTCTAGTCCTTTTTATCTCCAAGACTTGATGGCACCTTGACATTAAATTTATGATGACCAAAGAGAATAGCCTGCTCAGAAAAAAAAGGTCAAAGTGGGATGGGGATTAAAGGCCCACTTTTCCTATAACTTCCTTGCCTCCAGTTGCCAACCCAGTGGCCAAAACAGAATGTGGCAGAAGCAGAAGGTACAATAAAGGGACTTACTACCACGTTTCCCCCAAAATAAGACAGGGTCTTATATTAATTTTTGCACCAAAAGAAATACGGTAATATGGTACCTTCACAATTCATTAAGGCGGGTTTTCGGCAGCCCTGTTGCTTCCCCGTCACGTGTGATGCAAGCCGCATCCTCATTGGCAGGGAGCACCCTACTGGATCACACCATCCTAATCTGTTACTACTGGTAGGGCTTATTTTTGGAGTAGGGCTTATATTTTAAGTATCTTCCAAAAATCCTGAAAAATCATGATAGGGCTTATTTTCGGGGTAGGTCTTATTTTCGGGGAAACATGGTAGTAGAGGTGGCCATCACTGCTGACTAGATTTTTTTTCAGATACCGATATGGGAAGCACTTTGACTCAAACTGTGAATCTGGAAGTAATCCATGGAATTAGGCAATCTAACTTCACTTGATTTATGATACCCCCCATTAGTTTTGAAATTTGATAGAGCCTAGAATAGTTTGCTTTTGTGGACCAAATAGCAATGACTCTTCTGAATCTTCTGTTTGTGAACTCTGATGTCCAAAACTGATTGGGATGTCCTGAACAGAGCCACCTCTCACAGAGCAGACTGCTAACAATGGCTTGCTGTACCCCAGATACGGCAAGTCTTTTGAAAGAACTCAAAATGGCTTCTGGCATACCAAGGCCCTTGGATTTCTTCAGAGGCAAGCAATCCAGGGAAAGGAACCATGTTTTTATCCACTATGTGTAGCCGCTTAGATGCTGAGGCTCTCTTAACACAACACACATGTCTCAGGAATGGCTGGGAAAACCTCTAGTTAGTTTGTCACAACCAGACCCTTGGCCACTCACCACGAAGGAATACTTCTGCAGTTTGGTTTACTGGGAAAGATAAAATAATTCCCCCCTAATAGGTGAGTCCAAGCAACCACCAACCACAGTGGCATGGAATTCACTTGGAGCAGCAACTGGATGAGAGTGTGGCTGCAGCTAATTGGAGGGTAGAGAAAGGAGTTACCCCAGATGAGAGCAGCAAAGTATTCCTCCACTCTTTCGGAGCAGGATGAACCAGCTACATCACCTCCTGAGCAGTGAGGGGACTTGGGCGGAGGCGCAATTATGAGGAGGAGGACACAGCATGAGCGTAAAAACTTTAAAGACTGGTCAATGCTACTTCAGCATTTTCAGTTCCTGCAGTAGAAAAGTTCAGGGCGATCCAACTTGTGCCTATTGTCCACCGGTCCATGACTGACAGGCTACGTGACTGGGTTTCCAAGGAAAAAAGAATGCTTCCCTTGCACCCGATTACCAGGTGAGATTGTTTTGCATTCAGTCATCACGGAAACTGGCATTTGATCTTGCCCTTGACGATCAGTAGACTTGGAGCAGGGGGAGACAAAGAAAGCCCGTCCAACCTCCGGGTGCAGGACGGCAGCTAACGTCGCATGCTGTTGCAACTGCCTGCCGATTCGGAACTCCTGCTGCAGCTTCGCCGGCTGTTCCTTGCCCCTGAGCTATGGCTGCGGCTGCCGTTGCAGCTACTGCTGCTCCAGCTCCTGCTGCGGCCTGTCCTGTCACTAGAGATGCTGCGGCTGCGACTTGGAGAGAGACTGAAGTTGCTGCACCAAGAGGAATAGCTGCTTGTGCTGGTGGGGGATGAGGAGGAGGAAGGGCTGGGTCTGTAGTAGGGGATGGGGCGCTTCCGGGCACTACAGAGGGCAAAAGAAGAATGTGAAAGAGGCTAATGCGTTTCTCCAAATCATCTTCTGTGATTCAGTTTATTTATTTACAGTTGACAACCAGTAAAATAACAATTCATAAAAAGCCAAATTCCAAATCTATATATATAAAAACCTATCAGTGCGTTTTTCTGCTGACAGGTAATCTCCCAAACTACTGGACCGATTGCTTTGAAATTTTCACACAATGTCGCATTCGCGTGCAGCCAGGTTTTCATACTGTTTCCACACCTCCTGTTGTGTACATGTCACAACTGTGCCAGTTATTGTGCACATGCCACACCTGTGACAGTTGGAACCACAGTTCTGGTCTTCAACAGCGCCATCTGCTGGCCGTCAAAGCAACACCCTCTGATACAAGGGAATCAACCATGCCTTCCTTGAAAACCACTGCCTTATGGAGTGAAAGGAATGGGGCTTGGCATCTGGACATGAGCCACCCACCCTAGCAGAGGAAGGGAAAGGTGAGGGAGAGTCCGGGGGTTTGCTGGACCAAACGCTCTGACATTTGAACACAACGCAGCTCATGCCTCCCAGTGTTTTTTACGCTAGATAATTCACCTGCAAGGGAAGGGAGTGAAAGGGACAGGACCAGCCACCTGCACATGGCCCACCCACCCTAGCAGAGGAAGGGGAACGTTAGGGAGGGAACGGGTTGCCATGCAAGGGAATGGGAGAAGGGAGGGGAGCGAGGGGCCCCTTGCCCCTCCCCTCCCTTGCAAGCATTGTGCAATGACACATGTTCGAACCGTTTGCTTCCCCTTTTCTTTCTGTTCCACTTCACCAGACTCAGCCACAGCAACGCGTGACTGGGCCCGCTAGTTATTCATAAACAAAGAAGTTCGAAAGTTAAAATATAAAGTAAAACTTATTTTAACATTGTATTGTTGAAGGCTTTCACGGCCAGATTCAACTGGTTGTGGTGGGTTTTCCGGGCTGTGTGGCCGTGGTCTACAAGATCTACCAGACCACGGCCACACAGCCGGGAAAATCCACCACAACCAGTTATTTTAACATTCCTTTATAGGCATTAAGGGTCTCTTGGCCACCTGATCACCTGTATTTGTTTACTAAAACACAAAACTGGGCTACATCACTGGAAACTCTTTTGTCCTTACCCAACAGCAAAAAGTTCAGTTTCTATTTATTGTCTTTTCCAGCCCATTCAGTCAAAATGGGCCCCAAGATTTCTTCTCCAAGCTTGTCATATAGAGGGCACTTGAGCAACTTATGTTCAAGTGAATCGACTTCTCCCAAGGATCCTCTGTCGTCTACTGTGAATTCTGAAGCTTGAGCATTTGCTGCGCGCTCAGCAATTATTTGTTATTTGTGTTTTGCATCGTATGAGGTTTTAATATTGTTATTGTTTCATTAGTAACTGAATCGCAATTACAAAAAGGCATCTTTCCGATGGAATATTATATAGGTCCAGAATCAATATGTCCAAGAGTAGGTGTCTTTTTATCCACAATGGCTACTTACATATACCATTCTCTTTTCCTACTTTATCTGTACAATTCCAACTGGAACCAACATTTTTAATAAGCTGTTGTGAGGCTGCTGAAGTAGTAAATTTCTTTCAAAATCAATCTTTGCAGCGACTTGACATAACAATTTAACGGCACAACCATTTAACAATTTAAAATAATTGCGAAGGCTAAAAAAAGTCACATTTCCAATTGAATGCTAGTAATTGACAATGCCAGTTAACATTAACTATTTGAGACCAATATTCCTGAGGAGAAGCCCAGTCCTGCCTCTGGATTTCAGTATTTAAGCTATACTTGCTCAGAATGTCTGTCAGATAAAAGGTAGATTCGGTGTTGGTGCTTTAAATTACCTTGCAGATAGTTACTATGGGAGGGGTGGCCTAAAACTAATGCCATTCAGTGGCCCCTTTCGCAGGGGCCAATAAACGCGGGCTAACCACGGTATAAAACCCGCGTTGCGGGGGAACTTCGCATGGATCCCGCTCCTAATGCGAGTCTGCTCTGCGTTCCCCCTGCCCCCATGGTTTTCAAGAATTGCACAACCTCTAATTTTTTTTGTTTTAACATGGATTGCAGCCAAGGTCAAGTGAACGGCTGCCCCGGGAAGCACGTTACTTGGCCACGGTTTCCTCCCCCCCCCCCCCGCCAGTTCCTGCCTCTTTAATTAGTTTTCTTCATAAATTGACTAGTGTTTCTAAATACGTAGCTGGAGTGTTGTTATGAGGTGAATTGGGTCCATCATCTTTGGAGGCTACAGCTTGGCAACTGGCTGCCCATTTCCATTTTAAAGTGTTTTTTAGTTATTCCGGATCCTTAATTTTGATAAAAGCAGATTCTTTCAAATCCCAATGGTTTTAAGCTTTTCGATTCAAATGTTCCTCTCATTGGTTTAAGTCCTGACATGATTTAGGGACTTGGATCCAGTACAGCATTCATTAGAAAAAAATATCCAGTAGATGGATTATTTGAGTATAAGTTTTTATGCCTGCCGTGTTTGTTCTTCCTTATTTTTTGGAATTCCCCCCACCTAGATCACTGTCTTCTTTAGCCTTCTATTTGTCTGTCCCAAATTATTTTAGAGGTTTTTTTTATTAGCCCCTTCTGCACATGCAGAATAATGCACTTTCAATCCACTTTCAAGGCAGTTTGAAGCTGCACGGAATAGCAAAATCCATTTGCAAACCACTGTGAATGTGGACTGAAAGTGCATTATTCTGCATGTGCAGAAGGGACCATTGACTCAGTTAAATGAGCGGGCCACATTATGAGTGGTAGATTAACGAGAACCCATTTTTCTGAGCATTCATGTGACTGTTCTTTGGAGAAGATCAGTACATTGGAGCATATTTCATTGAACTGCCCCATGTTTGCGACTCTTAGAAACTGATTTTTAATGAACTATTTGGACAGCATTTCTTTTTTACCTCACTATAAAATAATCTCATACTTTTTATCTGATACTGTTGCTAATATTACTCTTGCTGTCACTATATTTTTACACTGTTTGGGCATAAAAGCTCACAGATGATGTTTATCAGAGGAGAGTACATGACTGATCAAAATTTTGATTAAGTGAGGTTTAATCAGATGAAAGGAAAGGAAAAGAAAAGGAAAAGGGGACAAGAAGGGGGAGCCTTTCGGCAGAAAGTCAGCAAATGGACCTCCTGTTCTCAGTCTTGCTCCCCCAGACAGGTGTTGAAGGATCTGGCTTGGAGCACAAAGAATGTCTGGCAGACTTTCCTCTTCACGCCCTCTCCATCAGCTGGCTCATGGGAAAAGGGAGGCTTGGATGGAGAAGTCCTTCCTACCTACTTTCGGCTCACCTCCAAGGCTACCTGTCAGCAAGTGGGGCTGGGCAAGGGTTTTGGATCTGAAAGAGTGATGACGTTTCAGATCTAGCCCCCCACCAAAGAAAACCTTTGCTGGTCAGCTAATCTGGGGAAGTTTAGTGATGGATTACACTGTATTAAGAATATAGCTGGGCTCAGGTAATCATTGATGCAACATCTTCCTTTCCTGGGAGCTCTCCAAAGTCCTGAAGAAGATGCACAGGAGTTGCAAGAAAGCATACCAGTTATATGAAACCTGCTACCTGTTTCTCATCGTTTGATTACTTTGGCTTGTGATTTGTCAACCCCCCCCCCCCCGCCCTCGTTTTGCATTCTGTGTGCCTGGTTAGAAAGGACTATGTCAGAGAGAAGTAAATTGTATTATGTCCATTTTAAATTGCTGCTGGCTCATCTTCTCTAGCCAGATGCATCCTGGATTAGTTTCAACTTTAGCATGCTCAAGAGATTACAAAGATGAATACTGAGTCCATCATATTTCTGTAAAATAAAGTGAGGAATATGTGGCAGTGTTTTTTCTCTAGGTATTATGGTAGACATTGGGAGGGGGTGGCAGATCTGGCAGGAAGGAAGAGTAGGTCAAGAGGCAGCTATGGTGAAGCACAGAAGTCAGAAATCCATGAGGCATGTACAGGGAAGCGAGGAGGCAAGAGGTCAATCAGACAGGCAGGAATCAGGAATCGGGCTCAACAGAACCAGCACAGTCTTCACACTATGGACAAGTTGGTTGGTCTGAAAGGTCCAGCCTAGCGGCAATATCTGACTACCACAGCCTAGATTTTATTGGACCCTTCAGTCAACTGATCTTAGCAGCGCTCATTGGAACTTCCTAGGAAAGGTGTGCTTTCTCAGTTGGCTGTCTTGAAAGTGGAGCTTTGTGGTGCAGAAGAGATTGGCCCAGCAGTACTTCCCTGAAGCCAGGCTTCTGGAGCTGCAGGCCCCAGATATTGCCAACTCCATTGCTGATATAAACTGTAATATGTTCTGAGTGAAGAATAAGTCTTCAGTCTGTGATTTTGTGGCAGCTTTCTCCATCTAAGTGTGCTATCCATTTCAGATTTGAGGGAAACTTCCAAGAGAAGAGATTACAAGTAGAGGAACCTAATACCACCTGAATAGCAAACCAAAAAAGGGGGGAAAGATGCAAGGTGACTTGTGACAGCTTTATTGTCATATGCAGCCCCTACGCTTTTTGCCACTTAAGCTTCATCAAGGGGATTAGAGTTCTTTTTGATTAACCTTTCCGCAGCAGTTGAGTTTTTCTATTGATAGAGGCTGTACATGACAATAAAGTCACCTTGTGCCTATTCCCTCTTTTTGGTTTGCTGACGCATTGCTTGGTATAGCCCTATTTTTCTTCTTTTTTGGAATTACCACCTGAACAAATCATTTGAATTCACTTTCCATTATCACAAATACTGATAGCAGAAATTGTTATTGCAGATTAGTTTACATTGATTGACATGAGTGTGAGGGTGTGATCGAGAACCATGTGGTTCTGAATGTTTGTGTACAGTTGTAATGAGCCTATCTCTAAAGGGTTTTTAGGTCTACAAAGTCACAGAAATGGGCAACTAAAACAATCTAGTAATGGAACGCCTTCCCTCCAAGAAAAGGCAATTAAAAGCACATTTGATGCTCTTTGGTTTACAAAACAAAAAGGTTAATGGGAGACAGGACAGAAATGCAAACCAAAGATAGCCAGATCTCTCCCCCCCCCCCCCTTTGCTCATATTATTAGAGTTTAGGAGTCACATAATTAAACCAGTGGACAGTAAATTCAGGACAGCCAAAACAGAGTATTTCATACAGTGCATAATTATCTGACAGAATGCAGGCTAATGGCTTAGATAGTTTTAAATGGAGATACTGTACAAATTCATGAAAGGCCTTCAGACACTGCTCTAGTCTGATTCATTATAAGAACATCTTTATGTTCTTAACTTATTGAGCAGGGCCTCCTCACCTTGTTATGCGCCGTGCTTCCAGGTGGCTAGGAGAATCTCTTCTACGCTTCCTCATGGGAGAATAAGACTGTTTGCGACGTCGGCGGTCATGATGCCGGTCAGACTCCTTCCCGCTGGAACCGTATCTGTGATCTCGTTCACGATCCCTAAGAAATGATAATTCCAGACAGGGCCATCATTTGCCTCACTCTCGTTCAGCTGTATGACCTGTCCTCTTCTCTGAGAGTATCTCTATAAACACTCTTTCTGCAACACCAAGTATCAAATCAGGTCTTCTTACAGTAATCCCACTGCAAGCAAAGTCTTTGTAGCCCCATCGCTGTGTGATAATCTCTCTCTGGAACTGTTTTGCTTTTGTACGAGAATATTTATAAATCTTTCTGTTCTTACTGGATGGCTGGAATGTATATTGAGTATTCTTTTTTACTGGTGTTGGCATTTCTAAAAAAACATGTCGAACAGCTAGTAATTTTTCATGATGACCCACATTCTCAGAAATTATTCCCAGAATTATTCATTGGAATTTCCATGTCTAGATTCTCTGCACACCAATAGCTGTGGGACAAATAGCCAGGGAAAACTATCGCCTTCATTCCCTCTCTGTGCCTAATGGGTCACTGTGAGAAGCAGGATCTAGATTACATATGCGATGCCTTAGACTTTTTGTTTGCACTGTTTTCTAATTCTGTAATCCTAGTATTGTTGCATTGTTTACTGGATGTATTATGCTGTCTAATTGAATTGCCTTATATCTTGTACTCCTCCTTGAGTCCCAGTGAGAAAGGCGGGCTAATAAACAAAGCACATGAGTAAATATATAGACCTTTGGTCTGATTAATTTTATAAATATATACAGAGCTGGGATTATTCCCTGAGCAAAGTCCCTGAAGCAAAATGGTTCATCAAAACCAATAAAATGTATTGTATAAACTTCCTGCGTGTCAGATATTCAGTCTTTGGGGAACCTTTCTATGTCTGGTTGTGGTGGGTTTTCCGGGCTGTGTGGCCATGGTCTGGTGGATCTTTTTCCTAACATTTCGCCTGCATCTGTGGCTGGCATCGTCAGAGGTGTATCACAGAGGGAAGTCTGTTATACTTTTTCTACGTCTATTTCTCTGGGATTTTTTTAAGGAGCACATTTAGTTCATGTGGAGCACTGGGACTGAGGATATTACCTAGATTACTCTTTTCCATGGTTGCATATTTTTCATAGCACACAAGCTGTTTGGGGAAGGTTTGCCTCCTATAATTGATCTTCTCACTGAAGGACACTGGCAACCTTCCAAAGAACCCCACACTCTCAGGAAAACAGTCTGAAAACTGGGCCACTTTTAGTATCATTTTAGCAATCATTGCAGACTCACAGGAGATTAATTTAGATGAGAGGCATATGGACAGCAACACTTCCATCCCTGAATATTCACTAACTGACCCACCCCCAATACATTTAGTAGCTCTATAAAGGGGAGAAAAGAGGTTATATCAGTATACAGAGCCCAGTTCGGATTAGCAAACCATGAGTTAGTAGAAGGGTGAAGTCCTGCTCTCCCTTCCCTATACAGCCTTGATCCAAACTGAGCCCTTGTGTGGTTGTTATTGTATTTTAAAAGGAGCAGGGAAGATTCAGTCTAGGATCTCTCAGTGTCTTATCTATTTTGTCAGAACACTCTAACCATCTTGCAGTGACAACATGGGGATAAGATGCAGCCTATAGAAGCCATACCTGCCAGGGCTGTATCGAGAATAGCTGGGGCTTCGGCGTGTTCTTGAGCTCCGGCTTCCTGAACTTCTCTTGCATGACTTGGATGAATAGCTGGGGGAACGTGAAGAGGATCTAAAATAGGTAAGAAGCATGAGACTATAGGAAATGGGCAGAAGAAAAGGACTGCAGATATTGGAGACCCAACTGCAGATATTGGGAACCGGATGTTAGGGTCATTTACATACATCAATCAGAGGCGTAACAAGGGGGAAAAGTGCTGGGTGCACGAATGTGTCTTCTGCCCCTGTCCCACCCCGGAACTCCCCTGTCCCACCCAGAACGCCATGCCCCCGCCACACCCCCAGAGGGGCACACACCCGGTGTGTTGCGCCTCCCCCCCGGAGCTACGCCTCTGACATCAATATGTGTGATTTACCCTCTTTGAGTCCCTTCTTGGGGTTACAGTTAGTGGTGCTGCAATCTTCACAAATGTGTTAAAAATATATCAAGACTATCCTGCTTGTATCACCAGTTTTCTTCCTGGAGAAGAACATCCCATGCGCTTGCATTGATGTGAACATCAGTCCTTAATCCATAATTTAATACAAACAGCATTTCAGATGGTTTTCTTTTTGTACTGTTGGCGGCATTTGGCATGTGTGAAGGTATTGGTTTAACATCTACCAAGTAATTGCTATTGGTGCATGCTCAAATGTTGTTGAATTGGGTATTTCTGAGGATCGTGAACGAGTCTTGCATAGTTTAAAATGAAATATATTTCCAGGGAAAGTACTTCTTTTTGTACTCGCACAATCAGCGGCATTCATCACATTGCCACATTCTCAAAACCTACTAGATCAAACCAAAATTCCCAAATGGCAGCACTAGAACTTAAAAAATTATTTGTAATTCAATTTAGAACTCCCAGGTGGCAGCGCAAGAATCATTTGTAACCTCAGTTCAGAACTCTCAATGAACACGCTTGGCTTTGAGACACAAATGAGCATGTCTGGAATACTTTAAAAAGCCACACAGCTTTCTTCTTCATCTCAGAAGCACGAAGACAACAAAGGAAAGCATTTCTTTGGTAAGTTAATTTTTTTGAAGGGTGGTAGAGGAGCAATCAATGCAGAATGTGGAGGCCCGGACATTTGCAGAAAATGTTATGCCGCTTTGAGTACTGTGTAAAATTTACTTGTTTAAACTATTTACTTAGAAAAGCCTTTATCAACTTTCTGCAATGAACTCCAGGTCGCTTAAAAAGTGGATATTTGTTTCAGGCATTCAAGGTTGCAGCTCACAAACTGGATCGTGCTGCCATTTCGGGATAACAAAGATTGGACATCACGAACTAGAGCACAGACTACTGCTTCACTATGCATTCTCTGTAGATCAGCACACAGAAGTAATTTCTTCCCTTTTATCCTTTACCAGCACTTTTCTTTTCTGTGCAGTGTTATAATTCCTGCCCTGTTTTAATTTTGCCACCAGGTATTACTTCAGCACTGCTGATACAGCGAAAAGCACTGCAGCAGCCCCCAGTAGTAGAACAAAGTATTTGCTCAAAGAGCTGACCCTTGAAAATGGCCAGTCCTTCCTTCAGTCTCGATGGTCAAAAGGAAGAACCCATTCCACTTCTGCGGGGAGAGAAAACCCTAAATGTATACAAGCAACCGACCAACTTGGAGAAAAGTTTAAAAAAAAGTTACCCATAGAAGTGAAACCACAGGAAAGCATTTGTGGTATTTTCATTGAATTGTAACACAAATGATGGGAAAGCCTCGTGTAACACACATCAGGGGAATAAACAAAATTATTCCATGATCCTGTAAATCAGGGGTGGCCAACCTATGGTGCTCCAGATGTTCATGGACTACAATTCCCATCAGTCCCAGCCAGCATTGTCAATTGGACATGCTGGCAGGGGCTGATGGGAATTGTAGTCCACGAACATCTGGAGCACCATAGGCTGGCCACTCCTAATGTAAATTCATCTTTAGCCGGTGTGTTTTGGGGGCTTCCTGGCGGTTTTTTCCTGACCTGCCTGACAGGATTTTGGAAACAGGTAGTCCTGTTATTAACCCAAAAGTCCTAAGGCTCACCTTGTCCCTGAGGAGCAGGATCGGCTTGACTTGTGATGCAATAAATGGGAATGGCTGGACTCTGGCGATGATCTGCTGGTGGAGGACTTGTTTTGGACGGATGACCTAAGCGGTGAGCTGGGAAAAGGGGTGGAGTCTGGGCTGTGTTTCTTCTTCTCTGAATGTCTAATAGACTGCAGTGGCCATCTTCTGAAAAGAGACATTTCCCATCCAGGAATGTTATATAGGGCACTGTTGCACAAAACTCTGCTGGCTTTAGCCTAGGATTAAATCCTATTCCAAGTGAAGACCTGAACACAGATGCCAAGGAATAGCTGTCAGGGAGCTCAGGGGGGAAATTATGTCTATGATCCTGGATTTCTCTCCATAAAGGAGTCAAAAATGCAACCCAATACTGAAAAAACCCTCTTGTTTTTGATCTTGAACCACAGTCCATTAGAAGTGACTCCATATGTAGGCCAGAACTTACCATGAGATTCCCCCAAAGCATCATGACTTCCAGCACTATCTTGAAAAATCCACCAAAACAGCCATCAGAAAACACACATCTTAACTCCCCTTTAATTTTTTCACACAGTAGGGTAGGAAAGAGGATATAAGTGTTTGGTTCAGCTTGGAACTGGCTAAAGCAAGTTGTCAGCTATCTTGGAGCTGTCCTTGGTCCTGGAGAGCCCATCTCTGACCCTGTTTCTTATTTGGTCAAAGTTTGGTGCTTGGCCTCTTTTAAGATGCTTTTCTGCCCTGGCTGACTACCTCCTGTTGAGTGTGCTCAGCCCAGGACTCTTGCAGATTACAACCTTCTAAAGCTGCGATAGTGTCACTTGAAATTTTGTACAGGGGTCCAGCTTTCTTGATGGCTTTTGAACCACGTTGTTATATAGCTTCCCAATCATGCAAAAACTCAAGAGTTGCCAGTCTCAGTACAGCACAATTGACACCTTCAGTTTTCAGTGGCATGCAGCAGTTCGGGTAACAACCAATGCCAGGAAAATGGGGCATTCCTCCTAGAGAGAAGCGATCATTGATCTCTTCATCATTGTCCTGCCACTGAAATGGCAACTTTCCAGTGAGAACAGGAAGTGAGGGTTGAGTAACTCTTCTTTTTTCTTATCTCTATAGCTTAATCTCTCTGATATCATGACCCCCAGACTATGGAGAGCAGATTTTTGGCAGCAGCTGAAGTGACCACCAACTATCTCACAGTAGCAATGGGGATGCAGAAACAAGGACAAGTGTATGGAACCATAAGGTATGGCTCTGCCTCTAAACCAGGGGTCTGCAACCTGCGGCTCTCCAGATGTTGATGGACTACAATTCCCATCAGCCCCTGCCAGCATGGCCAATTGGATATGCTGGCAGGGGCAGATGGGATTTGTAGTCCATGACACACTTAACAGAGAAGGCTCCCTGGAAGGAGGGATCTGTTACCAGAGTCATGTTCAGTCAAGCAGCTCAAAGGAGAACCAAAAGAACCTCCAACTAGCTTTCATCACCATTCTTTCTAGAAAACAACTACTCTGTTGAATGCAAATCTGAGAACATTCCTCTCCTTTGAAGTGCAGGAACATTATTCTCCCATTCCCATCCCATGTCTCCCCTTTAGGCATTTATAAGCCAATGTCAGCAGCTTCCTCCAGAGCAGAGTAATGCGTAGGGCAGCTCTAATGCTAAGGGCAATCGCCTTTTTTAAAAAAATAACTTTTTGATTTGATTTTAAAACAAATGTTCACAGTTTAGCTCCACACAATTACAGCTCTCAGCAGGAACAAAACGAAATGAACAAACAAACAGAACCTGTAGCAAAGCCGAAGAAAAGAGCATGGAGAGAGGAGAAGAAAGAAATGCAAAGAAATAGGAGGGGGACAAGAACACTTTCCACTGAGTGATCGCTCTCTTGGGGAAAGATGTGACAAATATACTTGCAGTCTGCCACTAGAGAAAAGGGGGTGCAGAAACACAAAGGAAGAAGGCCTTCATTTACAAAGGGAAAAAAAGAATACAAGTTTACTCCTCATTAGCTTTTCCTACTGAATTCACTTTGTTTGCTTATTGAAAGAACATAAACAACCATGAAATGAGTGCATATTACAGATTCCTCCATTTTATCTTCGAGTATGTTTATTTTATAATGGGACAAGGGAAGGGGAGGGGGGCTGGCAATTGGTCAAGACCCACCACCATGAGGGGAGGGGGAAGGAGGGGTTAGGGAGGAGAATGACCAGCATCTGGTTGTGGCCCACCTGCCCTGGGGGAGGGGAGGGGAGGGAAGGAGGTCCACGAGGAATCGGGGGAAGGACATTTTGGAAATCCTCTATCCCAAACTGCCAAGATTTTGTATGCTTTCAGGGATTTGGTTAGGCTAATTGCCTTTTTCTGCTCTTCTCCAGAACAGATCCTTAACTGTCTCAACATCTGGAGCATACTCAGCCCATCTGGAGCATACTCAGCCCATAGGTCATTTTGTGGACCAAGCTCCCCACCTTGATTTCTCTCTCTCTCTTGTTCTCTCTTTTTTAAAATATACCCAAGTATGTGTGATACCCCGACCCTGTTTGCAAATGGCCTGCTATGGGGTTATTTATTATCCAAACATGGGCCAGTCATTTTGCCAGGGATGGGCTCATGTGGTTTCCCCATTGCTCTTGTGGCTGCTAGAAAAAGCTAAGTTGTCCAGCTGTCCACTTAGTCCATGAGTCTGGGCAATTCCAACACATCCTACTGCATTGTACTAAACATAAAGCCAGGAGAAGACAATACATAGAACCCCATATTAATAGCCTTCCACCTACTTTAGATTTAGGAATGACTAGACTGCTTCTAAATGATGCTAGTAAAAGATGGACCAATGATATTGCTGGATTCCTTGTTTCAGTTTTGCCTGTTGTATTTTAACTGAGCTCTTGATGTAAAATTTTACTGATGCCATTAAAGGGGTGTGTGTGTGTGTGTGTGTGTGTGTGTGTGTGTGTGTGTGTGTGTGTGTGTGTGTGTGTGTGTGTGTGTGTGTGTGAGAGAGAGAGAGAGAGAGAGAGAGAGAGAGAGAGAGAGAGTGAGTCTGGGCCATCACTTTGCCTTTGATTACTGACCTTTGATCGTTTGCGTGAGCCTGCGGAGATGGATGTGGGTCTTCAAAAGTTGTTCCCTTAGTACGAGAGAAGCCGCTGGTGAAGGAGTTTCCTGAATCGGAGCTGCTGTCACTGCTGACCTTCTCAGAAGAGAAGGTCTGGCCCAAGCCATCATGGACTGGACAGCTTGCTTCCTGGCTGCCCTTGGACCTGGATGAGCTTGTCTGAGTAGACGGAGGGGAAGAAGTATCATTTCCTGAGTCATATTCATACCGTTCTCCGTTTAGCTTCTGTCTGGCTAGCTTGCCAAGCTGACCTTCTGCTTTTTTAAAGAGGACAGCAGAAGACCCAGACTTTGAAATCTGCAAGCAAAAGAGCCATTTGCCAATGTTTAAATAGATTTTAAACAAAAGGAATGTATTAGTTTTGTCAATTATACAGATACATAGTTTTTTCCAAATAAACCCTTTTTTACCATCATGATGCACAGTCTGTAACCAAAGGAAAGTAAGAAAGAAAGTAAGAAAGAAAGAAAGAAAGGTAGGAGGAAAGAAAGAAGAAAGGAAGGAAACAAAGAAGTCAGAACTAAAAGCACATCTCCCTGAAAGAAAACCACAGAAAGAAGAAATGACTTTTTTTCCCCCGGATATAACTGGAAGATTTTAAGGCATCATGCAAAGAGTATTAAGCATGCGATCCATGTTGAATGAAAGATTTTAAAAGAGATATAAATAAAAAGGACCCAAAATCAAAACTTTTTCCTTAAACGAAAAAAGGTCAAAAAATCAAATATGTGGCGCTTCAAAGAAAAGATGACATTTGCCTTAGAAATCAAACAAAGTGGGAAAAAATCCAGTGAGCATGAGTCAGCCAAAGTTAAGCACTCATACATCCCATGGATTGTAAAGGGAGAGACTTAAGCAACCTGCTTAAATTCTTTCCTATGCCGAAACTGACAAAGCTTCATGTCGCAAGCACACACTGGACTCAATTAGACAAACTCGTAAAAATTTGTGAGCAGATCTTCCAACATCTTTTAAAATGATTAAATAGCAGATCTGGATTGGGGCTACAGTGCAGGAGAAGCAATGAAACCTTCCTCTAACTCCATTTTCCCAATACAAATCAGCCTCTTTGAGCTATTATTAGCCTTGGTAGCCATACATTCTTGTCTTTTTTCCCTAATGGGGAAAATACTGTTCAAATATTGTTCCAATTGTTCCACCAGATATTTTTATTGGGGAAATTGTACAGGGGAAGAATTAAGGTCACCCTCCCACTCAATTGCAGTCCCATTTCATACTTAACCTTAAAAAAATACATTAGTCGATCTAACGTTGGATCTCCCACGTTTCGTTCAGTTATGGCCTACAGAGTAGTATGTTCAATTAAACTCAGTGGAGGCTAGTTTCCAAGTATGCATGCATTGATTTGGGCTCTGTAAAGGGTTCACTTTGGCTGGATCATGCCCTATACAATCACCTCTCATTTGGTTTTTTTAAAAAATGTGCCCTCAGTAAGGATACAGGATGGCTAAATCCACAAATAAACAAAAAAAATGTATATTTAGGTATGAAGGAAAGGAAAAAAAACTAGCAAACAACTGTGATCATTAGAAATTGTAACTGAATAAAAAAGAGAAAAGGAAAACCAAAAAAGGAAAAAAGGAAAGGAAAAAAATCTCCCTCTAGAGAAAAGGTAGACATGTATTGCTTTGTGCGTTTTTTTCCCCTTGTAGAAGGTATTTCTAATATTTTTGAGTGACCTCTAAGAAATGCCCTAGCATCTTGCGGTTAGCATCCACTTACCAATCAAGAATTCCTCCTTTAGTAGGGTAAGGTGTAAGAAAAAGGGAAGAGCGGGCAATGTAAGTCCAACATTAGAGTCTCAAATGACAAGAGAAAAAAAAACATAAAACCCTCTCTCTTCAATCCACAGTGCCAATCAAGTGTTTGATTCCTTTGATTGTAATGCTTTGTCATTGTTTTAAAATCATCACTTCCAAGTTAATTCTTTTACGGGTTTTTTTCCTCCTAATTTTTTAATATCTGGGCTTAAAAGGTACCAGTTCAACTCATCACCTTGGATTTTTTTATGCGGGCCCACAGAGCATACAAAAATTAAAAATACTTCTTGGAGAGAGGTGATCAAAAGGAAGGTTTTTTTCCTGGGCTACATGTTAGAGTAAGAGTTCAGGGGAACCCTGGATCTTGGCTTTCATGTTACAAACACTTTAGACCCCAGTATAACCAGATCCCGTTAGAGAGGGATCCTGGGTTCTATATGAGTTCAGAATTATCCCTCCCCACCCCATGTTACAAGATCTAGCAAAACATTCTGGCTCTCACACATTATCTCCAATTCACACAGAGGTCACATTCTGTATGTGGCCGCTATATATTCCCAGGATGATACCAGCACCCATACATGCCGAGTCACTTCTAAGATATGCCTCTACTCATTAATCTCTGATTTTAGACTAATATGTATTCTGGAGAAGCTTTTCGATTTCTCTGTTACATGTGCTGTTAGGGCATTAATGGTGCAATATGCCCATGTGTTATGTAAGATCATGAACATACCTGTTCCCCTGTCACCCCCCTCCCCCCAAAAAAATCCCAGTCTGGACAAAGTCCAGCAACAAACATGAGAGATTATAGAGTTACTATGATAGGAGGAATTGTGAATCAGATTCTACTTCATCAAGTGTATGAAGCATTATTCATGATTGCCATATACCTACACACAAACTGGGCACCTGCAAGGAACCTCAGGAGAGGGAAGCAATATGGAAATCCTTCCAAATCATCCTCCCACCCAGGATTCTCCAAGCTCTCAGAAAGTTGAGCAGGCTTTAACTGACACTTTGCACTTTTAATATTTCATCCCTTTTGGAGAATTGTCAGACCTCATCAGCCAATATGGTGCAATGGTTAGAGCCCTGAACTAGGATGTGAAAGACACAGGTTCAAATCCCTAGACTACCTTGGAGAACCTCCATTGTTACTACGAAAATAAAATTGAGAAGAGAGCATGGTGTGAGCTGCTTTGGGTCTCCGTTGCAGAGGATGGTGGGATATAAATGAAATAAATAAATCTACCAGGGTTTTTTTAAAGAGGGTTTTTATTTTATTTTAAAAGGGGTTTTATTATTGAAGGCTTTCACGGCTAGACTCAGCTGTTGTGGGCTTTCTGGGCCGTGTGGCCGTGGTCTGGTAGATCTTGTTCACTTCTCTCTGATACACCTCTAAAGATGCCAGCCACAGATGCAGGCAAAACATTAGGAACAAGATCTACCAAACCACGGCCACACAGCCCGGAAAACCTACCACAACTGGTTTTTAAAGGGTTTCCCTTTTTCTTTTCAAATCATATTTTTCTGCATACAGGGGTAGTTTCCTACACATGAAGAGCCTCCTATCTTGTCTGTGCCTGACTCTGTTATGCAAGACCAGTTGTTCACATAAGGGACAGCTACTTTACTAGTAGGTGACGTGTGTGGGAAACATGGAAAGGAAAATGCTGGAGCCCAATCTCCTTGCAAGAGATAATGGGTCGGATCCTATGGATCTGTTCTGTTAACAGAGATACTTTCACAAGGGAAGCTCCTTATGCTGGAGGAGATCACCTTAATTAGCTGAACAGAGTTGTAGGACCTACAATGTGCAACATTTCGATGCAAAACTCAAATGTACAAGGACATAGTGGCCCATTTACAACAGCAGTGACTGCTAGGAAGGCTGGGTTACCGATAAGAGCTGTTGTGATACTTACCTTGTGTACAACAGAGCTTTGTACAGAAATAACCCAGACAGGGTCACTTGTTTTTCAATAGCCTTTTGGCTCACCATTTTCCCCTTTTACATTTCTTGTTCACCATTCTATGCTAACACGAACCCCAACAGCAAAGTCAAGTTGGACTTGCATATCTGCTAAATGACAATCTTCCACACATCTGATAATGGGGGCTCTAGTTTTTGCCAGAACAAATCTGCTAGTATTTCAAACATTCACTTTGTTATTGATGTTACAGATAATGTAGCACACTTCCCCCAAATGTGTTCCAACTGATTCCTGCTGAAATTAATGAGATTGATCAGTCCTAGATAAACACCATCCCATTGCTTCAACTGGGATATAAGAACATCTAAGAAAAGCTAGATTGTTCCTTCTTTGTATGGTGAGGTCCCAAATCAGGTCCCAAATCAATAGCAGCATGTCTTCTGTGATTCAGTGCAAACACGGGGATTTTTTTTTCAAAAAAACCCATAGTATTTGACATTAGGTGATGAGTTCACCCCCAGCCAAATATCTGGCTCTTAGGAAAATATTGGAACCTAAAAGTAAACTCTGTAATATTCCAAGGTTTCATATCCTTGCGTAGCTGCAGCAGAATGTATTATACAAAACAAATACACCCTTTTGTTTGACGTGCAGAGCGCAGGAGCTATCCATGGTGTCAATCCATTAGGAAAGAAAAAAAAAATCCAAAAAATACCAGAAAAATCCAAAAGTACCAGTAGGATAATATCTTCGACTAAGCCCAACTAAAGCAACCCAAACTAATGAGCAAGCTTTCTAAGAGGGAATAGAGAAAAAGACAAGAAGGAAGCAATTGCTGTACCTTCTTTTCTGAGGGTGGTCTTGTTGATAGGGACCAGAGGAAGAGAACAAACAAATTGGCAGAGACAGGATGGTGGTCCCATTCTGGGAAAGTCGCCAGTACAGAGATCTTGCTCAAATCCTCTGGCCCAGGAAAAAACCCTGAAGCTTGCACTACCTGGACTACCCTGCACCTGCTTTCAACTGTTCTACAGCTGCTTCTAAAATGAATGTAAGCAATGAGTTGGTAAGCACAGACAGAGTGGCACAGAGAATCAGACTAGAACAAGAGCAATCTGGGTTCAAATCCTCACTATGCCATGAAGCTCTCTGGATGATTAAGTGGTGACGGTGTAGTGGTGAAGAGCAGGTGCACTCTAACCTGGAGGAATTGGGTTTGATTCCCCGCTCTGCCGCTTGAGCTGTGGAGGCTTATTTGGGAAATTCAAATTAGCCTGTACGTTCCAACCCACGCCAGCTGGGTGACCTTGGGCTAGTCACAGTTCTTCTGAGCTCTCTCAGCCCCACCTACCTCACAGGGTGTTTGCTGGGGGGAAGGGAAAGGAGTTTGTAAGCCCCTTTGAGTCTCCTATAGGAGAGAAAGGGGGATATAAATCCAATTCTTCTTCTTCTTCCAAAGCCAATCACATACTCAGCCTAACCTACCTATGAACGAGGGGAGAACCCTGGAGGAAGGGGAGATAAAAAGCATAACAGATAGACAGAAGTCAACATTGAGGGATGCTGCTAAGTCCCAATAGTCTGCCCCAGCCTGAACCTGTATCAGTTTAAGATTAATGAACACCTGCTATGTAGTGTGATGGCTGCCCCCAGTACTGCATTGCTATGCTTCTGCTTTACATTGCTTCCTTCCTTGCTTCCTTTCTGCCTGCCTGTGTCATGTACTGGTTAATAGCAGGTAGACTCTAATCTGGAGAAGCAGGTTTGATTTCCCACTCTTCCACATGAGCGGCAAAGTCTTATCTGGTGGACTGGATTTGTTTCCCAGCTTCTACACATGAAGCCTGCTGGGTAACCTGGGGTCATCACAGGTCTTTGGAACTCTCCCAACCCCACCTACCTCACAAAGTGTCGGTGGTGGGGAGAGGAAAGGAAAGGAAATTGTAAGCCCCTTTGAGTTTCCTTCCTTCCGCCTATTGATTCTTCTGGCTATGACAATTTCTAGTGACAAGAGTTTTTAACTGGTCAGCAGGCAGTGTGAACTTTTCAGTACAAAAACAAATTCATTCCTCTAACTGATTTAAATGTGTTAAGTTCATTGGGACTGCACGTCTTCTTCTAACACCACTTACATTTTGTCGCAGTTTTAGTAGAAAATGGGAAAACCTTGCTCCTCTGCGTTTTTACTGGGTGGGGGTGGGGCACACGAGACATATAATAACCCCTGGGTTTTGTTTAGATGAAGTACACTGATGAGGGAATAAATTCCACTGTGGGGAAACATCTGATTAAACACGGTTCAGAAGAGGCTGTTATTATCGAGTTTTGTTTAGGTCAAAACATTTTACTGAGCCAGAGGGAAAGGGGAGGGGGCGGAGCGGAAGACTTCCACTTACACCTCAGGCTTTAATTTCCACTAAATGCTTAGCTCAAGAGGCCATCTACTCTAATAGGTACGAAAGTATAATCGTAACCTGTTTTCCAATTAAGCTAAACAGGTCCCATTTACTGTGTTTCAAAATGGCCCCTTGGAGAGAGATGGATATCAATTTTCTGAACCATATGGAACTGGCAATCTTACAACACACTCAAAAACACTCCTGGGGCGGGGGGAGGATATTTTTTTTAATGCTCTCACTTCAAAGTTAAATCCCTCTGCCCTGGAGGAGATTCCTGACACTAGAACAAGCAGAGACCTGAGCAGAAAAAAAACAAGTGTGAACATCTGCATATGCAGTGCTTTCTCTGTGTCCATTCGCTCATATTCTTACCTATTCAAATTCACCTGCACACATATACACACCACATGTGCACATCAATATTTCCACTCCATCGATGCACTGCACTCTTTTTCAGTTAGTCTCACTATTGACTAAAATGTGGATAATGCTGCATATCCCCTACTCTATCCCCCAACCTGCTGACCTTAAAAAACTGAGAAACTTCTGAGAAGTTTGAATGTTCATGAACATTCTATGCCTGCTCAATACATATATATATATATATGCAAAATCCTATGCAAACAATACATTTAAATGTTATTTAAAAACACAACATTAAGAAATAACCCTTATTTATCTACAGCCACTGAATACTTTCCCAAGCATAGAAGTCTAATGTAATTACAATGGTCAGGTGTTGCTAAACCTCAGCCCCAGAGATGGGTATGTTCCTGTGCACATCATTTGTATACACACTTAAAACCGTAGAAATGGTGGTAGATTTCAGGAGAAACCCTCCCATCCTACCTCCTCTCACAATACTAGACAACACAGTATCAATAGTAGAGACCTTTAAATTTCTAGGCTCCATCATATCTCATGACCTAAAATGGTCACCTAATATCAAAAATGTCATCAAAAAAGCACAACAAAGAATGTTCTTTCTGCGCCAACTCAGGAAGCTCAAACTGCCCAAGGAGCTGCTGATACAGTTCTACAGAGGAATCATTGAGTCTGTCATCTGCACCTCTATAACTGTGTGGTTTGGTTCTGCAACCCAACAAGATCGACACAGACTTCAGAGAATAATCAGAACTGCAGAAAACAATTGCTGCTAACCTGCCTTCCATTGAGGACCTGTATACTGCACGGGTCAAAAAAAGGGCTGTGAAAATATTTACTGACCCCTCGCATCCTGGACATAAACTGTTTCAACTCTTACCCTCTAAACGTCGCTACAGAGCACTGCACACCAAGACAACTAGACATAAGAACAGTTTTTTCCCGAATGCCATCACTCTGTTAAACAAATAATTCCCTCGATAATGTTAAACTATTTATTATATACTTATTATATAATTACTGCACTACTTTTTTCATCATTCCTATTACCCATCTCCTCCCACTTATGACTGTATGACTATAGCCTGTGCTGACATTTTATTTTATTTTATTTTATTTTATGATTTTACATTTTATGTTTTCATTACTACTGATTGTTTCCTGATTGCTTACTAGACCTATATGACAATCATTAAGTGCTGTACCTTATGATTAAGTGCTGTACCTTATGATTCTTGACAAATGTATTTTTCTTTTATGTACACTGAGAGCATATGCACTGGAGACAAATTCCTTGTGTGTCCAATCACACTTGGCCAATAAAGATTCTATTCTATTCTATTCTATTCTGCACATGGGGCACTTAGAAATGAGCTTATCTGACTGACATTAATTTCTACCAGAAGCCATGTTCTGAATGGGGTAAGAACTGAAAGGCTTCCTCCACCAGATTCACCCTCTCATGAGCCAAGGTGTAAGGCAGCAAAAACCTCCTTAAACCCCTCCTATCCGGTGTGAAGGTCTTGGCTACTCCTCTTCGTATTTTACACCTCAGCTGCTCACTTCAAATATACAGGCAAAGTATTAATCAGCGTGTGTTTCTTTGGTTGGTAGGCTCTTTGGTGGGTTAAGGGCTTTAGCAGATGCTGATTTTTCATCTATCATTCAAGAAACAGGCAAATAGGAATAGCAAAAGAGCATAAGGAGAGAACTCTGCTCTTCACCTGGGAGAAAGGAGTTAAAAATGTTTTTGCCTCTGTCTTGAATCAAGCTGTAGAAAGGAGGTAAGGTTCATCAGAAACAATCTGTGCAGCATGGGGGGGGGGGGCACGATGAATGGCAAATGGGAAACACATGGGGTCAGATTAATCCACCCAGCTCTCAGCAGGAGGTAGAGTTCTTTAGCTCTTTAAGGTATGAAGGGAAGATTGCCAGACTTCTTTGCCTCTGCCTTTCTCAGTAACTTAACATGTGGAAATGAAGCTTTTTCTGACAGACAGAGATTGACAGTGAATGCAGTAGGTGACCGATTCCTACGAACTTGGCTTCAATTAAAGCCATCGGAGAAGGGACAATAAAAAAGGTGGCCAGTCAACACGAAGGGTTCAAGCCACCTAAACTTTGAAGGACCCTAGACTTGCGCTCCCTAGCAGCTTAAGCCAAACAGTATTCTTTTTTTCCAAAATTAACTCCTAATTAGTGCCTTTGCAAGCAAGCTCAGCAGGAGGTGTCTGAATGAGATTTTACAAAGGATGACATGTTATTACTTAAATCTGAATGTTCATCCTCTGAGCACGGCAACATGAACTACATTACAATGTCTTCAATTTAAAGCATACAATAAGAGTTGTCAGCTTTCCCGCCTCTACCCCCAGCTGTTACGGCATCTATTTGTCATATTTCAGTCCCCTCCTCCTAGGTTTCTAGAAATTAAATCTCTGGATTTGGAAGGGAGTCAGCGCTCCTCATCTTTAGCATGTACACAAGTAAAGGAATACACATGAATGCTAAGGCAGCAGAAACTGGATGTATTGACCTGTCCTGTTGATGGTGGTGCTCTCTAGATGATGTAAAATGCTCTCACTCCGGAAAGAAGCACTGCCTTTAGCAAAATGGGTGCGTGGTACCCGTGTAAAACAACACCTGCTGTTCCCATGAACCAGCATGCTGCCATTTGTTTGGTACCTTAGACAAGATCACAAGTGATAGGGCAATTGCTTTTGTCCTCAGTAAAACAGCCTCTTACCTTTGAAATCCAAGCACATCAAGCCATTTAAAGAGAATCTGACAGAAATTTGGAAAGCGGTGTATGCAACAAGCACCAATCCTTGAAGGACTGGTGTTACCATAAACTGAAGTGAGGCATCTGCTGAGGCCCAGGATTTCTGGCAGAGCCCACGTCTGCCAACCTCTCTTGCCCCCTTGTAGGCATTCTTCCATGAATGCACCCTGCTGCGTAGACTGCCTTGGGCTACTGGGGAAAGGGCTGCAGACAGCTGTCAGCATGGGCTATGGGAAGGCACATGAGCAGACAAGGGAAGAGCACACCAGCAGGTAAGAGGAATGTGGATGGATTGAGAAGAAGGGATGGCTTAAGCAGACAGAGTGGGGAGAGGGCCCGAGGAACATTCTGCCCCCCCCCTCCCAAACCTGGAGCTGGCCCAGGATCCTTGCAGAGAGAACAGGGGTGTTATAAAAGTGTTCATATCTATTAAATGTTGCAGGAGCACCTAACTAGGGCCAGAACACAATACTGGTGAAGAACATTTGGACTCCCAGAAATGACATGTGGATGGACCCCTTCCGCACACGCAGAATAATGCTCATTCAATTCACATTCATAACGGTTTAAAAGTGGATTTTGCTATTCTGCCCAGTAGACTCCAACTTCAAAGTGGATTGAAAGTGCATTATTCTGCATGCGTGTGCGGGCTCATGGAGATGCAAAAAAAAAAACAGTGGTATGGTGTGAGCCCAGGGGGAAGCCGGGGGTTTCTTCCACCCCCTGCACTGGTTACCTGATCGTCCCATTAAAGACAAGTGCAGTATAGGTATCTGTTGTGTTATTCCCTCCTGAGAATTAGAAGTAGCGTGGGAGGGTTCTAGGAGGATATGAATGGGAGCACCACTTCTGTGCTCTCATCCACATCCCTCCTTACAGCTGCTTTTTGCAGCTCGGTGACACACATCTATGGTTCTGTACAGCACCTTGTGCAGTTTGGCCCCTAAGTGGGAGCATGAACAATTTCCTAGAGACAAGCAAGCTCTTCCTTTCTCCCCTGGAACAATCTACCCATCGCTGCAAGAAGTCGGAATTTAGCACGGCCACATCTCTAACCTGATGGGAAGGCTGACAGTGGCAGAAGCTTCTTCCATTTCGCTGGGAAATGCTGGAGGGATACGCGGGATCTCTGGGATGCGACTCCTCTGGACGTGCCTCTTGCACAGACAAAGGGTGCTGCGAACTGACAGCCCGTGTTGGACCCAAGCCAGCACTCTGTCTCCCGTGCATAAAAAAAGAATGCCCTTGGGATTTGAGCATGCATTTTCCCCTTGGATGCTCTCGCACAGCCTCCATTACCATCCGGAGGAGCAGCAAGAATAGTTGCTTATGATGGAGGGGAGGGGGAGGGGGATGGTAAACATCTCCTCACCTATAACTGTCCTCTCCCCAACACCCTGTCAGATGTAAATGTTTTCTTTTATAGGTCTAATCTTTCTTGCCTGGAAGGCCTGAACTACTGGGCGCAGGAACCAGCTGGGAATGAGCTCATCCGCTGAGCAGAAGAGGTACATAACAGACACGTCCCTGTAAAATATCATTGCCCGAGGCTACTTCCTTGGTAAATGTCTTCTCTTTATTATTCATGGGCTAAAGCCTGAGCAATCTCCCCCTCCCTTCAAAATGCAGGGTAGAGGAACGACTTTTAATACATCAGAGAACCACTCCATTAATAATGAATGCAACTTTAAACCAACTTAGTCTAACATGGCTGTAATTGAGTCATAAAAATTTCACACAGGCTCCTTGGGCCTAAACTGAGGAAGGAACCAGATGGGAGAATACTTACAACTTCTGTGGCAGAGAGAGAGCTGTTGTTCTGGCCGGTGTGGCTGAGGAGAGGGGGCTCTGTCACCTCTGTGGCGCCATTTGACTTCCTAGTTCTTTTTGAAGAATGCCCAGACCGCTTCCATTTAACCTTGCGACTTTCCTCCTGTGACCTGGCTCTAGGCCACACAATGAAGAGTGGTTACTACAAAGCCTGCTTAGAACGGTAACCTTTCGTGCAAGGGGGCTGCCCATAGAACAACGCATGCTTGCATGTGGAAGAGCAGACATAGGCCACTGAGGGGATAATGTTCAGACTTCCTTAATAATCAAATTGTCTTGAATGCCATTTTACATTTCTAGGATGGTGCAAAATTACCTCAGCCAACTGGTGCATTTTGAGTTGCTTTCTTACGTGCCACTAAAAGCGGGCGGGGGGAGACCAGGGGTACAAAACTTCAGAAGTATGGTACTGATATCTATCTGATCTACATAGGGTATATTATTCAGAACGTGACGAAGGCCCAGACAGAATCTTTGTCAGTCCCGTGATGGCTCTTCCTAGATTAGAGATGCATAGAAGTCCTGTTTTCAGATCCCCCCCCCCCCCCCCCATTTCAGTAAATAGACAGTCATGTACTACATCTGCACAATGCTCCCAATTTCTAGGTCATGAGAAAGTACCCAAACAAGTCTGATGCTCCTGTGAATGATCCAAAGACTATGCTGGATGTATGAGCTATAACCATCCAACTCCATTCATTTCAATGGATTTTGGAGGGGATAACTCTACTTTTGGACGGCTCTGTATGTGCTTTAAAAGGTCCTTCCTGCAGTTTCCCTCAGGCTCCAGAATATGCGCTCCTTAGCGATGTTTATAAATGTACTTTTCTGCTAGGTGACAGAAATAGCTGTGAAGCTCTCCCCGTTTCAGCAGAGCTGTTACGCAGGATGGGTTGTGATTTTATTGCTGATGTCTTACAGCTTCTCTCATTGCTGCTTTTGCGATATTGGTGTTTTTCTTTCCCCCAGTGTGTATGATGCTAGAATTTTATTGTTATGATTTTGTTTGGGAAGGCGCCTTGAGCTGAGTGTGGTGAACCAAAATATACATTTAAAAAGAATTACTTAGGGGCCCAGAACTAGGGTTGTCAATTTCCAGGTTGGGACTGAGGGACTCCTGCTATTATATTTGATCTCCAGAGGTCTGAGATCAGTTCACGTGGAAAAAAATGGCCATTTTGGAAGGTGGACCCATGGCATTATACCCCTCAGAGGTTCCTTACCTCCCCAAACCCTGCCTTCCTCTGGCTTTACCCTCAAAATCTCCAGGAATTTCCCAACCTGGAGCTGGCAACAGTTGCCAGAACGCCTCCCTTCAATTATCCTACAACACAGGTGTCAAACTCACAGCCTTCCAGATGTTATGGACTACAGTTCCCATCATCCCCTGCCAGCTGGGATGGGAACTGTAGTCCATAACATCTGGAGGGCCACAAGTTTGACTCCTATGTCCTACAATGAGATTGCTCACTTTCTTTTTCCAAGAGAGTGCCTCTAAGGCCCCCTCTGCATTGCAAATGCATAATGAGCTGCAGTCGGGATAAAGTAACCTGTTTTCCTGTTTTCGCATTCACATGCATCTGTGCAAGCAGCGACTGGAGCCCATGGAAACAATCCGGGTTGCTGTCATTTTTTAAAAAAATTACTTCCCACCTCTGCGTAGCTAGGCAGGGTTGCAAAAATGAACCCCCCCCCCCCCCAGCCACCCTGACGTCTCACAATACGACCATCTGCACCTGCGTAGCTACGCAGATGTAAGCAGTCAAATTATTTAAAAAGGAAAACAGAGGCGAATAAAGTACCTCCTGCCTGGTCATTTGCTCGCAGGCAGCTACAACCCGGGATTTTTAAAAAGACTCGCTAATAGCGCGGTTCTCCAAAAAAAACCTGGTATGGGGGAAATAACATGGAGTAGATTCATTTTAGGGCTGGGGTCTGTGTGAAGTTCGCCCCCCCAAAACAACTTTTTTACAGTCACACATCCATGTTTATTGGCCCATGCAGAAAGGGCCAATAAGTGTGACAGGGTAGAAATTTACTCCAACTCATTTTTAATTCGACAACCTGATGCTTGAACAGACCACATGCATTCTTTTTGTTTATTAAGCTTTCTTATATTTTGAATGTCGGGAGCCTGATCTCTGTAAACCTGCCACACCTATTTGTTCTTGAGATCAGTTGTGCATTAATGGGAAAGGGTGGCAGGTAAGCTTGCCATTCCTTGAGCCCAATAGCTTGCAAGCTCAAAAGTGTGATAGATCGTTCCCATACTAGCTTATACAAGCAAAGTGAAAGATGTGACAACTGGGCACCGCCTCTAAACTGTAACCCAGCTGTAGAGTTCAGGATGTGAAAATTTGTCAAGCAGGAGATACTCTTTGGTGGACCACCACCCTCCAGGAGTAAGGGAAAGGGGTGTTATCACAAAGTGACCTGGGATGGGTGCAGGGTTCACCAATCTTCCAGGAATCCAAAAGACAGGGGTTTGAGAGTCTGTTCGTTCATGCATCCTATACTAGATTTGCACCCCACATTTTTTTGGCCCGGTGAGCAAAGAGCTGTGTGTATGTGTGTTAAATAATGTCAAATTGCTTCTGAATTATGGAGACCCTATGAAATAATGACCTTTAAATGTCCTATTGTTAACAGCCTTGCTCAGGTTTCCAAACTGGTTTCCTCAATTAAATCAATCCATCTTATGTTGGCCTTCCTCTTTTTCTGCTTCCTTCGATTTTTCCTAGCATTATTGTCTTTTCCAGTAACTCATCTTCCAATAATGTGACCAAAATACGATAGCCTCAGTTTAATCATTTTAGCTTCTAGGGAGATTTCGCCTACACTTGATTTCATTTAGAATCCATTTATATCTCTTTTTGGTGGTCCATGGTATTCATGACACTCTCCTCTAACACCACATTTCAAATGGAACAACATTCTTTCTGTCAGTTTTCTTCATTTTCTAGTTTCATTTTCTAGCTTTTACACCCATACATAGTAATCGCCAACACTATAGTATGAATTATCCTTCATGGCTGTCTTTCCTAATTTCAATCTCCTTTCTTTTGCTTCTTGTTTATCTTTATCTTCTTGTTTATCTTTATCGATTTTAAGAGTTTCATCAGTCATCCGTTGAAACTTTTCATTCCTTTTGGCTACAGAAATAGTCTTTGCGCATTCTTCCTTGATAAGATGTTGAGTTTCAGCCCATAGTTCTTGTGGTTTATGTTCACTTGAATTTAGTAATGTAACCTCTTCTTGACATGGTCTTTAAACTTTCCAAGAATGATGTTTCAATTGTACTTTGGTACTATTAATGTTTGTGGTTTTTCTTCAATTTTACTCCAATTTTTGGTATTAGCAATTTATTATCTACCACAATCAGTTCCTGGACTTGTTTTAGTAGAGACAATAGATTTTCTCAATATTCTGCTTCTGATTATGTACTCCATATGATTTCTGTTTTGGCCATTTGATATCTATTTATACAATTTTGCTCAGTTGCCTGAAACATGGGTTTGCAATGAACAAGTTATTGCCTTCACAGAATTCTATGAGTTATTCTCTTATTTCATTTCATCCTCCTAGCCCAAATTTTCTGATAACATTTTATTCTACTTTGGTCCCCACTTTTGTGTTCCAGTCACTTATAATTAACAGCACATCTTGTTTAGATGTGTGATTTATTTCTTCCTGGGCACTTGCATAAAAGCTTTCAATTTCTGCCTCTTCAGCATCTGTAGTTGGGGCATAAACTTGAGTGATGTTTATGTTGAAAGGCTTTCCATAAAGTCTGATTGATATTATTCAATCAGACTTCGCATTATAGCCCTGATTGTTTGTGCTACATCTTGACTCTTTATTACAGCAACTCCATTTCTTCTGCATTTGTCATTTCCCCAGAAAAATACTTCACAATTTTTGGTCTCTGTGTCCTAATTCAGTCCACTTTAGTTCACTCACTGCCTAAACTTCAGCTGGGATTATAAGAAAAAAAACCTGATTGGTTCCGTTTTGCTTTGGTGGGAGTTTTAAATTGGCACCCACTTTCCAATCCGTCCAAAATGGATTCCTTTCCCCTAAAAGCCCTGGTAATATCAGTGGCAAAGTGGCAAACTTTTGCCATTCTGGGGGCTTGTCAGGGATCAACAGGATCAGCCTGTACCTTTTACCAAACGCAAACATCTTCTGGGGGAAGGAGTTGGCTGATCTTCCAATCAGAGGGGGAGATGTATGTAGATTAAGAGTCTAAATGGGATGGAACAATTTTTTTTATATTTTCTACTAGCAGTAAACCCCGCTGTCCAAACAAATACAATGGGCTCTGGAAAACTGTTGGTGGGTTAACAGCGCCCACCGAGGGGGCCAACCCCTTCTGCCTTTCCTTCCCTCTTGGTCAGCATCACCAACTCCATCCTTGTCCTCCTCTTCCCATATGCCTGCATCAGCACACAAGGGTTAATGGCAGCCACTGAGGGGAGCAACCCTTCCTGCCTTTCCTCCCCACTCAGCCTCATGTCACCAGTTCTCTCCTCCTTCTTCTCCTCTTCCCAGATGCCTGTATCGACATGCAACAATGAATGGTGCAGTTGTGGCTGCCAGCAGTTGCAACCCTCCCGTGGGGAGTGGCCAACACCTGTGTCTGCTCTTCCTCAGGCAGCTGCAGATGGTACAGTGACTGTCATTATTCAGCAATGAGGGAGAAGAACAAGCGTGCAAGAGAAAAACAGGCACATTCCACTGTTTTTTAATGTTTGTTTTACCCATTCAGTGTAAGCCCCACCCTTAAGCCGTGGGTGTGTGGGTCTCACATGGTAACTGGCTGGAAGTGAGTTGTCACCACCCCAGCTAACCTTTTATATAATAGGATATTCTGCTGTGCTTCACTTTTCTGGAACTTTGTCCCACTGTCTTGTTTTGTGTGTGTGCTTAGCAATAAAAACTGTACCATTTGACCCTCTGGTTGGGAGAGACATTTTGGATTAGCTTCCTCACATGCAGATATCAAAGCACACACTGTAATACAGACAGGGGAGAAAAGAGGCGAGTGGTCCCAGCCTCTTCTTCCATGAACATGCACACAGACATACAATCAAGGATTAATACAAAAACTAAGCTGGGGCAGTCTGGTTTCCATAACATTTAGCTTTTTACTCCTAAGGGCAGCAGCAGAAAACTACTAAAGGGTAAAAGGAAGCTGGGCATACACCGAATGCACAGCTGGGGCCAGAGAAATATAGGGCCCTGTTCTACGGTGTGTCGCACCTAACTGTAGACCAGGGATCTGCAACCTGCGGCTCTCCAGATGTTCATGGACTACAATTCCCATCAGCCCCTGCCAGCATGGCCAATTGGTGTAGTCCATGAACATCTGGAGAGCTGCAGGGATTTGTAGTCCATGAACATCTGGAGAGCTGCAGGTTGCAGACCCCTGCTGGAGACTATCACAAATATAAACAACACGCCCTCTCTGTCTGGTCAAGAAATCCTATGGTGAAATGAACGCGCCCTCAACACAGCTGTTACAAAATAGCAGAAACCAACTTATCCACGCGTGCTTACCTGCTTCCACAGCTTTCTGAGAGGGAATTAGTGCTCTCTGAGCCAGAGCGGTAATGCCGATGGTGGTGACGTTGGGATTTTCGTGGCCGACTGCGAGTGCTTTTGAAAAGGAAAAGAGTGGGGTGGGGTGGGGGGGGACAGAGTGTTAGTCTCCCGAGGTGTTGGAGCCATTTGGCAAGCTTCTCCCAGACATAGGTTGTCCATGGATAGATGAAATAAATCAAGCTCTGAAGCAGACATTCTATGTGGGTAACATGTCTCAGACCAGGCGAAGAAGAGGATCTGTCGGAATTCCATCCATGTGCCAGCAAGGGTTGCTTCCAGCCACAAACTCACCCAAGTTATTATCAGAACTATACGTATGCTACAGTTCAATGAGAATAACAAATTAACACAGATATACCGGGCAAAGTTTTCGGCATGCTAGGAACCTACTTCAGTTTTTTAAAACTGAAACTGTTTCTAGCCCTGGTGTTTTCAAAGATCTGTTTGAACATGCCTGGGGAATCTCAAAAGCCAGAGAGATTTTTGAACACAATTTTTTTTCTTGCTTGGGAGGAGTGGGGGGCGTTCAGGTCTCTGTTATAGTTCCTTGTGTATGAGGAGCAGAAACAGAAAAAAATATATAAACTTGAGTCTCGCTATTTCAAAAGTATGCAAAATAAGACGTGTGCAAAGTTGCTAAATTTGAATCTATTTACCCGCAAGGAAGAATAGCTTTTTTTCCTACTTGGTCTGCCAAGAAAAAGAGGACAGCATTTTAAATTCACATATAAGCTAGAATAATGTACATTATTATTTTTTTTTAAAGCCTTTTGTGTGCAACCTTTTCTTTAGGGGGATTGTCCTACATTTAAGCTTGTCTTCCTTTTGGGTAAACACAGTAACTTGCATAGGCAGTTCTGCTTGGCGGAGCAATCTCTGCCTCTCTATTGCAGGCTGCCAAACTCTACCTTCATCTCACATTATTTGCATAATCAGCAATCAACGGGGTAAATACTACTGCGTTATTTTTTCCTTGTGATATTTTTTGCTTTGGATGGGAGGGTTGTTTTGTTACATAAGAACAGCATTCACACAGATATGGGGGTTTGTTGTCATTGTTTTTCAACTGTTTCCCCGACCTAGATGGCCCAGGCTAGCTTGATCTTGTCAGATCTCAGAAGTTATGGATGGTCTACCTCAGTTAGAACTTGGATGGGAATAGCAGAGACACTGTGCAGAGGAAGACAATGGCAAACCACCTCTGTTAGTCTGTTGCCGTGGAAATCCTCCAGGGTTGCCATAAGCCGGCTGTGACACAGAGGCGTACCAAGAGAAAATGGTGCCTGGGGCCACACCTGTTCAAGCGGCCCCCACCCCACTTATCGCAGCCAGGAGGGAAAGGACTGCTCCTTCAGCCAGTGGAAGAGGGCAGCAGCAGTCCTGGGTTGCCTGACAGGGCTGGACCTGACAGGGCCAGGCCGATGGGTGCCTAGCAGGCCTGCGGCAAGCTCCCGACCTGGCCAGTCTGCTCCTTCAGCCAGTGGAGGAGGAAGGGGACGGTCCTGGCCAGTGGAGGGGGGAGCACCGGGCAGGGGCACCTCTCCATGAGAGGGGTGTGGGGGGCAATTTTGTGCCCCCCCAGTGATCTAATGGGTGGCGCCCAGGGACATGTGACCACCCATGTCCCTCTGGCAGATACGCCTCTGCTGTGACATGATGGCACTTTTCACAATCAACTAGTATTTGACACCAGTCTAGAAAGGTTTCAATAAGAGGAGTCTGGAAATATCTAGGATCATTCTTTCTAGAGATAGCATAGAGTTTTGAAGTACTACATTTTGGTTCACAAATTATGTAGGTGCAATATAGTAAGCAAGCAAATGATAAAGCAACAGATCATCCAGGTTGAAAACAGCAGAGAGAAGGCATCCTGTCTTACTAAGGGGGGGTGGTGTGAATATTAAGAAGGCTGACAACTAAGATTTCGTTTGATTTGATGTTTATGATTATATAAGTTTTTCCCCTGCCTCTTCCAACCCTTTGTTTGTTTGCCTAGTAATAACAAATGTAAGATTGTCTGAAAACAAACACCAAAAAAAACATTTTCCAGGAATATTGGGGGTGGATTATATATTATATATTTATACTGGGATTGGTATGCATAATGCTGATTTTTGTTAATAGAGTTTATTTGTAGCAGGAGACTCAGCTCCCCCAGTAGTAATAGCTGAAAACAATTACCCCATAATTTGATAATAATATATAACAGTAGTGGCGAACCTATGGCACGGGTGCCAGAGGTGGCACTCAGAGCCCTCTCTGTGGGCACGTGCGCACAGAGTTCATCATCTAGGGCAGGGGTAGGGAACCTGCGGCTCTCCAGATGTTCAGGAACTACAATTCCCATCAGCCCCTTTCAGCATGGCAATTTGGCCATGCTGAAAGGGGCTGATGGGAATTGTAGTTCCTGAACATCTGGAGAGCCGCAGGTTCCCTACCCCTGATCTAGGGGGAGTGAAAAATCACCCCCCCACACACACACACATATCTAGGCTGGCCTTGCTTCTGAGTAAACCCTCCTAGGGTTGTGATTCACCCATTCAAAGCATTGCACAGTTGCTTCACCAAGCTTACTCTGGAGTAACGTGCGCCTTGGAGCCAACCATTTTTTCTAAACTAAAACCTCAGTATTCAGGTTAAATTGCCATGTTGGCACTTTGTGATGAATAAGTGGGTTTTGGGTTGCAATTTGAGCACTCAGTCTTGAAAAGTTTCGCCATCACTGATATATAACATATCACATGCAATACTATGTTAACACTTCAAATATCTAATTCCAGTGGGTGGCTCTACCATGTGGATTTAAACAAAAACCCACACAATGCGTCACCCAGTGCAGGGTTTTCTGTAAACCTGCCCCTAATATGAATTCATTGGGTAGTCTTATAGCTTTATGGTCACTCCTATCAGCTGGAGGGCCTTCTGATAAGGGGAGAAGTCCTGGGGTGGAGTCCACCTGGGCTAGTTCCTTTTGGACAAAAGAGTACTGGAAATGGATGACATTTTTCTAATACTTGCTTTATTGAGAAATATGTGAGCAGAGCATAGGTAGAAGCAAAGAGGCTTGCTCCACTGTAAGGAGTCTCAAAGTGGCTTACAAACGCCTTCTTTTCCTCTCCCCACAACAGCCACCCTGTGAGACAGGTGAGGCAGAGAGAGTTCAGAAAGAACAGTGACTAGCCCAAGGTCACCCAGCAGGGTTCTTGTGTAGGAGCAGGGAAACAAATCCACTTCACCAGATAAGAGTCTGCCGCTTATGTGGAGGAGTGGGAAATCAAACCAGGTACTCCAGATTAGACTCCACCTGCTCTTAACTGCTACACCATGCTGCTACCAAATTCCCTGCATTGGATGCAGCTAACTGATGAAATTTAACAGCGCCCCCATCCTGAATACTCGAACCAAGCATCCAAAGCAAAGACCTCCCACACCGCAGACAAATACAGAAAACCGGAACAAAATTTCATGAAAGGCACTGAAAACTTTCCCATTTTTTCTTAACTAAGCTCAAAATGTGCCAAGGCTGGGTTGCGCTTTGGTGGATCTGCAGAGTTTCACAATTGGGGGGCGAGGGGGAGGGACTGAGAAAATCCCTTTTTTGGCATCCTTGCTGTCTTAACCTGACCCAAGAAGGCGTTATTAAAGCAGCTATTAAGGTGAATGCCTTTGGTGGATCTCTGTAATGAGTCGGAGGGAGGAGGTATGTGGCATTTTAAGGTGCTTAGGGGCTTCAAGTAATTGAAAGTGCTGAATCAAAAGTGCTGGATACTGCCCCAGCTGTCTGCTGGCCACAGTGAACTTAAAAAGCAAATGACACACCTCAAGCTAACATGGCAGGTTTGTTCCCACGACTCTGAACCTGCTTCAAACAAACAAACAAACAAACAAACAACAGTCAAACAATCTAACAATTATGCTAGACAACCCCCATGTGCACTCACACATGCATAGTTTAGCCAAGATGCACTGATGCATTCACACATGCCCCACGCCACTTACTGTTTCTTGTGTTTTCTTTCTTCCTTCCTTTTGCTTTTGGGGCTTGAGGAACTAAATAAAAAAGAGCCAATTAATTGGGAGGCTGCCATTCTGCTCAGAGAGCCACTTCAAGGCTAGGATCTAATGCATCACACTTAAGGGAGTATCACAACGCTTGTTTTTTTGCATAGTAGTCATTTGGGTACAAGGACGCAGCACACATTCTGCTTTCAAAATGACATCTGTTCCAGGCGTCCCTATTTACCAAGCACAGTCCCGATTTTCCGGTCTTGGGTAAATCACTGTCATTTTTTTTTCTTTTTGAAAACATACTTGTTAAAACCTTGTAAGTATAAGGTGCTAGTGTGATTATTCAGGGTTCAGCCTTTTTCTCTGAATCTGTGGAAGTTAACATAAGGGCCAGTTCACAAGCTACAAAGTCCACAAGGATGGTTAACACAACCATCCAGGAGTTCCCCATTCAGATCTCCTGATTTGGACTGGGAACACACAGCAGAAATACATGCTGTTGTCCTGACTCAAAATGGCTCAGGGTGCTGCTGTTTCCTTTGTTGGGATAACTTCTGCATAGCCATCAAGAGAAATAATTTTTTCCTACTGAGGCAAACAGTGGCTGCCTGGGGCTGTTTCAAGTTGAGAAAACAGATCAGCGGGGGAAAACCTCAGCCCCTCTCATCCTGTGCTATGATCCCAATGCAAATAAGGTCCCCTCGGGCCTCAGAATTGATTTCCAAGTCCCTGTGATTTCCAAGTCCCACAAGCATTTTGCAACATACGAAATGCATAATTGCATCTTATGTATAGAGTAAATCCAGGAAATGCCTGCGCATGAACACTAAGGCACCATGCAGTGCACAGGCTGCCTGTTTGGAACTGCTGGACACATTGTAGGACTATTGTTTTTTTTCTAATGCATCTTTAACCAAAAGAGTCATCAACTTCTTGGCTTATTAATCAGAGAAGGTCAGGCAACTGCAGAGGAAATGTGCAGGCTGTACTATGGCAGAAACTTCAACAGTAAAGGAAGTAACAAAGGGATACTGCTGGGCAGAGGTGTAGCTCCAAGGGAACAGGGGGTGTGCGACGCACCGGGCGCGCACCCCTGTGGGGGTGTGCCGAGGGCGTTCTGGGGGCGTTTCGGAGCGGGGGCGTTCCGGGGTGGGAACGGAGGATGCACTGGTGCATCGGGTACTTTCCCCCCTTGCTACGCCTCTGCTGCTGGGTATGATTGGGGTGGTTTTAGTGAATCTGGGGGCTTGGGCAAAATCCTGGGATGGGGTTCCAGAATCACCGCCATAATACTGCCAGTCCCCTTGATGGGGCCAAGCAAAGGGTGGGTCCTCACCCCAAGAAAGACAGGAGCCACTGCTGCTACTGGAAGTCAACTGTCTGAATCCCAGCCGCCAGCCCAACACAAGGAATGTCACTGTATGACTGAAGATAATCTATGTGCATACAGGAAAACATTTTTAAATAGTATGCTCATTTTAAAAGATACTCTGTCAAGCAGAGCTTCTGCCTGAAGTGGTACTATTAGAGTTATGCATAACCTCAATTTTTGCCAATTTCTCAATTTCTGTGGTTGCTTCTGCCTCCTGTGGCAGCCATTTTTGTGGTGGTACCCGCCCGCCACACTTAGGATTCAAAGAGGCTTCAAAAAGCTGGGGAACTGGGTTCTAGATCACTAAGTAACTACCAAAGTCTTCAATGTCCTTACCTGTGTCTTTTCTTCTTTGAAGCTAACCTGCAAGAAAATTGAAAATATAAATCTGCAAATGAGAAGCAAACCAGAAGTGGGCATCACTGCATAATTGATGTGCAAAACCTGAGTTTCAATTATGCTTGCCACTGACTGCTGAGAAGGGATGTCTGAGCAGAGCAAAAGTGTCCTCCTGTGGAAGCAGCTAGGATCAGCAAGCAACCTCCTTCCTCCAAACTCTGTCCTCCCCCAGCTTTTTACACTGAGCCAAGCCCCTCCCACACAGCAAATGTATAACGGGTTGCAGTCGGGATAAAGGAACTCGTTTTCCTGTTTTCGTGTTCACATGCATCTGTGCAGGCAGCCACTGAAGCCCACGGAAACAATTGCTGTCGCACCTTCTCTCTCTCTCTCTTT
Organism: Sphaerodactylus townsendi; assembly: GCF_021028975.2. Lineage (NCBI taxonomy): Eukaryota > Metazoa > Chordata > Lepidosauria > Squamata > Sphaerodactylidae > Sphaerodactylus > Sphaerodactylus townsendi. Next base: position 39,410,041 of record NC_059437.1, read on the forward strand.
TTTTAAAAAAACTCCCTACACATGTAGTTATGCAGGTACGCACAAATGAACCTCACAGCCATAACGATGTCCCACAATATGACCTACTGTACCTGCGCAGCTACGCAGATGCAAGCCACAAAATGAAAAAAAAGGAAAGCGGGCCTCCCCGCAGCGGCCAGGCAATGGCGGGCGGCTTCTCCCTGACTGTGGAGGACTGGGTGGCAAATAAAGAGGCTCCAATCTGGGATTTTTTTAAAAAGGATTGCTTGTTTAGTGATTTTGAAAAAAACTGGAGTGGGGAAAATAACACGGGGCAGACTTGTTGGGGGTGGGAGGTGGGATCTGTGCAAAGTCCCCCCCCCAACAGGTTATTTAGCATACTACACCCGTATTTATTGGCCCATGTGGAAGGGGCCTCAGTGACCCACACCCAGGTATTTCTGACAAAGCATCTCCCTCAATTTTTTAGTATTCAGTGATAACTACAGTATTTTCCATTAAGGCAGTTTCCCTTTTCTGAGGATGGATCTTTCTGAGCTGCAGCCAAGTTTGGAGCCACCCAGGGGGAAAAAAAAAATACCAGGACAGACATACCTGTTTCTTTTTCTTTTCTTTGAACTCTTCTTTTTCTTTTTCTTCTTCACAGGGGAGGGGCTGCAGGACGGAGATCTAGGGAGAAGTCATTAGGCAGTGTATTTGTTTCTTTAGCCGCTGAAACGTGTTTGTGGTTAGGGGCTGAAGTGCCAGGGCCTGCATTTTTTTTTAGGCTGCATTCAGATGGGGATTTCTCCCAAGCAAATATTGCATGACTAAACCCTAATTGTGCGGTGCCGGGGCAGCCAACTGTTGTAATGGTTCGGGCCATTCTGTTTCTGTTCAGGGAGTGTGTGTGTGTGTGTGTGTGGGGGGGGATCAGTAATCAATTTGGTCCCATCTGAGCACACTGTAAGACTGTAAGATGAATCCTGTTGTTTCAGAGCAGATGTCCAACTTTTATAGTGTTCTGTTTTCAGCAGTGATCAAGCAGATGCTTCCAGGATGTCCTCAAACATCATGACAGCAGCAACATTCCTCTGCCATTAGTTTCTCAGCAACTTGTAATCTGACACGCTGTCACTGAATATGGAAGGATCTATTTGGCTCTCTGACAGACTTCTCCTCCTCCACAATTTCCCCCCCACGGCTCCTTTAAAAGCTATCTGAACTAATGGCCATTACCACATCTTCTTGCCGCAAGATGCACAAGAACGATGTGAAAAAGTGCTTTCTTTCGCTTGTCCTGAATCAACAGCCCATCAATTGGATCAGGCAAATCCAAAGACCTTGGTTGGGCCCTTCACACATCCTTAACCTAACCTACCTTATCTGGTTGTTGGAAGGATAAAATGGAAGAGAGGAGAATGAGGTAAATCGCTCTGGCTCCCCTTTTGGGAGAAAGGTGGGAATAGACATATAAATAAAAATATAAACAAACCCTAACAATTATTTTTGAAATGCAGGATACAAAAGATCTAAGTGAATAAATATACTTAAATGTAAATTAAAAATGTAAATAAATAAATGTGAACAAATATACTTAAATGCAGAGGTGGGATCCAGCAGGTTCTCACAGGTTCCCGAGAGTAGGTTACTAATTATTTGTGTGTGCCGAGAGGGGGTTACTAATTGGTGATTTTGCCACGTGATTTTTGCCTTAGTTACGCCCCTCCTCCGCTCCTCAGCAGTAGCGTGCAGAACTTGAAGAAGTCTAGCAGGAGGTGCACCGGTGTGCGTGGCAGCCTGCACCTGCGTGCATTGGTTTCCCGCCCAAGGACTGGCGCAGTGGCTGCGTCCTTGCCACAGCCCTGCCCAGCAATGCCCCGCCCCCGGAACGCCCCGCCCAGCCCCATTGGCGCTACGCCACTGTTTGAATCCCACCACCATGGGAACCTGTTACTAAAATTTTTGGATCCCACCACTGCTTAAATGTGCCATTTGAAATGTTTTATCCTGCCCTTCTCCCATCACTGGTGTTCATATATAAAAAACTTAAAACGCAGATACAGATGCAAGCAGAAAAGCTGTTTGCTATCATTTTCTTATGCTTGATAACACACATATGATTTGGACTTTAGACTCTCATCATGATGATGAGCCCAGTCCCCATATGGCTTGCAGGCATCACTGTCAGACACACGATTTATCTGGCTTGATGCTCATAGACCCTTTCTTCTATAATCCAATTCATCCTGAGTAGTTGCTGGGTATTTTCCTTGCCTAGAGAAAAATTTATGGCATCTGGGTCCCTGCGAATGTTGCCACTGACTGTTTTTTCGATATTCCCTAAATGTATATTTGCTAAACTTTCACCAAACATATGTCATCCTATGATCCTTAATGTCGGCATCTGATATTTGACTGCATTTGATAACTGACATATAACAGTATTTACTTTGATGGCATTTAACGATTACTATACAGTGACGTGATGAATCACGTCAGTTGTGTGTTACAAATGTTGTGAGCCTGGGGGGAGGGGTCCTCAGCTAAAAAGCAGTATACAAATTCCAAAATTAAATAAAATGTTTAATATCTGAAAGGGGACACACGTTGGTATTTAGGATCTGACAGATTCTGATAGTTGGCATGCAACAGCATTTTGTATTTGACAAAGGTATGAGATTTCATATCTGGAGTGACTGCCAGAAACAATTAATAAATAAGAAGAGGAGGAGGAGGAGTTTGGATTTATATCCCACCTTACTCTCCTGAAGGAGACTCAAGGTGGCTGACAAGCTCCTTTCCCTTCCTCTCCCCACAACAGACCCCTTGTGAGGTAGGTGGGGTTGAGAGAGTTCCGAAGAACTGTGACTAGCCCAAGATCACCCAGCTTGAGTGCAGGAATATGGACACACATCTCGTTCACCAGATAAGCCTCTGCCACTCAGGTGGAGGAGTGGGGAATCAAACCTGGTTCTCCAGATTAGAATCCACTTGCTCTTAACCACTACACCACACAGGCTCTAATTAAGGCCCAACAGGTGCAATCTTAATAAAGTTATGCTTGTCTAAGTCCACTGAAGTCAGTGGGCTTAGAATGGTGCAACTCTGCTTAGGATCACACCACAAGGCACTGACATGGGAAAGTAAGAATCTGCATGGACAACGGCAAATTTGAAATTCACCATTTAATCTTTTACAGATATAAATAGAAAAATTTGCCAAATTTTAATTTTTAAAGCCTCTAATACTTTCTGAAAAGGAAACTGCTAACTAATGCCCGAGTTTTCTGCTACCTTTTAGTTCAAAACAATTCAGCCCTGTTCATTTCCACTCCAAAGATATTTCTCTCCGCTTGAAATGACAGCGAAGCAAACCCACTGGTGTTACACTCACCTCCTCCTCTTCTTCCTGGTCGATTTCTTTTTCTTTTTCTTCCCCCTGGCGGGAGGTGGTGTAAACTCCTCATCACAGGATGGGCTTTGGGAAACAGAGAGGAGAGGGGGAAAAGATCATATCCCAAGCTTGCAGATGTCAGTCATGTCCATTTGTCAATTTCCCAGGCAGGTCTGATCCCTGAAGTGTAGCTGTCTGTGAAGGATGGCGTTTTGTGACAGATTTGCAAAGTAGGGTGAATGTTTAATTGTTACGTTGTGGGTAATTTGGTCATGCTTGAAATTAACTATCTCCTCTAAGGATTTGATGCAGATATAATGGGACTGTATGTTAAGTCAGTCGGTGCTGAATTATTTAAGGATTATTTATTGAGGCTAAGCACTCTATAATAGATTTATACATTCGATTTCCCACTGTAAATATATTTTAAAATAAATAAATCAGCAATTAATTCACTTCGGATGATGGTTTCAAGTACAGACATCCGCTTAACGTCTTGTTAAAAGAGAGGTAAAGTACATTAGACAGCAATTGCTTACCTAAGACTGAGAAAATCACACTACGTTTTATAAAGGAGGAATAGAGGGAAGAAGAAAGACCCCAGAAAAACTTTATTTATGTACTTCTATGGATCATTACCCTGTCTTATCCAAAGGTTCAGGGTGGTTTGAAAGCAAAATCCCAAACTGTCCATAGGAACATAGGTCCATAGGAACAAGAGCCCTGCTGGATCATACCAAGGGCCCATTTAGTACAGTATCCTGGTTTCCATCACTGTCAACCACATAAAGGCAACGGCCTTCCCTTCTGGTATATACCCTGTATCTTTGTTTGTGTTCCCCAGATATACTGTTTATTTAATCATGGACAAGCAGAGTAAAATAGCACTCCCCGTTACGGCATTTGCCTTGACTTGTATAGCCAGGCTAGACCCATCTGTCAAATCTTGGAAGCTAAGCATGGCCAGCCCTAGTCCTAGTGAGTATTTGGATGGGAGACCACCAATGAATACCAAGGTTGAGAGGCAAGCCAGGCAATAGCAAACCATCTCTGTACATCTCTTGCCTTGAAAATCCTACTGTGTTACCGTACGTTGGCTGTGACTTGATGGCAAACAAAAGATGTTTGGCCCTAAAATGTGTGTGTGTGTGTATTTATGTGTATTTGCAGGGTGGTGGTCGTGGTGGTGGTGGTGGTGGTGGTGGTGGTGGTGGTGGTGGTGGTGGTGGTGTGTGTGTGTGTGTGTGTGTGTGTGTGTGTGTGTGTGTGTGTGTGTGTGTGTGTGTGTGTGTGTGTGTGTGTGTGTGTGTGTGTGGCTGTTTTGATATTTGTGTGTTTATTTGAAAATATATCCCTTGCAAAATTCTCAGTTGAATGGCTCCCAAGAGGGCTTCTAAGTTTCAAAGCAATGAAAATACTCATCCATTTAAAAATTACATAATCATGGAATAACAGCATAAAAGAGCACTTAAAACTTCCCATGATGATAAAAACAGAGTCCATAAGCACATAAATCATAACAGTCAATACTGGAAGCATCTAATCACAACAGCAAAACAAAGCCATACACATCCACTAAAAAACTGATTCTGAAATGTGTTCGCTACTTAAAACTAGATGACAAGGCCCCCTTCCGCAGGCACAGCTTGCCACAGATTTTCCCAGTGGTCAAACTTCATGTCTTGGAAATGTTTTCTATGAAATTATTCGACATACCTCCTTTTCCCCACTGTCTTGGGATTCCCCCCTTGGCTCTTCAGTTGCATTTATTTCATACATTACTGCTGAAAACATATTATTCCAGAGGGCGGCGGGGTGTCAGTTGTGATACAGAAGAACAACCTGCTCGCTTCTGTTCTTGTGCATAGGCGCACTACTGTGCAGCTACATTCTGAAGAGGCAATTCAAAAATGTCTCTGCCTCCATTTCTACTATTGAGAGCGACCAACTCAAAAGGGAAGTCAAAACAACTCTTGGAGTAGATGCCATTACCTGAAGGAACAGAAATATGTAGCCTCCACCCCTCACACAAAGAACTACATTTTTTGGCCAAATTTGATCTGTAGTAACGCTCAATGGTTACTGCAGCAGTCCCCAATTACATGCTGCGATTACTCCTAGTACTGTTTTCAATCGCCCCAACTTCAAAATTGCTCTTTGCCCTAAATGTCGGTATGAAAATAACAAAGCTGATCCAATCAACCATGCTAGTTTGTATCTCTGCCTGAACATTAAGAGAGCAAGTTCCATGTGAAATTGACAAAGCTGATCCAATTGACCATGCTTGTTTGCATTTTGCCTCAACCTTAAAATAGCAAGTTCCATGTGAAATTGACAAAGATGATCCAATTGACCATGCCAGTTTGTATCTTTGCCTGAACATTGAGGTTTCATTTTTTTTAAAAAAATCTTTTTTTGAAAATTAAGAAGGAGAAAATGACTGAAGGGAGGTTGGGCAACTACATGGGCTGTGGGTAAGGGCCAGGTGTTTGCACAAAATGAAAGCAAAGCCCCCCAAACCCTAGTGGAGCAGATGCCATTACCTGAAGGAAGAGAAACATATCGCCTACCCCCGTGGTGGCGAACCTTTGGCACTCCAGATGTTCTGGACTACAATTCCCATCAGCCCCTGCCATGCTGGCAGGGGCTGATGGGAGTGTAGTCCAAGGCTGTATCTGGATATAAGAACTACCACTAAACTCCCTCACACACACAACCCCCGCACATTTTCTAGCCAAATTAGAGTTCCAGTAATACCCGATCATTACTATGGAAATTGATCCCTTGTCAATTTCCTCCTCCTCCTGCTGTCAATTTATTTTCACCTTTACGTTACATTGCTAATTCTTGACAAATCTGATAGGGCTTGTGCTCATGCCCTAACATTACATCACTAATGCGATATGACAAAGAGAATTTGTTTTTTAAAATTCCTTTCAAAAATGGAGAACAAGGAGAAGGAGAAAATGGCTGAAGGGGAGGTTGGGCAACTACTTGGGAGTGTGGAAGAGGGTCCGATGTTTGGTGGGGCAGAGGAAAAAAACCCGTTTCAACATGTATCACATTCAAGTGAAGCTGGCTTGGAAATGGATAGAAAAAACATAATGGTAAAAGTGCTCAGGAAAACACTGGAGGTAAAATGAAGGGAAAACATTTCCAGAATGAAACAGAGGGGGGAAATGTGTGGAGTTAAAAGGGAAAATGCACAAGATTGCAAACAGCATGTGAGGAAAAGGCCCTAGTCCACAGAAGAACCTCTGCAAGGAGCTCCAGTGTCAAGGAGCCACCATCGAAAAGGCCCTTTCTCCAGTGGCCACCTACCTCACCTCTGAACTCAGAGGCACAGTGAGCAGAGTATCTTCCCAAAAAATCTTAACTGATGGACTGGATCCTATGGAACTAGAAGGCCAATTTAAATACACAGGTCATTTGGGGACATTAAAGTGATAACAAAAACCATGAATAGTGCCTGGAAGCAAAATGGCTGCTAACAGCTCTCCCAGCTCATTGAAGAGGTTAAAAGGATGCAAGAAGGCTTTGTTGCTGTGAGATAGATCAGGCTGAGAGAACCTCCAGGATGGATTTAAAGTGGTGTAATGGAAAGCGACTTTGCTCTTCTTAATTCAGGCACATACTGCAGTTCTCTTAGGGGAGATCAGATCCCATTATCATTGAAAGGGCTCCTCTGGTTTTTACTTTTCTCCCTTTGAGGGTTTCAAAGATTCCACTGCAGATTTGTTAGGAGATGCACACGGCACACGCTGCTTTCCTGATAAGGCCTGAGACATACCTTTCTATCTGCATTAAGATACAAGGGCTATCTTTACCAGGAACCCTGCGGTCCTGCTTTAAATCTTTTCAGAGCCTTTTGTTATCAGCATGAATGCATTTGCTCCTACAATGTACAAAGACAGTTTCCAGGAGTGAGCTCCCCGCCCCGTGCCTGAATGATTTCCCTTCCTTCACTGACTGGTGACATCTCACATATGGCTTTGGGTGTCTGAAACCAGAGACTTGGCCAGAAGACCCAGGCATTTTAAGCTCTGTACCAACATGGTAACTCAGTAGAGCAGGGAATGGTCGGCCTTCAGCAATAGCACAATGGGTGACCAGAAGCTGGTATTACGCCTGCCTGCTCATCAGGACATGAATTGTATTGTTGAAGATTTTCACAGCCAGAATCACCTGGCTGTTGTTGTGGGCTATCTGGGATTTGTAGCCATGGTCTGTGTGACCCTGGACACACAGCCCCGAAGACCCACAACAGCCAGACTAATGGGAACATCCCTTGGCCCAATTAGGAAACTTACTTAGAATATTTATTCATCACCTTTCTCCTTTAAAAAGTTACAATTTGCTCAGAATGGCACCAGTTCTCTGTCTGTGAGACTCCTTCCCCATCAGTGGAATTCCCTAGTCTTTGGCCATTGTTCCACTTTGCTTGGCGAGGGTCTCCCCAGGCCTCAGAACAGAAAACCACCCAAGTCTTCCCTTTCTTTCTCGCTGCAGTAGTCTTCCACAATATAGCACACTCCTCTTTTTTAGTCCTCACTGGCCTGATTGTGGAGAAACCATTCATGCTCTCTTCCCCTCTCCTATGGCCTGAAGCATTATGTTGACCTGGAGTTGGAGCATCACTCTCCATAGTCTTCTGCTCCATCATTGCTGGCCCTCCCCCTTGCTCTCATTGGCTGGTTTCTCATTGGCCTGGCTCCTCCCAGGTTCTTGAATGGCTGGGTCCCTTCTGCACCCCATCCATGCTATCAGTGCTGAGTTTCAGCAAGCTGCCTCCATCCATGCTTCACTCCAGGGATGAAGAAACCCATCTTGTCTCTTGGTGGCCTGGTTTCGCTTCCACGATTGGCACGAACTACCCAGTTTGCTATCAGATTCAGTGATAAAATAAATACCTGCAACTGGATAATATCTGTGGCATTATTTAGCACACTGAAGCAGCTTTGAAATAAAACCTGAATATCGTTTTCAAGAGACAACTTCTTTGCCTTTGATGTCTCCTCAAGCTGCTCAAACTTTAATTGTTTCTCCCTGATTGTAATCAAAGTCTAATTAAAAATGTGCTTTAGATCACTGCACTGGCTGGAAATCTAGAGATACGTAGCAGACTTGCTTGCATGCTTTTCCCCTCTCCTGGCAGCTGTTTGCAGCAAACCAATACACTTTAATTCCAGGGACAGTGTAGCAAATGAGGTCCTTTAAATAACTATTTGCTTCGCTACCGACTTCAGTTCTCCGCTTTGAATCATCAAAGAGGAAAGACTGGGAACATCAATCACAGAAGGAACGTTTGAGAATTAGAAAGTGTGCAGGACCAGCTAGGGTTTTCTCCCCGTCATAATTTATATTGAACAGTCTGGATCTCCCCTATCAATTACAATTTGTCTCACCCTTCCTCCAAGGACCTCAGAGCAGCATACATGGTTGTCCCCTTCTCCATTTTACCTTCACAGCAACGCTACGGAGTGGATTAGGTGACAGAAGGTGACTAGCCAGGGGTCACCCAATGAGCTGAGTGGGGATTGGAACACGTTCCCCATTCTAGTTCCATACACTAACCACCACACATCACTGACTTAGCTGTAGTCAGGTCTTGGAAGCGGGACAGCAATACCCTCCAAACACTCCTATTTATTAGAAACATCCCCAGTTACTGTACATAGTAGATTCCCATTGGGATGTGGAATGGTATATATAGTACAGCTCTGTCTCATCAGATCTCGGAAGCTAAGCAGGGTCAGTAGTTGGATGGGAGACCGCCAAGGAAGAAGCCTTTGTGGAGGAAGGCAATGGCAAACCACCTCAGCTTCTCAATGGCCTTGAAAACCCTGTGGGGTCCCCATAAGTCAGCTGTGATTTGATGGTGCTTGAGCCAAATGCACACACAGACAGCCATCCCTATTTCATCTTTTGTGAATGTCTGTAAAATCCAGCATTAATCCGTGCAGTAGAGTTGTCACTGAGTCAGAGGACTTTTGATATTAAATCTATGATGGGGGCAGACAATCCTTAGGTGGCAGATTGGAAATTTCAACTGATACAAATATGCCAGCTTGATAACTCCAGTTGTCTACTGCAATGAATATACCAATCCAGTTTCATCAAATGCCCTGGCTCCTAGTTTATTTCAAAGTCTAATCAAAGTGCTGGTTTTGAGCTTTGCAGCCTTCATTGGCTTGGGTTCAAACAACCTGAGGCTCTGTCCCAACACACAAAAACCCAGAGCTATAGCAAGGGGGAACTGCGCCCAGGGCATGCGTGAGCCCTGCGCCCCCGCCCGCTCCTGCCCTGCCCTACTACACCCCTGCATGAGTGCGTGCCTGGTGCATCACACCCCCCTTCCCCTTGGTGCTACGCCACTGCAAAACCCTGGATTTTCTACAGGATTTTCTACAGTACCTTGCATAATCTGAGACATAGTTGAAAGGGATGCATGGGAGTGCCTTTGAGAGGCTGCTTTCTCTAAGCTGCGAACCTCCCTCCACCCAGAGGTGTGATTGACACCATCTGTGCAGGCTTTCAGACATAATTTGAAAACATGCTTATCCCACAAGCCCTTTGAATGAATTTGATTGTCAGATTTTAATGCTGCCTTTTCCCAATTTAGTTTATACTGCTTATTGTATCTGATAGTTTTATTAATTGATACCCATCCAAGATGGTCTTGGAACAGAAAGGCAGAATTTGAATTAACTAAATAAGAAATAAATTGCTTCAAAGCACCCAAATGCAAATAGGGGTGCATCAGCACTATAGTACAGCCGGCCATTTCATTTCAACTGGTGAGGTTCGTTTTCTGTAATTCTAAGCAAATTGCAGATTCCTACAGTATTTTTAAGCCCTCCAAAAACAATTCCGTCTGCTTTTGAACCATATGCCCTATTCCGAATCACGAGATTGAAGCCTGCTAAGGATTCTGTGCCCCATTCCCCCAAAGAACTCTAGAAAAACAAGATCGGGGTAGTTGGTTACAGGGACTGAGCGAGGGGGAAGTGCGCCTGGTGCGTGTACACGCCACACACCCCTACAAGCCCCTGGAACGCCCCGCCCTGCCTCTGGAATGCCCTGCCCCACCCTGCCCCAACCGGGAACACCTCTGCAGCGGCGCCTGCCTGGTGTGTCGCTCCCCCCTTCCCCCGTCTCCTTCGCCTCTGGTTGGTTACCATGCTGATCCAAAGCCAAAAGCAAAAGCCATGCACTACTTTTTATTAAGACCAACAAAAATGGGTCAAAAAAGCATGCAAGTTTTTGATAAGAGATAAGAACATAAGATAAGAACATAAGAACAAGCCAGCTGGATCAGACCAAAGTCCATCTAGTCCAGCATTCTGCTACTCGCAGTGGCCCACCAGGTGCCTTTGGGAGCTCAGATGTAGGATGTGAACGCAATGGCCTTCTGCGGCTGTTGCTCCCGATCACCTGGTCTGTTAAGGCATTTGCAATCTCAGATCAAGGAGGATCAAGATTGGTAGCCATAAATCGACTTCTCCTCCATAAATCTGTCCAAGCCCCTTTTAAAGCTATCCAGGTTAGTGGCCATCACCACCTCCTGTGGCAGCATATTCCAAACACCAATCACACGTTGTGTGAAGAAGTATTTCCTTTTATTAGTTCTAATTCTTCCCCCCAGCATTTTCAATGAATGCCCCCTGGTTCTAGTATTGTGAGAAAGAGATGGATAAGAGTTCTGGAGAACTTGAAAACATGCCCTTTTTTGGTCATTTTGGTTGGCCTTAATAAAGGCTATTTTGTTTTTGGATTTATAAAAAAATACTAGTTTTGGAGGACAGTGGAATGTTAAAGACCAATATTAGGAGAACAGATTTTTGCTATGCATATTTAATTTACTTTATAAAGCGAGCAAAACATGACTAAACTGCTGTTTAAATCCTCATACATTTGCCTGATGTAAGTCCAAGAACATGCTTTATCTTAACTTGCAGGCATCTTAACCTTATCTTAACTTGCAGGTGAGAAACTATGTTTTAACCATCACAACCTATCCATTATAAGATGGGCATTTCTGGATAACACAAGCTTATAATAGAAAGCCTGTAACAATCAGGAGCCATGGGGGGGGGCTGAATATATTCAGGGCTTTCTCTGGGGGCTGATTTGGGTATATGAGGACCTTTCCAAGCATACTTTAACTGAACAACCTAGAAAGCCCTTGCATAAAATGTGGGTGCATATGAATACCTTTCAGGCAGAACTCTTATTAAATTAAAATGTTAAATTAGAGAAGCGGCAGAAGGCATAATGCTTGAAAGGTAGCAAAAAAAAAGAAAAGCTTACATAAGCAGAAGCATTTCTTCAGTGCTTGGCTTGGATACAATTATCAACTAGGGCTCAGTCACACACACACATACACACCAAACCTCTCTCATTCCCAAAGTCTTTTGTTCGGGTCATTTCAAAGAGAACAAGGTAGCTCTGATCAAGCAGGGCTTTTAATGATGCTGATTCTATTCATGCAGGTTAGCAGAAGAAATAGGTGGCTGTTTTGCAGATTAATTGTTGTGTTCTTAATGCAGTACTGTTCTTTCGGGATTTTAACTTTTTCAGCCTGCCCTGAAGGTCCATTTTTTCTTGGAACAGGAGGCCAGGATATATTTATTATTACACTGATCTAGGCATATATTTATTATCACATCGCTCTAATTTATGCCTTTCTTCACAGGCACAAGAGTAGTTTGAGTGCCACTGTACGACAGAAGAGACCTAAGTTTAAATTTACACTAAAGGCCTAGCTACACGTTGCACCAGGAATCAGGCAACCTGTGGCTTAGGAGCCAAATCTGGCACACCATAGAACCAAATCTGGAGAACTGGGCTTGATTCCCCACTCCTTCACCTGAGTGGCAGAGGCTTATCTGGTGAACCAGATGTGTTTCCGCACTCCTACATTCCTGCTGGGTGACCTTGGGCTAGTCACAGTTCTCTTGGAACTCTCTCAGCCTCACCTGCCTCACAAGATGTCTGTTGTGGGGAGAGGAAGGGAAAGGAGCTTGTAAGCCACCTCTCCTTACAGGAGAGAAAGGTGGGATATAAACCCAAACTACTCCTCCTCCTCCTCCTCCTCCTTCTTTTCTCTGAGCAGTCAGGTTTATGCCCTTCCTTCTACTGCAGCTGGTTCACAGTTGTATCAAAGCAGGGGGCAAATCTCAGACTGTTGTGGGAGCACTGGATAGTAACACCCAGAAATGGGAGGAGCAATTTATGGTGCAGCATGTTCTTGTGTAGCAATTTCACCTGGCCTGTGCACATCTAAGATGGTTGCTATCTGCAGGCAATCTGGACAGCTGTTGACTCTGGGGATCCTTCAACCTGGTGAGCTAGGTAAGGGAGGAAGAAGTGTGGACAGTGGCCTGACAAGGGAAGGGAAGGGAAGCTTAAAAGAAGGAGGGAAAGAACTAAGGAGGGGGACATTGCTGCTCTAAAAGCTAGCAGGTAATCAGATTAACGGAAGAGTGCCTGAAGAGAAGCTGACTTTCATCCAATTATACTGTAAGGGTCAAAGAAATGATGCAGAAGAAGTCCCACTGGGGGAAAAATGAGTGCAGGTGTAACATTTACCCTATTATTAAACAACATGTCAAATATCAATAATGTTAACTTATATTTTTTCAATTATGTAAATAGACTTATGTTGAGCTCTGTGACAGGCCTTTGCTGGCTACTGAGGAAACCCACACAGCCTCTTACCAATCGGAGGAACCAGATTTGTTTTAAACTTTAAACCTTCCCTTCAGTTACCAGATGTTCTTAAGGCAGCAACTGAAAAGTCTATGGATTTGCTGCTGTGAGGTAAGCTTTCTAGTGAGCAAGTAAAACACGGAGATCACTGAGGTATGAGTTGTTCATAAATAACGAAGAGGATTTTTAAATATACAGGCCGGTTTCCAAGAACAGATCAGCATTTACAGGTACAAATAGGCTGCTATTGACTAGCTACTAGATGGGATCCTCTCTCATGCGTGGGATTTCTACCCACACTGGCCTGTCCTTTCCCAAGAGCCAAACTAAATGCTACAAGGTCTGCTCATTACCTGAGACAGGCAAAACAATTGGGTCTCTCCCAGAGGTAGAGATAAACCACTCTGTCACACGATCAGGCAGAGCTACCCTGCTGTCTCCTCTTTTGCTGAGCCAGACTCGAGCTGTGACTGCTCTCTCCTTGGAGGCAGAACTCCACTCTCTCTTCTCCTGTGTTCCTGCCAACATCTCATCCCCCTTCTCAAAGGTGAGTGGATGCTGGAACAGCACTCTCATAGACTTAGCTGAGTGGTTGTTTTTTCCCTTCAAGGACAGGACAACTTCCTGTCTGTCACAGCTCTTTGTCAATCTCTTGCTCAGAATTTTGATGTAGTTAGCTCTTTCACTGTAACAGCTTGCCAATTTACTGTAAATCAGAGGTTAGCTGGAAGTTCTCTACTTAAACTTTGATGAATGGGGATCTGGGTTTGTAGGAATGTAGAACCCTTTTCTTGACCTGAAATAACCACAGGGAGCTGTTACTTGTCTTGTTGAAGTATATGGAGCCAATCAGTGCACGCAGGTTTCCTCAATGGGGCAAACAGTAGTTTCTTGAGGGCCAGGGTACTCAATACTGTCTCTGCAAATGTTCAGAGATTTTGGAAATGGTTCCTGGGGAGGGTGGAGGATGTGATGTCATTTGGCGTGACAATCTAGATTACTTCCCCTAGTTGTTATGGTCTTTACCACAGAGACCAGGGGAAACTCCTAGACCCTCACTACATGGAGGGCATTTTCCCCCACTCTTCAATTCCTACATTTGCAAATGCTGTCAAGTTGCAACCAAATTATGGCAACCCTAGAAAAAGGGCTTCCAGGGCAAGTGAGAAGCAGTGGTGGTTTGCCATTGCCTCCCTCTGCAAAGTCTTCTTTGGTGGTCTCTCATCCAAGTACTGATGCTGATTAGCTTCTGAGATCTGATGATATTGGGCTATGCCATGCTACCTTCCCTCCCCCTCAGTGGAAAATTGGGGCTGGAAGTGCAAAATTACCCACCATGTACACAACATGGAATGCCTATTGAAGTTACTTCAAATCAGGAAAACAGTGCAGTAAGAGGAAGACCTAAACACTTTCACTCTGTGCACTGTGGCCCTCACACAAATGGGGCACATTCACCAGAAACTCTACAGTTACCATAGAGTTTTGGGGTGAATATTAGAGTATAGCATCAATGGTGATTTTAATTCTTCCCCTGCCATCATACTGAGTGGTGGCAGAAATTGGGGATGAATATTGGATATCTCTCACTATAATGGATGACCTGACAGCCCTAAATTATTCCCTAATTAGTCAGGAATACTACTACTACTAATTAGTCAGGAATACTTGGGGTAGTTGCTTTCTCAGTCTAACCTATAGAGAGGAGAACCATGCATGTAGCTCTGAGGTTCTTGGGAAAAGGGATGGATAAAAGTATGAGACAGAGAATAGAAAGCAACATGAATAGGCTTCCCAGAAGTACTCAAACTTCAGCACATTTGCTGCATTATGTGCTATATAATTGTTTTAAATGAAATGAAATGAATAGACAGGTGTGCAAAAATGTGTTTCCCACCCAATCTCATCCTCAAAACACCACTCCTCTGAGCGTCCCTATGCTTTCACTGCCATTGGGCCTTGAGTCTTACCTGTGAGATCTGTACCTGGCTGACTCCTTGCTATCTTTCAGCCTCACGCAACCATTGGTTCTGTTGGTCTCTTGAGCTGGGACCAGCTCCGCTGGGCGTTTGTCATCGGGAAGCAGCAGACTGCTTGGTGCCTCGCAGCTGTAACAGGCAAAGAAAGAAGCTTTTTGGTAAAATATTACTAGTTTAGAGCATTCTAGGCAGGCGGTGTAGGATATGAGTCAAGCTCCTTGAGACTTTGCAAATAAAAGACCATCTGGGATGAGAGGAGAAAGCATGGACAGCCTTATGATAGCAATTTCACTTTTATAGTTAGAACTTAGAACTATATATAGGTGGGCATTACCACCTGAATTGAACTCAGATACAAAGCGGCGGCCTGTATTGGCACTTTTAGACACTCCCCTCTCAAAATCAGGATACTCCTTGCCAGTATTTTTAGCAGAAATTCTGGGAATAGGAGGTTCTCACTAATGTGAAGATTATGGCCTGGGAGGACTGCCTTGGAAGAGATTGTTTTTGGCGTTGCTTATGACAGGACTGCATTATATTATTGCATGTAACCTTTCTTGGTCTACCTCCTGATTAGAAACTGGGAAAGCCTGAGCAGTGACTCATGCAGAGATGCAATAGTCATGCTCCCCTGAGAGTGAATAATGTTGCCATGTCTCTGCATCTGGTATGATTGATCCAGTCATGTAGAAAGATAGCAGAACAACCACCCACCCCCCCCAGAAAGAAAGCTAAGACAGTAGATCGTACAGAAGCACACAAGTAGTCTCCACTGTAGAAACGTGCTACAAAAGGCTTTCGTTATAGCATTCCTTATGTTGGATGGGTAGGTCTCTTGAGATGAATTCGGAATTACTCATTTAAGGCATTGTAAATCCCCAATCTCTTCTGTATTTTATAAGTTCTAGTAAAATTACATGGTAGAAAAAAGGCTCATGGGTTATTTATTAATTTGAAGGTTTTGTGAGGCCATTAAAGAAAAACATTCTTTGGGAAAGTGTCCTTTAATGTAGCACATCCCCCCAGTTCCAAAGCCCAGAACAACACAAACAGAACCTTATAAGGAGGGAAGGGGGGGGGGGAATCTATTGCGGACTTGTCTTTTTCGTATCTATTTAACAATTGCCACTTGTGATCCCACTTCGCGATCTCTGCTGTCCACTCCAATTTTCCCTAGAAAAGTTACTCTTGTTAGCTGGGGATGAGAAACCAGTAAACCAAATCAACCCATCCAGTAAGAAATATGGGCTAGGGGATGGGCAGGGGTGGAGGAGCTGCATGGCTACCCTTTGTATTGATTGGGAGCTCAGAAAGCCGGCAAGCTTTTCCACATTTGCACAGGCCAATGGTCTTGTCAGAAGACATTTAGCAAGTGGCCTGTTTCGCTGTGTTGTGACCAGGCATCTAATGAGAAGCTGTTAGCCACAGTCACCCACAGGTCGCGCACGGGAAGAGGCAACACAAGAAAGACAACATACCTGTCCTTCCTGAATCTGAATTAGAATCATAGAATCATAGAGTTGGATGAGACCACAAGGACCATCAAGTCCAACCCCCTGCCATGCAGGAACACACAATCAAAGCACTCCCAGCAGATGGTCATCCAGCCTCTGTTTAAAAACCTCCAAGAAGGAGACTCCACAACTCTCTGAGGCAGTGGATTCCACTGTTGAACAGCCCTGACAGTCATGAAGTTCTTCCTAATGTTTAGGTGGAATCTCTTTTCCTGCACCTTGAATCCATTACTCCGTGCCCTAGTCTCTGAGGCAGCAGAAAACAAGTTTGGTCCCTCTTCGATATAACATCTCTTCAAATATCTGTCATCTTCAAATATCTGTCATCTGTCATCATGTCCCCCCTTAACCTACACTTCTCCAGACTAAACATTTGAAATGCTATTTTATTTTAGTTTGACATGTGCCACCAGTTTCTCCCCTACTCACTCTCAACAAACTGTATGCTCCTTTGGGCAGGGGCCCTATCTTTGCTCACCAATGTCTTAATTGTATTGTCGAAGGCTTTCACAGCCAGAATCACTAGGATGTTGTGGGGTTTCCGAGTTGTATGCCCATGTTCCAGTAGCATTTTCTCCTGACGTTTCACCTGTATCTGTGGCTGGCAGGTCCTCTGAAGATCCTTTGAAGATGCCAGCCACAGATGCAGGTGAAATGTCAGGAGAAAATGCTACTGGAACACGGGCATACAGCCTGGAAACCTCACAACATCCTGACGTCTTAATTTATTGGTTGGACGTCAATCCTGCCTGCTCTTCAATTTTGTCCTCATGACAAGTCTTCATGGTAGTATAATCGGTTTCTGGCCCATGATCACCCAGTGAGCCTCGTGCTTGAGATGAGATTCCACCCAAGACTCCCTGGGCTATTCAATATTCTGTTTTCTAAACCACACTGGTGCTTATGTTGAAAAGAGGAGAGCTTTTCAGTCGTGTTCCTTTCCCTGTCCATTAAGCATCCACAAGCCCTCCCCTCCATGTTTGCAGGGGGTAGCTTTTGAATGGGGAGGTGGGCTTCAGGATTCCCATGAGGGGGTTCAGAACAGTCTGAAGCCACCGCTCATTCTTGTTAGAAACTTCTGTCGCTCCGCTTCCAAGACCAGTTGATTAACAGAGCATGCTCCCGAATTTTCCATCAAAGGGTTTATGCCTCCTGCAGTACCTGGGGAGGGACCGGCTTTGGGCATTTCTCCTTGACTGCATTTCCTGCAGGGAGCTTTGTGATAATCCTTCCCTTTAAGATTAATCGTTCATATTAAATTGCAAATGTTTCCCCATCACAAACATGAAAGTGTAGGAGAAGGGGAGGGGGGGAACCCTATCCAATTGACATCCCAAGAGCCTGATCCAAAGGGATTATTAGCAGTTCGAGGCTCTGAGGAACTCTGGGATTCAGTGAGAAGGAATATTGGGTTGATGCAAAGGTAGCCTTTGATGGGATTGGGGAACAATTATTTCCATCAATAATTGCTTGCAGCCTTGAGGGAACAGCTCAGAGCTCCTTCCAGAGCAGCCACACTCGATTGTCTAAAGGGTGAGGATGAATTAACCCTGGAAACCAACAACCATCCCCCCCAAAGCCCCTGCTGACAGCAACCCGCTCGCATTGTTTAAGCTATAAAGTATTATTGGACTACCTCTTTCCCCTGGCAAAGTACTGTGATGTTGGGGTAATGGATTGTCAAAGTTTGGCTCCTAGGCTGTGAGTTGAAACCTCGCAGAATGGACCAGGAATAAGATCCAAGCTTATCCTACTAGGTTGTGCTGAGGCTGATGAAGTATCCCTCTGTCTTTTCATTTATCAGGCCCCTTAATCAGCATCTCCAGGGGGCTTTTGGAATCTGTCTCTTTCAGGCCGCAGAGCAATATTCTCTTTTTGATTAACTGCAAGTCACTCATGCCAGCGCAGCCATCTCAGAGGTCTCCTGTTGCTGGCATTTCCAATTGATACGTTTCAGTGACGGGCAGGTGCACCAAAGGGCAATTATATCCCTCCCTTCCAATGAGGACTGGGACTTTGTGGTTCTTGTTTTCAATTTAGTTCTGCTGCTCCCTTGGAGGAATACAAGCCAATATTCTAGCCATGAGCGCTCATCACTTGTTGCATTTCACCCTTTCTCCCTTTCCAGTTAATGCTGATTTTCTAGACTCTTCTGCCACTTCCATTCTATCACTCACACTCATACAGACCCCTGGAGCATCTCTTTGTCCGTGATGGATCTCACTTTTGAAGCACTCTGAGGATAGGTTGAGGGTTGGCTCCTCTTCTTCTGATTTATATTCCATCTGTACTCCTTGGTACTTTGCGGCTGTTTCCACAAGGGAGTGCAAAATTGTGCCCCTACCGTGAAGGCAACTATTTAAAAAGCCCCAAGGGTTGTGCCGATAAGACTCGTAGAACTGTGTGACTTTGGGATTTCTTCTCCCCAATCTGTCCAGAGTCAAACCAGAAGTAGTTATGACGACTCTGCTGTGTGGTGGTTTGGAAACCGCCAGGAACATCTACATGCCCACACCCACTCCACTGAACCTGCTGTCTCAGATCCAGAATATTAACCACAAGCATGCAGCTTACCCGGTCCTATCATGACCCCTGCTACAGAGGGTGGATTGGTTTGTAGCTGGGTTTATTGCAGGTTCAGAGCTAGGTGCTCAGGAGCAGCAGCAGCAGAAGGCCATTGCTTTCACATCCTGCATGTGAGCTCCCAAAGGCACCTGGTGGGCCACTGCGAGTAGCAGGATGCTGGACTAGATGGACTCTGGTCTGATCCAGCAGGCTAGTTCTTATGTTCTTATGTTCTTCTTAGGTTTATTCAAATCTATCCAGAGCAAGACTGAAAGAGAGGGGGGCGGGGAGAGAGAAGGGAGCAATTCATTTCTGAGATTTTGCTGTTTCTCCAACTCCAGGAGATGGGATGCAGTGTATCAGAGACACATTACTTTTCCATGCAAACAAATCCTGTATTGCAGGTAGGCAGGGGCGTACCGCCCAGGGGGACATATTGGGTCAAATGTCCCCAGCTGCTGCCACTTAGTCATGTGGAGGGGGGGCACCTCCACACCCCTCCTCCTTCTCCCCGGATCTATACACTGACTTCAAGACCCTATCAACTTTGGCTGGCACTGGCTTGGGGGCGGGGGGAGGGGGCAGTGAGATCCTCTTTCCCTCTCCAGTCAGCCAGCTTCCATGTTTTGGTTCCTTTTCTTTTCATGTAGCCCATTTAATTCTCGCCTTTCTGCTTTCGCAAGCCCTCGAACAACTTGCAACAATATGGTCAATAAATGCAATCAGTTAACACTCTGAAATATAAATCCAGAAGATCTGTAATAATCAACCGTAAAACTAGCACAAAGCAGCAAAACCCATGCACAGCAGTCAATAGCAGTTAAGAAACTGCAACTAGCAACTAATAGCATGCTCACTGCAAGGAATAAAATCCTCCCAGACTGTTAGGGGTGCCGGAGCTTGAAGGAGCTCCTTGGCCAAGGGCAAAACCTTTTCCTCTGGAGAGTGGAAGCAGCAGCATTTGTTCTCCTTCCCAAGCAAAACCCCAAAGCAAAAACTATGTAATACTTAGAAAGTTGTGGTTTTTCTGGGTTGTATGGCCATGTTCCAGTAGTATTTTCTCCTGATGTTTCGCCTGCATAAAACCACAACATTCTAGTGATTCCGGCCGTGAAAGCCTTCGACAATACAATGCAATACTTGTCATCAAGGTCGATCAAAATAACACAGCAGACTATGCACACTGTATCTGATCAGTCTTAAAACACACTGTATGTGGTCAGTCTTAAAACGTATTACCAGGTTTTTGGTTCGTGGATCCTGCCATTCTAGGACTCATATTTTTCTGGCGTGCCCAGTTAGTGAAGCAAACTGCCCTACCACATACTGTGACAGATAGCCATCAGCAGCTTGTGCACATCGTTCCCACCTGCTCCCACACGGGTTGCTGCTGCTATCTTGGCAAGGGTGCATTTTCATTGCCTGTGTGAAGGCAGCCAACATGCAGAGCCAGGGAATGGGCTAGAAACAATGGCACAGTTGAGAAATAATCACACACTCGCCCCTTAAATACAGCCCTTGGTTGCTGTTCCAAGGGAAAAGAAGCAAATTATCTTTAAAAGGGGAGGCATTTACTTTCCAGCTAGAAATGGCCTTCTAGATGGATGCAGATTGATGAAATCAGAGAGAAATCAATTAAATTTACATAAGGAGGGGAGCAGAAATCAGACACAATGCTTTCTTAATTACAGCACCAAATCACTGACTTTTGAAAACTAAGTTGCCCTCCTTTCCTGCAAAGGTATACAGGAAGGCTCCTAATGAGATGTCTGTGTGACTCCACTTGAGTAACAATTCACAGAGTCTTCAGCAAATATATATATATAGAATAGATCAGGTGTAATAGCCAGGCTGCCTCTGTTTTGGTATGGTGTGTCCTCCCCGCCCAACAAAAAAGACCTTTTGTGGCTTTCAGTTTCCCCCGGGATTGTGTGTTTACTGTGAAGATAAGAGCAAAAATAAATAAATAAAAGCGTTTATGGACAAAACGTGATTAAATGCCTAATCTAGTCCTTTTTGTAGGCTGGTGGAATTAGGTTGCTGCAGGTACATAAAGCTCCAAAGACAACAGCTTGAATTGCAATCAGAGACAACTTGCCTGAGACATAAATTACCTAGAATGGGATCCTCCTCCAGTAATTGTTCTCTCTTCCTGTGCCAGGTAGGACTCCCCTTTCTCCCCCTTCCCAATAGAGGCAACGCTTAATATTTCACTGCCTCCCATCCCATCTGCAATGCATAATACAGTCCAATCCGGTGCTGTTTTTGTTTTCGAGAGAGTCTTTCACGAAGCAGGATAAGACAATCAGAATGGAACAAAAAGAAGGGGGAAAAAAGGAGAAATGACTTGCAGGCTGGTTCCAGAGTTAATGTGTCTGTCTTGTCCTCTGCTGGAAGGAGTGCAGGGACTCATAAAAGCCAGAACAAAGGGCTGGATGCCTTTATTTAAATGCCTGACTGACACACCAGCACCTACAGGTTGCAGTCCTCTCCTGGGGGCTATCTGGGTCACGATGTGACAATTTTGTCGGTTGCATTTTGATAGGTGATGCGGTGGCCAAGAAAGCCAATGCAATTCTGGGCTGTATAGAGTGTCTAGATTGAGGGATGTACCTCTCTATTCTGCATTGGTTAGACCTCACCTGGAATATTGTGTACAGTTCTGGGCACCGCAGTTCAAGAAGGATATTGACAAGCTGAAATGGGTCCAGAGGAGGGCAACCAAAATGGTTAAAGGTCTGGCATCCATGCCCTATGAGGAGAGACTTGGGGAGCTGGGGATACCTAGTTTGGTGAAGAGAAGGTTAAGAGGTAACAGTGTTACCAGTGAACCCCCAGAATTTATTAGAAATATATTCTGTTGAACCCTGACCCTATATATATGTGTGTGTGTTAGTACTAATAAAAGATTTGTTTAGGCCTTTAAGCCCCCTATAAAGCAAGACCAAGCCTTTGCCTGGAAGAATGCAATTGTGTAAACCTTTAAAGGAGTAGGCTTAGAAATAAGGATACTACTTAAATAACTCCTTCCTTGTCTTTATTTTTGATATATGTACCTCTAGATACGTTGTAGATTCCTTGATTGATATTGCTTTGCTTGCTACCCATGAGTGTATGTAGTAAAAATATATTACTGGTGTTACCCCCCCCCCCCATCAATATATAAGCATGTTGTTATAAGGTTAAGAGAGTCTATAGAGTTACATTAATAGACAAGAAAAGAAATGTATATGAAATATTCCTTTTACTTTATTATATTAGTAGAATAAGTTCCATAGGATTATAATATTTTTAGTTTGGGTAATATTAAGGTCTCCAGGAAGTAAGTTAGAAGATGCAAAGTGAGCCAACACCCTTCAGCAATCAAGAAGACCCATCACCATACACAAAAGACTTTTGTTCTTACAAGTGATAGGAGGAAGGTGTGCCATGACCATAGGAGACAGCATCCTATATTTCTTATTGGACAATTTGAACCTTCACGGAAGAGGATCTCAAGACCCATTGGACTGTTGGATTTTCCATTCTAGGATCTCAAGATTCATTGGCAGCCTTTTCTTCTGGGACTTAATCCCACCAGCAAAAACAAAAGACTGTCTTCCTGCTCTTTGTTTTAGATTGTCTGTATTAGGTGGCTGGGGACTGCCTTTTTTCCCTCTGATTGGGTGAAAAACTGTATAAAAAGGGCTGCATTTCACTCTGTAGAGGGCAGTCTGGCCTGGAAAGAGCTTGAAATCACAATAAAGAACCTCTGCTCTGAAGGCAGCCTGCTTCTGCATCTGCTCGCTGCCACCAAAGCTGAAATCACTCTGAAATCACTTTCTAGTTACCCTTGGCAGTGGGTAACAACCAGTGGTGGGATCCAAAAATTTTAGTAACAGGTTCCCATGGTGGTGGGATTCAAACTGTGGCGTAGCGCCAATGGGGCTGGGCGGGGCAAAACAGGGGCGTGGCCGGGCATTCCGGGGGTGAGGCATTCCTGGGCGGGGCAGTGGCAAGGACTCAGCCGCTGTGCCGGTCCTTGGCTGGGAAACGAATGCATGCGGGCGCAGGCTGCCACGCACGCCGGTGCACCTCCTGCTAGACTGCTTCAAGTTCTGCGCGCTACTGCTGAGAGGCGGGGCGTAACTAAGGCAAAACTCGCGTGGCAAAATCACCAATTAGTAACCCCCTCTCGGCACACACAAATAATTAGTAACCTACTCTCGGGAACCTGTGAGAATCTGCTGGATCCCACCTCTGGTAACAACATGACTGAAGCTAATTCTGCCCTCCCACAACCCCCTCATGTTGCTCTGGGTATGGCCCCACAGAACAGCCCAGGGGGATTTGAAGCTGCAGTAGATGGGAGAAGTCATGCTTCTGTGCACAGACAGACTGTGTCTGAACTGGCACACTAGGGCAGCCTACTAAAATCTGGAAGATACTCCGATTCAGACGGCCAGACTTTGATGTGACTGCAGCAGTCAGTGAGGGTGAAGGCTTTGCCATTGAATCCTACAAAGCAGAGGGGAACGATTTAAAGCAAACAAGGCACAGATAGGCAGGAAGAGGAAACTGAATTCTCCATTTCCCCAAACTATTTTCTTAAAGCTTGTAATTCCTCAAAAGGTGGAAAAGGTCTGGTGAGGAAAGAGGTCTGCTGCTCTCTGGCACCCAAAGCCAGGATATGCTTTCAATCCTATTTCAGCCCATAAAATCCAGCAATAGATCCTGTCCCAAGTTTGTTTAAGTTCTCAGTGTCACGAAAATGTGTTCAAATTCGACGATCCCCTTTAAACTCTAGCGAGCAGAAGTCACACCGGCAGCCACGTTACCGAAGTAATGGGGAAGCAATCGGTTGCACAAATTACCCTTTTACGCGCTCTCTTTTGTCAAGTGATTGGGGGGAAAAAGCAGAGAGGGAGTGATTGCAAGGGCCCAGGTCCCAGGAGAGAGCAGGATCAAAATGGAAGGTCATAAATGTTATTTCTATGCCAAACCTCCGGCAGATGTATTTATGCAAATTGTCTTGATTCATAATCTAAAAATACCTTGCTGAAATAAGGGGGAAAAGGAAGTAAGGAGATACTTATAAGGGCTGAAGCACACACAATGATGGGGATCTGTGATTAGATTTCCTAATGTGCAATTTAGCTGGAATAAAGCCAACGCCAGGCTAAGGGTGGGGAGAGGCTGGCTGATATGGATTAGGGTTGCGGTGGACACTTGGGAAGGGTGAACATTTCCCTTTGCCTCTATTCTCTGACCAGACATACTGCCTTGAATGCTTTAAGCCGTGTTTGGAGGGGGAGGGGCAGGTACTCATTAGGGTTGCCAGCTCCAGGCTGAGAAACACCTGGAGATTTGAGAGGTGCAACCAATGACTTGTAGCCAATGACTCAAAAATCACATACAGAACTTCAAGAGAATTCCGGCTCAGCCCACTCAGGTTCATTCTCACACCCAACCAGGCCAGTCTGGGAAAAGCGCCAAGAGAGAGGCAAGCAAGATAACGGTATACAGTAACAGGGGTCTGCAACCTGCGGCTCTCCAGATGTCCATGGACTACAAATCCCATCAGCCCCTGCCAACATGGCCAATTGGGAATTGTAGTCCATGAACATCTGGAGAACTGCAGGTTGCAGACCCCTGCAGTAGAATATACAAAGCACACTAGCAGGTGTTAACAGTAACGGCACACGTTCCAATTCCCTCTTCACAGGGGGTGGAGCCTCAGGAGGGCAGCTGTGGGGGAGGGGAGGGACTTCAGTGAGGTATAATGTTATAGAGTCCACCTTCTAAAGGGGTCATTTTCTTGACGTGAACTGATCTCTGCTGCCTGGAAACCTGTTGTAAGCACAGGAGATCTCCAGGCACCACCTGAAGGTTGGGAACCCCATGATACATATCTGTGCCCTCTTATTTCCACACAGGGGCTTAAAGCAGCCGGGAGAAGGCCGTATATGAGACAAGAAACTGCACAGCTTAGAAGAGTTTCCCATCTCCCCTAGCTCCTCAGTTCTAAATCCACTTGCATGGACTTTCAATCATTATTAAATGGCAGGATCTGATCCTGGTCCACCCCAAATCACTTGTACCTGGACCCATAACCTTCTTTGCTTACAACAACCCACATCCAGTCCCATGTTCACCATGGGAAAACACCATATACTGCATTGCCATAGCCTACCCCATGTACAATATCTCTCCTTTTCATCACGATGGGATGAAGCAGTCTGCATATGCCTTCTGAAAGTGCTCCTCGACTGATATGAGTGGGGAGAAATGGGCATGACTCAGAGCTCTGCATGCACACATTATCCTAATCCCTGATTGAGTGCAGCGCTTTGGACCTGCTCAGGCAAATATACTCTGCACATGCTCCAAAGCACCCAGTGAGATTATTTGCTTCATTTATGCCTTGCCTTTCTCCTCAGTGGGAACCCAAAACAGCTTAGAATGTTCTTTTCCCCTCTACTTATCCTCACAACAACCCTGTGAGCCCCTCAAGGGAAGGGAGGCATATAAAACTAGGGAGAAGGGGAAGGATGGGGAGGAGAAAGGGGCCCCGTCATCAGCCTCTCCCGCACATGCAGAATAATGCACATTCAATCCACTTTCACAATGGTTTGCAAGTGGATTTTGTTATTCTGCACAATAAAATCCAGCTTCAAAGTGGATTGAAAGCGGATTGAAAGTACATTATTCTGAATGTATGGAAGGGGGCATCTGGTTGTGGCCTACCCACCCTGGGGAGAAGGAGAGGGAGGGGGAGAGGGGAAGGAAAGGGGTCCTGTCATCTGGTCATGGCCCACCCACCCTGGGGAGAAGGGGAGGGAGGGAGGGAGAAAGGGACAGGCAGGCAGGCAGGCAGGCAGAGAGAGAGAGAGAGAGAGAGAGAGAGAGAGAGAGAGAGAGAGAGAGAGAGAGAGAGAGAGAGAGAGAGAGAGAGAGAGGCTGTGTGTGTGACTTTCCCAAGGTCACCCAGCAAGTTTCCATGGCAGGGTAGGGATTTGAACATGGGTCTCCCAGATCCCAGTACAACAGCTACCACTATACCATACTGATGCAATACATATGCACTGCAGTCTTAGGGACCCTCTTCGGGTGGAAAGGTGTCATAAACATGTTTTGAATAAAATACTGCATCTGTTCTCCAGCTCAGCCCAGACCAAGCGCCAATCATGCGCATTCTGCCAAATCCAAACCTGTGCATGCCTATGTATAGCGACCTGTGCTTAGTTCAGACACTTATATTATCAGCGTATTTGCAGGAATCCCGCCATCTCAGATTATACAAGCAAATCACACGGATATTTCCCCTTGATTACACATACCCCAAACCAGTTTAGCGTTCATCGTCTCTGTTTCTTTGCTGTCAGATGCAAGATGAGCCACCAACCTCAAATGCGTTTTTATAGAGGAAAAATATTCCCTTTCCCCTCCCACCCCACACCTCTCCCTACCATCCCTCCCGCCACTCTCACTTCTGAACTGCTTTGCCTTTAGGACTGCTTTTAAAAACACACACAGACTATCATGGGGCACAATTAAGATGTTCAAGGTATTGTTTTACTTTTTCAATACTACGCTTTTCCCCCACGATCCTTGGATGCTGCGCTAGATGGTCGTTCATTTGGTTAGGCTTGCATGGCGCTTCCAATTTGCCCTCCTTTTAGATTTCAGTGGGATGTATATTTTCAGTGGGATGCATGCTTTTTAATGCCTGGCACCTCAAGTGCTATTTTTAAGCTGCTTTAATACCAGGATTTTTCCTTGCGTAGAAAGTGAGAAACGATGGCATTAAAAGGGGAACGTTCACACGACGATGTCCTCATTCTCAGAGCTTGATCTGTGGCATTGCCCGGGTTTTCCCCTTTAAGTTGGGCAGAAAAATAAACCTATTTTAATCCAGCTCAGAGAGAGCATCTGTGTGGAAAGCCATGGGGAAAGAAGCAGAGTTAAGTGGGGAAAAAAGGAGCCATGGGGAAAGGAGCAGCAGTAGCGTAGTGGTTAAGAGCAGGTGCATTCTAATCTGGAGGAAACGGGTTTGATTCCCCGCTCTGCTGCTTGAGCTGTGGAGGCTTCTCTGGGGAATTCAGATTAGCCTGTGCACTCCCACACATGTCAGCTGGGTGACCTTGGGCTAGTCACAGCTTTTCGGAGCTCTCTCAGCCCCACCCAGCTCACAGGGTGTTTGTTGTTGGGGGGAAGGGCGAGGAGATTGTAAGCCCCTTTGAGTCTCCTACAGGAGAGAAAGGGGGGATATAAATCCAAACTCTTCTTCTCTTTCAAAACAGCACAGGGTGCTCACTGTATTGACCTTTTCCCTCCCATTTGAAGGGTTTTTTTCCCCGCTGTCACTGCTAAGCTGTGTTGTGGCATAACAGAACAGCTGGGCAAGGAAAGGAGGAATGCAGGGCTATGGAGGGTGCTGGCACAATTGGCACTGGGGAAAATCAAAGGTGGGGGCACCAGCAAAAGTGAGTGACATGGGAAAAGATACGTGTAGCTGCCATTCCTATCCTGCTGGCTACTGCTGTTGTAGTAGTGATACTTTTCCTATGCCACTGTATGGACATCAACTCAGTAGCAAAAAGATGGAATCTAAATATTCTATCATGGGCACCTGTCACCCTCTACACTGGCAACATTTATTAGGGGGTGAAGAAGGATTGCTGGATACATGGAACAGCTAATGCAAATTTTATACATTTATGGTGAGAATGCAGCAAAACTGTAGAATACCTGAAGATGCTTGCTAAAATTATCTCTCAAAGTATAAGGAAAGAGTTACCATTATCCCTTCAGGTTTTCTTGTTGAATTGCACAAATTTCCTTCTGGAAGAAGTCCACGAATCTGTGCTTATTGCAGTAATATCAGCAGACGAATACTCACCAAAATTGGAAGAAAACTATTATCCCCAAAAAGGAGGAGTGGTTAGAGAAACTTATGGAGTGCATTCAGTTGTGGAAGCTAACCTGTCTGTTACGTGGTCAAAAGGTTTGAAAATGGAATGTTTTTCTGTTTAGAACAGGGGTCTGCGACCTGTGGCTCTCCAGATGTTCATGGACTACAATTCCCATCAGCCCTGCCACTTGGCCATGCTGGCAGGGGCTAATGGGAATTGTAGTCCATTAACATCTGGAGAGCCACAGGTTGCAGACCCCTGGTTTACAATGAGCAGTGAGTTTAAGCATGCATATTTTGATGTCTATGAATTTAGTAATTTGTGTTTTAGACTCTTGTTTTTATTAGAAGTTTAAACCTTAAGTGGAGTTACAGCCTCCTAAGTTCACTGCAGTCAATGAGCTTAGAAAGGGGTAACTCTGCATAGGGTGGCACTGTAAATTAACAAACTTAGCCTACAGATCTGGCTTGATTTATGAGTCAACATTTGGAAGATTTAATATGTGCATGTGGACCTCTATCTTAGGTGATGTTTCCAGGGCTCTTCTAAAGCATATCCTTTTTGAATGATACAGAGGAAAACCAGGAACAGCTTTCTGCTTTGGAGAAGCAGGAAGTGGGTGCCATGAAGCACCCTGGGACATGGCATGAATGGGCATAATTTGGGGGCTCACTGCTTTAACTAGAGTGACCTGCAACTGCAACCGGGATTCTGCATGCAAGGCCATAAGAAGAAGAGGAAGAAGAAGATTTAGGATTTTTGGCCCCCCTCCCTTTCTCTCCTGTGAGGAGAATCATGGTGGCTTACAAGCTCCTTTCCCTTCCTTTCCCCACAACAGAGGTAGTTGGGGTTGAGAGAGTTCTTAAGAACTGTGACTAGCCCAAGGTCACCCAGCAGAAATTTAGAAGTGTGGAAACACATCTGGTTCACCAGATAAGCCTCTGCCACTCAGGTGGAGGAGTGGGGAATCAAACCTGGTTCTCCAGATTAGAATAAAGATGCTGATTCTCCCCAAGTTTGGCGGGGGGGGGGGCGCAGGAGGCAAACCATGTAATTTCTAAGCAGCAACACTCCTCATACACACCTTTTTTAAAAAGAAATAAACAGCCAGCAACCAAGGACTTCGGCAGGTGATCAGGTAGCCACGCCAAGTGTCAGCAGCAACATATGACTGCCCTGTTCAATTACTTTCATCTGTGGGTAAACAGCTCCGGTGTAATGGGCTGATTAATCTTCTTATCACACAAAGCCCATAAGTGTAATTACATCAGAGACTATGGATCCCTGAGCACGATATTAATCAAGTAACCATAGATTCCCCCTCCCCTTCTTTTCTGATGAAGATGAAATAAATGAGCAAAGCTTTCGTTTTTGCATCTTGGGCTGAGGAGAAAAGATTGGTACTCTTGCAAAAAGGGTGTGGTTTGATCAATATCGATAGAGCCTGCGGCTCCTCCTGGTTGGAAGTGTTTCAAATTGCAAACAATGATGTTGGGTACATGCAGCCTTTCTGTCAATTCAGGGATGTTACTGAATATTCTGATTACACTGTTCCAGTTCAAACATCCCAGTTTCTGCTATGGGTTCTCCCTGCTTGAGACAAAACTGCAGCTTTCTTTGTTCCGGACGATGTAACAAAATTCAATGGACTTATTACTGTTAAAATTGATGCCCTTTTTTTACATCAGTTATGTAAAATTGGCATAATGGAAACAAATCAGAAACACTTAAGAGAAAATGGGCAAAGTGAAAAGGCAGCAGCTACATCAGTCCTTTCAAAATTATTTAAAGGAGTGTGTTTGTATATCCTTATACTACTACAAAGGAAGATGGTCTTTGTATTTGAGAGGCATCTGCCGTAATTATGTGCGTTTAACTACTGTCTGCTATTTACTTTCTATATTGTTGCTCAAATGATCAGTGCCTTAGAATACAAAATAAGAAGACTGTGTCTATTTTGAAATGGAGTTCCAAAGTTTTAGCCAATGATGTGCTTTTGATTAGGAATCTGTGTTGGTCAGTCCTTGGACTCATGTCCAAAGGCCAACCACAACCTCCACAGCCGCGGGTCTTGTGTGGAAGACTCATAGGCCGATTACGCACAAGGCACCTGCTGCGCAATGGGGGCAAATATACATTGCCGCAAGATTTCTTGTATGGAGGTATTTCCTCAAGCCATGCTTTCACTTTCCATCCTCCCCGTGGCAAGCAAGACACTTCTAGCACAAATTTAGTTTTGCTTTGCAGCCAGAGTCAACAGAGTTGCCAGTGAGCACAGCTTTGCCTGGGACTTCTTCCCTCTGCCCACAGCCAGCCCACCTAAGCTCACCTCACCTCACCACCCCACTCCCCAGCCTTGCATGCTTCCCCCTCACCCTGCTTCAGTGGCAGAGCTACAAGGGGGCAGGGCATGCGCCGCGCACCAGGCGCACACCTGGGGGCTGGAAAATTGCCCCAGGTCCCTCCCTTTCCCTGGCCTCCCACGGCACCTCCCATGGCACCCCTTGTGGCGCTTCCCCCACCCCCTTCCCACACTTACCTTAGTTCCTTTTCCTAGAACTTTTTCAGGCTGAAAAAAAAGGCCTGTTCACAGTACAGGCTAAAAACGGAACTACAGTTCCCAGGAGACCTTGGGGCTCACAAAGTCTCCTGGGAAGTATAGTTCCCATCAGGCCGTTTTTAAGCCTGAACTGTGGATAGGCCTTTTTTTCAGCCTGAAAAAGTTCTAGAAAAAGGAAAGGAACTAAGGTAAGTGTGGGAACAGAGGGTGGGGCACCGCGGGGGGGGGCATGGGGGGCGGAAAATATAGACTGCGCACCGGGTGCAGTTTGGCCCAGCTACGCCTCTGCCCTGCTCCCTGTTGCCGACTTTCCTGCCACTCTATATGCTTGTATAGATGCATAGATAGGAACAACACAAGCAGGGACTCTTTTTGTCTTCACCCCACCTTTGCTGCTCTGCTTCTGCTCTCCCTGGTGATCAGGAAGGCTTTTTACAACTTTCTTTGAATCAAGACTATATTTGAAAATAATTTTCCTGGCTGCTGTAGCAGCAGCAGGAAGAAAAACAGAGAGAGAGAGAGAGAGAGAGAGAGAGAGAGAGAGAGAGAGAGAGAGAGGAGGAGGAGGAGGTGGAGGAGGAGAAGGCATGGGGATCTAGCACTTGGTCCCCTTCTTCAGCAGTGGGTGGTCCAGGAAATGGCTTTGCCTCTTTCTTTTTGGGGGGATTATGTTAGGAAAAGAGCTACAATATCGATATCCTTGCTATCCCAGATATATTGATGTAAATGTAGCTTAAAGCGTGTATCAACTGATGATGTCACTGGCAAGTTGACGTTTGGTTGACCACTCAGTGGTTGCATCCAGATTTCTTTTTGCACTGTGATCCATGCACATATAAGCTGGTGCATTTAAGTCGAGGAAAAGAAGTCTGAAACGATAAACTGCAGCAAACTGCAGTGTCAATTCCAAACCGAATTTTAAAATTACTTCAAACGTACAGCAGAGAAGAGCAAATCTACAAAACAACCTGCTTGCCGCTAAAAATAAATGGAATTAATAAAGTGAAGAGTTGTAAGCTTCCTATATCCACACCAGTAACATCAGTGGGATTTGGATTCCACTATTATATTCTGCTCACAATCCGGCTTCTAAGCTCCTGTCTCCTTTTAGGATCAATTAACTTTTAACAAGCACCTTTTATTACTTTGCTTTCAAAAGCTGCCACTTGTTTCCGAGCAGAGCTGTGTATCGCCGAAGCAGTTAGCAGCAGCCTTCTTTGTGAAGCCAGAATATCAAGGAACGGTGGAACTTCAAACACTTTGTTTTGGGGATTAGCGCCTTGAAGACTTGCAGTGAAAAACAGATAAAGCAGTAACAGATTTGGTGGGAGTGGGGAGAAGAAACTGCCAAATGGGGTTGCTTGGCAATTAAAAAATAACAATTGTAAATAAAGGAGGGGACATACAGTGAAATACCAAAAGAGTTACAGCATTCTAAGCCCACTGAAGTAAATGGGCTCAGAGACATGTTCCTCACCTTATGGTTTGATGTGTTTATTTGTTTCCTTGCTTCATTTATACTCTACCTTGCCCCTCAGCAACTTACATTATTCCCCTCTCCTCCATGTTATCCTGCAAGGTAGGTTAGGCGGAAAATGTGTTACTGGATCAAGATTGCTCAGCGAACTTCCATGGCATTATGGGGATTCGAACGTAGGTTTCCTAGATGCTAGTCTGACACTCTAGCACAGGGGCGTACCGCTCAGGGGGACATATGGGGTCAAATGTCCCCGGGCTGCAGCCATTTAGTCATGTGGGCAGTGGAAAATCGCCCCCTCCTCCTTCCCCCCTGGGACCATACACTGACTTCATGATCTGCTGCAAAAAAAGTTGCTTGGTCATGGTGGGAAAGGGCAGCTGCCCATGCCCCCACTGGGAAAACTCAGATTTTGCATCGGGCTACATTTTCCCTAGATACGCCCACACTGGCACTACTATTCTGATCTCAAAAACTGGATTAGCCTATACTTCTGGAATTCAGTTCTTGTTTGTCAGACACAACCCCCAGTTTCTGTTACCTAGAAATTAGAGGAGGAAAGTTTGGGGGAGGTAGGTGTGCTGGGGGTCTGGAGGCCAAGATCTGGGGCACAGAGGCGGAGGAGAGAGGAGAACTGAATATCTGAATTGAATTGGACTCCGTCTCAACTTTTTGTGTTGATTGAACTCAACATTTTCTCCAAACTTGTTGTCTTGAATGGACTGCATCAAGTCCTGGCAGGTTGACTCAGCCTTCCATCCTTCTGAGGTCAGAAAAATGAGTACCCAGCTTGCTGGGGATAAAGCGTAGATGACCAAAGAAGGCAAAGTCAAACCACCCCATAAACAAAGTCAGCCTAGTAAACGTCATGGATCAGTAATGATCAGGTGCTTGCATGGGGGACTAGCTTACCTTTATAAATAAAACATCCCCTACTCTCTCTAGATACAGTTCTCAGAACTCCTTGCTTGGTGTTAGTTGAGGCATTACCTTACCTCCACAAGTGTGGCTCAAGGGCCCCTTCCGCACAGCAAATGTCGAATGGGTTGCAATCGGGATAAAGCAACTGTTTTCCTATTTTTGTGTTCACATGCATCAGTGCAGGCACAATTGGAACCAACAGAAACATTCCAGGTTGGTGTTGCGCCTTCGCAAGGAGACATGTCTATTTTAAAAAATCACTTCCCACACATGCATAGCTACGCAGGCATGCACAAATGAATCTCCTACAGCCATGCCGATGTCCCACAGTACGACCACCTGCGCCTGCGTAGCTACGCAAATGAAAGCTGCAAAAAAAAAAAATTAAAAAGGAAAAGGAAGGCAAATAAAGTGCCTCCTGCCTGGCCGTTTGCTTGTGAGCAGCTGCAACCTGGGATTTTTCAAAAGACTTGCTTGTTTAGCAATATTTTAAAAACCCAGGTTGGGGGAAATAACACAGGACAGACTTGTTTTGGGGGTGGGATCTGTGCAAAGATCCCCCCCAAAAAAACAGGTTATTTAGCATCCTA
Organism: Sphaerodactylus townsendi; assembly: GCF_021028975.2. NCBI lineage: Eukaryota > Metazoa > Chordata > Lepidosauria > Squamata > Sphaerodactylidae > Sphaerodactylus > Sphaerodactylus townsendi. The sequence goes on from NC_059437.1 coordinate 39,443,609, forward strand.
CACCTGTGTTTATTGGCCCATGCAGAAGGAGCCAAAGGATGAGGTGGAAACTCACAGCAGAATGACCCTGACTCACATGGGTGTGTGTGTGTGTGTGTGTGTGTGTGTGTGTGTGTGTGTGTGTGTGTGTGTGTGTGTGTGTGTGGTTAAGCCATGTATGTGAGCAGGTCATGGTTGATATCAAGGCTAGCTTTCACTAGCAGCGTTGCCCTTTCCTGCGTCTCTACTCGCAAGGAGCTATCATTAGCCTTTTGACAAGACTTCCCGTGGGTTTGTGCATACATTCACAAACTAAGCAACCAGCACACTTTTTGGGTGTTCTGATAGGTGAGACCGGATTCTGCTCCCCCACTATTCAAAAGCAAGTGAAAACTAGCCCACCGCTTTTCTATCATTTCCATCTCCTTCTCCAACACAATATGTTCCAATGCAGACCGTTGACACATTCAATTGCATCAGTGAATAATGTACATAAGAACCAGCATTAAGTATGACTGGCTGTTTCCAGCTTCTCTACAAAATTGTACCTTCATGAAAAGCTGAGCTTCCTCTTTAGATTTAAAAAAAAATGCAAAGAATTTCCAGGAAAGCAACAATGAATTCTGATGCATCTCGCAAAACCTGTCAGGGGGTGGCGGTTGGCACATCCCTAATCATCTGTCATGTTTTCATGTACTAAATTTCTAGGTTGCTTTTCAGCCCACGCAGTCTCAACGTGTCTTATAGTAGTCTTACTGAAAATTAAAAGCAGCTGAAATATATACAAAACAATAAAACATGCTATTATACAGTTACACAGAGCAGGCACAAAAAGCAATTTAAAAACATACAACACAATTAGTTGGAGTTATCCTTCAGGTCCCAGGGTTCCTGAGAAGAAGAGATTTAACTTGGGGCTCATTTACACAATTCAACAGAATTATGTAAGGGGAAAAATGATTATGAATATAACCGCTTCAGATTTCAGGTGGGGAAACAGCATCTCCTTTTGCTCGTGCACAAAAACTCCCTGCATACAGAAAACTAACAAGTCATGATGAAGAATAGAGTTGACTCTTCTTCCTTGCATGCCAGTTTTCTAGGAGTAGGCGGTGATTGTGTATGTGTACACAATGTACATGAACATTTGAATATGCAGCTGTCATTAAAGAATCTGCCGGGGACTTAAAGCAAAGTCTGATGAAACAGAGATTTGTGTTCAGAATGGTTAAAAAACCTTGCAGGATCATAGAATCATAGAGTTGGAAGAGATCCCAAGGGTCATCAAGTCCAATCCCCTGCAATGCAGGAACACATAATCAAAGCACTCCTGATGGATAGCCATCCAGGCTCTCTTTAAAAATCTCCAATGAAGGAGACTCCACCACACTCTGAGGTAGTGCATTCCACTGTCGAACAGCCCTTACTATCAGGAAGTTTTTCCTAATGTTTAGGTGGAATCTCTTTTCCTTCACCTTAAACCCATTACTCCTGGTCCTAGACCAGTGATGGCAAACCTATGGCATGGGTGCCAGAGGTGGCACTCAGAGCCCTCTCTGTGGGCACGCACAGACTGCCTCCTCCACACATCTAGACTGGCCTGGGCCGCTGGGCTCGATTATTAGCATTAAACCTAAGACCTAGTTTTGGGGAAGTAGTGTAGGCAACCCTGTTAAGTGCTGTTAAACTAAAGCGCAATCCTTTACCTGGGAGTAAGCTTGGTTGCTGGCAATGGGGCTTGCTTCTGAGTAAACCCTCCTAGGGTCGTCATTCACCCGTTGGAAGAGTTGCACGGTTGCGTCAAAGCAAAGCCATCGACTACCACCAAGCTTACTCCTGAGTAATGCACGCCTCGGAGCCAACCGTTTTTTCTAAACAAAAACCTCAGTATTCAGGTTAAATTGCCGTGTTGGCACTTTGCGATAAATAAGTGGGTTTTGGGTTGCAATTTGGGCACTCGGTCTCGAAAAGGTTCGCCATCGCTGTCCTAGACCAGTGCTTTAGTCCAGCACCCCATTTCATTCAATGGCCAGCAAACAGGACATAAGCCAAGGTGTTGCCTTGTAGTTTTGGCATTCGGAGGTTATTGCCTTGACATAATTAAGTTCCCATAGCCATCTTGGCTAGTATCCATTGATGGCCCTTTCTTCCACAAATCAAATCCCTTTTTAAAGCCATTTTTGACAGTGAGCATCATGACATCCACTGGCAGGAAATTTCACCATCTAATTGCTCATTGAGTAAAGGACTTCATTTTATCCGTCCTGAATCCATTTACCATCTACATCAGATATTGATTTGACTCTTCAAGAAAAATGTGCGTAATGGTGTGGGATGCTGCTGGAGACATGGATATTGCTGGTGGGGTCATTCATATGATGTGGAACTGGCCAATCACCAGCGGTTTGGGGGCAGAGGTTGTTGATTCAATAAATAGAATCTTGAGAATCGAAATAAAACTTCTAGATGTAAACAAGTCCGTAGGGCTGTACTGCAAAATTGATGGAACCTAAAACCAGGTCACAAAAATGGATTTCGCAAGCCTTCCTGATCGTCAACGTCTACTGCAAACTTGAAGAAGAACCTACACAAGTCTAATATGCAATCGGACCAGGGACGTAGGTATAGAACTTTTATGGGGTGGGTTCAGGGGGCGGCCTGGGGGCGTGGCTCCGCCTCCCCAAGCCCCGCCTCCAGCCTGCATGTCAGCCAGAGCTCAGGAAAGAAAGTCTTGCCTCTCGCCAGACTGCTTCACGAAAGGCGAGACTTTCTTTCCCGGGCTCCAGCTGGCTTGCAGCTTGCAAGCGTGCGATGCAGGCTGTGCTTGTGTGGGTGCACAGGAGCACCCACCCCCAGCCGGACATGCAATGGGTTTTTTAAAAAAACCGAGAACCCCCCCTTACCTATGTCCCTGAATTGGACAGATGATTTCAAGTGCTCTTATTAATTTGGAAAGGATTTATAACTGCAGTAGATTTACAACAAAACTTTTGACTGGCATGCACAATTATTGGTATAAATCCTGGAATGAGATATAATTGAGAACAAAGATTAATCTTATTATAAAAGACAATAGGCTCAAAATGTAGCACTGCAGTAGCCCCCTTTCCCATCTCTCTCCTCCTTTTACTATTTTGGAATTTGTATCATGTAGTAAAATCAAAGCAGAAGAAGCAATTAGAGTCATAATATGTAATAAATGTCTTGTCAAACATGGAATTCGTGCTGAAAATGCTCTATTTTTGAAGGGAAGTAGAAAGACAGTTTTAAAAAACCAAGCACGTTGCTGCACCACACCTGCAGTCTAAAGTCCAGGAAAGCTTTTCCTTGCTCACATAATCAGGACTTCTTTCGTGACAGTATGTGCTGGTACTGTGTACCAGCTTCTAGGGGAGGGGGGTTCTCCCAAGTCCTGACCATCGTACACCAGCCTGCTTCACTGAACCAGAGAATCAGAGAGTAGACTCCCAGGAAGTCTAGTGGGGAACTGCACAGGAGGAGAAAATTAGTGGCACTTTTAGCTTTTCCTTTTCTTCTTTAAAAAACAAAGCAGTACTGTACTCAATACTGCTATTAATCCTAACATTACACTCTAGGAAGGGAAATCAAAGGGAAACTCTTTTTGCATCAATTCATGTATGATCTGTTACTGAAGTGACTCTCAAAGTTAGAATACAGTCGTCGTCGTCTCGTCGTCTCGTCGGACGTCTCCGTCTCCGTCTTCTCCTCCTCCTCCTCCCCCTCCCCTTCTTCTTCTTCTTCTTCTTCTTCTTCTTCTTCTTCTTCTTCTTCTTCTTCTTCTTCTTCTTCTTCTTCTTCTTCTTCTTCTTCTTCTTCTTCTTCTTCTGCAGTGAATCGCATTTGAATAATTCTTGAAGAAGTATTTCCTTTTGTGTGTACTGAATCAACTGCCCATCCCCAAGTTCAAGTATTTTCGGCGAGGGAGGAAAAATTCTCTTTGTGAACTCTCTTCGTCTCTTCCAGTTCCCCTCCTCACTGCAGCCATTGCTCAGCACAGCTTTTGTCCACACAGATCCAATCCCTGGCATAGACTTTTCAGTGGTAAACAAGTAGGCCCTCCACCCACTTTTACCGGTAGAAAAGCTGGCAGGATACATCCCTCTGGCGTTCTTTGGTTATTCTGACCAGTTCTTCCTTCCCCGTTTTATCCCTGCAACAGCGTGCAGGGGCATTCTTAGCAGATGGGCCACAAGGGGCAATTGTGTCAGGCTCCACAATTGGAGTGGCCCTGAACACCCATGCTCCCATCTTAGGAAGGGTGAAAAGAAGAAGATTAGGTTCCTGCTGTGACTCACATCCACTCCATCTGGGGCTCCTGGCAGAGGGGAGATTTCAACCTGACTCTCACCAGCCTTAGTCCAGCATTTTGACAATCCTACCCATTTGGTCTGCGTGCATATAAATGCACACACATGATCAGGAAGCTGCCATTTCATTGTCGGACAATGGTGTCTTTCTAGCATATCTGCAACCAACCAAGGCAGGAGGACAGGCTTCTGGAAAGGACATGAATGCAGCAGATGGAGCGCCGTCTTCAGCAGTGTGTCATTGGGAGGAGTTTGAGCAGCAATCCTTTGTCTAAGCGGATGGGCTTTACAAACAGGGCCCTATTTTCCATCTGCGAAATGTGGCTGCTGATGCCCACTCAGGGACTCTTTCATCTGTTCTTACATGCTTTGTTCCAGGGTTATCCAGTGTAATTGAAAACAGACACGAGGGTGAGCCTTGGCACAAACACGGTAAGTTCAGGTTTGGTGTGACATGAGCGAAACCTGGATGCGATTGATTTGTTGAGACATTATTCAGAGGTGCAATGAAAACACATATGGGGGTGTAGGGAGCAGGTTTACAGCTGCAAGCTCTGCCCCCAGTTTATATATGATCTTTGCACTACACTAAAAATACCAAAAAACCACAAACGAACCTGCAATTTTTGTGCCCCTACAAGGGGGCACCCGGTGCAATGCGCACCCCCTGTTCCCCTGGTAGCTTCACCTCTACTTTGCCAGGTCTCCTGGATCTCCAGGGTAACTTGGGCCCTTAAGAATTTTGTGCTCCTGTTCCCTGCTTTCAGAGTCCCTGTAGGACTGTACGGGCTTTTATGAATTCTCATTTTCTTCACTTGTAAGTTGCTATTTCTTTGGGGGATTTTTTTTCTGGTCCACACCTATTTTGCTCCTTTTAATGGTCAGTTCAAGATTACACCGATTATGTGCAGCATAACAGCCTGATGTTGAAATCTGCAAGGAGATATGCTGGACCTAAAGTGATGTAATATCAAATTGACCACTAAAGGGAGCATAACATATGTGAGACAGAACACCCCGCAAAGAAACAGACTGCAAGCAATGCACAACCTACTGTTTTGCACGCTTGGTGAGAATTATTTTCAGGTGTTGACAAAAAGTTATCAGGCAAATTATGTTTATGCTTTTTTGACTAAAAGAAAATGAATCCTTTTCTCCCCACCAGAGGAACTACTCGGTTTATTCTTTCCTTTCCTTTCCAGTCTTTTTTCTATATTCACATTTTATTAGTACTTAAAATGCTTACAAAAGGCGAAGAAAAAAGATCACAAAACATCTTTAAAAAGTACACTTAACATAAGGATTCCCAATTTCATCTACACTGAGTGTGAACAGTAAGAATTAATACCACTTGCTCTTTAACCCAATACTTAAAATTCCAACTTAATAACCACTACTGGTAATTAAAATACGTTTCTCTGTTAAGTCTTATAATGACAATCCGCTAATCTTCAAAACCACTAGTCATCAGTTTATTTTATTCTGTTTTATCCAAGAACTTGATTTTCAAGTTGGTGAAAGATGGATGCTGCATATTTAAGGACAGTTTTATTTAGAATTACATTTGGGTACGTTGCATAGTGGTCCTGGCACCTGAGTAGTGAGTTTAAATTTTGGATCTGTGTCTTTAAATGCATTATATCCCACGTGTTTCATTGATGCTCGTCAGCCACCTTGAGCTCCATAAGGAATAAAGGTGGTTAAAAAAAACGTTTTGAACAACAATTAATTGTGGAACAGCTTGTGAAACAGAACTTTCCGCAACATATGGGAGGAGGCATGGCTGTGGTAGCGATTCTTGGAATAAGGAAAGAGATTGCCATCGAGCATATCTCTGCCTCTCACTGTATTTGTCATCAAGAGTATTTTATACTAATTTTTGTATAAACTTTGCTCTTGGCAGTAGCCTGCTGCCGTAAAGTGTACAGGGTGGCCATCAGGGAGGCCAGACACACCATAGGAGTTGGTACTGCTCTGCGCCAATGTGGGTGCCAACCTCAGCAGTGCAAGGGGTGAATGTGCTGGCAGAGGGGGCAGATATAGGTATGGGTGCTGTGTGGCTCCAACCCCAGAAGCCACTGCCATTTTCCAGCCCTACCTGTGCAGAAGGATGCCCTGGTGTCACTAAAGTCTTCACAGCTTCTCGGAGCTCTCTCAGCCCCACCACCTCACAGGGATTTGTTGTGAGGGGGGAAGGGTAAGGAAATTGTAAGCCCCTTTGAGTCTCCTACAGGAGAGAAAGGGGGGATATAAATCCAAACTCCTCCTCTTCTTCTTCTAAAGGCATTCCAGGGGGCGTTCCAGGGGGCGGAGCCAACTTTAGTCAGCTTGGACTGCCCTTTCAACCCCCTGCATGCTGATAGCGCTGACCTCAGACGTACAGCACATTTTTCCTCCTATGGGGGATTTTAGCCAGTCAGGGTTTTTGTTTCATTTTTGGGTTTCCACGCCACAGAGAAGCCTTTTGGAGGTGGGGGGCCATTGCCATAGCAGTGCCATCCCTGCCAGCCTAGGGCGTTTGGGTTTGGCTGCCCAAAACAAAACAAGCCAGAATAAGATTTTGTTATTTGATTGTACAGCTCCTAAATTAAGGCCCTTCTGCACATGCAGAGTAGTGCACTTTCAAACCATTTTCACAATTGGTTCTGGTGGGTTTTCCGGGCTGTGTGGCCATGGTCTGATGGATTTTGTTCCTAACGTTTCGCCTGCATCTGTGGCTGGCATCTTCAGACACAGTGTTTAACAGACTTCCCTCTGTGATACACCTCTGAAGATGCCAGCCACAGATGCAGGCGAAACGTTGGGAACAAGATCCACCAGACCACGGCCACACAGCCCGGAAAACCCACCAGAACCAGTTGAATCCGGCCGTGAAAGCCTTCAACAATACTTTCACAATTGTTTGCAAGTGGATTTGGCTCTTCTGCATAGTTGCAAAGTGCACTGAAAGTGGATTGAAAATTCTGCATGTGCGGAAGGGGCCTTAGGATTATCAGATCCAGGCTGGGAAACTCCTGGAGGTTTGGGATTGAAGCCTGGGGGTGTCGGGGACCTTGGTGGGGTACAATCCCATAGAGTCCACCCTCCAAATCATCCACTTTCTCCAGGAAACTCATCTCTGTAGACTGGAGATGAGCTGTAATTCCATGGGATTCCCCAGGTCCCACCTGGAGGCTGGCATGCCTATCTCAATTTTGCCCTGGATCTTCCAGAAATTCTTGTGAAGAAACTGTTCAAAGGTAAACAGAGAGATAGTTCAGATTATATTTCCTACTTTTACCACAGAGTAGCGGCCAAATGTTTCTAGTCACTGGGGATAGTGGATCAGGGGCCAGCATAACTCCTTGCCCCTTGACTAGGGAAAGTAGAATACATTATGCAAATCAGTAAGAACTGAAGAATATATTATGCAGAATAGAAGAAGCCATGTAAACTTGCTTGTTTAATTAATTTATGCAGTAAGAGTTCAGAGGTCTCCCGGGCCCAGAAACTGCTAGGAGTTCATTTAGAGCATGGACCACTTGCATTTTTAGGTTCACAGCACACTACTCTTACACTTTTATTGTTCCTGTACTACACTCTTACCCTACTCTGCATCATCTTTACATCAAATTCTTTACTCGAGAGCCAGTGTGGTGTGGTATAGCACAGTGTAGTGGTTCAGACCGGTGGACTCTAATCTGGAGAACCATGTTTGATTCCCCATTCCTCCACATGAGCAGCGGACTCTAATCTGGAGAGCCAGGTTTGCTTCTCCACTCCTACATGTAAAGCCAGCTGGGTGACCTTGGGGTTATCACAGTTCTCTCAGAACATTTATCTCCCAAGCTGTCTGTTGTGGCTGGGGAGAGGATAGGAAAGAGTTTATGTAAGTCACTTTGGGACATGGTTGAAAAAAGCGGGGTATAAATCCAAACTCTTCTTTTCCTTCCAAGACCTGATACTGTCAGTCCCATTTACTGGCCAAGTGTTAATTCAGAATCTGAACCCATCCAAAAAGTATGCCTATTAGCAAGGTTTGAGAGGCCTATCCTTAATGGAGAGTGGACTAGACACCTAGTTGGACTTCTGTTTGTGATTCTACAGTAATCTCCCTACATCTTCCTATTATTTCAGAGAAAATACAAGAGGAAAAGGTGCATGAATTATTTAATGCCACGTATTTCTCCCTACACCCTGTCTCGCATTTTTAATTTTTTTTCTTTATAAAAATAATTAGTCTCAATCAAGGCAGAAGCTCTTCAGAATTATAGCTCATTAGTCGCTCTCCCATTTTCCAGTTGCTATAAAAAGTCAGGCTGTGCTGATGAAAATTAGACCCTTGGAATCGGCTTTACCCACAGACCGTGTTAGCATCCTATTACCATCATCTGCATCCGTTTAGCTCCGGTAATTGCAGCTGGAGACAAAAGCACAGAGGTTGCATCTCTGGCTCTGCCATGAGACAGACGTCCAGAAGAAAAATATCTGCTGACTACCATCTAAGTCCTTCAGCAATGCTCAAAGTCACAGCAAAACTTCAACTACTCCTGAATGTGGAGATGTTCCAGATTCTGACTGGAGTTATGGTAGAGGTGAAAGCAGTTAGCAAAAGGAATCCCTACACAGGTTTTGTACACTTCTCACCACTTTTGTGTCTCCGGTAAGTGGGTTTTTGAATCATTTCCCAAACTGTATTGTTGAAGGCTTTCACGGCTGGATTCAACTGGTTGTTGTGGGTTTTCTGGGCTGTGTGGCCGTGGTCTGGTAGAACTTGTTCCTTAACAAGAAACAAAATTACCAGACCATTGGCCGCACAGCCTGGAAAACCCACAACAACCATTTCCCAAACTCTTTGGTCCAAGGTGACAATGAGACAAAGAATATTTGTAAACACTGCAAAAAATGATGTAACAAAGGACCCTGCCGGCCTGGACCAACAGTCCATCTCCTCCAGTTCCCCACAATGAGTAGACAGGTGACGCCAGAAAGCCCAAAAGGGGCCCCGGCTTGCCCCACTAGAGCTGTGCTCAGTAACTTATATTTAGAGAATATAAGCCATGGCTGAGCTCTTCCTCCACAAATTTTTCTCATTGCCCCTATAAAGGTATCAACATCATATTTTTTAAGCTTTACCTGTCTAGAACTTCCAGTTTGCTTCTTCACATTTTACCAGTTTGCAGACATTTTCACATAAAGTAAGAGCAAATATTCATGCTCCCTTCAACCACCTATGAATATGAAGTAACATAAGGTCTCTGTACAAACCGCTGTCAGCTCATTGGCTGGATTAATGAGATCTGCCCTCCTACTTCTTACAAGAATCAGGCAGCATGCGGAATAAAAACCAAAAACTGTAGAAAGAGGTTGGAGGCAGGTGCAATGGTCTGAAGCAAAGGGCCATTTTCATACCTTTTCTTAGGACAATCCAAACGATCTACAAGTGCACACCCATATTCACTTCTTATACAGATACATACACCAGCGTAGTGCAGGTTAAGAACAGGTGGGTTCCAATCTTGTCCACCTGAGTGGCTGAGACTTACCTGGTTCACCAGATGTGTTTCTGCGCTCCTACATCCCTGCTGGGTGACCTTGGGCTAGTCACAGTTCTCTCTCAGCCCCACCTACCTCACAAGGTGTCTGTTGTGGGGAGAGGAAGGGAAAGGAGCTTGTCAGCCACCTTGAGTCTCCTCACAGGAGAGAAAGGTGGGGTATAAATCCAAACTCTTCTTCTTCATCATCATACCAAGAGTTTGATGGCAAGGGGAAGGAATACCTGATCTTTTATCACTCTCCCATTCACAGCACATTCATGTGCAAATGTGTATAATATATGTGCACGGCAGTGGTGGGATCCAAAAATGTTAATAACAGGTTCCGATGGTGGTGGGATTCAAACAGTGGCGCCACCGCACACACGCACCTCCAGTCCCTGTTGGGCAGGGAGGTTGCTTTAGTAACCCCTTCTCGGCATTCAGAACAAATTAGTAACCACTTCTAGAGAAGTGGTGAGAACTGGTTGGATCCCACCTCTGGTGCACGGGCATGTGCCTTGGTCAGTTCCAGCAGAGATTTCATGCAGTGAGATCATAGGGAGTTGAATGTTCAATCTGCTTCCACTGAAAACATAACAGTGACAACAAAAGATCTTTTCAGACAGAACATCTATGACTACTGGGAGGCCAGTCAGCAGCTACCCATGATATTCCCAACATGTGCAATCACCATTTTGAGTGAAGGGGGCATCACATGGTTTTTCTACGTGCATACATGTCACAAGATCCCTATGATTCATGGTGATTCATGCAGACATACTACGTCGCCCTTGGACTTGGCAATTTTTGAGTGATGAAATGTGTGAAGGATATACTCTGAAAAGAGTTTCTAAAAAAAAACAACCTCCCCATGGGTAGGATGTTTAAGTCCAGCAAGACTCAGCCTCACCTCGACCATAACAAGCATGGATGACCGACGTGTCTGCAGAGCAAGCTCGATAATTGGCTGGCTGTCAACCCTAATTTGCAGCCTTCCACTTATGCATCCACTCTGTGGCTGCTGGCTAAGGCTGCCCATTCTCAGAGATTAACACTGATCTGCCCATCCGGCAACCAAGCGCTTCTCTGCTCTTGCAACGGAAGCTGGAAAACAGCGGCCGCTCTCTGGCTTATATGTGAGAGGAAAAGAGAGAACCAAGCTCCGGGAGGGAAAAACAGAGCACAGGACACATTTCCCTGCAGGGCTATCCGGAGACCATTTGGTCTCCAGGACACTCCTGTCACTCTGCATCAATCAGGCAGGAAACTGGCCTCTGGCAGCATCAGAAAGGCCAGGAGCAAAGTCAGTTCTGTTTTTGCCTGGTTTGTGTTCTGTGCAGAAACAGGAAGGCTCTGTTTTCCCAGGGATGGGAATCTCATTTGGGCTCTCTCTGCTAAAAACCTCAGTTTGGAGGTGGTTTAGTAACAGCCCTAGCCAGCATTGTGATCTTGCCAGAACTATGCAGGGTTGACCATAATCAGCACTTGGATAGGAGGACCTATCCTACATAGAGGAAAGCAAACTACCTCTACTTATCTCTTGCCTTGATGGCCATGGGGTTACTATGAATTGGCTGAGACGCGAAAGCGCACAATTATTGTTGTTGTTGTATTGTCAAATACTTTCACAGCCGGAATCACTAGGGTGTTGTGGTTTCTCCGGGTGGTGTGGCCGTATTCCAGTAGCATTTTCTCCTGATGTTTCACCTGCATCTGTGGCTGGCGTCTTCAGAGGATCCTCTGAAGACGCCAGCCACAGATGCAGGTGAAACGTCAGGAGAAAATGCTACTGGAACATGGCCATACAACCCGGAAAACCGGGCGCGCGCGCGCGCGCACACACACACACACACACACACACACACACACACACACACACACACACACACACACACACACCGAAAGGCAGGCTGGGACATCAGTGGAGTCTTTGCATGGAAATGGGGGAAAGAGTGAGGGTAATGAAGCTAGCATAAAATAAAATCAGGACTGGAATCTCTGTCCAAGAACTGAATTCCAGTTTCCAAACTAGCCACAGTTAGGACAAATTCTGTTTTTCACAATATAGCTTAACTGAGTCATTCTCTCTAAAACAGGTTGTAAACAGAATAACATAAATGTGTCTTTTGCTCCTTCAGCTGCTACAAGACATAGTGATGGATGCTGTTTTAAATAGCTTTTAAAAGACACTGACTATTATAATTGACGTTCCCCAATAAACAAACGGAGCATGCACAGAAGGAGTGTACTTTTAAGTACAAATTACTGGGGGAAAGGCTACTGATTTCATGCACTGTTTGCACTTTGTGGAGGTTAGTCATTACGCAAAGCAGGAAGCTTTGCTTGGATCCAGCATACATCATTCTCCTCTCCTCCATTTTATCCTTAAAACAACCCTGCAAGGCAAATTAGGTTGAGAGAGAACAGTCCAAGGTCGCCCAGCAAGATTTCACAGCAGAGGAGGAATATGAAGTTGGGTCTCCCAGATCCTACAAGAACAACAAGACTGTGTGTGTCGGTAAAGACCGGGAGGACAATGCAACGTGACACACACTGGGCTCTGGCATCTCAATATTTATGAACATGTTCATAAATATTGAGTTGCCAGACCCCAGTGTGTCTCCCAGATCCTAGTCTAACACTCTGATCACCACACCACACTGGCTAATTCAGTTGTCCAGTCACTCAAACGTCTCCCATCTTATTGAATGCCTTTTCTTGCTCCCCCTTCTCTCCCTCCTCTCTTGCTGCCTTTCTTCCTGGAACACTTCCTCCCTGATGACATGTGTGTGGGGTTCACAGCCCTTGTCCTCCGGCGCCACTCTTCTAGTCACGTGGGGGGCGCAAAATCGCCCCCCCCCCACATGACTGAGGCACGCAAAAATGACAAGACAGCAGGACTTCCTGCTGCCTCCAAGCCCCCTCAACCCTGCCCTGGACTCCTCCCTCCCTTCCCCCCCTCCTGCAGTCTCTTCTGACCTCCCCTCCAGGCAGGCCAGAAGAGACTGCAGTCCCGACCTCGGAGACCTTCTTTTATAAGCACTGAGGCTGGGGGTGGGGCTTGGGGAGCAGGAAGGGGGGAGTCTGGGGGGGAGGTGGACACCCTAAACCTTGCCCATGTCCATGGTGACATGGGCGGGGTCGAGAGCAGTGGGGGCGGAGCTGAGGTGGGTGAGGCATGGGCAGAGCCTGGGGGCATCCTGGAGACAATTTGTCTCCGGGCGCCATTTACCCCTGGTACGCCTCTGCAGCCCAGCACCGCTTAGAATCATAGAGTTGGAAGAGACCCCAAGGGCCATCAAGTCCAACCCCCTGCAATGCAGGAACACACAATCAAAGCACTTCTGACAGATGGCCATCCAGCCTCACTTTAAAAAACCTCCAAAGAAGGAGACTCCACTCCACCACACTCCAAGGTAGTGAATGCCACTGTCGAATAGCTCTTACTGTCAGGAAGTTTTTCCTGATGTTTAAGAGGAATCTCTTTTCCTTCGCCATGAACCCATTACTCCTGGTCCTAGCTTGAAGGCACCCATTCTTACAAGGCTCACTTCATCCTCACAACGATCCTGCAAAGTAGGTTAGGCTGAGAAAGAGCTACTGGTTTAGGTCACCTAGAAGGTTCAGTGCAGCACAGGGAATTGAGGCTGGATCTTAGTGTGACATGTTAACCCTCTGCTCCATGTCGGATTATAGGATATACATGTGATGAATGCCAGCACAAGCAAATAAATACGGAGGGGACCCAGTCACTTTTGAATGCATTCATAATTTTGTTTCAAAAGTGTGGTTAGAAGCTAAGAAAGGTGGAGAAGGAAGGTTCCGGCAAGAGGATAAGACGAAAAGAGGAGAATTAAACACCCAAACTACGGCCCGGGGGCCAAATGTGGCCCCCTGAAGGCATTTATCCGGCCCACCAGGCATGGCGGCGATGGCTCCATTCACGTGCAGTGGGGGCTCGAGGGAGAGGAGGAATCGGGTTCGGGGGAGCAAAGAGGGCGACTCCTCTTCAGTCGGCGGGGAGGGAAGCAAAGCAGGTGTGGATTTCCTGTCCCTGGATGCCCAGGACGGCCCTGAGGCTCGAGGTGGGGGAATGAGAACAAACGTGCTTTTGAGAGGACAGGTGACTGTTGAGCCCCAGTTGGGGCAGGCTTTCTATCTCGAGGTTGGGGCAACAGATGTCGAGCTCCCCAAAACACACAGTCATCCACGACTGCTTGAGCGAACAGGGCACTGAATCCACCTGGATTCCCCAGCCCCACAGCGCTTCCAGAGAACTGGCAGGGTCTCGCCATCTGCTTCTGCAGGGCTCTCATGGGAGGGTTTCCCACTGGGTTGTTGTGCCTGCAGTCGCTCGTCTGCCTTCAGGCCCCCCACAACCTGTGAATGGGGCCACACACACCTGCTCAGTGCCCCTGGCAACAAGGCCAGCGGAAAGCAAGCAGGGCGATCCCCACCCTCCACCCTGCGGGACCGGCTGGTAGGCAGCGAACGGGTCTCCGTGGCTTTGACTGTTGGGTCTGCTGGAGGGAAAACAGAGCCCTGGAGATACCCACGGCCTTCAGGGTCTGCCAGATCGGCTCCCTTGGGCTCCTGGGCTCCTTTCTCCCCAACCAGCCTATGCAACAAGGCAATGCCCACAGGTCTGCTCTTTTTCTGTGACTGGAGTTGCTGCTTTCTAAACATTGCTGATCACAGGCAGGAGACATATTTGTGGATATTACCTCTAGGGGAGGCCTGGAGATGTCCCAGAATTACAGCTGGCCTCCAGGTGACAGAGATCAATTCCTAGAGAAAATGACTACTTTGGACGGTGGGCTCCCCACCCCAAACCCTGCCTTTCTTAGATTGCACCCCCAAATCTCCATGAATTTTCTGACCCAGAGTTGGAAACCTTACATGTGGCAACGCCTGCTCTTCCCTTCCCTCTCGGCTACTCCATGTGTTGCTCTCAGGCTTTCTGTTTCGCCCCACTCCCATTGGCATCAGCCAGGCTGGTGAATCACTTGCTGGCTGCTAGGGAGGAAAGAACCCAGGAAGATACCTGATCCTGGGTTAGATGGAATGCTTCATTGGGAAAGTTCTGCTTTTTTTTTTACAGGGGAAGGTATTCCACAGCCTCCCCAACTATTTGGAGCCCACCCTGTACTTGACATACTTTGGTCACTGTTCTAAAAATAGTCCATGACAGAAAGGCTGAAAGGTGAAATCAAACATTTTACAATCATTTGTGCATAGGAATTTGTTCATAGTTTTTTTTAGTCCGGCCCTCCAACAGTCTGAGGGACAGTGAACTGGCCCCCTGTTTAATAAGTTTGGGGACCCCTGGTTTAAAATATCTGCCCTGCTTTGGAGGCACAAACGCTTGCAAGACTCGTAAAGGAGGGGATCAGCAATTCAAATCCAGTTTAATTAAAAACTGTCGACAACGGCTTCCTCCACACCATCAGTTAAATGGCAAATGCTTGACTGGGTAGCCATGTTTTTTACTGGCTTTTGGGAGCCAAACTACACAGAAGATGGCAGATACCCGCAGTGGTCTCTTGATGATATTTTTAAATGAAAAGCAGCCATGCGGGATGGGGGGGGGTAGTTTGAGTGGAAGGATGGCGGGGAGGCATATCTCTTCCTCGTTCTCTCTCTCTCTATTTTTTTCTGCTTTTGGCAGAAGAGCAGTGGGTGGTGGGTTCTGAACAGACAAACAGTCAGATTAAGACATTTCTCCCGCCATTCCTCGACTCGAGCTTGCTGAATTTCATTATATAAAACCTCCAGGGACTGTGATATGCATCTGCTGTGTAATGCCTAGGATAAGACTAAAGTAGCAATTCCCACCAATTCCCCCTTCTTGCTGCAGACCCCCATCCCATGCTTGGGGCCTCTATGGAGCAGTATTTTGTAGAGAGCAGTAGGCTGTGATGGTGGTGGGGAAATTTATTTTCAATCCAACCCCTCGCGTGGCCCTAAAAACCGAAAAGGGAGATGACTCCCCCACCAAGTCCTTTTTACAAAAACTCCATGTCTCTGCTAGTCACCTATCTGACTGATACACTGGGTGGCCCTTCCTTAGGAAATCTCTGTGAACGCAAATACATTTCTCTCCTATGCAACACTGGCTGATCCATCATCTGGAGAATCGAGTAATGTCACCAAGAGTCACACAGATTTTAGAAATTCAATAAAAAAAAAATCCAATCCTGGCTTCGCGGCGCTGCCTGCCCCCTTCTTGCTTGGATCACCTGCTCGTCTTTGCATTCCCCTCAGCTGAGATGTGTTGCTGGCTGGTTTGTGTTAGCATCACCAAAAAATCAATTTTCGAGTAATAGCCCTGGGTCTCCTGAGCGCTTTGCAACCATTTACATTGGCGCACCGGGTGGCCTTTTGGGACACTAACCTCGGACTCTTCCCTCCCTGCTGAGAATAAGGATTAAATCTCTGGGTGAGGAAGGTGAACTACATGCTTGAAAATCTTATGTTGACTGGGGGGGGGAGGAAGGGGGGGCGGTCCAGCCTACTTCTTCAACATGTAAACCATGTCTGTCAGCAAGAAGCCACCCTGTAGCAGGCACATGGAGACAGAGAGATGTGGCAGGAGTGATGTAACCAAGGAGACAGGAGAAACCAGGTTTAATAATCAGTGGGACTCCCTTCCTATGGGCTAGCTAGCAATGAAATACAGCTGTGAGTGGGGCAATTGGGGCCAGAAATTAGGGGAGGACGCCAAAGAGGCGGGCGGTGGAAAAAGGACGCCTTGTTTTGGCTGCCCAAATCCCTGATTCATCCTATTAGATGGCCTGTAGTTGTAGTAAACAATTAAACCAGCCTTACATTATAAGACATAATCCCCTTTGCTTTAAAACAAGAGGAGGAGGAGGAGGAGGAGGAGAGAGGAGGGAGGAGGGAGGAGGAGGAGAAAAGACCTGTTGTTAACATGACTAGAATAGTCACAACAACAAAAATTGACTGGTGTGCATTTTCTGGGCAATGAGGCTGTGATCTGGTAGTTTTTGCTCCTAATGTTTACCTGCATCTATAGATGGCATCTTTAGAGGCACGACTTGCCTCTGAAAATGCCAGCCATAGAAGCAGGTGAAACATTAGTGGCAAAAACTACCAGATCACGGCCTTACAGTCCAGAAAGCCCACAAACAGCCGGTTGATTCCATCCATGAAAGCCTTCAACAAGACTGGCAACGAAAATGGCTTGACAATACAGCGTAGTTATTAAAACCAGTGCACACAGCACCCCACGAGAGTTTGTGTTCCTTTACTGATGGGTCGTTATGAGGTATGAAAAAGTATGACCATGTTAATTATTCACCATTTTTTTCAGATTTTACGATTTTATTGCGGTTACATCCAGAGCCCTTGTTCCCCTTTCCTCACCACAGGCCACCCTGCACCCCAGAAACACTTTCCTCTCTCTCCCAAGCCTCCTCGTGCTTCCAGAACTGCCCTTTGCAGTTAATTATTTGTGTACATACCTGGAACCTTCAGGATCAGCCCTGGCCTCTTGGGAGGCAAGACCTAGGCTGTAATTATTTGTTCCTCCTTTTGTTTATTAAGAGCCACAAAGGCACAGTAAAATGTTATGTCCTAACAAAGCAATTAACTTCAAGAACAGACTCCCAAGAGCGATCAGAAATCACATAGTCGGAAGACACACACACACCCCACACACACCTGTTGTGTTTTGAGTGTGCTAATCCACCCCCATTGTGAGGCAAGAGGAGTGTGGTTTTTGTCTTTCCAAGGCAACATGCGCAGTTGATGAGCAATAGCTGAAAAAGAGAAAGTCTGATTCGCAGTTGCTGCAAACCAAAGAGAGAATGCAAAGGTTGTGCACTAGTAATCAAAACTGTGAGCAATGCACAAACAATGGCCAGAAGAAGGAGGAGGAGGAGGAGGAGGAGGAGGAGGAGGAGAAGAAGAAGAAGAAGAAGAAGAAGAAGAAGAAGAAGAAGAGGCGGAGGAGGAGGAGTTTGGATTTATATCCCACCTTTCTGTCCAGTAAAAAGACTCATAAGAACATAAGAAAGAGCCTTGCTGGATCAGACCAGAGTCCAACTAGTCCAACACTCTGCTACTCGCAGTGGCCCACCAGATGCCTTTGGGAGCTCACATGCAGGATGTGAAAGCAATGGCCTTCTGCTGCTGCTGCTCCCAAGCACTCAAGGTGGCTTACAAGCTCCTTTCCCTTCTTCTCCCCAAAACAGACACCTTGTGAAGCATTGGGGTGTGTGTGTGAGAGAGAGAGTTCTGAGAGAACTGTGACTCACCCAAGGTCACTCAGCCAGCAGGAATGTAGGAGTGCAGAAACACATCTGGTTCACCAAATAAACCTCTGCCACTCAGGTGGAGGAGTGGGGAATCAAACCCAGTTCTCCAGATTAGAATCCACCTGCTCTTAACACCACACTGGGTAGGTATCCTACTTATCTTTTAGTCAACATTTCTTTGTACCCAGGCATTTAATTAAAGGTTTGATCTTTTTTAAACAATTCCAGCCTGAGAAGTGTTTGTATAAAACTCCTTTCAGGGGGCAATACGTCTCAGGCTGTTTTTGTGCTATTGGTGATAAGCTCACTAATGATTACAATTGTATGACATTTTTATTATGTCTTAGTTCCTAAACTGCCTTGAGGAGGCCATGTGGAGAAATTGTTTCAGTAAATAAATACATGTGGGGTTTTGGTTGACAAGATTTTTGGAGGAACGGTAGGCTTGGGGTGTTTCCTTGACCCCTCAAGTTAAATCAGGTCCCCCGAGGGGGAAGTGGGACCAAGGTTGAAGTCTATTAGGTAAACATGAAGGGCCATGTCCCATAGTCACATTAATAACCAGTCACAAGAAAACAGGAGTTGTACCTGCATTATAAATACAAAAGGTGGGTATGACTTTATACTCTTCTACCGCTGGTCAAGTGGTATGGCTGAGATAGACTGTGGAATTCACTGACACAGGATCAGAGGTGGGATCCAGCAGGTTCTCACAGGTTCCCGAGAGTAGGTTACTAATTATTTGTGTGTGCCGAGAGGGGGTTACTAATTGGTGATTTTGCCACATGATTTTTGCCTTAGTTACGCCCCTCCTCCACTCCTCAGCAGTAGTGCACAGAACTTGAAGCAGTCTAGCAGGAGGTGCACCGGCGTGCATGGCAGCCTGTGCCTGCGTGCATTCGTTTCCCGCCCAAGGACCGGCGCAGTGGCTGCATCCTTGCCACAGCCCCGCCCAGGAATGTCCCGCCCCTGGAATGCCCGGCCACACCCCCGTTATGTCACGCCCAGCCCCATTGACACTACGCCACAGTTTGAATCCCACCACCATGGGAACCTGTTACTAAAATTTTTGGATCCCACCACAGCACAGGATGTAGTGATGGATGTAGTGTGAAAAGGATGTAAGGGATGGAAAGATAAAAGTATATGGTCTATACAGAAATGGTTGGAATATGTATGGGAACAGGTACAATTAGAAATTTTTGGAATAATGTCAAGAAACCAAACATGGCAAGGAAAAAAAAAGGACATGTTGATGATTTGGACTGAATTCACAGATTGGTTAAATGAAGTTGGAATAAAAGAAGAAAATTGGAAAAGGAGAGTTGAAAGAACGAACCTGCTGCTGCACATTTGAAGAAAAGAAGAAGAAATTTGGGGGTAGGGAGGGGAAAATGGGGTAAAATGATATTAAGGATGTACTATAATGTTGAAAAGTGATTGTAAAAATGATCCAATGTATCAATATGATCCAATATATCAATACATCAATAAATGATCCAATATATCAATAAAAATTATTTTTAAAAATGAAAAGGATGGTGGGTATTCATGAAGAATAGGTCCATCTGTGGCTATTAGCCAGTATAACGTCATGGAACCTACATCTTCCGAGGCACTGAGAAAACCCATTAGTGGGAGATGCAATAATGGACATTGGCACATATGTCTTTCTTATAGGTTTTTCAGTGTAGGCAGCATGTGAACTAGATTCTGGTCTAATTCAGCTCTTATTTTCTTAAGCGTTAGCCACTGGCCCTGAGGCAGCTGCACCTGGAACTGTGAAAAGAAAAATCCACTATTTTAAATTACATTGGGATTTTATACACATCAATCACATCGCCTTTTATAACAGGCTCCAGTAATCGTTGTTTACCAGGGCCTGTCCCTGTTTTTTTTTTCTTTCTGTTTGGGTCTCTGACAAGCCATTGTCCCCATTTCCCACTTTGGGAGATACCTTATTAAAACTCATCTTGTCAGTTCCTAGACTTGTCAGCCTTCAGAATTCAGTTGCCTCCCCACCATCTCCAGCTATTAAATCTTGATGCACAGAGCAGACACACGTCTCTAATATCGCTGCATGCCCACGAATGCATCGAGTGCTTACCAATTCACATGCCCCAGCTGTTGAGCTCTTCTTTGAGCAATCCAGAACTGCATGAGAAGGTGGGGGGGGAGGGGGGGTTGCACATGTTTAACACCAGTCAAAGACAAGTAACTGCGAAAAGGCAGAACCCTCAGCAATCTGTTGTGTGTGCAAGTGTGTGAGGGGAGGGTACCTGATATGAGATTTGGGCTATCACAAGTGCATCCTTGTTTCTGCCTGTGACATGTTGTACGGTATGATTCATGCAGCCTTTCCCACTCTGCCATGGAAACTTGCTGGGTGTCTCTGGGTCAGTCACCATCTCTCAGCCTAACTTACAGGGTTGCTGTGAGGATAAAAGGAAGGGAGACCACTCTAAGCCACTTTGAGTCGCCTCTGGAGAGAGAAGGGGAGTATAAATAGCTTTAAAATGAAATTAATTTGGGATGTTGCATGCACATCTCTGTTTTTGCATGTGAGATGTCAGAGGGTATGATTTGCAAAGCCTTGCAAATAAGTACCCAAATGTCACAAATATTATGCTTTTTTTTAAAAAAAGTATTCAGTATGAGAGGGTTGTCTAGTGGTCTACTGCCAAATAAGGAAGACTAGGTTTCAAATCTAGAGAGCCAGCATGGTGTGGTAGTTAAGAGCAGGGGGATTCTAATCTGGAGAACCGAGTTTGATCCCCCACTCCTCCACCTGAGTGGCAGAGGCTTACCTGGTGAACCAGATGTGTTTCCACACTCCTGCATTCCTGCTGGGTGACCTTGGGCTAGTCACAGTTCTCTCCGAGCTCTCTCAGCCCCACCTCCTCACAAGGTGTCTGTTTTGGGGAAAGGGGGTGTCTGTTGTGGGGAAAGGAGGGGAAGGGAGCTTGTAAGCCACCTTGAGTCTCCTTACAGGAGAGAAAGGTGGGGTATAAATCCAAACTACTACTATTCTTCCTCTTCTTCAAATCCCTACTCAACCATGAAGCTCACATTTTCTCTCTGAACGTTAATTGTCTCACAGAGCTGTTGTGATGCTAAAATGGAGGAATGGAAAGCCATGTATGATATTCTGAGCTCCCGGCCTAGACAATTCATGAAATTATATATGCAGAGGCTGCAACCTTAAAAGGAAAAAAAATACTAAAACTTTCTTCTGTGGTTGCTTGTAGGAATTCTCAGCTCACCATGGGTGAGTAGCCAAGTGGCTTTTTTCAATCCTGTCTTGACATATTTTTCCTTGCAATTAGCTGTTGGATTCCTCCTTTTTATCCGTAGCTCTCTCATCTTCACCATCTGTTTGCCTCCGCTGCCCTAATGAGAAATAAGATCATGGGGCTACTGAGAGCATGACCGCATTCTGTTTATCGCTGAAGAGACTTCCAGCAAATGTGCCAAACCCTGCAGGAGTTCTCAGTCTGGCCCAAAGCTCAGATGAGGTCTATTAGAATTGCAGATTTATTGAACTTCTATAAAAAGAATCCAGTGCCTGAGATATGGAGGTTTACCAGTGTCGAACATATGAATGGTTGACTAAATTCCACATTGTAGTCACTCCCTATTCTGGTAGAGTGCTGCTATATGTGGCAGAAAGTGCATGGCTATATCTCTGAAAAAGGGGGCATTCCTTTCCTGTAGTAAATCTGCAGGAATTCAGTCTATCTGAGATTGAACTGCCTAGCTCCTGGACTCAGCACCATCTTGTAAAGTTATGTTTTGCGGGGGTGGGGGTGGGCAGACAGGCAGGCAGGCATGCAGGAGGACTCTTGCCAAGGACACAGTGTTAGACCGAAAGTTGCCTGAACCCAGAACAATTCCTATCCTGGAAGCCAAGGTTCAACACTACATTATTCTCTTTCTGCAAAATGGGAATTATAATGAGATTTGAATACAGCTGTCATTTTTGCAACTTGCAGACTGTCCACCAGTTTCACCAATGGTTTCTCAATGAAAGCTGGAGCAAGGAGGGTTCTTCCAGGCGGTCAAGACCTGAGAAGAACTAAGAAGCTGCAGCTGAAGGTGTCTGCCCTCACGCAGGAGCAATAAATGGAACAGGGGGGCAATCTCCACTGTAAGATGGCCTCCTCCTCCTATGTGCTACGCTCTGCCAATATGGCATCCCATGTAGCTTCTTGGAGACAAAGTGGCCCTGGATACAACTCAAAGTTACATTTATCTTTGTGTGAAATATTGAAGCAAGTGTTTCACTCGCTCCTGCTGATATAAATGGGGTTTCAATGTGTTTAACTTTGGTTGTCTCATGCTCAACATTAATAATCATAACTCCATGTACACTATACACATTTACTGGAGTTAGTACCACCAAATTCCATTGGGCTTACTTCTGAGTGAATGTGAATAAGGCAAAAAACATGTACATGGCATACATTTCCTAAAAATACTAAGACATGTTTTAATTGTAAACAAGCATGAGCTTTAAAAAAAAAATAAGGCTGTTGTTATATTAGTGTCTGTAACCTTTGAGAGTATTAAAAATAAAACATGGATGATGAAAACATTGCTACATTTTTAAAAGAAAGGTATCGTTAAAATGTACCCTCCTCGCTAGTATAAAGGTTTTATTTAATCATAAAGCAACATATTTTTCATAATTATATCATCCAATTAGTATGCCTTCTCGTTTACAAAACAGATCTAATGTAGAAAGAGTTTATGGACACTGGGGACAGTGTTAGCTTCCTTGATGATTCCTGGGCCAAACTACACATGGCTACTTCTACTAAGACTCCAATGATTTTTTTTTGCCATAAAATTAAAGAACATGGGAGGGAAAGCAATGGTGCAGTGGTTAAGAGCAGGTGAACTCTAATCTGGAGAATGGGGTTTGATTCTCCACTCTGCCACTTGAGCTGTAGAGGCTTATTTGGTAACCAAATCAGTTTGTGCACTCCAACACATGCCAGCTGGGTGACCTTGGACTAGTCACAGTTCTTCGAAGCTCTCTTAGCTCCACCCACTTCACAGGGTGTTTGCTGTGGGGGAGAGGGAAGGGAAAGGAGATTGTAAGCCCCTTTGAGTCTCCTTACAGGAGAGAAAGGGGTGTATAACTCCAAACTCCTCCTCCTCCTCCTCCTCCACCTCCTCCTCCTCTTCTTCTTCTTCTTCTTCTTCTTCTTGCATCCAAACTGACCCTTTGTTATCCCCTAAGGATGCCCTTTTATTATGATTTCATTTTGACACTTATAGGCTCCTTCCCAGCCAAAACTCTCGGAGTGCTTACCAATGACATTTATGCCAAAATCAATAAAAGGTTATCATATAAAGTCACAATTGTTCAACTATAAAAGCAAGGGAAGCAGTTAAAAAGACAATTCTCCAATCCATCCACTTTCCCTGTTGAGTTGCTGGAACGGGGCCAGCTGGGAAAACAAGGGAGCCTCCTCAAATTGCAGAGAGCCCTGATGTCGTTCGCTCAGCTCTTACCCCTGGCACACCAGCTCTCCGGAGAGGAACTGGCACAGTGCACAGCGCGGGACTCTGAGGAAGGTACAGAGCAAAAATTATCGGCAGAGCAAGCCGCTTCAGGCGATGCCCTTAGAGTGCTGAGCTGCACACTCCAGCAAAAAACACACACACAAAAGGCTCCATTTTGCCCTTTTGTGCTTTGGAAAAGGGTGGGCATCTCTTCCACTTGGTTGTCCATGATTCCAGCTATTAGCGTTATCAAGGAATTTTTCCCTGGGTTAGCAAAAGGAAGCCCAGTGGCTGGTTGCTGGGAACTGCCGGTGTCAAACTCGTGGCCCTCCAGATGTTATGGACTACAGTTCCCATCATCCCCTGCCAGCATGAGCAATTAGCCATGCTGGTAGGGGATGATAGGAACTGTAGTCCATAACATCTGGAGGGCCACGAGTTTGACACCAAGGTGGTGGAATACAAAAAGCCAGAGAGAGAAATGGAATATTTTACAAACGGTGGAGGTGGATCGACAGCACCAGATCACTGGCCTTTGAATGTATGCGTGGAAAAGCATTCTGAGTGGAAGAAGAAGAGTTTGGATTTATATCCCCCCTTTCTCTCCTGCAGGAGACTCAAAGGGGCTTACAATCTCCTTGCCCTTCCCCCCTCACAACAAACACCCTGTGAGGTAGGTGGGGCTGAGAGAGCTCTGAGAAACTGTGACTAGCCCAAGGTCACCCAGCTGGCTGTGTGGGAGTGTACAGGCTAATCTGAATTCCCCAGATAAGCCTCCACAACTCAAATGTCAGAGCTGGGAATCAAATCCGGTTCCTCCAGATCAGCGTGCACCTGCTCTTAGCCACTGCTCTTAGCCACTATGCCACTGCGGCTCCCAATGCTTGCTGCGTGACCTTGGACCAAACACAGCCTAACCCACCTCACGGGGTTTCATGAGGCTAAAACAGAGAAGGCAAGAATGTTTGGGTTAGGGATGTCAGCCTCCGGGGAGAACCTGAGGATCCCGAGGAATTACAGCTCGTCTCCAGACGACACAAATCAATTCCCCCGGAGAAAATGGCTAGTTTGGAGGATGGACTCTGTGGCGTTGTGCCCCACTGGAGTCCCTGTCCTCCCCAGACTATACTCCAAATCTTCAGGAGCTTCTGGATCTGGCAACCCTCTTCCCCGAATCCCCATCCAGAGATTGGGTGGGGGACCCGCAACCCTCCTTTGAGTCCCCATTGCGAAGAAAACCGGGTATAAATGTCGCAAATAAATAAAATAATGGAAGAAGAGTTGGTTTTTATACCATGCTTTTCTCACAGTGATTCATAATCACAATCCCTTCCTCTCCCAACAACAGGCATCTTGTAATAACATTTCATACTTGAAAATGAGGACGTATTCTTCCTATTCTTAAACCCAGGATTACTGCTGGAGTCTTGCGGAAGGGACTGCTTCGACGTTTATTTCCAGTTCTGCTTGATTTTCAGAATGACTTTGCTATTTATATTTAAAGATGTTCTAGAAAATAGAAGTAGTTCAAAGTAAGTCTCGCCAGTGTGTAAAATGGCAAGCTGAGCGATGCCTTACTGCTCATGCGTGTACGCCGGAGGGAAGACGCATCCATCTGGCCAATCAGCAGTTTTATTCCTGTTCAGCCCCGAAGAATGATAATTTCAGGAGCTCACAGAAAATCTGAACAAGTTATCCTCAAAGGCAAAGATAGGGACAGTGATTTATCAGGGATGGGAATTCGGGAACAGAAGATGTCCACGATAAACAGGAACATATTTGGAACTGTGGGGACATATTTGTTTAGATAGAAGAATTAAAAAACCCACACTATGTAATATTTGAAAAGCCCCATGTAGGGAGAAAAAGAAACAAAGTCATATGGTGGTGCAAACTAACAGAATCAGCAGGAACCACATATGGCTTAAAAACTGAAGCCGTCAATGAGCCCGGAAATTTATTTGGAAGAGTACGTTTACTTTCGTATCTTAATGGAAGAGATGGACTATCTTCCCAGTAATCAAGTTCCACAGCCAGGGTGCCACAGCTGAAAAGGCCCCGTTTCATGCTGCAGCCCTCCACACCACAGACAGTGGAGGAACATGCAGCGCAGCTTCCAAGGAGGGTGTTACTAAAAGAGTAAATGATATTTGTTGTGAGACAGGGACCCAACTGCCACTTCAGCAATCTACAAGATCCAGTCAAAACTCACACCTGCAGGAGAATGAGGTAGTCAATTGCTTAACTGGCAGAATGGACAAGATCACTTAAGCTTGCAGGCTGGGAATTCAAGCATTGAATGTTTCCTCACATTAAAAAAAAACAGAATAAACACGTGGCAGGAAAGAAACATCCTGCCCTCTTTGCATATTGCACTGGTTTTCTATTTGCGGGGAGGTTTCTTTTAAAACACGGGGAACAAAATATGGCCCTCCCCCTTGCAGTCAGAAACAACGTGGTCTAGTTTCCTCCACCACATAATTCCTTGCATTTGATTTTAATAAAGTTGCCAACTCCCACTTGAAAAATTCCAGGAGATCTGGGGGTGGCGCTGGGGAGAAACTTCACTTTTGTTCCTAGACTCCGTGGTAGACCATAGAGTCTACCCTCTCTAGCTATTATTTCCTCCAGGGGAATTGGCCTCTGTGGTTCGGAGATCTGTTGTAATCTGGGGGGGACTGCAAGCTCCTCTTGGAGGCTGGCAGCTGTAGACATGAACATGGGGCAGTGCTCCGTTTGGCTGGGGGCTTAGCTCTGCCCCGAGTCCTGCAGTAGACTGCAGCAATCTGGCTGAGAAAGGGTGGTGTTGATGGAGCGCCTGCCTTTGCTAACAGGCTGTGATCAGGCAGACTGATGAACTAGAAGCCTCCCTTCCCCGCCATCGACGCTACTCTCTCCAAAGTGGACAGAAGCCATTTCCACAAGCAGGAACAACAGCTGCCTAATTAGCCGCAGAGCTCATTGAACTCTCGTTATGTGCTTTGATGCTCTTCAGTGCGCTAACGACAGGTGTTGCTGGAATAGGATTTCTCCATTCTGAACAAACAGGACCTTAAT
The DNA here is from genome assembly GCF_021028975.2 of Sphaerodactylus townsendi. Taxonomy (NCBI): domain Eukaryota; kingdom Metazoa; phylum Chordata; class Lepidosauria; order Squamata; family Sphaerodactylidae; genus Sphaerodactylus; species Sphaerodactylus townsendi. Next base: position 39,470,279 of record NC_059437.1, read on the forward strand.
AATTGAGAGGGATAAAATGGATCTATTTAATACGTGCAAAAACAGGAGCCCCCCCCCCCCACAGGTTTACACAGGAGCAAAACATAACAAACACTGCCCAGAGAGAGTGCCATGTCTTAATGCCCTCTTGTCAGTTTCCGCTGCCAATCCCAGGGATGGTGAGAAAGAACAGCTCTTTCAGGCTCGGTATTCATTCAGATTATATTTCTACATTTTTGCAGGAGCAGAGGCATGGCGAGATGCTTCTGTTTGCCCCCCTTTCAGCATATGATATGGGTCTCAATGGGATAATGCATGCAGAAGATCTTGGCTTTGGTCTTTGGCATCTCCTGTTAAAGAATCTCAGTTAGACGGCGGCTGAGACTTTGGAAAGCTGCAGCCAATAAGAATAGATGATACTGACTTAAGTGGGATATGGGGTCCCTTCTGCACAGATCATCTAAAACGTTTTTAAAATGTTTTTGATCCTCCCCTTTACCATAGTGCAGTGGTGGCGAACCTATGGCATGGGTGCCAGAGGTGGCAGTCAGAGCCCTCTCTGTGGGCACGTGCGCACAGAGTGCGTCATGTGTGTGTGTGTGTGTGGGGGGGGAAGTGCTGTTAAACCCCACTGATTTTCATGGGAGGAACTAAAGCGTGATCCTTTACCTGAGAGTTGCTCGCAATGCGGCTTGCTTCTGAGTAAACCCTCCTAGGGTCGTGATTCACCTGTTGGAAGAGTTGCATGGTTGCTTCAAAGCAAAGCCACTTACTACCACCAAGCTTACTCCCAAGTAAAGCACACCTCAGAGCGAACAGGTTTTTCTAAACTAAAACCTCAGTATTCAGGTTAAATTGCCATGTTGGCACTTTGCGATAAATAAGTGTGTTTTGGGTTGCAGTTTGGGCACTCGGTCTCGAAAAGGTTCGCCATCACTGCCATAGTGTATGTCCACACTCATTCCCTCAAAACAATTCCTGGTCGCCATTATGTGATTATTATTTTTTTTAGCTAGATGTTGAATCGATGTTTCTGTGTTTCATAGCCTCATGCTGTAGTTCTCTGCACCTTGTATATGTGAAGCTTCAAAGATTAGTCCCCCAAAAATAAAAAAATAGAAATGGTGTAAATAAACAGGCAAGAGGGGATGGAATGAGCTCAGAAAATGCTGCCGAGGAGGAAGTTCAGGGACAGCACAGAGACAGGAGAAACATCTAAAAGAGATTGCCAGGCAACTGGAGACATTTTCAAGATGTCTCAATCAAAGAATTGTTTTAAAAGGACATTCATTTACAACATTTTGAGGCTGCCAATATAATTTTTTTTTGCCTCAAAACGTTTTAAAGGGTTTGTGCGGAAAGGGCCATGGTTGGACTCAATATGAGACTGAGACAGCTTCGTTTGGAAGAGGCAGGAATCATACAGCACACACTTTGCCTAGATAAAGTCCAGTTCCTGGAAACTGAAGTTCAAACATCTCATGTGCTGAAGAAGGCTCTTCAGCTCTTGAATGAATGAACGTGTGAAGCTGCCGTATGATCAGACCATCGGTCCGTCAAGGTCACAGTTGTCTACGTAGATGGGCAACAGCTCCCTGAATCTGGGGTAGGGGTCTTTCACGTCATCTGCTGCCTGGTCCTTTTAGCGGGAGACGCTATGGGTTGGATCTGGGACTTTGTCCATGCCAAACAGATGCTCTAGCACTGAGCCACGGTGCCTCCTCTTCTTTGCTTGATTATCTTTAGACAGCTGCAGTCCATCAGACTGGACAGTAATGACCTAGCTGCACCAAAGGCTTGACTCAGTAGAAGTCACCTTGCAAACCACAAATTGCTGCAAAACTCCCTTCTCTGCCATCAGTTTGAATCTCATCAAATGAGGACAGAAGCCATTTCCTCAAGCAAGAGCATAAAAATGAGTACATAAATAAATGCGCGCATGAAGTTGTCCTCTGGAGTAACTTCCCCATGAACTCTCACAGCATGCTACAGGGAGCCAATGTGGTGCAGTGGTTCAAGCATTAAGCTGAACTGTGGAGATCAGGGTTCGAGTCCCTTGCCTCACTTACAAAGCTCTGTTGAGGCTGAACCAGAGTACAACCACTGTGACAATCTTCTGCAAACCCAAAGACAGAAGAGCTGAAGGCGATGGAGCAGGTTTTCAAGGTAAAGCTAGGTTTGACTGGATTTTTTAAAATAAAAAATAACCACATGAATGAAGCAATCTGCCTTTTCCACTTATCCAAGGATGAGCAAGTGACTTACCGAAAGAGCAACAACCAACCAAACACCATCACAAGAGAGTAAAATATACGATCCACATTAAAAATAGACAAAATCATCCCAACGCTCTGTTAAAAGCCTGCTTAAAAAGTCCTGCCTTGCAGATTTTGCTAAAAGCAGCATGGAAATATACCTGCATATACATCAGACTGCCTTGTAAAGTTATAATGAATCAGACCGCGTGATTGGTGTTTGGAATATGCTGCCACAGGAGGTGGTGATGGCCACTAACCTGGATAGCTTTAAAAGGGGCTTGGGCAGATTTATGGAGGAGAAGTTGATCTCTGGCTACCAATCTTGAGCCTCCTTGATCTGAGGTTGCAAATGCCTTAGCAGACCAGGTGCTCGGCGGTGGCGGTGGCGGCGGCAGCAGCAGAAGGCCATTGCTTTCACATCCTGCATGTGAGCTCCCAAAGGCACCTGGTGGGCCATTGCGAGTAGCAGAGTGCTGGACTAGATAGACTCTGGTCTGATCTAGCAGGTTTGTTCTTATGTTCTTATGACCATCAGCCTATTAAAGTCAGGCTAACAGCAGCCCTCTCCAGTGTCTTAGGAAGTGGTATCTCACATCATCTACCACCTGACCCTTTTAACTAGAGATGCCAGGGATTAAACTGGGGACATTCTGTATGCAAAGCTGATGCTCTACTACCTCACTCCACATGCTCCTGATCTTTCAGGGAAGTCTGGTGGTCCATAAAGTTTACTGCAGAAAAAGCTTGAGAACAAGCAGAAGTTCTTATCATCACCCTGGAAGATGGTACCATATGGAGACGTTTAGAGGTGACGTGTTAAGTGGGGCCCTGATTCATACAGGGAGAGGCAACCCCTAAGGAAGGTGGGTCCCAGGCAGCATTGCCAAGTGGCTGGAGAAAAAAAAAGTGTCCTGACACAAGATGGAAGAAGAGCCTGCTGGATCAGACCAGCGGTCCATCAAGTCCAGCATCCTGTAACATACAGCAGCCAACCAGTTGTCCTGGGGCCTTTCCCTACTTACCTTAAGCCCCGCGCTACTCTCCAAAAGTAGCGTGGGGTCCCCCGGCACTCCCCACGACAGGAGCGGTGACAGTGCAGTCGCCCCGATGCTGCGGCTGTCACGCCCCCTCAGCGCGCAGCATCCCTGGCGCTCTTTTAAATGGCGCCTTGTGATGACCCCGCGCAGAGCTTAATACCTTAATAGGAGAGATTAAGGTAAGTGGGGAAAGGCCCCTGGAAGCCAAAAAAACAACAACCACCCAGGATGTGGAGGCCAAGGTTCTCTCCTGATGCTGCCTCCTAGCACTGGTATTCAGAGGTTTACGGCCTCTGCATATGGAGCCATGAAGGCTGAGAGCTGCTGATGGACTCATCTTCCATGAGTCCATCCAACCCTTTTAAAGCTATGCTCGTGGCCATCACTATCTCCACTAGCAGTGAAAAACACCATTTAACTGCTCGCCGAGTACAGAAATATTTCCTTTTGCCTGCCCTGAACCTATTTCCCAACACTTTCATTGGGCGCCCTCAATCTCTAGTATTATGGGAGAGGGAGAAAAATCCTTTAGCCCAGGCTTAATAAAACGTTATTTACCATGGAAAACCTCATCTTCCCATTTCCACACATTAAGCCTCTATTAAAGGGACAGGCCGTTTTTCTCTAGTCTCACTGACAAACTGGAGTACCAACGTATTGCTCTAGCCACACACAGCACAGAACTCTGGGTGATCTCTCCATTCCAGCAGCCAATGTAGCTGGGCAAGTTATATAAAGTGCTTTATTATGATATTTGGGTCAGCTCTGGGTGTTGATATCAAGGGGTGGCCCGGAGAGAATCCCTAGCTGAGGGCCTCAGCAACTCTTGGAAATCCTAAACAGCTTTGCCTAATGGTTTCTCCCCATAATAAATTGTCCAGATTGAGGTAGTACAGTAAGTCTTGGAGCTATATTGCAGGCAGGAGTATGGTTCTTCTAAATCACCTGATTCCAAGGCATTGCTTGGCTTGAAGTACCCATAACTTCCTCCTAATGGCGCTGTAGCAAAGGAGATCAGGGCTGTAGCCCTGAGATTCCCTTTGGGGCTTCATCCTACCCAATCAACATATGGAAATAGATCGTATGGCTGACTAGTCCAGCTCCAAGAGCCCCCACGGTGATGAACAGGAGAAGCCCCACCCCCCAAGTGCCTGTCTGTCTCACAGGCAGGTGTGAGTCCCATACTGCCTGATGTTCCTCAGCAAAAAAGGGTAGGCTGGAATTTCCTTGCTCTCTTGTGTCCCCCCTGGAAGTGAAGCTTTTACACTCACCTGTCTATGTTCCCTATGGAAATTGGTTGTTGCAAAGGTATCCACCAGAGGGCAGACAAGAGTTCCCTGCACAGGTTCCTCTGCCAACTCCATTGCGCCTGCCAAGTCTTTGTGGATTGGTTTTAGCATCTGCAACTTATTTATTTATTATTTATTGTATTTCTAGACCGCCCTCCCCCGGAGGGGCTCAGGAACTAGTGGGAAACAGCTGGCTTTTCTGATTGATAGGGAGGGGAAAGAGAAAGAGCAGAGCAGGTCAGCAGTCAAATGCCCTCAGACTAACCTACCTCTCTGGGTTTTTGTTATGATATTATGGCGAGAGGAGAACGTTGTAAGCCACTTTGGGTGCCCATTTCAGAGAAAAGTATGGTATAAGTGAAATAAAGTAAAAATGAATAGAAATCTGAGTATCCCTTGTACCAAACAATTTAAAAGCTTTCAAGATAAGCAGAAATGATTTGGTTTGTGTCCAGAAATTTACTGGCAACAAATGAAGTTGAAAGCACTACCAGAATGTGATCTCTATAACCAATATCTCTATAGCTACAGTCATACATACAGCTCCAGAAGAAAAAGAATTTGGATTTATACCCCACCTTTCTCTCCTATAAGGAGACTCAACATGGCTTACAAACTCCTTTCCCTTCCTCTCTCCACAACAGACACCATGTGAGGCAGGTGGGGCTGAGAGAGTTCCAAGAGAACTGTGACCGGCCCAAGGTCACCCAGCAGGAATGTAGGAGTGCGGAAACACATCTGGTTCACCAGACAAGCCTCTGCCACTTAGATAGAGTGAGGAATCAAATCCAGTTCTCCAGATTAGAATCCACCTGCTCTTAACCACTACACCACGCTGGCTCTTAACCACTATACCACATTGAAGTGTCCAAAGTGCTGTCAAAGACAACAGCATATCCTACACCCTGCAGCCCTATACCTAGATATGATCAGAGCGTGCATAACCAATGCCAGACCACACTTCTGAAGGAAAGAGATATAGCTGGATACCAACTGAAGTTGGTTAACCCTCCACCTTAAACCCTCTGTATCACCTACTATTTCCTAGTCCACTTTTCTCTACCTTCCCTGGTCTGATTGAAAAACATTGCAAGCGTCTGTTCTCTGGGTTACAGGGTGTATTTGGAAAACATAATTGGCCCATAATAACAAATGATGCTTAGCCATTTAAGATTAATGTCACCAGTGCTGTAGAATTAAGATACATCTGTTCCTTCATTTCACACACATACGTGTGAGATCATGGAGGGAATCTCTTTTTAAAACTGTATTATGATCATTTTTGCAGAGCGGAATTCACTGGCATTTTAGGGCATCTGGCAAGTGACTCCATCATAGGGTTGTCCACTGCCAGGAGGGGGGAAAAGGCCTTGTTCCCTTAATAGCGGAGAGAGTATATGTCTGGCCGAAGATTAGTAGGATGTTATTTATTTCCATATTACGAACAGCTTCAGCTGCCCATTTCTGTACATTAAGACACTGTTAAAAGGACAGGGCATTTTAGTCTTAAGCATGTAGGCAGCCCTGTTCTATCAGTATCCCTAGTTATTTACTAGGCATCTGTTGAAATGGACTCTCGCTCACAAAAATGTACACCAAAATTGAGTTAATTGATCTTTAAGCTGTCACCAGACTTTGCCAATGGACTATAGTTTCCTTGAGAAATTTCTCAGTCCATACAAACAGGTAAAGGTAGTCCCCTGGGCAAGCACCGAGTCATTACTGACTCACGGGTGTCATCACATCATTTCATCCCATCCTGTCCTACCCTATCTGAGCTTGAGATACAGAAATAATTTCTTCATCAGATGGAGTCATAGGAAGGAGGCTCTTGAGAAATTCTGTGCTCGTTTATTTTAATTGTATTAGTATTTTTGTAAGGTGCTTTGGGGAGAGAAGCAGGGAACAGTAAACTAAATAAATAAATCCATGCCTTAGTGGGGGGGGGGGGCGGGGCAGCGAATCAATTTAACTTACTACAGTGGCGCAAAAGCTCATGCGAGGCAAAAGAAAATGAAAATTTCATTTTCTACAGCTATTGAGCAGTCACAAAGCTGTTTGACAGCTGCTTTCATCTGATGGCAGCGAGGAAAAGGAGGTCCAAGGCTCGGTGCACTAGTGATTGCAGCTGTGAAAATGATCCTTTCCCCTGCCGAATGTGTTTGCTGCGATGCACAGCACCTTTAGGTACACTGGCAGTGGCGCTTCAAGTGCTCATGGAAAAGGTCTTTCTCCTCTCTGCTCCCTGAAGTCCTGCAAATTTTGACAATCTGCGTGCAAAGCATGAGTCCCACCATCACCCCTCCATAGGCCATCCTCAACTGGAGAGCCATCTTCCTTCATGCCATGGCTGCCTGCATCACAGAAGCTGAATACTCCAAGCTGACACTTGCACAGAAGCAACTTACATAAATTGGGTATCTCCAGTGGTGTAGTGCCAAGGGGGCGTGGCGTGGCGTGGCGTGGCGTGGCAGCGTGACACACCAGGCACACAGCCCTGTGGGGGGCGTGGGGGGCATGGCATGGGTGTTGCGGGGCAGGGACGGTTGGGGGTGTGGCAGGGGCACAGGGCGCGAGCATGCACCGGGCGCAGTTCCCCCATGCTCCACCCTGGGTAGCTCCCAGTTCCTCTTACATCATCTTCACAGGAAAGGGAGGTACTGTGAGTTCTGTAACTCTGAGGCCCATTCCGCACATGCAGAATAATGCACTTTCAAACCACTTTCAATGCACTCTGCAGCTGTATTTTACTGTGCAGAATAGCAAAATCCACTCTCAAACAATTGTGAAAGTGGATTGAAAGGGCATTATTCTGCATGTGCGGAAGGGGCCTCAGCCACAGGCATAAAGAACATGCACTGAAAACCGTTGTGTTTCCTTCTGAAAACTGTTGTGTTTCCGATGCATATCGGAAGGTACAGAAACTCTACCACCTAGTGGATTGACAGATGCAAGTCATTTCATAGAGGAAGGGGGTGGCAATTGTAATGCATGTAGGTCAGTGGTTCTCAACCTTCCTAATGCTGCAACTCTTTAATACAGTTCCTCATGTTGTGGTGACCCCCAACCCTAACATTTATCCATTTTACAGATGGAGAACACTGATGCTGAGAGTCTTAGGCGACCCCTGTGAAAGGGTCGTTCGACCCCCAAAGGGGTCGTGACCCACAGGTTGAGAACCACTGATGTAGGTGCTCACAAACAATATATAAAGAAGGCTTTCCCAAACAATAAGAGAGGCGCACAACAAAGAGAGTGGTTTCCCCCGGCTGATGCAGGGCAAAATGGCAGGACCCCTCAAATGAGAGGTGGTGTCTGATTAACCCTTCTGACAAAAATCTCTCCAACAATGTTCCAGATGTTAGTGGGCCAATGAGTCTGTTTGCCTCTTGTCCTGTTTACCAGTGCGTGCTGGTGTCCGAAAGATGAGATGGAGAGAAAAGCAACACACTGTTTGAGGAACACGTGACTATTCATATGGGAGACAGACTCACAGCCAATTATCCCAGTCGCCTGTGAACTGTCCTCCTTAATGCAGAGTTGAGGTTAACAGTCAGTAATCCAATCATATCCCTCCGCTCACATTTTGCATGGTTGCGGTAAATGGTAAGCTTGCCAAAGCTGCAGATTTCAGGAACACAGAAGTATCTGGCTGGCGTAATATGTATAGCAATGTTGAAGGCTATTGGGGCCAAAGGAGAATTCTCTCTTGACAATACTCTTCCCGCTTATCTCCTCAGTCTGGAAGTTGATTGTTGTTGTTTTTTAAAAAACAACAACACAATATTAGAAAGACAACACTTAAACGTCATGAATTGAGACAAGAGTATTTGGGGTTTAGCCTCCCTCCAGTCCCCACATTTTATTTCTATCATTAAAAATTACCTTTTTGAATCATTTATTTATTTAACATATAATGTCACTCCAGGAAAGAATTCAGTATCAATTTATTGAGTGCTTTGAATTATTTTTGTAATATATTAAGAAGTCTTGTGCCCTTTCAGTACTCTCAATGGTGTAATATTTATTGATTAAATGAAAGGATAAGCTTTCTGGGAAGAGCCATCGAAAAACAACATTGTTATTGATTGATTGATTGATTGATTGATTGATTGATTGATTGATTGATTGATTGATTGATTGATTGATTGATTGATTGATTGATTGATTGATTGATTGATTGATTGATTGATTGATTGTTTGGGCTTCTATACCGCCCCATCCCCAAGGGGCTCTGGGCGGTGTACAACATGAAATATAAATAAAACAAATTATAAAAATCTTTAAAACAGCGATAACAATAACAGTGATAGTAATAATGGAGGCGTCCGACCAACCCCATTTTTAAAATTCTCCCCAAAAGAGAGGGGAGGAGGGCGGCGAGTCACATTTGATGATGGCCAAGATGAAAGGCCAGTTGGGGGCACCATTTCAGCGGCTGGTCTCTCCAAAGGCCTGGCGGAACAACTCCGTTTTACAGGCCCTGCGGAACTCATTAAGGTCCCGCAGGGCCCGAACAGCCGGAGGAAGAGTGTTCCACCAGGCCGGGGCCAGAGCCGTAAAGGCTGTAGCAATTCTACTAGTTGTGTGATTTTTCCTTTTTTGTGGTAGCATTTTCGGAACTTCTTTGAAGACTATCAGGTCTGTTCCTTCTATGTTTAATTTTTTAATGGAATGTCTTCATAAAAGTTCATCCCTGAGATTTTTTTCTCACACATTTGATTGTTATGTCATGAGGTAGTTTTCTCTCTTTCGCTACTGTTGAATTCACTCAGTATAGCTTATCAATTTCTTTTTCAACATCTTTTTCTTCTAGGCTGAGACAAGAGTATTTGTTAATTAACAGGTGGCCACTTACATTTTTTTCAAGTAGCAAAATGAGTCCCTTAGTCGGGAAGCATTTTCCCATGTCTGCAAATCATGTTGCTGTTTTCCCCTTATTAGTAAAAGCCAGCATTTCCAGGCTCAGTGGTGTCCTGTCATTCGCAGATGTTTCTAATACGGCTTCCAAGATGCTCATAACAGTCTCCCAGATGGGCAGTTTTCCAGAAGATAAATTGGAAATGTCTAGTCATTTTCTCTGACTCCCAAAGAAAATCAGTGTCGTGGCAATATCTTATGTCTTCATATTATTAAGACGTGTAGACGATGAGATTTTTAAAAAACACACAGCGGAGTGAAAGGGAAAGGAGCCATGGCATCAGATGATGGTGTTTGGATTAGGGTTACCAATCTCCAGGTAAGGCCTGGAGTTCTTCCAGAATTATCCGATCTCCAGACTTGTTCTCCTAGAGGAAATGACAACTTTGGAAGAAGGACTCTATGGCTCTATGGAACATGGACTTTATGTTCCCACTGAGTGAGCATCCTCCTCCTACACACACATGCCCCACTTTCTGAAGGACCTACCCCCGAACTTCCAGGATTTCTGAAACAGTACTCAGCAGCCTGAGGGTTGATAGACCAGTCTGCTCACACAAGTATCTTCTCTTCTCAGCTGTCCCCTCTGACCATGGGAAAGATTAACCCCCAGATCATGAAGTAACAGTCAGTAGGGTTGGTGGGTTGCAGTGAAGACGGGAAAGAGAGAAATTGTTCCTTCCATCTTTCATCATCGGAGCTCCACTAATGGAAGACTTATTCACCCTGCTCACTCCTCAGGAGCAGCAGTGGCGTAGTGGTTAAGAGCAGGTCTAATCCGGAGGAACCGGGTTTGATTCCCCGCTCTGCTGCTTGAGCTGTGGAGGCTTATCTGGTGAACTAGATTAGCTTGTGCACTCCAACACATCCCAGCTGGGTGACCATGGGCTAGTCACAGTTCTTCTGAGCTCTCTCAGCCCCACCTACCTCATGGGGTGTTTGTTGTGAGGGGGGAAGGGAAAGGAGTTTGTCAGCCCCTTTCAGTCTCCTGACAGGAGAGAAAGGGGGAATATAAATCCAACTCTTCTTCTCCTCCTCCTCCTCCTCCTCCTCCTGCTGCTGCTGCTGCCCGTAGCCCACTGATTCATAAAGCTCTTACTCCATGGTGGGCCTGTCACTCCAGGGATCAACTTTGCCTGGGAGAAAGTGGGGAAAGTGGATAAAGTGGAGAAGATCCACAACAATCTTCTGATGACAAATTGCTGGATCTGGCCCATGCTTTTTAAAGGTCCATTGATTTCAGTGGGCAAAAGCACACAATTGTTTGTTGGATTGTGGCCCTGGCTTTGAGGGCATCTCGGAGAGAAACAGCTGGGCCACCACAGAAAAGGCTCTGCTCAGTGCTGCAAGACTAACTTGCTTTCAAACAGCACACGGATGTCTGAGAGGGCAAAGACTGACCCAGGATCACTTTCGGTGGCTAAAAAGATGCATTAAAATAAACAAACCTTCAGTTTTGAATGTAGCGAATACTGCTTTTAACAGCAACGTTTGCACTCACATCAGGAGGAAAGCTTGCCAACGCATCATTTGTGAAGTTCACAGTGTCATCAGAAGAGACTTCCACAGCTGAGGATGTGGGGGAGATTTCTGGAATTCTTCTCTGCGTCACCCGATGGAGGTGCACATAGGTGATATTATTCCGAGGGTACTTCTGTTTGGCTGTCTAGATGGCAGGACAGCACAGGGGAGCAGATGGTCTCCTAAATATGCTGGCTAATAGATTAGAAGCTGTTGGGAAAGAAGCTGTTGTGGCTAGAGCCGAAGAGTTACAAAGACTGAGCCCCACTCTCCTAAGAGGCATCCATCAGCCGGACACATGGAACACACCTGCCAGCATGGCTGGCGTACACAGACCACCGGCGCAGCATGGATATGCCTGAACTGCCTCAGCTGAGCATTTTGAGATTTGAAGCTAAGCCTCATTAGAGCCACTAGTGTCACTAATATGGGGAGGAAATGAGAGAGAAAAGCCATCCACACTTAAAAAGGACCAGATCTGGGGGGGGAGGGGGGAAGGGGAGGCAGGTGCGCCATACAACAGGCAGAGAGGGGGTTCGTGGCAGGAGATGGGGGAGGCTCAATTGCCCAGAAGAGATTCTTTTTCTGCATTGCGCAGGGAAAAAAACCTCAATTAGGCGACTGCTAGAAGGTGGAGGAGGCAAAATTGCCTGGAAGAGACGGTTCGTTCTGCAATGTGCAGGTCCCGTTCCTCCCATCAGGCTGCCACTAAGTCGTGGGGGCAGGGAGAGGGAGACTCCAGGGCCTCAGAGGTGATGATAGCGGAGTCAGAAGTGGTTTTATTCCATTTCTGATCTTGTTTTTAAATAAAGATGGAACTATATTTTATTTCTGTATGAGTTAGATAGGAACAAACTGTATTAGGTAGAAAGTAGGAATTATAGCTATCTTTTGTATTTGCGTCTGCATGGAACCTCCTTGGCTCAAGGCAGGAATCCATCCCTGCTCCACCTGGGCACGTCCCTTTTCATGTGCTAAAACCATGAATGAACGCCTGACAAAAAAGACCCCGGAAGAAGAAGAAGAAGATTTTATTTACAGTCATTGACCAGATATGTTACAAAACTCCAAAATATCTACAACAAAACAAGAATGCAGATTTCTCTCCCATATTCCAGCACTATCCATCTATATATCATTATACTTTGTAAACACACCAAACAGCATAAAAATACTAAACAAAATAAAAATATCTATGGGGGATTCCATATTCAGATCATTTTTTCTTTTTCATAATGAATAGACAGAATTTTGCTACCCATTTAGTAACATTCTCCTTCTTATCTTGTAATAGTTTTTCACAACAAACTTTATCAGAACAATATGTCATCTTGTCTAGTAGATGTGACAGGCATTTTTCCTTGCCTCCTCATAAAGGGGACACTTTAATAACATATGCTCTATAGTTTCTACAGACTTCAGAGAGCAAGAACATAACCTTGCAGCGTAAGGTATCTTTTGATATTTCCCTTCTAAGACTGCAGAAGGTAAATGTGCACTTCTTGCAAGAGTAAAAGCTCTCCTTAGATGACCCCGGAAGAAGAGCCTCCCTCTGCCTAATCCCACCAGCAGGCAGATAAGGGTGCTGACATCGTTAAGTTTCATTTCCTGACCCCAAGCACCCAAGGGACTCTTTGGGGTTTTCCAGCCTGTGCCTACGTCATCACTTCGCCCTGCTTCTGCTGGGAAATTCAAGAAGGGACTGCCCTCCGGGCTCTAATTGGTTGATGTATTTTGTGAATGAATGGTTGTAGACTGTCCTGTATTATCCCGGACTCCCAACGGGAGAAAGTGTATTTAAGATGTTGTAAAGCTGCTAGGCAGTTGCAGTTGCCGTGGTGTGGAGGTGCTTATTATTTCACTATACTCGCTGTGTTGGGTCCTGTTTCTGTTCCTCTGCGCTGCTGAGAGCTGGCAGATCTGGGAAAATAAAGTTACCCAGGCAGCGCGGTAACAGTGAGTTGCAGCCCTAGATCAGGCAGAAGCTGTGGCTGTTAGTTGGGTGAGACCACGGCGAGCGGAGAGGAGAGGGAGCGAAAGGTTCCTGAGGAGATGCTCAAAGACGTCAAGTTCTATGCAATGAGAGACACAGACCCCCAGGTAGCCTTCCCTGGCCTCGCTAATCTCCCTCCTTCCCGTGACTGAGGGACCCTCTGCTCTTCCACCTGCAGATTTTCTAATTCCTTGTCTTTCGGCCCACCCCTTTCAAGGACTACACATTGACAATAGCTGTGGCAGGCTTTGGACATGCCAGACTTGGGGGGGGGGAGGGATTAGGGAGTGTTCTAAACGCTTACAGGAGGAAGAAGAGTTTTGAGGAGTGGTGCGATCATTAATGGTTGAGCATGTCTGATACACCCCTCTTTCCTGCCCCCCTGCCTTCTGCTCTGCTGAGTCCCGGCAAGCGTAGAGTCTAATGAGGGGGAGGGGAAGAGAGGAGGCTTTTCTTCCCTCTCCGGCCACTTTAAAACTGGGAGCTGTGTTGTGCTTGGCTTTGCCAAGGGTCATGAAGACCTGCCCCCTCATTTGGCCTTTTCCCAAAGAGCCAAGGGGAGAGAAAACAAGAACAGAAGGCCTGTTGACATGCATTATATGCTATCGAGCCACTCGTGACTTTTGAATCAGTGACCTCCAAAACATGCTCAAATTAACAGCCTTATCGGGTCATGCAAACTGAGGGTCGTGACTTCCTTTATTGAGTCAATCCATCTCATGGGGGGAATCTTCCTTTTTTCCTCTGTCTTCAACACTTCCCAGCATTATGGCCTTTCCCAGCGAGTTTTTTTCCAGCGATCAAAGCACAGTAGCTTCAATTTAATCATTTTTGCTTCGACCAGCATAATTTTGCTTCTACCAGATAACACTTTTCTTGGACTGTGCTTTAACAGGCTGAGAAGGAGCGTGAGATGAGTTTGATGTTTTCCATGTCAAAATCACACCTGCTGTATTCAGTGGCGTAGTGCCAACGGGGCGTGGCAGGGGAGCGACGGGGGTGTGGCCAGGGCATGGAGGGGGTGTGGCGGTGTACAGGGCAGGGATGGGCAATGCCGCAGCAGGGGCAGAGGGCGTGCCTTTGGCTGTATTTTTAAAAAAATGTCCAGGAAAAACCTTCTCCTTGGATTGGGTTGCAGAGGGGCTGATGAAATATTCACACATTTTGCAAAGTTAAGATGATGAAAAACTATAATTATTCATTAACAGTTAATAGAAGTCCACATGATGTATCCTATCATTTCGAAGCGTTCTTGATTATATACATGGGTTGTATTTGTATATGTGAAGAAAAATATATTTATGGGGGGGCATCGTTTTGTACTTTTGCGCCCCTTCAAGAAAATGTAGATGTATTACCATTAAGATGTCAGATTTTTCTTCAAATGAAAAAAAACACACCCCTAAATACAACTGTCAACATTAAGGTTCTAATCTTGCTTACTTAGAGCGAAAAGAGAGTCATACTCTATCAGGGTTAGTTCAACAAATGAGCTAGAGAAGGCTCAGCAATGCTAACTGGGGATTCAGATTTAATTAGCACGGATGTCTCCCATCCTTCCATGTAGTTTCTGTTCAATGTTCTATCAGTGAAACGTGAATGGCTACAACCCAGCCAACCCCTGCACCCCTTCGTCTTAATGGCTGTGTGATCAGCTACAAGGAATTTATTTGATAGACTCTAAGATTTAAAGAACTGGTTTTCTTATTAGAATTCTAATCTTGTTGTATGGAGGATTTTTCCCCAGGAAATTAGCTCATTTCTTTCAACAGGGAAGATTTTTATACCTAATTTACAACAGAATAATTGAAAGAGAAAGTGACCGTAAATTCTGCTAGTCAGTCCCTCCTGCTACAGTTAGCATGGTATAGTGGTTAAGAGCGGCGGACTCTAATCTGGAGAACCGGGTTTGAGACCCCACTTCACAGGAGCAGTGTACCCTAATCTAGTGAATCAGGTTTGTTTCCTTACTCCTCCACATGAAGCCTGCTGGGTGACCTTGGGCTAGTCACAGTTCTCTCAGAACTCTCTCAGCCGTATCTATTTTACAAGGTGTCTTTTGTGGGGACAGAGACGAAGTGAAGGAGAAAGGGATGCTCCTTCCCTGGGTGCCAGGTGCCTGGAGGCACCCTGGCCTCTATGCCCCCCCCCCAAAAAAACTCCATAGTGCCTTTAAAATGCATCTTACTTGCCTTCTATCCGAGGTGTGCTGAGGCCAGCAAGACACTAGGGGAGGAGCCAAAGCCAAGGAAGGTGTGCCTCAGTGTCTTGCTGGCCTTCGTGTGCCTCAGATAGAAGAAAAGTAAGGTACATTTTAAAGGCACCATAGGATTTTTTGTGGGGATGATTGAGGGGGGGAGTTTAGCTGGGGAGCAGTTGTCGAGGGCACAGCTGTGAGGGGAGGGGAAGGCAAGGCAATTTTAACCTGCTTAAAGGTAGAGGGAAAAGTGGAGTACAAGGCAACCTGAGGGCCTGCACGAACTTAATTGAGAAAGAAATTCTATGCAAGGTTATAGTCAGTGGTGGGAACCAAAAATTTTAGTAACAGGTTCCCATGGTGGAGGGATTCAAACAGTGGCGTAGCGCCAATGGGGCTGGGCGGGGCACAACGGGGGCGTGGCCGGGCATTCCAGGGGCGGGGCATTAATAATTTCTGTTACTGTAAAAAAAAAAACTTCCTAATTTCCAGCTGGTTTCTTTCTGTCCATAATTTAAACTCATTATAGCAAGTCCTATTGTCTACTGCCAACAGAAACAACTACTTCTCCTCTAATTGACTGCCTGTCAAATACTTAATACTTTCAAATACTTAATTTTGTTTCTAGAAATCAAAAGAAGGATACTTTCCTTAAACAAGGAACTTTGCCATATTTCTAAAACATGTTTTTAAAACAGCCCAACAGGGAGAATTATCCCGTTTTCTATCTTCGCTAACCAGCCACATAGGAAACAACAGGACTTTATGATTTTTGGACCTAATGGAATTTCTAACGGAAAAGCAGACCCAATTAGTAACCCTTTTCGGCACACACAAAGAATTAGTAACCCACTCTCAGGAACTGGTGAGAACCTGCTGGATCCCACCTCTGGTTATAGTCCCAGTGGTACCTTAGAAACCAAGGATATCAGGTTCTGAAAGTCGAAGAAAAGCTTATACCTTGGAAATCTGGTCTTTGGGGTGCCACTGGACTCTCCTACCGCGGGCCAGCCCACCTGAAACGAAAACCTGTGTGGACGACCAACCTATGGCGCAGCTGCAGCTGATACATGATAAACTCCTTCTTATAATTCAGTGGAGTGATATGTAAAAAAAAAAGGCAACCTGAGGGCCTGCATGAACTTAGCCTTTTGTGATCTTTATACAGGCCTGCTTTATCTGATGCAAATCCCACGTTTCCCATTTTTAATATTTATCAGTGTTAGAGCAGCGAGCAAATGTAACGTCTAGGATTCCACAGCGTATCTGGCATAGGTCTCTCAGATGCATGGGAAGGAGTACACAGTTTTATAAATAAGAAGTGTATGACAAGCTTATGCCCAGCAGGGCTACGGTGTTATTGTTCAGAATGCCCAAACACCTAATGAGAGAGGCAGATGGTAGTTACTGAGTGTGGGTGGGAGCGATTCAGAGTTCAAAAAAAAAGATCCCCTTGTCCTGAAACCAGAACCTCTTGCGTCCCCCTACCCCTGACAATGCCCTTGTTGCTCTCTTTCTTAATCCGAGCATCCCCTTCTCCATCTTGTATCTCCCTCCAGGACTGCCTGATTTGCCATGTGGCTTAGTAATTAAAGATCTGAATCCTGGGCAGGCCTTGGAGGACCACTGTACAGCTGGAGCCCGGGGTCAAGGAGCAGACAAAAGCTTTGCTATTAATTGCATCAACACGCTCCCCCCCTCCTCTTCTAGCTCCCTTCCCTTGTTCTCCCCTCCCCCCCTTCATCCATCCACTTTGCAGATGGACTGAGGCTATTGGGCAAGGGGCTCATTAAGGATTCCGCTCGTGGGGATCAGGAGAGGCTGGGGCTGAGCAGATGGCAGACAGGCGGACGTGGAGCAGCACCCGGCCTCCTCCTCCTCCTCCTCCTCTTCCCCTTGCTGAGCAGATGCCCGAGGAACAAGAGAATGAGTGCGAGAGAGAGAGGATTAAAGGCTGCTGTGTATCAATTAACATGAAAGGTCAGTAAGCAAGATGTTGCAGCAGGGCAGGGACAGGCCCATGGGAGAGGCACATATCAGCCGTAGCCAGCAGCATGGCCCGAGAAAGAACTGAGCTGACCTTAGGCCTGGGCCTTACGGCACAAACATTCTGCTGTTCTGCAGGGGAGGAAAACCTTTCTGGTTATTGTGGTCTCGGATGCAGTCCGGAGCTTGAGGGTTGTATTTTGTATCACACTGACAAGCTGGGACAGGGTTGGGGGGGGGGGGCGGAGAGCAAGACACGAAGAAGAAGAAGAAGAAGAAGAAGAAGAAGAAGAAGAAGAAGAAGAAGAAGAAGAAGAAGAAGAAGAAGAAGAAGAAGAAGAAGAAGAAGAAGAAGAAGAAGAAGAAGAAGAACAAGAAGAACAAGAAGAACAAGAACAAGAACAAGAGGAGGAGGAGGAGGAGGAGGAGGAGTTTGGATTTATACCCAGTGGTGGGATCCAAAAATTTTAGTAACAGGTTCCCATGGTGGTGGGATTCAAACACTGGTGTAGCACCAATGGGGCTGGGCAGGGCACGGCGGGAGCGGGCATTCTGGGGGAGTTGCATTGCTGGGTGGGACTGTGGCAAGGACACAGCCACTGGCATGATCCCTTAAGGTGGGAAGCTTGAATTGCATGCAGAAGTGCATGAGGCTGCCTCACGCTTATGCCAGTGCACCTCCTGCTAGACTGCTTCAAGTTCTGCGCGCTACTGCAGAGGAGTGGAGGAGGGGTGTAACTAAGACAAAAATCACGTGGCAAAATCACCAATTAGTAACCCCCTCTCGGCACACACAAATAATTAGTAACCTACTCTCGGGAACCTGTGAGAACTTGCTGGATCCCACCTCTGTTTATACCCCATCTTTCTCTCCTGTAAGAAGACTCAAGGTGGCTTAAGAACATAAGAAAGACTAGATGGCCTTTACGTCTTCTTCCAACTCTATGATTCTCACAAGCTTCTGTGTAAAACAGATATTGTGCACAGCCCCACTGCGGTCACTTCAACCTTTTCCGTTATTTGCCCCCGGGTCATTGCTGTTGGGAAGGCCACTTCCTCACAGCGTCTATCCGCCACCCCTCATCTTTTCTCCACCTTTCCCCACTCTTTCCCAATCCTGCTTTGCTGCAAAATTTTGGGAAAGATCACAGCAAAGTCTGGATGGCTGCTGTGTAGATTGGAAGGTTTTGATTTTTTTTCCTGGTAAAATAACATTGGCATTCCCATGAAATGGTGTACTGCTGTGTCAATTACCTGGAGGGGAGGCATACATTAAAAAAAACCTACCGGTACCCAGCAACACCTGGGGAAAGAGATAGCCACTGCAGCAGGGAGATTCTGGAGAAATCTGCCACCTGGAACTCCATTGCCACTATACTGCAGTAGCAGTCACAGTCAGAGCTTTGTAAAGAAAGTATCGCTGGGTAGAACAGCCCTTTGCTGGGGACAGTGTTAAGTATGAATTACAAGCAATTCCAGTGTCACGCCACTCTCAAGACCAGCATGGGGACTAGCCACTTCTCCAAGAGATAAGCAATGAATCAGATGAATCCCTCTTTAAATCTTCTACACCATAGTTGTCAAACTTGCAGCCCTCCAGATGTTCTGAACTACAGTTCCCATCAGCTGGCAGGGGATGATTGGAACTGTAGTCCATAACATCTGGAGAGCTGCAATTTTGACACCTATGTTCTACACAAACAGATCAAGTAGTCAGACTTCGCCCTCACTGTCACTCCCCATGTGCAATATCTACTGGGACACTATGGGTTAAAATGTAAATTCTTCATTAGCACTAGCCTCAAGTGATTCCCTTAAGAGGCCATCTGTCATCTGGCTTGCTCATTGTCCAGAGGGGAAGGGGAGACCTCCTAAGCTAGACTGGTACCTTCCAGTTTGCCACAGACTCTTTCTGGCTGGTGCTGTTCCAAACTCCCTGAATTGGGGAGGGGGTAGAGAAGCTAGACAGACACATCTACTTTCCTTGGGAGGCTGGAATAGCAGAAACACACATAAGGACTTCTGCAAGTTCATATAGACTGAGCAGGGGTTATGGGCTGTGCATGGGGCACAAGATCAGCCGTGGGATTCAGCAGGTTCGCACCACTTCAGCAGAACCAGTTGTTAAAATGGTGCTTGTAAACAACCAGTTGTTTAAATTATTTGAATCCCACCACTGCACAAGATGGTATTGAAAAGTGCAGAAACTGATATGCGCTGAATTCCACTTCCTGGGATTCCAGATTTGCTATAAGGGCCAAGGTAAATGGATATGCTGGGAGATCCATGAATGGATCACTGGGGCATTTTGAATTGGTAAATATTTGCAGGTGCAGACATTCTGATTGACAAGAGAGGGAGGTTTAATATTTCCCATCAAGCTGTTCTTTGTCCTGGTGGGAGGGTTAGCCTCACACACTCAACCAGTATGCCTAACATACTTTGCAGAACTGTTTTGAGGATCAAGAGAGAGAACTCTCATGTTTGGGAAGGTCGTGTTTTAGCAATAGGCTAGAGGACAGCCTCATACCTTGCTGACCAGTGTGGTAGGATACAGGGAAGTATTGTCTACTCTGACCGGATGCAGCTGTCCAGGGTCTCAGGCAGGTAAAGGTCTCTGTCACCTCTTAACTGAGGATGTCAGGGACTAAACTGGGTATTTTCTGCCTCCAAAACCTATGCATTACTGCTGAGCTACAGCATAACCACACGTCAGGCTGATGCTCCAAGCTATTTGCTTGAGCAGCAGTCATGCATTGTAATACTGAAGCTATTCTATGTGGATGTTAACATTCAGCTGATCCAGGGGTCTGCAACCTGCGCCTCTCCAGATGTTAATGGACTACAATTCCCATCAGCCCCTGCCAGCATGTAGTCCATGAACATCTTACAGGCTCCTGCTGGTATAGACCTAAATCTATTCTCACTTGGTTGTAGTCAACCCCTTGGAGTAAGTAGCTAAGGAATAGGCCCGAGGCAAGGAGGAGGTTTGCCTAATCTAGTAGGAGAAATCCCTTGGCAACAGGAAGCGCATGAGTTTTATTGATCATGACAACTCTGCCCTGTGCTGCTCTCTCACACCTTTTAATAGGAGTTTCATTACAGCCAAGTGTAAAGGAGGTGGGTAGGGAGATGAGCGGGAGACAGCCCGGGAGACCTAGAGATCATCATGTGATGCATGATCTCCACCTGGCTTCACGTGCTTGAGGAGGAGCGTAAAGCGTCACAGGCCTAATCCTCACTTATAGGGGCAAGACCATTGTCCCTAAGCCCAGTGACTGAGCCAGACCAGTTCATGACCCCGTGACTCATAGCAGGATGAGGAGTAGAGTGCAGTGCGACAACCTTAAGGCCGTAGGTCCATTGGCGTCTAGCACGTTCCTACCACCCGGTGCTGCTGGAGTCAGCAGTGCAGCACTACATCTCCTCCTTTTTTACATTTTAGAAAAAGGGGGACGAGAAATGCTAAGGGGTGATTTAAAGGGGCCGGCTTGTCTCCTCCATGCATCTGGTCAAGCTGACCAAGCTGGCAGTAACATTAGAACTTGGCTGCGGGGGTAAAAGGAAATTCGAGGGGCTTCTTGCACTGCGATTACAGGCAATATTAGACACACACATTCAAGGCAGAAACAAGATCCGATAGCAGAGGCACACAATTGAAGCCAATGCAGAGCTGTACAGTAACACTCAACCATCACTCACGACAGTAGCTCCAGAGGGCTGACCACCAATAGGGCAACCGACATCATATGCCAGATTAGATTACAACTTCTTGCAGCTCACGTACTTTCATATGAATCAGGCCCAGGAATTTATCAGAAAGATTAAAAGAGCAACACATGTATATGGCACATTCTCACAACCTTAGTGATGTAGTAACAATAAGTAATCAATAATAAAAGCTGACGCGATTGTCTAGGTAAGCTTAATGAAGTTCCTGCTATCCGAGGCCAAATCGTCCAGAGCAATGGAGAGTGCAGAATTGATAAGACCCATAAAGGGCACAGGCCAGCCGGACCAATAGTCTTGGTGTTGCAGGGAAACAAGTCCGGGGGCTCCCACAAGGGATTCTTACGAGAGGGGACAGGCTCCGCCATGGAGAGAGGCGACCGCGTCGTTTCGACAGGAGGGATCCGAAAGGCCAGAGCGGAGCGGCGGAGGCGGCGTCCGGGCTCCTAAGAGGTGGAGCCTGGGGGTAGCAGAGAGTCCCGGCAGACAGACAGGCGGAAATGCAGCAATAACAAATAACATAGCTCCAAAAATTAGGCCATGCAATAAATTTAAACAAATAACAAAACATATTTCTACGCTTGATATAGGCTGGATGATGGGCGGAAGGAAAGGCAACCAGTGGTTTACATAATTGTCCAATGCATAGCTCTTACTGTTGTTCTGCAAAGCTACAGAGTGATGGCGTTAGAGTCCATGGATTTCTCAAGAGCGTAGGGAGAGCTACTGATAGTCTTTAGCATTGCAGGTTCAGTGATTCTCACGAGCAAGGTTGTGAGAGAAGGCGTGTTCCAACAATTGACTAAAAGCGGCTGAAAACAGCGGAGAGTTCCAAGGGTTAATCTATCAGGAATGTTCCTGGCTGCAATTCCAAGTTTCAGCCAGGGGGCGGCAGAGAGGGAGGGAGAATGGCGGCTGTAGATGAGGAACAGCGACACACAGCGTCCAGCAACCTTTGAGCCATAGCTGGCCCGAATGGCAGCCTGGAGTTCACGATCTCCGTGGAAGAATGGGTGTACTGGTTCCAGAGAAGGGTCCCTCCCATCTTGGCCCAAGCTGGAGGGTGATCGGAGCTCTCTCTCAACTCAGAGAGGCGGCAGGGCCGGATCCTCCAGGGGAGGGGCCCGGCTCCATCCTCGAGGATGGGGCTGGCCTGGCATGGCCGAGCTGGACTCCTGTATAGAAGAGAAAAGACAAGCGGCGCTTTTCCCCCAGAGGTTTTGGAAGTGCTGGCTGGAGTTAAGTGCGTTCTTATAGATGACAATGGAAAGCCGAGGAGCCCTGAGTGGGGGGGGGCGAGGCAATTTGGAAATAGAAGGAGAATAGAGAAAATTACTTTGGATATGGTCTATGGATGAGACCTTGATTGGGTCAATAGGGGGGGAGGGAACTTCGCTCCCTTTTTTCGTTTAATTTTGGCCAAAGAAGCTTTCGTTAGGCATGATTGGCCCATTCAAATTATGATCACTTGCAACATTCAAGTACGTTAAGAGATACAAAGGGCAGGGAATTGCCCGAAGGCTTAGGAGGAGAAGGGAGAGTCCATATCCAGGTGGGATGTTTGTTTATCAAAGAACAATCCCAATCACCGTCTAAAGTGTAGGTTTTTTGCAAAGCAACTTGAACAATTCTAATTATAAGGTATATATAAAGTAATATAAGCGTCTATAGGAAAGATATAGAGAAGATACCAAAGAAAACAGTTCCTGGGCTTGAGGTTTGATCACAGGAGCAAAAATTGAGAGGGGTTTGCAAAAAGGCCTTTATCCAGATCCTAGATCTAGTCTGGTGGGAACAAGTATTCTAAAATTAGAAAAAGGAAAAGAGGGAATGCAAGAAAGGAAGGCGTGAAGGAAGAAGGGTTTGGAAGTCAGCTCTACCTTCCCCTCCCGTATAAAGACACAAGCCGGTTTGAGCTCACTTCCTACACCTTCCCAAGGAGGCTGTGTAAGATAAATTATTGGCTGAGAGACCCCCCTTGGCGCATGACTAGCCAAGGGAGCCCTCAGCAGAGAATGTAGAACATATGAAAATGATTTTGGCTTCATGTATGTAAACTTGCGCCATGCATCCAATGTGGCAGTGTAGGCTCAGATGAATGAAGGAAAAGGTTCTCAAGGAGGAGGTTTGAAGAAAAGTTTTGAAGGTTTAAACTAAGATGGGAAGCAGGCTTGAAGCAGGTCCCATCGGTATCCAGGGGAATACATACGAGCTGTGTCCCGTTTAAAGCGAGATGCTGTAATGGTAAACCTTTCAAGGCATTGGCACACATAATCAGAAGGAGAAAAACTTTAATTGAAGCACAAAGGCATAGCTTAGAAGCAATGGAAAAATCCCCCCTATGAGGGGAAAACTTTAGGGGTCTCTTGAAAGGGGGCAAGACATACAAGAACATGCACTTAGGCATACAGAGGCACATATAAAGTAACGAGGAGGATTGCAGCTCTGATTTGAGATCTTGCTCTCTCTGAGGTGCTTCCAGACGATTTTGCTGCCACTGGGAGCTTTGAGCTTAGGGCTTTGCACACAGGCGCAGAGGCTATGAGATCTGGTTTCAACCTTACAGCTGGAGAGGGCCAGGGGGGCTTCTTCTTCACGAAGGACTTTTGGCTTAAGGCCATTGTCTGAAACATCTTCCCCTTTCATCACCCCTCATTGTCCTGTAGATTGGCTATAGGGCATTCCTGAGGAAGACTCAAAAGCGAAGCCAGTCCCTCTTCCCGTCAGCATTCCTTTCTGCTTTTAATTCAGTGACTGTAAGACTCTGCAGAGATTTTTGAAATGCATTGCCATTCTAGAGGCACTGAATGAGGCATGGTGACTTTGGAAGTGAGAAAGGGCTATAAGAGCAGGAAAGTAACATAGAGCGTAGAGGGGGAGCGAGCAACGAGATTTAAGATTAAGCTGAACTTAAGATTAGACTCAAGGCAGAGGCTAGAGGCAGAGGGTGTTCCGGTGAACTTGGCAGTTTCTGCAGGATGTTTGTCCATGTACTTGGATGTGGATGGCTCCCTGGTGCATGGGGTCCGATGACCCCTGGGATGATGAACAACCCCCCTGTTCATGGTAGAAGCTTTTAGCAAGACCAATAATGGTCTCCGTGGGGATAGGATCACTATACTGAGCTGGAGCAATGAAGATCTCATGGGGGGGGGAGGCTCCGAGGAGGGAAGGGTTTGAGGTCTTGCGGATCTTGGTTCCGGGCTGAGGAGATGCCCGAGCGCTTGGGCCTCCCCAGCCGGGCATTAGGAGCGCTTGACCCTGGGCTTTCCTGGGGGGTCTCTTAGCCACTCTGGGGAGAAACCCTCCTCCGTCAGGGTTGCTTAAAATTGCCAGACGGCCTACAATTCCTCCGGAAATGTCCTGGCATGCCGCAATTGAAACACACTAAGTCACCAGAGGGGCTGCCTCATGGCAGCGTGAGGAGAGAAGCGGCGACTAGAAGAGCTGGCTTGATAGGCGAAAGAACCCGATATCCTGGCAAGCTTTGAGCATGTCGGTAGCTCAGGGAGTTCCTTCCCTAGGCCCGTGATCGCTTTGCGGCTTGCCTCAGCCCAGGCGTTCTCCTTGGCAAGGCGCTTAAGGAGTTCGCCCTGGGCCTCCTCGTTGTCAACCTGCCTCTTGGGGAGCCTCCCTGGAGCCTGTTCTGAAAACTCCAGCATATGGGGCTCTTAGGGCTTCCTGCCGAGGTGCTAGAAAAACTTTGGGTTGGCTGTCCGGCATTAGGGACTTTCAAAAACGCCATGTAAAGGCATTCAGAAGGCGACCGTAGGAGGTGGTGGCCACCGGCAGAGACGATCTGATTGGTGGGGTTACTGGAAGGCATCAAGAAAACCCGTAAAGCTGAGCCCGGCTGTGTAGGCGCCGCTTGAGGGCCGCTGCCCTGCTAAAGCATTACCGAGGCGGAACTGCAGCTCTCCCAGATCACAAATTGTGCTGGAGCTCCAGGAGCATCACGGGAAGGTGGTCTTCCAGTGATCCGGGAACCATTAAGTGATTCCTCATGACCGCCTCCTAGCATGCCTCTCACATAGGGGCTGGTGACTCCTACGTCCCTTGCACCGCTACTTGAGAACTCAGTAGGGATGTTATAGCTTAAAAGAGCGATTTTCGACAACCACGCCGAATAGCGCCACCCTCCCCCTCAGTATCCTGTGAAGTGGGCCAGGGCACAATGGTACAAGAATCTAGAGCGCCGTCTTCCGTCCAGGGTTTCTCTTTCTTCTCTGCAGATGCAGTGGCCCTAATACGTTCTGCACGAGTTTTGAAACCAGCGCCATTACGTGGCGATAAACTGACCCGAGGTCCGCAGTGGCTTCGGAGAAAATGAAAGTGAGAAACAAGGGGAGGGGGAGGCTGAGCCATGGGGAGAGTTTGAAGTGGGTGAAGAGGTGAGGGCAGCAGAAGGAGGGACAAGTCCAATTTTAGTGGATAGAGAAAATTCCGGGGTTGAAATTGAAGAAGGTGAAAGATGAGAAAAGGAGGGGTGAGAAGCCTACAGCAAGGGGAATACATGGGTCTGCCAGGCTGATGGTGACAAAACATTCTCTCCCACGTCAGTAGCTTGGCGACATCGTATGTGAGGAGGCTCTGTGCTTGAAGAATAAGCCCGATGTTTTCCCAGTCCTTAAGATTCAATGTCCCCCCCTCCTGGGTACCATGGACACTGAGCTTCAATCTCCCTCCAATAACCAATTTCGCGCAGCTCCCTTCTCTTCTGAGGGGACCCTGCCGCATTTGGGTTAGCAGCTTTCAGTTAGTCAAGCGTGCTTGTGTCATAAGCCCTGCTTTTGCACCCAGCTCCCATACTCACCAGTGTTCGATGGGGACGAGGAAGGGAGTGTCCTAGGACGCGTGTCTCTGGATCTGCCTTGATCCAGAGGACAGAAGGCTGATACCGAAGCAGTGAGTCCCTGGATGCTCATGATCCAGCGGACTTCGACCTCATGGCCCTTCCCCAGGCGGCAGTGAGCAGGGTGGAGGTTAGAGGATTCCCAGGTTTCGACACCAGCTTGTAGTCAGCCCCACTTAGGGTGCATTCGCTAAGGAATAGGCGACACGCTCCCCCCCACCCCCCCCACACCCTCCCGCCCCCCCCAGCCCCCCCCCCTCCCCCCCCCCCCCCCACCCCCCCCCGCCCCACCCCCCTCCCCCCCCCCCTCCCCCCCCCCCCCCCCCTCCCCCCCCCCCTCCCCCACCCCCCCCCCCCCCCTCCCCCCCCCCCCCCCCCCCCACCCCCCCCCCCCCCCCCCCCCCCCCCCCCCCCCCCCACCCTCCCCCCCCCCCACCCCCCCCCCCCCCCACCCCCCCCCCCCCCCACCCCCCCCCCCCCCCACCCCCCCCCCCCCCCACCCCCCCCCCCCCCCACCCCCCCCCCCCCCCACCCCCCCCCCCCCCCACCCCCCCCCCCCCCCACCCCCCCCCCCCCCCACCCCCCCCCCCCCCCACCCCCCCCCCCCCCCACCCCCCCCCCCCCCCACCCCCCCCCCCCCCCACCCCCCCCCCCCCCCACCCCCCCCCCCCCCCACCCCCCCCCCCCCCCACCCCCCCCCCCCCCCACCCCCCCCCCCCCCCACCCCCCCCCCCCCCCACCCCCCCCCCCCCCCACCCCCCCCCCCCCCCACCCCCCCCCCCCCCCACCCCCCCCCCCCCCCACCCCCCCCCCCCCCCACCCCCCCCCCCCCCCACCCCCCCCCCCCCCCACCCCCCCCCCCCCCCACCCCCCCCCCCCCCCACCCCCCCCCCCCCCCACCCCCCCCCCCCCCCACCCCCCCCCCCCCCCACCCCCCCCCCCCCCCACCCCCCCCCCCCCCCACCCCCCCCCCCCCCCACCCCCCCCCCCCCCCACCCCCCCCCCCCCCCACCCCCCCCCCCCCCCACCCCCCCCCCCCCCCACCCCCCCCCCCCCCCACCCCCCCCCCCCCCCACCCCCCCCCCCCCCCACCCCCCCCCCCCCCCACCCCCCCCCCCCCCCACCCCCCCCCCCCCCCACCCCCCCCCCCCCCCACCCCCCCCCCCCCCCACCCCCCCCCCCCCCCACCCCCCCCCCCCCCCACCCCCCCCCCCCCCCACCCCCCCCCCCCCCCACCCCCCCCCCCCCCCACCCCCCCCCCCCCCCACCCCCCCCCCCCCCCACCCCCCCCCCCCCCCACCCCCCCCCCCCCCCACCCCCCCCCCCCCCCACCCCCCCCCCCCCCCACCCCCCCCCCCCCCCACCCCCCCCCCCCCCCACCCCCCCCCCCCCCCACCCCCCCCCCCCCCCACCCCCCCCCCCCCCCACCCCCCCCCCCCCCCACCCCCCCCCCCCCCCACCCCCCCCCCCCCCCACCCCCCCCCCCCCCCACCCCCCCCCCCCCCCACCCCCCCCCCCCCCCACCCCCCCCCCCCCCCACCCCCCCCCCCCCCCACCCCCCCCCCCCCCCACCCCCCCCCCCCCCCACCCCCCCCCCCCCCCACCCCCCCCCCCCCCCACCCCCCCCCCCCCCCACCCCCCCCCCCCCCCACCCCCCCCCCCCCCCACCCCCCCCCCCCCCCACCCCCCCCCCCCCCCACCCCCCCCCCCCCCCACCCCCCCCCCCCCCCACCCCCCCCCCCCCCCACCCCCCCCCCCCCCCACCCCCCCCCCCCCCCACCCCCCCCCCCCCCCACCCCCCCCCCCCCCCACCCCCCCCCCCCCCCACCCCCCCCCCCCCCCACCCCCCCCCCCCCCCACCCCCCCCCCCCCCCACCCCCCCCCCCCCCCACCCCCCCCCCCCCCCACCCCCCCCCCCCCCCACCCCCCCCCCCCCCCACCCCCCCCCCCCCCCACCCCCCCCCCCCCCCACCCCCCCCCCCCCCCACCCCCCCCCCCCCCCACCCCCCCCCCCCCCCACCCCCCCCCCCCCCCACCCCCCCCCCCCCCCACCCCCCCCCCCCCCCACCCCCCCCCCCCCCCACCCCCCCCCCCCCCCACCCCCCCCCCCCCCCACCCCCCCCCCCCCCCACCCCCCCCCCCCCCCACCCCCCCCCCCCCCCACCCCCCCCCCCCCCCACCCCCCCCCCCCCCCACCCCCCCCCCCCCCCACCCCCCCCCCCCCCCACCCCCCCCCCCCCCCACCCCCCCCCCCCCCCACCCCCCCCCCCCCCCACCCCCCCCCCCCCCCACCCCCCCCCCCCCCCACCCCCCCCCCCCCCCACCCCCCCCCCCCCCCACCCCCCCCCCCCCCCACCCCCCCCCCCCCCCACCCCCCCCCCCCCCCACCCCCCCCCCCCCCCACCCCCCCCCCCCCCCACCCCCCCCCCCCCCCACCCCCCCCCCCCCCCACCCCCCCCCCCCCCCACCCCCCCCCCCCCCCACCCCCCCCCCCCCCCACCCCCCCCCCCCCCCACCCCCCCCCCCCCCCACCCCCCCCCCCCCCCACCCCCCCCCCCCCCCACCCCCCCCCCCCCCCACCCCCCCCCCCCCCCACCCCCCCCCCCCCCCACCCCCCCCCCCCCCCACCCCCCCCCCCCCCCACCCCCCCCCCCCCCCACCCCCCCCCCCCCCCACCCCCCCCCCCCCCCACCCCCCCCCCCCCCCACCCCCCCCCCCCCCCACCCCCCCCCCCCCCCACCCCCCCCCCCCCCCACCCCCCCCCCCCCCCACCCCCCCCCCCCCCCACCCCCCCCCCCCCCCACCCCCCCCCCCCCCCACCCCCCCCCCCCCCCACCCCCCCCCCCCCCCACCCCCCCCCCCCCCCACCCCCCCCCCCCCCCACCCCCCCCCCCCCCCACCCCCCCCCCCCCCCACCCCCCCCCCCCCCCACCCCCCCCCCCCCCCACCCCCCCCCCCCCCCACCCCCCCCCCCCCCCACCCCCCCCCCCCCCCACCCCCCCCCCCCCCCACCCCCCCCCCCCCCCACCCCCCCCCCCCCCCACCCCCCCCCCCCCCCACCCCCCCCCCCCCCCACCCCCCCCCCCCCCCACCCCCCCCCCCCCCCACCCCCCCCCCCCCCCACCCCCCCCCCCCCCCACCCCCCCCCCCCCCCACCCCCCCCCCCCCCCACCCCCCCCCCCCCCCACCCCCCCCCCCCCCCACCCCCCCCCCCCCCCACCCCCCCCCCCCCCCACCCCCCCCCCCCCCCACCCCCCCCCCCCCCCACCCCCCCCCCCCCCCACCCCCCCCCCCCCCCACCCCCCCCCCCCCCCACCCCCCCCCCCCCCCACCCCCCCCCCCCCCCACCCCCCCCCCCCCCCACCCCCCCCCCCCCCCACCCCCCCCCCCCCCCACCCCCCCCCCCCCCCACCCCCCCCCCCCCCCACCCCCCCCCCCCCCCACCCCCCCCCCCCCCCACCCCCCCCCCCCCCCACCCCCCCCCCCCCCCACCCCCCCCCCCCCCCACCCCCCCCCCCCCCCACCCCCCCCCCCCCCCACCCCCCCCCCCCCCCACCCCCCCCCCCCCCCACCCCCCCCCCCCCCCACCCCCCCCCCCCCCCACCCCCCCCCCCCCCCACCCCCCCCCCCCCCCACCCCCCCCCCCCCCCACCCCCCCCCCCCCCCACCCCCCCCCCCCCCCACCCCCCCCCCCCCCCACCCCCCCCCCCCCCCACCCCCCCCCCCCCCCACCCCCCCCCCCCCCCACCCCCCCCCCCCCCCACCCCCCCCCCCCCCCACCCCCCCCCCCCCCCACCCCCCCCCCCCCCCACCCCCCCCCCCCCCCACCCCCCCCCCCCCCCACCCCCCCCCCCCCCCACCCCCCCCCCCCCCCACCCCCCCCCCCCCCCACCCCCCCCCCCCCCCACCCCCCCCCCCCCCCACCCCCCCCCCCCCCCACCCCCCCCCCCCCCCACCCCCCCCCCCCCCCACCCCCCCCCCCCCCCACCCCCCCCCCCCCCCACCCCCCCCCCCCCCCACCCCCCCCCCCCCCCACCCCCCCCCCCCCCCACCCCCCCCCCCCCCCACCCCCCCCCCCCCCCACCCCCCCCCCCCCCCACCCCCCCCCCCCCCCACCCCCCCCCCCCCCCACCCCCCCCCCCCCCCACCCCCCCCCCCCCCCACCCCCCCCCCCCCCCACCCCCCCCCCCCCCCACCCCCCCCCCCCCCCACCCCCCCCCCCCCCCACCCCCCCCCCCCCCCACCCCCCCCCCCCCCCACCCCCCCCCCCCCCCACCCCCCCCCCCCCCCACCCCCCCCCCCCCCCACCCCCCCCCCCCCCCACCCCCCCCCCCCCCCACCCCCCCCCCCCCCCACCCCCCCCCCCCCCCACCCCCCCCCCCCCCCACCCCCCCCCCCCCCCACCCCCCCCCCCCCCCACCCCCCCCCCCCCCCACCCCCCCCCCCCCCCACCCCCCCCCCCCCCCACCCCCCCCCCCCCCCACCCCCCCCCCCCCCCACCCCCCCCCCCCCCCACCCCCCCCCCCCCCCACCCCCCCCCCCCCCCACCCCCCCCCCCCCCCACCCCCCCCCCCCCCCACCCCCCCCCCCCCCCACCCCCCCCCCCCCCCACCCCCCCCCCCCCCCACCCCCCCCCCCCCCCACCCCCCCCCCCCCCCACCCCCCCCCCCCCCCACCCCCCCCCCCCCCCACCCCCCCCCCCCCCCACCCCCCCCCCCCCCCACCCCCCCCCCCCCCCACCCCCCCCCCCCCCCACCCCCCCCCCCCCCCACCCCCCCCCCCCCCCACCCCCCCCCCCCCCCACCCCCCCCCCCCCCCACCCCCCCCCCCCCCCACCCCCCCCCCCCCCCACCCCCCCCCCCCCCCACCCCCCCCCCCCCCCACCCCCCCCCCCCCCCACCCCCCCCCCCCCCCACCCCCCCCCCCCACCACCCCCCTCCCCCCCCACCCCCCCCCCCCCCAACACCCCCCCCCCCCCACAAGCCCCCCCCCCAAACACCCCCCCCCCCCCACACACCCCCCCCCCCCCACCCCCCCCCCCCCCCCCCCCACACCCACCCCCCCACCCCCCCCCCCCCCACCCCCCCCCCCCCACACCCCCCCCCACCCCCACCCCCCCCCCCCCCCACACCCCCCCCCCCCCACCCCCCCCCCCCCCCACCACCCCCACCCCCCCCACCCCCACCCACACCGCCCCCCCCCCCCCCCCCACCCCCCCCCCCCCCCAACACAGAACTCTTTACTCATTCTTGAAAAAAGGTTAAGCTCTTTCCAACATGATATAACATTAAAATGTTATGTCTGTATATCCCAAAATTCTAGGCACACTTGTTGTTTCCTGAGACACTGTTTTGCCTCAGAGAGAAATTCCAAGACAGTTGCTATTTTAGACTATTTTCACACATGAGACTTCTTTGAGTCTTTGCTTCTGTGACTGTCCAACAATCTCTAAAGCAGCAGAAAAGCATTTATAATTAGAGATGTTGCAAACCTCAGAAATAATGTGAACAACTTTCTAATTTACCATGATCCAACTGCT
Source organism: Sphaerodactylus townsendi (assembly GCF_021028975.2). Classification (NCBI taxonomy): domain Eukaryota; kingdom Metazoa; phylum Chordata; class Lepidosauria; order Squamata; family Sphaerodactylidae; genus Sphaerodactylus; species Sphaerodactylus townsendi. The sequence goes on from NC_059437.1 coordinate 39,501,579, forward strand.
TGCTTACACATAAGGCAAGTGCTTTTCTGGATGGTTCACCTTGAAGTTCATGCTCAACATTCAAAGTTGGCACTGCATTCAGTAGTTTTGCCACTTTTACAGGCTACATAAATTGTTTCATACACTTCAGACGTTGTGGGAAGGACATGATTTTGTAAATAAGCTACATTTCTGTTCCAGCTTGTGGAAATTTTTGCACCTGCATAGCTGGTCTGTAGAGCTTTCTCTATCCCTGCTAGGGCTGCCAATTTCCAGGTGTTGCCTGGAGATCTCCTGGAATTTCAACTGACCTCCAGACTTTAAAGATCAGATACCCAGGAAAAATGATTGCTTTGAAAAGTGAACTCTATGGCGTTATTCTGAGTTCCCTCCCCAAACATGGTCTTCCCCTGGTTCCATCCCCAAATCTCTCGAAATTTCCCAACCAGGATTTGGAACCCTAATCTCAGTTGAAGGCATCTGTCACTCAGAGGCCCCTTCTGCACATGCACAATAAGATACTTTCAATTCACTTTCAATGCACTTTGCAGCTGGATTTTACTGTGAGGATCAGCAAAACCCAGGGGCGGAGTGAGGAGGAACTCCGCCTGGGGTGCATGTGCACCCTGCGCCCCTGCACTATCTGCCATCTGCCCCCACCCTGGAATGCCCCCGGAACACCACGCCCCTGCCATGCTGCCCGCCCGGGGCGTTACACCCCACCCAGTCCCTTTGGCGCTACGCCTCTGGCAAAACCTTCTTGCAAACAATTGTGAAAGTGGATTGAAAGTGCATTATTCTGTATGAATGGAAGGGGCCAGAGTGATGGTTAAGTTAATAGAGCAAAAACAAAGGTTTGCTGTTTACAGGAATAATTGAGGAGAATAAAATAGATAAAAAATATGGTTTAATATATAAAAGGATGATAAGAGCTGCACACTCAGTGATAGCATTGGGATGGAAAGATAAGAAGAAATGGACTATTTTGAAATGGCTAGAATATGTCTGGGAACAAATACAACTGGATATTTTTGAAATAATGGCAAGAAATAATTTATGGCTAGAGAAACAGAGAGAATTTTGAAGATCTGGACAAAATTTGTGGACTGGATGAAAGATATCGGAGTCAAAGAAGAAATATGAGAGAAGAGAATACAAAGAATGAACTTATTGCTGCTTACTTAAATGAGAAAGAAAATAGAGGGGGGAGGGGGGAAAGTATGGTTTGGAATATGTCAATATGAATGCATATATTGTATAAATGTACTGAAATGGCATACAATAAAAATTTTATGTATAAAAAAGTTAAGTGAAGAACTGTCCAGGTTATTCCTTCTTTGGACCTGAGCAATCAGGATGCGTAATTTTAAAATGATCTATTCTAGGTGTGGATGGAGAAAACTACAATACCCATAAGGCAGTGCGAGAAAGAAACCCATATGCAAGTTGCCCTAAATTCTGATACTTTGCCTGCCTTTTACACTGGAACAGGCAGCCAAGATACATATCTGTAAATTACCAAATGTGAAATTGTCAGTATTTTATGCATGTTTAAAGATTGTGACAAATAGCCACTGAGGAGGAGAAATGGCTGTGGATGGTGGCCATAGTAAACCAGTATGAGAATGACCTTTTCTTTTTCTTTTTTGCATAATCAAACCTAAGCAAACTGTTTAAAAATGAGCAGTTTGTAAGTGTCCAACTGTGCTGTTCATGATTTGTTGATAGACTGTGAACCAAACTGACTGGTGATCAAGCATCCCTGCCTGAAACACAAATGAACGCAAACCATGCAGATTTTGTTTTAAAAGCCACTGGATTGAAGAACCACTTTAAACATCATTTGTAAAAACACCTGGGGAAGTACGAAGTCATACGTTTAAACTGTGGTATCTCCAAGAAAAGTCCCACTGAGTTCAACAAACTGTGCTTGCTAGGTGAGTTCAGGATCACTGCCTTTAAACTAGTTTAGAGCCAGCATGGTGTAGTGGTTAAGGTATTGGACTAGGAGCTGGGAAACCCAGGTTTAAATCCCTATTCATACCCTGGAAACTTGCAGCGTGACCTTGGGCCAGTCACAGATGCATAGCTCCAGGCGGGGCGCAATGCACCGGGCGCATGCCCCTGTGGGGGTGTGGTGAGGGCGTGGTGAGGGCGTGGTGTGGTGTGGCAGGGGCGTTCCAGGGGCTTGGTGGGGGCAGGACAGGGCGGGACAGGGGCGGAGGACATATCGGTGCACCGGGCGCTTTCCCCCCTTGCTACACCTCTGGCCAGTCATACACTCTCATCCCTGACCCTGGGTAGTATTCAGATGGAAAGCCTCCAAGGAATACCAGGGTCATGATGGGGAGACAGGCAATGACAAACCACTTCTGATGGTGGAGACAGGCAATGACAAACCACCTTTTGCCTTGAAAACTCTATGGGGTCACCATGAGTCAGTTGTGGCTTGTTAGCAAAAAAACAAAACACACATCCTCAAGTGAATGAAGTGGTCAAGTTTTTCCTGGAGAGTTCCACCCCAGATTACAAGGGAGCCACGCAGTGCAATCCTAAGCATAGTTATACCTTTTTAAACCCTGACCTGAATTAGTTTCAAGTGGGCAATCATGGTGATCTGCAGGAGAACAGCAAGATTTAAGTTCAGCAGCACCTTGTGTGTGTGCAAAGTGCCATCAAGTCACAGCTGACTTATGGCAACCCACTAGGGTTTTCAAGGCAAGAGACTAACACAAGTGGTTTGCCACTGCCTGCCTCCACATTATGACCCTAACATTCCTTGGTGGTCTGCCATCCAATTACCAACCAGAGTCAGTGTTCCAAGGGATGGATCTAAGCAGAAAAGGGGGGCAGGTGCCACAGGTAGCAGGCAGAGAACGCTAGGAATAGCTTTCTTGAACTTCCACAGAGTGAACACTGAGACACAACCTTGCATATAATCTCCAGTTGGCCAGTTTTACAGCTTCGTGCTTTTTTTTGTCCTTAATATTCCTTTTTTTAAAAGGATTGTCTGTTACTTCTAATGATGGTGCTGAAACAAAACAGCACTAGGTATTCAAAGAGGCATTGACTTTGCCAGCATTTGCCCAGAGCTTGTTAGCATGCAGCCAGGGATATCGAGCAAATATTTATGAAAATGTGTATTGATCAGGAATTTCCTCTTTCATTGATGCTTCCTCATTTACAACTGGGTTAAAGATGCCCTTGTCACCCAGGGCTTGTCTAGCTCATGACCCACTTCCTCCATGTAGTTTGGAAGTTAGGCCTGTCTGCTTGTGAATGCAATTGAAGCTAAAAAATTGGAAGAGATGTGGACACAGGGATTCTGATCTCTGACCAAGAATTTGGGTGCCTAAGCAGTTTGGGAGTGGGCTGCATCAGACTGAACTTCTCATGGCAACCTGCTGGTACAAACAGACTTGCCAAAATGACAACAGTTAACAGTATTACTAATGATAACAAGAGTACTACACATAATGAGAAGTCAGAAACTACAACCAACAAAGTGAATACTGCCCCTATCCATTCTCTCCACTTAGCAAGTTGGAAGTTTTCCTCCTCCTCCTCCAACTTATGTGATTCCTCCATTAGAAGGTGAGGTGTACCCTCTGCCTCTTTCCTGCCCTCAGGAGTTTTTCCCTCCAAAAATCCCAATGGCTGTTTTCTTCAGTTACTGAGCAGCCCCCATTTCAACTGTTATAATAAAGAGGTATCAAGAATGTGGTGCTTTTTCTTTAGATTTTATATTTTTGTTTTCCCACCTTTATAATAAAACTAGCAGGGCACCCGTGCTTCGGTACCCATACTTCATCACAGGCTCTCTATGAATTTCGGGGTGACATTCAACATACTTCTTTACAGCCTGTTTGTGAACTTTGGGGTGACATGCAGCATATTTCCTCACAGCCTGTCTGTGGACTGATGGGTTTGTTTTCGCATTATTTTGCAGCAGCTTCTTGTAGTTGTCTTTTTCTAATGCAATGTGTTATTGCTCTCTTTCACCTGGTGGGCTCCAAAAGACATCATGTGGAAGCAGCTGTTGTATTTTCGGGATGCAGAAAGGAAGTGTTCTGCCATTGGATGCTGATGAGTGAGAAGGTTGTGAAGAGGTTCAGGGTAGGTTGAAGGGCAGGGAGCTGGACTGTACTGCCACTGCAGCACATTCCTGGGGACTCATCCCGCCACTTCAGAGCTCGACACCAAGCACAGGGTGATCGGAGGCCGAGAGCAATAAACTTGTCTCCACAGTAAGCAATCTGATGTCCATATGCAAAACCCGACAAATGTTTAGTAGTCCAAGGTGATAGTGTGGTTTGTAATCTATTTTGATAGTATTTGGCTGTAGTGGTGTTGTTAACATGAGGGTGGGTGGAGGAGTACTTTTTCACAGCCTGTCTGTTAACTTCGGGGTGACATTCAGCATACTTTTTTGCAGCCTGTTTGTGAACTTTGGGGTGACATGCAACATATTTCCTCACAGCCTGTCTGTGTACAGATGGGTTTGTTTTCAAATAGGTTCACATACATTGTGGAGGGCAGTGGTAGAGTGCAGTTGGTAAAGGACATGAAGCTGGTGGTGTTGAATTGTCACCCTTAGAATGTTCGTGCAGCATGTCTGTGGACTGAGTGGTTGGTTTACCCTTAGAATGTTTGCGAAGATGGCCAGAGATGAGCAGTTAAAACAGTCAATAGGTACTAAATCGAGTGGAAGTGAATATTTTGGGAAATCCTTTCTTAGTGAGCACCTGGAGTATGTAAGGAACAGGTGTGCCAAATTTCATGTGTGTGGCTTCGGTGGTTTTTGAGTTCTGTTGATGAGTCAGTGAGTCAGTCAGTGGTATTTCGCGTTTATAGATATAGATAAGAATAAAAATGCTCTTGGTTCAATGTGGGCACATCTCAGCCAGGCAGAGATACACACTTTGGAAACACAAAATAAATCCTTTCGTTTCTGTCAGAAACCAAACTTAGACACCAGAGGCTTTATAATGTCAAAAAGATGAAAAATGAATTTTTTCAAGAACAGAAATAGTTTTGGCAAAGTAGTAAATTTCAGGAAACATTCAGCAGGTAAGTATTCATGCTAATAACAATAAGCTATTGCTTGATTCCTCTTCTTATTTGGTTACAATTTAGTTCAGTTCTCTAGCTTAGTTCCTTTCCGGTTGTTACAATCAGGTTGCTATATGTAGATATAGATAAAATTAGATGTGAAACTCTGTGCTTTTCTTCTCCTTTGTCAGAAGGACCTTCAGTTTACTCACAGGTAAATGTTCCAAAACAGTTTCTCCTCACACAAATTGTGAGACAATCCCTTATTTATGTATGTCTTGTCCACACATTGTTTTCCAGTGCAGGATTTACTCCTATACCTCAGAAAGTAAATCTCCTCCCTTTTCTCTTTAAAATCCCACAACACTCATAAGATTTCCTGCATAGTATCTGAATGTGGATTCCCTTCAAAGAATACAAACTTCCAACCCATGTGTATCTTTCATGTGACTGTTTACACTCAGCACAGATTCCTTTAATCTGACTATCTATCCTATCCCTCAATTAGAGAAATCTTTAAACTACCAGAGAATGGAGCTCATTCCACACATCTGTTCACTAGCTCACTCTGAGCAGAACTCTCCTCAAAATCTCCTCACACTGATTCAAGAACTCTCCTTCTAACAGTCAGTCCTCCCTTAACTCCTTGTGTGCTGCATTCCAACTGCAGTGAATACGGCGAGGTGTTGGAATTTATCAAAGAGGAAAGCCAGTTTAGCTTGAGGAAGTTTCAAACCATACCATCATGATTATAGGTGATTATCTGCCCAGATGCAAGCAAATTCCAAAAAGTTATATGACCAGCAAACTGTGGATTAGCTCCTGCAGAGTTTGTTCCTTATTACATATACGTGTCCAAACCAGTCTGAGAAAATGCTAGCTTTGTGATCCATGGGACATGACTGTCAACAACTGACACAGCTAGACAACATATTTGCAGCCAAAAGAGAGAAAAAAGTATCTCAGACAGATTCAGCAGCCCTCTTCCCTATAAGAAGCTTAGAAGAGATCTGAGTATCAAAACCTGGCAATCAAAATCAAAAGAAATATGACCTTGTCAGCCCAAAGTCACTTAGAATGTCAGACTGGAACATAGGAGTCTTGGGTTCAAATCCTTGTCTGCCATGAAGTTCACTGGGTGACCAGTTGCTATCTTCAGTCTAATCTACTTTGCAGGGTTCCTCTTAAGTTTTAAATGGGGGTGATGTGAGCTGGCATGCCATAATGAACACTCTGGAGAAAGATTAAAAAATAAGAGTCTCGGCGCACTTTAAGGACAAAGACATTTGTTATGGAATACGCCACGACAGAGTCAGAGGCCGCTGCCGAAGTGGGCACAGACCCAATAAGCTTTTACCATAATTGATTTGTTACTCCTTGCGGTACCACGACAAGACTCTTTTGTTGTTTCTGGCTGCAGGAAACTAACATAGTAACTCCTCTGGAACCAGTATAGATTAACCTTTAGAATCTAGGTCAGTTTGTGACAAACAGATTGGAAGAGCCCAAATAGACACACACATGGCAAATACCTGGAAAGCACAACAGAAAGGGATTCATTTCAGGGCCCTTGTGTGCAGTGTGGTTTTCCTTTCAAATACAGGCCTCGGTGCCATACCCGGCTTCAACAAGCTCCTGGAAAGGTTAATTGGAAAAAGCCCCTTCTCCTGATTGTCTTATTTATTCTGCCATGGTACAAGCCATTCAATAATTCATTCACTCCGACATTATTCCAGCCCTGATATGGAACCAAAGCCTTTAGGCTTGGCTCCAAAACATTTACAACACTCTACATTGGGGAGGAAGGAGTACCTGGCGGATATGTGAGTGTGTGTGCGAGCACTGTTTCCTCCTTTGCTTCAGAATAAAGAGAGACAAGTTGCCGTGTGCTTCCCTTCTGTCCGGGTTCCCTTCGGCTCTTAAAATATCCATTGCAAGGAGGACATGAGAATAGACAATCTCAAAGTGGGGTTCTGAATCTAGGCCTGGCTGGCCTCCTCCTCAGGCAAAAGGTTCCACTCTACCCAGGCCCCAAGTGCTTCGATTTGCTTTTATGATGATTAGACTGTCAGACTGGGATCTGGGAGCCCCAGGTTTGAATTCACATTCTGCCATGGAAGGCTGCTGGGTGATCTCAGCACAATCACACGCTGCCCAAATCAAACTGATATTAAAGCAGAAGAAGAAGAAGAGTTTGGATTTATATCCCCCCTTTCTCTCCTGCAGGAGACTCAAAGGGGCTTACAATCTCCTTGCCCTTCCCCCCTCACAACAAGCACCCTGTGAGGTAGGTGGGGCTGAGAGAGCTCCGAGAAGCTGTGACTAGCCCAAGGTCACCCAGCTGGCGTGTGTGGGAGTGTACAGGCTAATCTGAATTCCCCAGATAAGCCTCCACAGCTCAGGCGGCAGAGCGGGGAATCAAACCCGGTTCCTCCAGATTAGATACATGAGCTCTTAACCTCCTACACCACTGGAAAGGAATTGCTATATTCCTACCATTACTGTGATGTCAACGCTGCTGATGAATGAGCACCCTAACTCCCCCCCCCCCCCAAAGTAGCTATGTTGTCCCTTAAAAAACGCACACCTTACATTTGCTCTTCTATAGTAAGTTTGTGCTAAAATAGACAAGAGAGCACCACACTCTGGCAAGACAGCATGGCCAAAAGACAGAAATCATGAAATTGGTTTTCTTATGCTATTCTTTGCTACTATCTTTGCCACTGTTGTATTCTTACCAATGATGATGTATTCTCGGCTATATTCTTGCCAAACACACACACACACCCGCACGCACAAGTTGCTTTATCCAGCTATTATGAACATGATATCACTGCTGAAATTATTTTGTAAATTTGTAAGTTTAGTCTGTAAGCTCCTTGATGGCAGGGAGCTCTCCTTTTCATTTATGAAAATATTCCATGGAACAACAAATATTAGCACCTTTTGTCTGTCTGTCTGTCTGTCTGTCTGTCTGTCTGTCTGTCTGTCTGTCTGTCTGTCTGTCTGTCTGTCTGTCTGTCTGTCTGTCTGTCAAACATGCTTTTATCCCACCCTATCCCAAAGACCTCAGGGCAGGTTACAACAATTAAAACACAATAAAGCAATTAAAACATTACTAAACATTAAAACTATAAAAACGCCTGTCACATTATAAACAGTAGAATAAATAGCTGCCAAAAATGATGGCGACAAAAGAGCAAAGAGTCCAACCGACTTGCCCCCCACCCACCCCTTTCCTTCCTTCCCTGGTTTCAGAGGCCAAGAGGAGTTGTTCGTGCCGGCTGGCTAGTTGGAAAAGGCCTGGTGGAACAACCAGGTTTTACAAGCCCCACAGAACGAAGAGATTAATGAATGTATCTGACTATGCCTCTTTGAGAACATGAAGGGAGAGAAAAGCATATTCGCTTATCTAATCACGGACAAACAAGTCACAATTCAAAATATCCTGAGGGGACAAAACATTCCAAGAACCAGATGTATACTTTGGAAAAACTGTTTGGCAGGGATTCATAAGATCCCATGAAACCCCTTCTGCGCTTAATGCAAAAACAGCATTTTGGTATTTTTCCCATCAAATACAGCAGAGTATACATCCTTCAAATCTGGATTTTCATCTGACAGTTCTCCAGTTCAATTCAAAGACTTTCACATCACTGCACAGATGGTCCCACCCGCCCACTGGAGCATTCATATTGCTTTAGAAAATGAAAGAACGTCCCTGTTTGAGAACCCCTCCAGCCTGAATCGGAAATCACTGCCTTCTGCTCTTTCTCAATAGAGCTGTTGAGCCAAAATCAAGGCCCATGCAAAACAAGCAGCCCAAAGCTCCTGATACTTTGCGTTAGTGTAGCATAGTGGCTGAAAGATGGGTCTGACTCAGCAAGTCCCCCGCTCAAAACTTGAATCAGCCATGAACTTGCTGAGATTATTACCAAACATTAAAATGAACACAGAGCTACTGCTGAAAATGGCAGTCCTGTGTCCATTCTTCTTTTCAGTACCATTTAGTATAATTTATTCTGTGGCTTGGCATCACTCTGTTTCTCCATCAGCAGTAGCCAGCAATGTGAGGCAGGAAAATAGCAGAGCAAGATGTCTGGATACAGACTGAGTTACGCTAGATGTTGCAGAGGGAGAACCTGGCACAAGGTTGGCCTTTTCAGCGGCAGCCCTGCATTCCTTGCAATGTTTCATTCTTCCTTAATGTACCTGAAGCAGACCAGTATTTTTAAATACACACCTGCCCTGCCCATCTGCAATAAGAGGAAATATCAACCAACTTTACAGGTTTGTCATAAAAGAATGTAAAGTGGGCTGTTATTATTAATCTTTCCGCAATCAGAATTAATCAGGCTATAGCAGGCTAGGTGTCAGAGCTCCATGTGAGGACAGGAAGTAATTGCTTCTGGAACACTGGCATTCATGCGCTTTGACATTTCTAATCAAACAGTCACACAAAGGACATTATGCAGCGCCACTTATCTTCTGAAATACAGGCATCCGGTCTGAGAACACAGTGTCACAGTTACAGAACTGTTAAGTTACAGGAGTGGCACTGAACAGTGAAAAAGACACATAAAGGAAGTTCATAAATAAAGTTCTATGACTTCACATCTAACTCAAACCAGAGTTCAGCGGAACTTTAAAGACCACAAAATTTATCCCAGCATAAGCTTTTATGAATCTGAGCACACTTTATCAGATGCCCAGGAGTATAAATAAATCCATCACAATAGAAAAAGGAAGGAGGAATGTGACAATGAGGAATTGAATCAAAACAAGATCCAGTCTGAAGTGTAATAAGTGTGAAACAGGTATAACTGTTGCCAGAGTGCTAAAAGGTAGAACAGAGCAGGCTGGAATGAGATAAGATGGTGCAACAGCAAGTTACAACAGTATAATTTTTGAGGTGGGATGTGTAAGATACTGGGACTCGAAGAGGTTAAAAATGACATATCTCTGTTAAGTCCTGGCTGTGAGGAAGTGTTAAAACTTTTTGAAGAATGATGTATCTGTATCCAGTCCCAAGGGGCAAGCATGCATATACAATGTGAATGCTCATCAATTAGAACTGGTCTGGACAAACGTGAAACCCGGACTTGGCTCATTAGAAAATGTAATGTGTTGTCGGCGTGTAATTCTACCCTATATCATTTGCAGGACAATTCCTAAACTAGGGCCCCTTCCGCACATGCAAAATAATGCATTTTCAAGCCACTTTCACAACTGTTTGCAAGTGGATTTTGCTGTTCCTCACAGCTTCAAAGAGCACTGAAAGCAGTTTGAAAGTTCATTATTCTGCATGTGCGGAATGAGCCCAGCAGGTCTTGTCGTGCATCAGTTTCACACTCAAGCTTCTTATAAGCTCAGAATCAAACCTTTGGTTCCATTTCCAGTTTGGAATGAGCAGAAATCGTTGTCCCTAGATTCCATGCTACAACTTCTGCCAGGAGACAGAGAAACTGATTTCTGACTCCCAGCTAAGTGGCAAGTGTCCCATACACTTAAACGAAGAGGAGGAAAAGAAGAGGATGAGGGGGAGTCTGGATTTATACCCCACCTTTCTCTCCTGTAAGAAGACTGAAGGAAGCTTACAAGCTCCTTTCCTTTCCTCTCCCCACAACAGACACTTGGTGAGGTAGGTGGGGCTGAGAGAGTTCCGAGAGAACTGTCTCTAGTCCAAGGTCACCCAGCAGGAATGTAGGAGTGCGGAAAACCATTTGGTTCACCAGACAAACCTCCGCCACTCAGGTGGAGGAGTGGGGAATCAAACCCAGTTCTCCAGATTAGAATCCACCTGCTCTAAACCACTACACCACGCTGGCCTTGTACCTCTGTCCCTCTTATTCTTCCTAACATCAGCATCGAGTCTGCATGTGTTCAAACTAATAATGCCTTTGTAAGCACCATCTGCACAAGTGGGAATGTTGCTTTTCAGGGGTTTCCTGTTTGTGGGATTATGACTATATGCACATATAATTAGTCAGGCAAAATGTACATCAGCAAGGATGACATAAAACATATGATCCTGCTCCCCCCTCCTTATACTGTGTGTGCAAGTCACATGTCTACTATATTCTTTGCACTTCATGTTGCTAGCGAAGAAACCAGTTGCAGGGTAGGGGGTCTGAGAATGAGCCCAAATTTCAAAAGCTATCAGACTTAATTTATATAACCGCAGCTTGATTTCATCTCTTCCTTGTGAGAAATGAACTCTGCAGGTCTTTATTATTTTGGAACAATTTTCTCTTACATCAGACTGAGGTTTTTGCATCGGAAGGGGCAGAGTCTAGTCTACACAAGCTTTTGCTGGAACAAAATGTTGTTCGCCTGTGGCAGCAAAAACAAACAGAAATCCAGCAGTCCCTTAAAGACGGATAACAACCACTCCTCTGCAATTTTTCCCTGTTAAAATAAACATATTGCTGACGTAGATTTTGCATCAATGGCAACACCAATGGCATAAAATGACAGAAAAGAAAGAATCATCAACGAGCGCAACAATAATTAGGCGGAACAACCCAGTGACGACAACACCAAATGGGACAAGCATGGCTGTCATTGGCTCATTCTAAGGTTGCCCTGTCCTTGGCTGTAAATTGCCCTGCATCCTTGCTAGTGATTCAGCACACCTTTGGAGAAATATGGAAATTACAGCTAAACCTTCTGCGTACGGTCCAAATGCATCTTGAAGCAGGGGAAGAGAGACAGCATGAATGATCTGGTGATGACATCAGTTACTCCTTTGAGCGCAACACTGATCATTCCTAAGAGCCAGACCATCCATTACCAAGCTCTTGAGATAGCCAAACAGTTATAACCACAGGCTGTCAAGAAAGAGAGAAAGCGCAGGAGAGTGGATGGAGCCCCCCCCCTGCCCCCCGGCATACCTTCTGAATATGTTCGGTGCAAGTGGAGTTTTAAATTGCAAGCAGATCTTTGGGCATTAAGTCGCAAAAGTTGATTGCCCCCAAATGGGCAGAGATCCATTCTCACGCTCCACCGAAATGACAGCCGCTTGCTTCTTTTGAGACGACAATGATGATGGCAGCTTCCAAATGTCTTTCTTTCTTTGATATTTTGTTTTACGAGCAACAGAGAGTGCAGCTGGGTACGGCACTGACAGCGCAAGAAACATTACGGAGGGCGGGGGGGGGGGGGAGAGATGCGACGGTTGGACTCGTTTTACCAAAATGGGTGTAATTTGCTTGCGGTTGCCATTTGGAAATGTTTTCTCATGTTTCATAAAGCAAGACAGGGAGCCGAGAGGTGAAAAACTGGTTCGGAAATTGCCTGACAAAATAACAGGCGAGGGGCTCTCGGTCCATTTCGGTGCTGTCACCCCACCCATCAAGAAAACGAGACGGAAGCAGGCATGGAAGTTTAGAGGAGGGACATTAAACTTAGCTGGAGAAAGAACCTGATGGCCAGAAATTGCCCATTCCGGCTGGATCTCCCATTTTGCTGCTCAGTTCTACTGCATTATTTGTTTGTATTCTCCTGTTACTTGTGTACTGTTTAGTGCTCTGATGTTATAGTCCAGTTTTAATTCACTGTTGGTTGTGTGTCTTATATTGTTCTTACTGCATTGCTTTTGACTGTGTGATCCAGCTGGAGTCTCAGCGAGAAAGGTGGACTACAAATGAAGAGAACAAATGACATGTATCCTCCGGGGGGTCCTCAGAACCGAGGCTGGAGGACATGCCTTAAGGTGGCAGGATTACATGCCAGAGTCTCTAGGATAGGGTCTTGTTAGGCCTGGTTCACACATTACCTATCCATTCACCCAGTTATTTAAAACACTTGTATTCTGCACGGCCAACCCAATGCACTCCAAATAACTACCAGGTACAGTAAAACAGCAACAATAATCAATAAAACTCTGCCTGTAATAAGGTACAACTCAGCAGAGGCATAGCAAGGGGAGAAAGCACCCAGTGCACCGGTGTGTCCTCCGCCCCTGCCCCATCCTGGAATGCCCCCACCCTGGAATGCCCCTGCCACACCCCAGAATGCCCTCGCCACACCCCCACAGGGGCGCCCGCCCAGTGCATCTCCCCCCCGTTCCCTCAAAGCTACGCCTCTGCAACTCATATCAGGAGCAATAATAAAACAATCAAACAGGAGTCCTCAAACTCTGGAGCAAACACAACAGAATTGACAGAGAATAAAACAACCTGAAAAATTAAGGTCCAATAGCTATGCACAAGGGGGAAAGAGAAGTGCACCAGAGAACAAAGGAATGCATGAAGGAGAGAAATGAGGTGGCAGAAGGAACACCTGGAGCTGCCTTATACTGAATCCATCCATCAATCCCTCAAGGTCAGTGCTGTCTACTCAGATGGTCAGTGGATCTCCAGGATCTCAGGTAGACCATCTTTCTTATCAGCTGCCACCTGATGCTTTTAACTGGAGATGGTAAGGATAGAACTTGAGACTTTCTGCATTCCAAGCAGAATCTCTTAACACTGAGCCACAGTGAGAATGGACTTCAGTGCTTCAGTCTACTGATGGAAGATCAAGTTTTGCAATGCTGTTATGTATTAGACATGTCCCTGCAAATAGAGAGTCAGCATTTCAAGCAACGAAGATCAGGCAGAATCACTCTACCAGCATTCTAGCTGAAGGGAGGTTTGCTTGGAAAGGAACATTCAAAGCTGCAATCTACCCCCTGCAGGCCATGCAATTGCTTCTGAGCTCTGCTAGCCTAGTTCCCCCTCATATTCCTGCATGTATAAACCAGGTTTTCTAAGGTCCATCATACAAAAGGTAGCAGTTTGAATAGCCCAGCTTCGCCATGGTTAGTACTTGGATGGGAGACCACCAATGAAGGCCGGGTTGCTGTGCAGAGGCAGGAAGTGACAAACCACCCCAGTTCATCTCTTGCCCTGAAAACCCTATGAAGAGTCACCCTAAAAAGACCGTGACTTGATGACACTGAATTATTATTATTTTATCATTCAACAGCCCTGAGAAGCAAAAGAATGCATGAAACAAGAATGGGTTACCAAAAATATCTATCCCTTCTCCTAGGCTAAAAACAATGGTGACAAGTTTGATTGGAGAAATGCGATGGGGGAGAAAGCCATAGAATCACAGAGTTGAAAGAGACCACAAGGGCCATCAAGTCCAACCCCCTGCCATGCAGGAACACACAATCAAAGCACTCCCAACATATGTTTATCCACCCTCTGTTTAAAAACCTCCAAAGAAGGTGAATTCCACTGTCGAACAGCCCTGACAGTCAGAAAGTTCTTCCTAATATTTAGGTGGAATCTCTTTTCCTGCACCTTGAACCCATGACTCCGTGTCTTAGTCTCTGAGGCAGCAGAAAACAAGCTTGCTCCCTCTTCGACATGGCATCCCTTCAAATATTTAAACATAGCTGTCATGTTCCCCCTTAACCTTCGCTTCTCCAGACTAAACATCCCCAGCTCCCTAAGCATCTCTTCAAAGGGCATAGGTTACAGACCTTTTACCATTTTGGATGCCCTCCTCTGGACATGTTCCAGGTTGTCAATATCTTTCTTAAAGTCCCACCTTCCTAAGCTCCAGGAATCTCCTGCAACTGTTTTTTGAGGATGAATTACGTGTTGGGGGAATCATGTCATATCACATGTATTGTAACCCATGCATGTTCATGTATAAAACATAATCAGCTAGGAGGCCCAGAGAGCCAGGATCAGCTATTAAGTAAATGAACAGGGTTTCCTGCTGTGTAAAGCACCCATTGCTGTTTTAATAGCTGCACAGGTGAAGAACATTAATCAACATTATTTACCAGATTTCCTCCTGTCACTTTGAAACACAGAAGGAACCAGCTCATAGTGCAAAGGGAGTTAAAGAGAAGATATAGCTCAAGCTGATGGCTTAAAAAAAAATAGCAGAAGGGAAAAGCTGCCGGTGGCGGGCTCAGTAATAAAGAAAAAAGGTTCTGAAATTAGCTGGGTGGCAGTAAATTTCCAGGAGAACACAAAAGCGCTTTCCTCTGGATGGAAACTGCAGTTGGCTCGCAGGATTTCTCGGGTATCAGGGGATGAAATTAATGGCCCCCATTCAAGGCAACGGCAGGGCAAAGATCTTAAGCATCCCCCTCCCCTGGCTGCGTCTCCTTTAAGAGTTGAGAAACATTTGTTTGTTTGAGTTCCTGGCACAGGTCTAATACATTCTCTTTCCCCATCTCTATCATTTTCCTTATTTACCATTAGATTCTGGGATGGGGGAGAATCACCAGGAAGGAACTGTTAGTAGAGATTGTGTCTCTCCTAGCAGCTAACAACACAATCTTAAATATGACTACTCAGCACCCCACTGAAGTCTATTAATCCGAGAAAGAATTAAGCGTTGTGGCCCAGACCCCCACCAAGCAGGAGTCAAAACAGCAGTCAGGTACTTCACTGATTATTTACAGGCTCGCTCATCCCAAAACAATGTTGCTGCCACACTGCAGCCTTATTCCTCCAGTCTTATATTCAGAATGGCCTCCCCACTAATTTGCCAGCCTCCCCCAGCTGCACTCTCTTAGCCTGGCTCCTGGAAGGACTCCCTGCTTCTCCTTGCTTGCTCTAAGGCTCTAAGGCTGCCAACCTGCTGCTGTTCCTCCGCTCCTGTAGGTGGCTCCACAGCTGCCTTCGCCATTGTTCCCGGGGTTCAGGTGACCCTGGGGGTGTAGGAGCTGATGGGCTGTCCCCTGACTGAACAACCAGGTACTAGGGAAGGACAGAGCTGGGATCCAGCAGTGGCTTTGGGGTAGCAGTTTCCATTCCAGGGGTTGCCTGAGCTCCTGGGGAACCAGATTAGCTTGTGCACTCCAACACGGGTGACCTTGGGCTAGTTGTAGTTCTTTGGAGCTCTCTCAACCCCACCCTCCTCACAGTGTGTTTGTTGGGGGGGGGGAGGGAAAGGAGATTGTAAGCCCCTTTGAGTCTCCTTGCAGGAGAGAAAGGGGGGATATAAATCCCATCACAGCTCGAAAGCTAAGTAGGGTCAGTACTTGGATGGAAGACCACCTAGGAAGAGGGGGATTCTATGCAGAGGAAGGGAATCGCAAACCACCTGTGCTCATCAGTTGCCTTGAAAATCCCATCTCTGGGATGGGCAAAGGCCTTTGTGATCCAGGCGGGAGTCATGAATGGTATACTAGCCTCAAGATCATCAGTGAGATATATTCACATTGTATACCTGCTCAGACTGAGTTCCCACTCTATTCCTGATCATTCAGCTTCCAGCTATAGCAACCTTAGACAGCAGCAAAATCTCCCAGTATCTTAAATGACTCTACCCCTTATCCCTCACTGCCCTTCAGTGAGCAGCAGTGGCATAGCGGTTAAGAGCAGGTGCACTCTGATCTGGAGAACCAGGGTTGATTCCCTGCTCTGCCACTTGAGCTGTGGAGGTTTATCTGGGGAATTCAGATTAGCCTGTGCACTCCAGCACACGCCAGCTGGATGACCTTGGGCTAGTCACAGTTCTTCTGAGTGCTCTCAGCCCCACCTACCTCACAGGGTGTTTGTTGTGAGGGGGGGAAGGGAAAGGAGTTTGTAAGCCCCTTTGAGTCTCCTTACAGGAGTGAAAGGGGGGATATAAATCCAACTCTTCTTCAATGCTGGGAACTACACTAATTACAACACCATAAAGGCTCTTATCTCTAATGGAAATGATACTTCATATTTAAATATGTGCTCTCATTTACACCTTGATACCCTCTCTTCTTGTCGCCCCCCCCCTTCCCTTTTTCTATCTCTGCCAGTGTTAAAATTAAGAGTGTAAGCTCCTTGGGGACAGAGACCTGTATCTTTTTATTTAATTGCGCTGTTGGCATAAAGTACCATGTCCGTTGACGGTCCATCAAATACTGAAGTAATAAAGATCACTCTTGACACATTAAAAAAGGCTAAGTCCCCTCTCAGTGTATTCTTAGTTAGTGTCAACTACAACCCGCATCAAGAATGAGGAAGACAGAAGCTAGGAGTTAAGGTGACCACATGCAAGATCTGATCTAAATTGAAAGTGACGAGAATTTGAAATAAAAAGACTAGGATATTGTGAACAAGCGTCATAACTCAGCCTTTCATTTCACATACTAACCTGACAGTTAAGACCTAGGATGGAAATGCAGCATTACGGCGAATAGCTGCTTTGCAGACTTTGTAGTCTTTTTGCTTTTCTTTTTGCTGTCAAATTACAGCTGACTTACGGCAACACCATCGGGTTTTCAAGAAAGAGACATTCAGAGGTGAGTTTGCAAGGGTCTGCCTCTGCATTGCAATGCTAGTATTGTCGAAGGCTTTCATGGCCGGAATCACTGGGGTGCTGTGGGGTTTCTGGGCTGTATGGCCGTGTTCCAGTAGCATTTTCTCCTGATATTTCACCTCCATCTGTGGCTGGCATCTGATCCTCTGAAGACGCCAGCCACAGATGCGGGCAAAACATCAAGAGAAAATGCTACTGGAACACAGCCATACAGCCCAGAAACACCACAACACTCCGATGCTAGTATTCCTTGGAGGTCTCCCATTACAATACTAGCCAGGGCTTAGCTTCTGAAATCTGATTAGATTAGGCTAGCATGGGCTATCTGCATCCGTAGTCTTTAGCCTCATAAGCAGATCTTGTTATCTTGAGCTGTACTTTCCTACCTGATCTTTTTCTAAAGAGCAAAAGCTTCATTGTAACATCAAAAACCCCTAATACCTGCGTTGGCTCCCACTTCACAATCTAATCATCAGTGCTTGGCAAAGCCACCATTCAGCAAGATGCCTGCCTCTCTCTATCTACCCCTGTTTGATTTTCATCGCCAGCAGCCTATAGAAGAGTGAGAAATTTTGTACGCCCCCTTGGGGTAGGGGTATAAAAGATAGGCAGACAGCCAGTCAACAGGCAGAGTTCAAGCATCCCCATATTTATTGCACTTTTAAGGTGGCTTCAAGTTCAGGCGTAATCACGAGGTACAAAACGCCACAGGAGGGTTAGCATGGTATGCCACCGCTGCCCCCTGGTACTGCGACTGGAAATCATTCTCAAAGTTATGCAGGCATGGTTCATGATCTCCTACTTTCTCCATGAATTGCACTGATGTTTCCAACAGTTCCCTTCTCATGTCAAAGGTGAGTCAATACTAGTCCGAATTGGACTTTAAAATGTGTTTTTTTAAAGATTCTCATACATTACAAACAATTAAATGACAAGCAAAGATAAGCAATTAAAAACATATCTCAGTTTACAACAGTTTTAAACTCAGAGGCTGACATTTGGGCGGAAAGTTAACAAACGAAAGAAAAACAAGAAGGAAAGAAGGAAGAATGGGCATCCCACGGTAGCAGCAGAGGTTAATGGATAAAAATGTCCAGTGAGCTAGCAGTGCCGCTTGAGCATTATTATCTTCTAGATTTGCTGTTAAGAAGAATGAGTATTATCCACAGGAGGCTCATCTCCTAGGGCTTTTGTTTGGTGTGATATTTTGCCTAAAGACTGTTGACTAGCGAAGAAACCAAGAGAGCAATTCATCGTTGGGCACAAGTCAAAATGCTGGTTCTTCCACAGAAAACCATAAATATACAGCTAGGGTATCTGAAGAAGTAGCTGCTTAGACATAAACCTGCCTGACCGTTAAGATCCTCAAAATACCCATCCTGTGTGCTGCTACCCTCAGAGATAGGGTGGTAGATTCCAGAGGCAGCATATTCTTTCGCTGTGGCCCGTTGTCTATGTCACTCTCTTTCCACATCCACATCCGACGAATATCAGATACCTATAATGCTGAGATTCTGGCATGTGTGGAAACCCTGGTTATTTATTCAAGTGGGACTCGAAATTGTCTTGGTTGATAATCTTTGGTTTGTTGATTTTCCCCCTTGTCAGTTTAAATTGTACATTGTTTATATCTTATTTCAACGTTGCTTGTTTCTGCTAGCTTGGTGTCTTCAGTGTGACTGTTCACCAGGCTGTCTGATACCAAATCTGATCTCATGCAGCAGAGTCTAATCTGCCTGGCAGCAATTCTCCAAGCAGAGAAGGTTATTTCTCTACCCCTCTAATTGAGAGCCTTCTGACCGGAGACTGAATCTGGGACTGTCCGCAGGCAAAGCAGGTAGAGTGCCACTAAGCCACGCTCTTCACGGAGGTATGAAGGGTTATAAATGTTTTACAGACTGACTTGAGAAGCTTGTGGGTTCGCAGGCAGCTTAGAATATTTTAAATAAATTAGACTATTTTAAATAAATATGAGCAAGCCCCAGTGCTTTCTCAAAGCATGTTTTGAAGAGACGTTAGCCTCTTGCCCGCTCTTTTAGCTACGTCCAACTTAAGCTCCAATACAAGGAGGGGAAATAATTACAGGGTTGTTTTTTTTAAATGCTGTTGAGGTTTTGATGAACGTGCAAAGTAAGAGCGGAACTTGCGTCCTCCATTCAGTAACAACAGTTTTAGAATCTATAGTTTCAGACCTTTTTGAAGTGACGGCTGATGGTAATACAGCACGAGTCGCTTTGATGGCCTGATAGTGGATATAATTTAAATATACCAGACCCATTATCAGTGACAAGTGCTGCAATTTCTTCTCCCATTTTGCAGATCTGTGACGAAGTGGGAGCTTTTAGTGCTAGGGAGAAGGAGCCATCCGACACCACTAGATCCGCCGGCGCCGGCTGAGTGAGCTAATTTATATGTCTGTTTGTATATATCTATCGATGGATGGACGGACGGACGGACCGACGGACAGACAGACTCAAGCATAATTTCTTAGCAAAGTACCAGCTCCAGCAGATTTCCATTGAGAAAAAAAATGATGAAGCATCAGTTTTTGAAAGCTTTAAAGCCTTTCTTGGTTGATTTTGTGAGAATTGTGCCCCCTCCCCTTTACAAAAGTGGCTTGACTTACCCAAGCATCTCTTGCTAAAGTATAGATTAGAAAGAGGCAAACTATTGTATCCTTTTGGGGCCAGCGGACCGGAAGCCAAAATGATCTGACATGTACACTGATGGCTGAATTTTCTTATGAAGCTGCCATTACCCAGCAATAAAAGTGTGGACCATTTGCACTCAGAGGTAATGATGGAGGAAGAGGGAGAGTGATCCACTAGCTTCTTTTTTTTTTAAAGTTCCCTTCCTACAGGCTGTGGCATTTGACTTTTCTGAATGCGCATGAGAGCCCGGTACCACAATATTAACATGAAACCACACTGTCTCATTATTTTTTTTTTTGCTTATAAGTGAAAGTGTGCATGTGTCAATAGGAGGAGGACACCAATTTTCTCCCACACCTTGATTACAATTTAGCAAGACCAAGGGCGCTTGCAACCTGTGAACCACTGGCTGGAAATCCTTAATACAGGTGACACAGGAGTGTTATGCCTAGCCCCATGAATGTTCCCGGGCTGCCGACTCAGCCCCAGCTGTGAAACGAATGCAATCGTGACCAGAAATGGAAGGAACAAAAACCAGCATGAAG
This sequence comes from Sphaerodactylus townsendi, assembly GCF_021028975.2. Lineage (NCBI taxonomy): Eukaryota > Metazoa > Chordata > Lepidosauria > Squamata > Sphaerodactylidae > Sphaerodactylus > Sphaerodactylus townsendi. The sequence continues at coordinate 39,522,061 of NC_059437.1, forward strand.
ATTTGCAGTAATAATGGGATTCGACCATGGACAAGGATATTTCCACAATGAGTTTTGTCTGGGCTCAGATCCAGCAATTTAATCCTGCCACTGCCTGCAGGACACCGAATAAGGGGGCCAGGTTGGGGGCATAGACCAAATGATAACCTGGAGAAGTCCCCAGAGTGTTACTCAAAGCCACATAATCTTAATTAATGGCATACCTGTATTTCCATTATATCGGTATTCCTTTTGGTGATACACAAAAGCTCAGAACCAGCAGTGCTTCAGCCCTGCCAAGCCCCAAGCAAAGGCTTAGGGAAAGAAGGGATAGTGGTTAGAGTATTAGACCAGGGAGACAGAGGTTCAGATTCCCAACTGCTATGAAATTCAGTGGGTTGCTCTGGGCTAGTCACTCACTTTCATTCAACCAGATCTTCCTCACAGGGTTGTTGTGAAGATACACTGCAGGAGAGAAGACCTATAAACTCTACTCCTTTTGCATGTGTTTGTAGAAGAAATTCTGATGGATTTGAATGATTACAAACCAAAAAAAAAAACATGGCAGCTCCTCTAGATGCACTAATTTCAAGGCATGGTCCACCCTGACCAATAATATTATAATCCACTTTAAAATGCTATTAAAACTCAGATGCAAATCAGTTACAAATGCATCACAACAGGCAAAAGCTAATAAATAACAAACAAACCTTTGATAGCTGTCTAGTGCATACTTTATCCCATTTGCCTTCCACGGCACTCAGGGTGGTAAACAGTCATTCTTTCCTCTTTCATAAGACACAGCAGCCCTGCGAGGTAAACTGAGCTCAGAGGGAGAGAGCGACTGCCCCAAGGTCATTCAGGAAGCCTTAGAACAGAGCAGAAACTCAAACCCTGCTCTCTCCTATTGCAGACCCATATTCTAATCTCACCATACTGCACACTGCTGCTTCCGAAGGAGGAACTATCCTCCCTCATCCAGCAGGGCTAGGAAAACTTTCCATCCCTTCCCACCCATCCGAACAGGCACTGGACGCATCACCGCCCCCTGCCCCAGCCCTGGGTACTGAGGAAATGACAGAAACAATTCGCAGCAGACCCCAGACAGAGAAGCTCTCCTCTCGCACTGCCCCCCCACCCACCCCCATCTACCGAAGCGGGACAGCTTCTTACCTGGGCAGCGGTTTGCGGGAAGTGATGCTAGTCACGATGATACTGCCCGGCCTGGGCGAAGCCACTGCTTTGAAGGTCCCCTTCCAGAACTTCTCGAAGAGCTGCTTCTCGCCTTGCTGAACGCTGGCCATCGCCGGGGAGCAACGCCTTGGCGGCGCGGAGCTCTCCGAGGTGCTGAATGTTACATCCAAGGCTCTGCAGAAGCCGGGCAGACCGCGGACAGCGCCAGGCGGCAGCAGCAGCAGCCCGGACGGCGGGGCTCCCGAGCAGGGCTGGGGTGGGCGAGCCGTGCGGGGCGTGGGCGCCTCTCGAGCCGGCGGTGCGTGCGCACCGGCCCAGGCGTTTTGTCCTGCTGCACAATGTGACGTGCGGTTGGGGGCTGGTCAATTTCAGCAGCTCCGCGCGCCCGCCTCTGTCTGCTCCGGAGACGCACACAAAAGGCAACGCGTCTCCTCCTGCCGGCATCAGCATCAGAAAGGACTGCGAGTCCCCGGGGCGGTCGGGCGTGTGCCTGTCTTGGGAGGTGGCGGGCGGGCGGGCGGGGGGGATGGGATGGGGGGAGCAGGACTGTGAGTCAGGAGGAGAGATCAATTCGATCAGGGGCGGAAATGAACTCCAGCAACTCTTCCAGTCGTGAACACCCCCGAAATGGAGACGGGGTGGGGGGTGGGGGGTGGGGGTGGCTGGGAAGGAACGCGCTTAATTAAACAAATCACCTCCGTTTCTTGGAGGAGGGGAGGAAGAAAAAGACGCCGTCGACTGCAAAGACAGGAAACCTTGCCTGCCTGGGCTGAGAAATGTCATTTTCTAGGGAAGCCTCTCCCCTCCCAACCCAGGTCTCCCTCCATGCCCATTGCCCGGATCCCTTCTGCCCCAAAAGACTTCGTTCACACATGGCAAGCTAAAAACGCATTGCCGAAGTACACGGGGGAAGGAGGAGTCCTGGTTGAATTTTAAGGCAATGCGTTGTATGAGTTCTGAGCGATGAAATCTGCATACACCTGCTGCCAATGAATAAAACAGTGATCCTGAAAGGGGTGGGGGGAACACACAACAATTTGTTTTCGATCATCCTTCTAAATCAGCACCTGCAACTCATGATTGGGGGGGGGGGGAGTAAGTTCTTGCATAAAAATGATGAGTTTGCTATTTTAAAAGCTTCTGAAGCCCAATTCGCTGGAATAACCAATTTACTAAATTTTGGTTCTTGATTGATCAATGTTGCTCAATTAAATGTTGCTGCTCTAGTTCAACAAGACAGGCTTCAAGTTCAACCTGTCTGTAAATATCCTCGGCTGCACTGAAAGTGGCTGGGATGGGGGCGGGAGGGCGGTGATGCATCCAGTATCTGTTCGGATGGGTGGGAAGGGATGGAAAGTTTTCCTAATCCCAGGTGGTGGAAAATTAGTTACTGATGCAGTGCAAAAAGTTGCCCAACGCATGTGCAGAGGCTGGAAACTGTGCATTTGTCTGGAAACGGCACATGGACCAACGAACAGCATTTTATAGGGCTAGATTGAGTCATGTTCCAAGTCCTATAGAGGTCTTGATGCAGGATGTAGCAGAAATGAGACAGATGACACCCTAGCCAAAAATGCATCCTGTTTCCTGCTACAAATGATTGTTGTTGGCAAAAAGAAATGCAAATTGTAAAGTTTCAAAAGGGTCTCTCCAAGCTTAGATAAATGGGCAGCAAGAATGGCAGACAAGATTTTATTGTAAGTGCAAACAGATGCTCGGTGCAGAAAGTCATTTGTAACTTCACACTGTTAACAAGTGCAGTGTGTATCCAACTGCAAGCATGTGGTGGAGTGAGCTCTGACACATGAAAGCTTTGGCTGCAGTAAATGTGTTTAGCCTAGAGTGCCAAGCGGCTCCTGTTTTATTTTGCTGCTGCAGAATAATGGCGCAGTCCTAAATGTATTGACATTCTTTGAGATCACGAACTCAACGGGCTTAGAAGGATCTACTTTGAGTTGCACTGCTAACACAGCTGTGCTTCTGGGGCAGACTTCACCTATGCACGCATGTGGGCTGAGCTAGATATGACTGCCTTCAAGGGTGATCTTGGGGTTGAAGTGGACAACTTCTTGAAGAATGTTGATTCAGTATGATGCAGCATGAAAAGTTAAGAGTCAGTACTGGGAATAGTAGCTGAAGTGGAACAGAGAACAAGCTGGTATCATCCCCACCCACCCCGGGCAATATACATGTTTTCATTCAGTGGTTAAAATCATGAGCTTTCAGTTGACTCCACCTCAATAAAAGTCTCAGTCACAGTTTACCAGTCTTCAGCTCTCCCCGCCCCCCACAACCTATTGACAATAACATTGCTTTGCATTATAGATTTCTTATGGGATGATCTAAGTAACATACATTACAGCCAAACTAGGTAATACATGAGAGATACAAAAGACTGAACAGTCTTTTGGACATTGCAACCAAAAGCTGAAAAGAAGCAGCTTAACCCTTACCAAAGGCTTTCACGGCCGGATTCAACTGGTTGTAGTGGGTTTTCCGGGCTGTGTGGCCATGGTCTGGTGGATCTTGTTCCTAATGTTTCGCCTGCATCTGTGGCTGGCATCTTCAGAGGTGTATCACAGAGGGAAGTCTGTTACGGTGTGTAACAGTGTGTAACAGACTTCCCTCTGTGTTACACTTCTGAAGATGCCAGCCGCAGATGCAGGTGAAACGTTCGGAACAAGATCTACCAGACCATGGCCACACAGGCCGGAAAACCCACTACATCCAGTTAACCCTTATTTTTCCTGATATATTTCTCCCCTGCCTGTTTTCCCACCTGCCGTGGGAAAGATGTGGAACCCCAGAACTTCACTCATGCAACAGCTTAAAGAAGGGTGATTTTGAGCAGACAAAGGCAGGAAAGGGTTACCAAGTCCTCATCCCATTGGCAGTTGAAATGAGCTTTTCAGCTAAAACAATGTTAATAATAGACTGCTCATGCCTCCTCCACAAATTGTCTTCTTTGGCCCTAAGAGCTTTTTGAAATTAGAAAATTCATTTTACAATTTCTAAATATGGCACATTATCTTTTTTTAAAAAAATGGAAATAATTTTTAGTAATTTGCAGTACTCTTCCCTTCATTTTTCTGTACTAACGATGAAATAGAAAATAAAAAAGACAATGATTTCAAAGCGGTGCCACTCTAGAGCCTAATTGGTTTAAAGTATTAGCTTGTCTAGAAATGCCTTTACTCCATTAGAAAAATAAAAAAAATGCAGACAGCCATGTGGATCCATTGGAGTGGAGGTTATTACCAACAATATAATTTCCTATTTTTCCCCCTCAGGGATGAGGGGGTTAATATTAAATATGAAGAAGAGTTCTGTGAAACTTGAAAGCTAGCTCATTGTTTGGTGACCAACTTTCTTAATAAACGCTACTGTTTCTCTTGCAATTCAATAGCTCAGACACTTGCAATCTGGTAATATCCAGGACACAGGAACTGTTTTTTAAATCAAAATTGGAGACACGACTCACATAAAGAGAGAAATAATTTGACCAAAGTTTTAACATAACGTGTGTAGTGTGTGTGTCTTGATCAGTTCTCAGAAAAATCAGTAGGCATAATCCTTGCCTTTTGGGGCTGTCCTCCTAATGAGAAACGATCTGAAACTCGTACTGGTGGACCACATGATTTGCATGATGAACATCACAGGATCTGAAGTGATTTCTGAAAATGGGCCATCTCTGTGCTGGAGAGTTGCTTCCAAAAAGTGCACCATATTCACTGCCTCATCTGGATGGTCCAGGCCAGGGGTCTGCACCCTGCGGCTCTCCAGATGTTCATAGACTACAATTCCCATCAGCCCCTGCCAGCATGGCCATGAACATCTGGAGAGCCGCAGGTTGCAGACCCCTTGTCCAGGCTAGTTCAATCTCATCAGATCTCAGACGCCTAAGGAGGATCAGCCCTGGTTAGCATTTGGATGGGAGAATACCAAGGAAGTCCTGGGTTGCGACACAGAGGCGGACAATGGCAAACCACTTCTAAATGTCTCTTGCCTTGAAAACCCCACCAGGGGTCATCATAAGTCAACTGTGACTTGACAACACTTTTCATCACTACCATGTTGTATAACGAGCCTTTTGCTGAACAGGACCTGTCCCTGCCTGCAATGACTACAGTTGTTCAACAAGTGCTGTTTTACAGACTCTATTGCTGCAGAAGCCATTTGAGACTTGAAGGTCGGGGTTTAAGATCACTAGCTGGGATTTTTGCATGTCAATAGCAATTGGCATTGCTGCAAATAATGGTTGTGGAGTGGGGGAGAATCATATTACCAAGACAACCATTCCCATTAATCCTGGTGGAAATATACATAGGCTTGGAAGACAACATGGCTCTCACTGCACTTAGCACCATACCCATCTTTAGCACCTGCTTTGCGGGAAGGGAAGGACCATTCACACAAAAGAATCCAGCCAACCTCAGAGGGCTCAGAAGAACCCTGGGTGAGCAGAGATCAATGGCCAAGGGTGCCCTCTAGTGGATGCTTGGAGCTGTGCCAGAGAAGGCTCTTTCTAAGAGCAGAGATGTGGGTTAAGTACCACAATCTTGTTCACTTTGCTTAATAGCACATTTTACTCGGAGAAATAATCTTCTTTCTTCCTCTGCTTTCAGAGATGGGATGTGGGCATGGGTGGGGGCTTTACATTTTTCTGACTCTCACAAACGGTTCACCACAAAGCTTACGGCTTTCCATTTAAATGTGCTTTTATCCCTCCTTCTAAGGAGCTCAGGATGACTTTAACTGGTCCTATCCATACTTATTACCATCACATCTGAGAGGCGCAGTAAACGGAGATGGAGTGATTTGCTAAAGACCACCTAGTGAACTGCCTCAATGCGGAGAGACGTGAATCCAAGTCTCTCTAGTCAAGGCTTATATGCCTACTGGCCCTGGATAGCCCATGATAGTTTGATCTCATCAGATTTTGGAAGCTAAGTAGGGCTAACCCTGGTCAGTACTTGGATGGAATACCACCAAGGAAGTCCAGGGCAGGCAATGGCAAACCACCTCTCTTGGTATCTTGCCTTGAAAACTATGCAGTTGCCATAAGTCAGCTGTCACTTGATGGCACTTTCTACCCCCACACCTCACTGGAGCTTAGAGAGTTTCCCTTTCCAGCGAGGAAGTAGCTGAGGGCTTTTACAGTTGGATGATGTAGTTAAGATATTTTTAACCCTTAGCTCTCAGGCCAAATGACTTTTGAGGTGGCTTTCAAGGTAGAATTCAAGGTAGTAAAGCCAGCAAAAATGGGGGGGGGGTAAGGAACAATTTGGGGATCCCGCCTCCCTCCAAATCCAAATCCAACCACCATTTTCATACTATAATCTTTCCAGTACTTGAGCAGGCTTCTTACCCTACCTTGCTTGTTGTGGGCCAGCTGCGGGGAGCCAACCAGTTTACTATTAACAGGGTAAAATCATAATGTTAAAAAAAAACAGACAGCACTAAAAGAAACTCAACTATCACAACCCCAGCCCAAAAATCAGATGTAAAAATCAAAAAGATAATGAACCAGCAACATAGAAAATGACACAGAAGTTGTTTTTGAAAGGCATAGGGTTCTCACACTGGAGGGCAAACCCCTATGTAGCAATCCCTTGTTGCAAAGATAATGAACCATCTTGCAGTGGGAAGTTTTTAAAAAACAGACAATGAAGATTAAAAAAGAAGAAGAGTTGGATTTATAACCCCCCTTTCTCTCCTATAGGAGACTCCAAGGGGCTTACAAACTCCTTGCCCTTCCCCCCTCACAACAAACACCCTGTGAGGTAGGCAGAGCTGAGAGAGCTCAGAAGAACTGTGACTAGCCCAAGGTCACCCAGCTGGCATGTGCTGGAGTGCACAGGCTAATCTGAATTCCCCAGATAAACCTCCACAGCTCAGAGCAGGGAATCAAACCCGGTTTCTCCAGATTAGCAGAGTGGGGAATCAAACCCGGTTTCTCCAGATTAGCAGAGCGGGGAATCAAACCCGGTTTCTCCAGATTAGAGTACACCTGCTCTTAACCATTACACCACTGCTGCTCCTTATGGGGACTCCTAGATTAGTGTCTATCACCTACTTGACTCTAGCCTGTTGTTATTCAGACACTTGCATGGCTGGCTGCTCTTTCACTAGTTCCCTGTTTTGACCAGGACTGGACTAGGGAGCTGCTACCAGGAGACTGGTTATTCTTCAAACCTGCTGCAGCTGCAAGTTAGATGGAAATATCCTCAGGCCTCTTGCAATAAATGAGTGCAATGAGTCCCTTCCCAGGAATTGCAGTACACAGTTCTTTACGCCCAGAAGAAATAAACTTTGGACATCACAAAACAACCTTTTTTCATTGACCTCTCAACAAATCTATTACCAGCTCATTCTTGGGACCATCCAGGTATGTATTAATGGAACGATCATTTCGTTTGAAAATATATATGCCAAGTACCCCACTCACCCATCTGGGGTAGGGGAACATTGTAAATTGAATTTATATTTTCCCTTGTTCATCAGCATTCTGTGCCTGGTTCATCAGTCAAAGTTTTAATCCCAAGGGAATTTTAAAAACCCAATACAAATGGCAGTAAAGTTCAATAGAGAGGGAGACTCACATCTGGAACAGGATGTGGGCACGATGCAGGGGGACCTGATTCCTTCCTTCCCTTCAGCTGATAGCCCTCGATGTATCCTCACATTAAATCAACACTCTTCTTCAGAGCCTTCCCACATTGTTCTCTGGGCATCTTCCATAGTACAGAATTTCAGTGAATTAGATGAAGAGTGCTGAAAGAAATGCAGGATTGCCCGTTTGCTGATAGCAAAAAACAAAAATACGCCACTCTAGCTATGAAGACAAATTATCCACCACTCCACCCCTGGTTCTGCTGCTGGCTTGCATTGAGTAAATCTTTCATAGTTACCAGGCTATAAAATAAGATGAAGAATAAACTTTTCAATCATCCAGTGCAAGCCAAGAACAGGTCGCCAAATCCTCTGCAACTGGATCAAAGGTTCCATTTCACAGCCTTTGGTGCTTTCTGTCTCTTTCTCCCCAACCCATTACTTCAAAGCACATTGGTGGATCCTCAAATCTACCTATGGTCCATCAATTGAGAGTTCCCAACTGTGTGCGTTTTCAGGTTTTAAGCTGCCAAGGAATACCATGAAAAGCAAGGAGACCTTAAGAAAAAGGCAAGGGGTGGGTTCAGTAGCATTCTGCAACTGCCTGATTAATCACTATCATTAGGATTGAAAGACTAGAAAGTGTTGGAGAAAACAAAAAGGAAGCAAGGTATAGAGAGCCCTGCTTCATCAGATCTCAGAAGTAATGCATGGTTGGTGGATGGGGAACTGTCAAAGAAGACTGCAGAGGAAGGCAACGGCAAACCACCTCTGTTTCTCACTGGCCTCGAAAGCTCCTTGCTGGAGTCCCCATAAGTGAATTGATGGAATTTATGTACATATTGGAGAACCCAAAAGATTGGATCTGACCCAGAGAAAAGCACAAGCAAAGAGGGCAAGGAGGAAAAGAATGGCTGTGTGCTAGCCAGGACTAGCCAGCTCTTTTCATTTTAAATTCTGAGGAGATCAATAGTCAAACTCCTTCCCTTGTTAAGAACGCGAGAACTCCCCGGCTGGCTCAGGCTCAGGCCAAGCGGACCATCAACTTCGGGGGCCTGCCTCCTACAGCTGCTCACCAAACGTTCCTCAGCAGGCATCTGCAACCTTTTGCAATGAAAGGGCCAAATGGCATCAAAATTCAGAGGTAGGACTCAACAAGGAGCCAGTATTAGGAAAGCCCACTGGCATAACTTAAACTGCGGTTCTCCAAATGTTCATGGACCACAAATCCCATCAGCCCCTGCCAGCATGGCCAATTGGCCAATTGACCATGGTGGCAGGGGCTGATGGGACTTGTAGTCCATGGGCTGATGGGACTTGTAGTCCATGAACATCTGGAGAACCGCAGGTTGCAGACCCCTGGCTCAACTGAATGCAACACCTAATTGACACATCAATCAATCAATCAATCAATCAATCAATCAATCAATCAATCAATCAATCAATCAATCAATCAATCAATCAATCAATCAGTTTATATATATAATATGTTAGTTTATAGATACTGTAGTTGTTGCAAGTTCCTTTACTAGGAAATGCCATGTCTGAAGTCTCAGAATGGTAATATGCGCAAGAGCGCCCTGCTCCACTGTTTCAGTGCCTCGGCATAAGCCTGCAACGGGGTCACACTTGGATTACTGGCAACTGTTCACCTCTATCATTTCCCTTGATGTAAAGCATCTCTGAGAAGCCTTTTAATCCTATCAAAATCTTTGCCTGCCGTTCCGTTCACAAATTGGTTATTCTAGCATCTCACCTACTTCCACAATACAACTAACTTACAGCTTTCTTTTTAAAGGGCAATATTTGGTTCCACAGTGGGCCACATTTGCCATCAGAGCCTCAGTCCCCCCCCCCCCACCCACAGTCCTGGACAGACAGCAGACACGGCGGAGAGGGAGAAGCTTCCCATTTATGTTGACTTCCAGAAATGGTATTCAGTATTTATAGTACATATATTCTGTTTCCCCCACCCCAAAGGACCAAAAGAAGCTTAAAAGGTAAAGATAAGCCCTGAGTCATTAGTGACCCATGTGGTAATGTCATGCCATGAGGTTTGCTAAGCAGACTTTGTTTACGGGGTGTTTTGCCACTGCCTTTCCCAGTCATCTAGATTTTATCCTCAGCAAGATGGGTACTAATTTTACTGACCTCGGAAGGCTGGAAGGCTGAGTCAACCTTGAGCCAGCTACCTGAAATAGACTTCTGTTGGGACAGTACTCAGGTCGTGAGCAGAGTTTGGACTGCCTCATTGCAGCTTACGACTCTGCACCACGGGGCTCTCTCAAAGAGGTTTACAACAGGAAAAATGAGGCACGCATTTATTCAGTTTGTTCATTTATACACCCTCTTTCTCCCCACTGAGGATCCCAAGCAGCTTATATCGTTGTCATCTTCCCCATTTTACCCTCACGAATTTTAGGTTGGCAACTAAAATTTCTTCCCCCTTAGCAGTCGTGCCACTTGGTGTTGACAGCAGTCTGAGATTTAGGTTGCTAGGTGCCAACTGGTGATGTTTTGCTTTGACGTTTGTGAGGATATTATCTTACTGTCTTGTATTTGTAATGTTTCTATGTTTTTACTGTTGCTGATCTATTGGCTTGTTGAACTGCTGTGAGCCACCTCGAGGTCTCTGACCCAGGGAGGGGCAGGGTATAAGTCCAAAATAACTTGAATGTAAACCTGGGTCTCCCAGATCTGAGTCCAACGCTCTAACCAGCATAGCCTGTAGCAGATCAACAAATGTATTTCTCGGTCTCTTTGGCTGGCTTGTTTAAAAACACAGGCTGTGAACCACGGGACAAGAACTGTTTGGTTCAAGGCGAAGAGTTCAACCCTCTGTCCACAGCCAAGGTTTATAAGTTACTTGAGACAGGAAGGGGAAAAACAAACCTTAGCAAAGGTTCTCTTCAGTCGTTCAGGAATCCATCCAATCCCTCTTAATGATATCCATGCTGCTGGCCATCAGATCATCCGCTGGCAGTAAATTCTACAATTTAATTATGCATTGGATGGAGAAATACTTATTTTTGTCTGTCCTACATCTGTTGTCAAACAGCTTCACCGAGAGTCCCATCATTACACGGTGAAATATCTCAAAATCCACAGTTGGTAATACATAGGAGGCAAAACAAAAACAACAACTCTCTAACAGAACAACGGGCAGGTGGAAGGAAATGAATACAAAACCAAAAAAAAAAAGCCAGATTAAAAGGTTAATCCGCTCAAAAGCAAACGATGCTTCTAAAGAAGCCCCTCTGAATGCAAACACAACACGCAGTCACATCGGTACAGCTGCAGTTTTGACAAGCTGCGTGACCAGCTGTGTGTCAGCACAGTCTAAACAGGCTCCAACTTACTCACCCAAAAACAGACTGGGGGAAGTGATAGAAAGGGCGGCAAAAACACCAACTTAGCAGGCCAGGCAGAGGCGTATCTAGGGAAAATGAAGCCCAGTGCAAAATCTGAGCTTCCCCCAGTATGGGCCCGGGGGGGAGGAGGAGGAGGGGGTGAGGGGGCAATTTTCCACCCCCCACATGACTATGACCACAGCCCAGGGATATTTGACCCCATATGTCCCCCTGGGTGGTAAGCCCCTGAGGCTGGGACCAAAAAGGCAAATGCCCTGTTAAGGGTTATTAGGAAAAGAATTGAAAAAAAGTTTTGAAGTTCATTTTCCCACTAAGCAATGACAACAGTGTTACCTTTAAATTGCTACTTTGAGAATTTCAGCTAGTTCAGTTAAATTGTGCTTTACTATATTTTTAATTACACCTTTGTATATTTTACTATAAAAAAGAATTGGAGTGCTGCTGTTTTTTTGAAAATAGTAGAAGCTGGCTATGATCTGCATGTCATACACACATGGGGGATTACAGCCCACAGCCTTATTAGAAATGATCAGAATTCAGGTTCAGGGAGAGTTGCTTCTATGCAGCATTTCCCTGTGCCTTCCCTCCCAAATGTTCACAGATCTTCTGGGGATTTCTGCATGACACTGTCTTCCCTTCCAGGTTTCCCCTGGATCCACTGTGACTTTGGTGTGATTTTGCCTAAAAGCAGATTTTTAAAAATATGGAGGGGAAGGTGTGGATTTCCTCTTATTTTATCGTCACAACAACCTTCCAAGGTAGGCTAGACAGGGTTAGTCGGTGATGCAATCTGAACTTGGATCTCCCCCAGCCTAGTCTGATACTCCGATACACTACACTGGCTTTCTTCACAAACATATCAGCAACTAGCAGGGACTATGGACTACCTTCTGAGTAACATGGCTCACAGAGTTACTCCAGCATTGTTGAGCAGTTGGAAATACTTTGCATGGTGCTGGGGTGTGTGGCTTCAGCAAGTGATGATGAAGCACATCGTTGGGAAGGTCTGTGCTCTGTCTTCTGCTTGTCACTCTTTCTCCCAGGAGTCTAATACATGTAGTTCTCCCTCTCTCAGTTTCATCCTCATAACAGCCTTGGGGGAAGGTGAGGCTGAAAGGGAAGGCAAAGTGATTCAGCTCAGAACGCCCTGTACCTAGCCCAGCACTCTAACCACTACATCTTACTGACTGTTTTGCCTATGGTGTGAGTGCTGAGTGGCTTCTGACACTGCTTATATGGATTAACACAGTGAGGGCCTATTCTGAGAAAAGCAGATATAGTCCAAGTCAGTCTAGGGAAGGGCCTGGTAAACAGAGATCAGTTCAGCACTGGAGCTGTCCAGCACTTCCAGAAGATAGGTCACACATGATGTAGAACGTGGCCCCTAGATTGCAAGGGAGATGTCCACAGAGCTGCAGGTGCTGGTTTAAGGCATATGGTACTAGCAGTTATTGAAGGTTCTTACAGTCTACCTGATTTCTGTTTCTTTTTTGGACTGTTACAGAGGCCATGATCCTGGTCAGGCTCCTACCTCTTGAGTAGGATATGACAATGAACGCTTCACAGGAGGGCAAATGTTGGATCTTCTATCCAGAGCTATGGAACAGGCTCATCAGTGTTAATTTTGAGGTACCAGAGAATAATGTTTAGGCCTGGCATTAGCTGGGTCCAATTGGTGCCCCTATTCTGCTGGTTCCAAATAGGGCAGAGATTTTTTCCCAGGGTCTCCTGTGGGGGTTTCCAATCTGGAACATTATGGGGACTTCAGAAGGGGGCCCCTCCTCTAGCAGGAGACAATCCCCCATTCTAGGGCTGGCCTTGCAGAGCTCCTAAATAGGACGAATGAAGAAGCGGAACAGTTTTCCTTTAAGAAACAGCATTGACATACATTCTGTTTTTTAAAAATGCTATTACAATTTGTTGAACTAAAGTTAAATCACATCAGACATTTCTTAATCCACAAATTGCACAGCTGTGAGAAACTGCTGACAGAACGAGCAGAAAGGTCTAGTATAACCATCACTTTTCACCACACAAGAGCCAGTGCTTTGTGGACCCCTGACATTTTGACCGTCAGTACACAAAATGGCTTTTTGCTACCTCCCAGAGTAATAAAAAGAATGGAGAACAGAGAACAGCAAGGAAGCTCTTTCTAAAGCCCCATCAAATGTGCTAGGACTTACATTTTACTGCACATTTTCCTCGATGTCAGAGCTGGCCAACCTATGGCACTCCAGATGTTCATGGACTACAATTCCCATCAGCCCCACCAGCATGGCCAATGATGGCAGGGGCTGATGGGAATTGTAGTCCATGAACATCTGGAGTGCCATAGGTTGGCCACCCCTGCCCTATGTCAACACTTGAGGTGTTCTGGCACCTTTTTTTCATCCAAACATAGCAATCCATCTTGTATGGAGTCACAGCAGCCAAGAAGCAGAAGAAATGCTAGATCACCCTTCTACGCATGTGTGAAGACTAAATGGGTACTCGACCCACTTGTCCTGCCCACAACTGAAATTCAGGAGTCAAGGTTGGAGGCAACAGTGTATTACAGATGCTATTCCAGCAAAGGAGGCTGTAAATGCTACTACAAGGAGGTGGAAGTGCAGGATCCTCCTGTTCAGGAGCAAGCAACCAGTACTTCAAGGTGTTGTACCTGGTTATGATGGCAAGTGCTTTGATAGGGCTGAGGTAGTTCAGGCCTTGGAGAGTCTTGAGGGATCGTTTGGAGAGAGTCCTCTGGTTTGGCAGCAGGCTCTTGGGAAGAAGAAGAATTAAGAGAAGAAGAAAGAGAAAAAGAAAGAGAGTAGTAATAGTAGTGGTAGTAGTGGTAGTAGTAGTAGTAGTAGTAGTAGTTTGGATTTATATCCCCCCTTTCTCTCCTGCAAGGAGACTAAAAGGGGCTTACAATCTCCTTTCCCTTCCCCCCCAACAACAAACACCCTGTGAGGTGTATGGGGCTGAGAGAACTCCGAAGAACAGTGACTAATCCAAGGTCACCCAGCCGGCATGTGTTGGAGTGCACAAGTAAATCTGGTTCCCCAGTAAAGTCTCCACAACTCAAGTGGCAGAGCAGGGAATGAAACCCAGTTCTCCAGATTAGAGTGCACCTGCTCTTAACCAGTATATCACACTGGTATAGGGTTCAGGGTTCAAGTCTCAGCAGGGCTTTTCCCCAGGGTGTGCAGGCCAACTCAGGCTCCTTTCGCACATCCATGGGGGCTTGGGGGGGGAGGGTTGTCCCAACTGGCCAATTCTTTATATGGTGCCTATTAGGAGCCCATCTCCCTCCTCCCCTAAGTTGTCAGCCTCTACATCCAACAAGGAAACGTCTGCAAGCTGGTCCATGACCTCCCTCTGCAATGAGCGGATTGCATCTTGAAAGAATAAAGCCCAGAAGGGGACAAGTTCATGCTGGGTCGTCAGCTCTTTAGAGGAGGCAGTTGCGGCGGCTGCTGGTGGTGGTGGTGGGGAAGATCTGACAACGCAGGGCAGAATCCCAGCTCTGCAAAGAGAGCTGAATTGGGGAATGATGCGAAGGTCAGCCTCGTCTCCTTTTGCACTTGCAGCTGTGGCTGCCTGAAGGCAGTGATCGTTGTGATGGAAAGCACGTCGGTCTCTCGGAGTTTGAGGGGCACCTCTGAAAATGGCTTGGGGATTTGATTACCGTCTTCAATTCTAATGGCTGCTGCTAAAAGCTGTTATTTCCTTGCTGTGGATCAATGGCTGTTGAAGAGCTGCCAACTGTGCTTGCGATGGGAGGTATTGGATTTGGTGTTACTCAGAAGGCTCTTCTCTGGTGGTCTTGAGCTCCCGCTGGTATTTCTCATCTGCCAGCTCTTCCAGTGGGGAAATTGTCAGGAACTGCACTTTTGCAGGCAAAGAAAGGGGAAATGTTTTACAAAAGCCATAAGGGAGATTAACTTTCTTTAAATACACCAGAAGCCGGAAACTGACTAGGGAGGCAATTGGGCAGTAGACGATACAAGTGTCAAGATTGCTAAAGGAAGACAGGGAGACTCCAGAGAACACGAAGGCGTGCTTTGTATTATTTTCGACTGCAGAAAATGTGGGGCAGCTACACATACCAGAGCTGCTGTTTTCAAAAACGGGATTGGTAAAACCAGAGATAAGAGAATGCTTTTACCGGTCTGTTGCAGTGTTTTGTGGGATGTTGAGCCCATTTTGTCAGTTCTTGCTGTTCCTTCTGAAAGTCAGCGTGGTGACCTTGGACTAATCACAGTTCTCTCAGGACTCTCTCAGCCCCACCTACCTCACAAGGTGTCTGTTGGGGGGAGAGGAAGGGAAAGGAGCTTGTAAGCCACCTTGAGTCTCCTTACAGGAGAGAAAGGTGGGATATAGCATATCTGGCTAGGTTGTTCTGCAGTGCTAACCTGCATGCCTTTAAATTGTATTTGTTTCACTCTAGCCTTTCAGTGTGTTATTGCACGACAATACATTTCCTTTGGGTTCATGTTTTGAGATTTGTGTATGGCTTTTTGATAATTGAGCCCATTTGTCTATGTGGTTTGATTGTAGTCATTACCTACAGAAGTTCCAAAAAGGCGTTTTCTTTTCGAAGCGAAAAGATTGCCGACCACACACTATTTATGAGTCACTTCTCTGCATGTTTGTATAGAAGTAAAATCCTGTAGACAAGGAAGTGCACACAAAATGGACAAAAATCAATATGAGGAACTAATATAGTTCCCCAGTTTTTATCTCACCCTTCCTCCAAGTAGTTCAGGGCCATATATGTACTCTCCTCTTTTTATCCTCACCCCAACTGTAAGATTGATTGGGTGGTAAGAGAATGATTGACGCAATGTCCATCCAATAAGCTTTGCAGAGTGCAGAATTTGGATCTGGGCCTCCTGAATCCTAGTCCAGTTTACTTACAGTGTCCTCCAACAATATTTGGATCCAAGTTCATCCTCCTCTGTTTTTACCTCCTCATCTTATGAGAGCTTGTAAATTAACAAACACCAAAACAAAAACAAGGCTCTGCAGTCCAATGAAAGTTTGAAAGAGTATCAGCAGAGGCGTAGCGCCAAGAGGACAGGGGTGCACGCAACACACCAGGTGCGTGCCCTGTGGGGGCGTGGCCAGGGTGTGGTGTGGCGTGGCAGGAAGGGGGCAGAGGATGCATCAGTGCACCGGGCGCTTTTCCTCCTTGCTACACCTCTGAGTATCAGACTGTATTAATCAGCTTTTTGTTTTTAAAAAAGATGAAGGTTTATTAAGATAGCACAGCTTTGAAGCATAACTATACATCCAGCTACCACCTTGCTATCTAGTCTAATTCTCCAACACACCACATTGACTCTGAGCTAATTAAAGCTGGACAAAGGTGCACCTAAGAGATAACCTCATGTGATCTGAAACACAAGGGAGTCAGAGAAGGTTTCCGGTGCCCTCCCTGATCCTGTGAATAGAAACCCACTGGAGTACGAGAACCTTCCTACAATTCATCGTCGTCATCTCTCTGTTCATGTGTTCATAAGGACTGTTGCTCTTGTCCCACGTCGTGCCTAAGCCTGGACTGAAATTAGCTATCAGATGTTCACTGTCCTCTTTTTCCATTAATCTTGCCACAGCGAACAGTTTTATCCTCCTCAATTTTATTTCCACAACAACCCTGCAATGCAAGTTAGGATGAAAGTGCCCAGCTGATCCAAGATTACCCAGTGAGTGTCATGGTTAAGTAGAGAAATGAATCCAGGTTTCCCCAATCCTGACCCCTAACCACTAAATCACACTGGCCCCGAGAAGAAGAAGAGTTTGGATTTATACCCCACCTTTCTCTCCTGTAAGGAGACTCAAGGTGGCTTACAAACTCTTTTCCTTTCCTCTCCCCACAACAGACACCTGGTGAGGTAAGTGGGGCTGAGAGAACTGTGACTAGCCCAAGGTCACCCAGCAGGAAAGTAGGAGTGTAGAAACACATCTGGTTTACCAGATAAGTCTCTGCCACTCAGGTGGAGGAGTCAACCCCAGTTCTCCAGATTAGAATCCACCTGCTCTTAACCACTAGGCAACACTAGTGAACACATTCACACAAACACAACCCCCAGATCAAATCCAGTTCTCCAGATTAGAATCCACGTGCTCTTAACTACTAGACAACACTAGTGAACACATTCCACACAAACACAACCCTGCCTTAATAATAGTTATATTTTGTACAGTGCTTTCAACTGTCTGAAACATTTCACATGTGATATACTGTTTCAACCATCACAGTGGCCATGTAACATGGGCCACTATTAGAATCCACATATGGTAGATTGGGGGAGGGGGGTGGGTGAAGGTTAGACAGCGAGGTTTGCCTAAGGTTGTCTGGTGAATTTATGACACAAAACAAGATTTGAACCAGGGAACCTCCCAGGTGGTGGATCGTTCTGTTAGCCAGATCCCTGTTAAAGGTACATAATTTTCATTATATTGGAGGTGGGGAAAGTGTTCTATGTTTCCTGCTGTTAAGGAAGGAAGTCTCTCTATACCAGGGGTCTGCAACCTGCGGCTCTCCATATGTTCGTGGGCTACAATTCCCAGCAGCCCCTGCCAGGGGGCTGGCAGGGGCTGATGGGATTTGTAGTCCATGAACATCTGGAGAACCGCAGGTTGCAAATCCCTGCTCTACACTGACGCATCAGCGAATTGAAGACAGGTTCTGAAAGATCATTCCCAGTCAAGCAACAGCCACAACAGAAACAGCTGAGCTAACAAGAATCCAGGATTCAGTTCTTCCGTCTCCCGCCGTCTCCTTGATGCCAAGTGGCTTTTCCATCTGCTGTCTTCTCTTCTACAGGATCCATGCAGTGCCGATTAGGTGAGATATTTGTTCCAAATAGGAACTGTTAGTGCTAGGAAGGAAAGTTGGTACTTCCTCTTATTAATATTTTGGATTTGGGCCCAGATTCCTCATCACGATTAATTGTACAGGGACAGCCCCTCTCCTTCCTGCAAAAGACCGCAGCAGAAGCAAGTCACGTATTAAGCTACTTAGCAGCCAGGAGCCAGCAGGGCCTAGTGGTTAGGAGCGCTGGATCTCTACCTGAGACCCTGGAGAGCCGCTGCCAGTCTGAGTAGACCAGGGGTCTGCAACCTGCGGTTCTCCAGATGTTCATGAACTACAATTCCCATCAGCCCCTGCCAGCATGGCCAATTGGTCATTGCTGGCAGGGGCTGATGGGAATTGTAGTTCATGAACATCTGGAGAACCACAGGTTGCAGCCCCCTGGAGTAGACAATACTGACTTGATGTTGTGATTCAGTGCAAGGCCGCTTCATGTTCATTCTGGAGCATTTCTGAACTCTGCATGGGAGGTAGATAGGACATCACCTAAAGATCCTAGATGGGTCATCTTTAGAGTGTTTTTTATTGTGGCACAGACATAGTCTGGGATGCACAATTTTGGCCTGTGAGAAGCGTGTTAGGTCTTGATACAACGTTCAATAAACTTGACTCCGGATATAAAATCAGAAGCCTTTATTGTGTTGCCTGCAAGAACTCAAGAGGCAGGAAGCCAGATCTGGGGATCCTGGCTCCTGCAAACACATTTATTCCCTTCTGTTCCCGCTCAAACACCCCCTCCCATCTTCCCACAGATTAATAGAACAACAAAGTGTGAAAAGCTTTGTTATGGTGTTCCGAGTGACTCAAAGCCAAGCGACAGTCTTCTGCCTGGAGCCTCCTTCCCTCCTTCATTCTGGAGGCCCTTGGCCAGGTCGCCTACGTAGCTATCAAGCACAGTGATTAAGAACAACAGGGCCATTAACATATGACAGGTAGGCATATGAAAGGATGCTTCTCCTGCAGGTCGTGCGCCCTAGGAGTCCTAGTTCATAGTCTAATGAATTATAGGGAGGGTGGGGTGTTTCATACCTGACAATGTGGAAGGGTTGAAAATCGTATGTTTGACAACATTTCACCTGCATCTGTGGTTGGCATCTTCAGAGGTGTATCACAGAGAGAAGCCTGTTACATAACATAACTTCTCTCTGGGATACATCTCTAAAGATGCCGGCCACAGATGCCGGCAAAACGTTAGGAACAAGATCTACCAGACCATGGCCACGCAGCCCAGAAAGCCCACTTTTTAGGTATGGGGAGGGTGAGAGAGAGAGTCTAGCCTTTAGCTGGAACCATAGCAGAGGCCACAGAACGTATAGCAGGAGTGACCAACCTATGGTGCTCCAGATGTTCATGGACTATAATTCCCATCAGCCCCTGCCAGCATGGCCAATTGGGAATTGTAGTCCATGAACATCTGGAGCGCCATAGGTTGGCCACCCCTGACCTATAGAGTTACTGGACCTGCAGCATCCACTTGTCCAGATCCACCCCAACGTGCCCAAGTGGAGAAAACCACTGCTACTGTGGCCACATTCAAATCATTTGCTGGCAACATACATTTTAAAAAAATAGACGGCTTTTTACTCTTTTGTCTGGATTTTTTTTTAACGTCTTTAATGTAGTTGGATAAAATGTCATAGCTGCAGCTAATGGACTGCATATTGTAAGAACGCTTTCTGGAGAGAACAAAAGGGGAAATCAAGGGTTCCTTTTACTGGGCGAATTTTCCCCCCCATTTCATTTAAGAGAAATTCTCAAACGAAGTCATCTGCTTTCCCTGCCCGTGGCCTCCTTGCTCCAGAATAAGAGACTGTGTGCTTATTGTGTTCCCTTCTTTCAGAACTGCTGGAGCATGCTGTGTTGTGGCTGAGGCTTTTCTCGTATCTGACTTGCAAATGGAAAACAAACACGGCAGAATAGAAAAAGAGCAAGCAAGTGAGCAATGGCTGAACACATCATGACTGGGGAGTAATCAATGGGATGCCTACCGTAAATGGATGTGTCAGAGACATAAATATATATGCAGCAATAAGGAGCTGGGCCGAGCCATAAATCAGGAGCTGCTGAACAAAAGAACTTTAAAGGGAGAATCCAATGTGAAACTGCTGAATTATAATTCATTTATAAGTTCAAGACTATCCCCATGGTCATAAGGACATAAGAACATAAGAACAAGCCTGCTGGATCAGACCAGAGTCCATCTAGTCCAGCACTCTGCTACTTGCAGTGGCCCACCAGGTGCCTTTGGGAGCTCACATGCAGGAGGTGAAAGCAATGGCCTTCTGCTGCTGCTGCTGCCGCCGCCGCCGCCACCAAGAACTTGGTCTGCTAAGGCATTTGCAATCTCAGATCAAGAAGGATCAAGATGGGTAGCCATAGATCGACTTCTTCTCCATAAATCTGTCATAGCCCTTTTTAAAGCTATCCAGGTTAGTGGCCATCACCACTAATGAGACTTGAAATTCCTTACTAATATATTGCATATCCCACCCCTTTTGGATATTAATTAGTTGAACTGTATTTCTGTATCATTCTTTTGTATCTACTTGCACTTCCCTGAGCTAGATTTTAACCCTACTTTGCCTGTCTAAGAACAGTTGAGAATGATTCTCAGCAGCACCGAGTATTCTTTTACTGGCTTTTGTTTTAAATTTGCTAGTTTTCATTACATCTCACTTGCACCTTTCTGCGGTCAACACAGCTGCATATTGGTCCAATGTGAGCTGTATCTCAGAAAACATATGCTGGAGTAACTTCCATTAGTCCTGTTTTATTATGAGTTCTCCTGTCACTTTTGTAGTAAATTTTAGTAAATTTTTGTCCAACCATTTGTCTAAGGAGCACAGGATGCCTGCATCACTCTCCCCTCCTCCATTTATCCTCACTCAACCCTGTAAGGTAGGTTAGGTGGAATTAAAGTGACTGGCCACTCAGCAAACTTCCATGGAAGAGTTTGGATTTGAACCTGGGATTTGAACCTAGCCCCATGGTGGCAAACCTTTGGCACTCCAGATGTTATGGACTACAACCCCCATCAGCCCCTGCCAGCATGGCCATGATGGCAGGGGCTAATGGGAATTGTAGTCCATAACATCTGGAGTGCCAAAGGTTGGACACCACTTTAACCCAGTGGTTCTCAACCTGGGGGTCGTGACCCCTTTGGGGGTCGAACGACCCTTTCACAGGGGTCGCCTAAGACTCTCTGCATCAGTGTTCTCCATCTGTAAAATGGATAAATGTTAGAGTTGGAGGTCACCACAACATGAGGAACTGTATTAAAGGGTCGCGGCATTAGGAAGGTTGAGAACCACTGCTACTACAGCACATTAGGAGGATCACAATCCACACTACCTTGGAGAAGGCAGTGATGACAGCTCAACTCAGAGCCTACTGAAGTATTCTGGTATCTTTTCCAATAAAAACCATTTTCACACAGTACTGCCAATGTGGTAGCCATATCAACTTAAGTGGTTCTGTAATAGGGCACATCAGCACCATAAAGATCACAGATCAACATTAAGATTATAGCCGTCTGCACATCTTCCAACATAATATCTGTCACCAAGTGCCAGCAAATAGTCCTCTGCCATTTGTTTACATTGGCCAAGCTAGACTGTTTCTGTGCAAGAGAATAAAGGAACTCTGACCAGACATTAAAAACACAAACAGGAACCAGCCGGGGAGAATTTCAAACTCCCCAGAATTCGATAATAGGCTTGAAGTCTGCAGTGCTTCAGCAGAAAAATTTCAAAGGGGACTCCAGTGAAAAAGCTGCTGAGTTGGAACTTCTGATACAGGTTTGATACTATCAGACTTGGATCAATAGAAACTAGGAGCGGACAGTATGCTAGCTAGAAAGTAATTGTCCCATACTGCTTTACATACATACGCTAGTTCTTTTAAACTGTCAATTCATCACCAGTAATTAGGAATGGTCTATACAGATGCTGAGGTGATAATTGCTTCTCTTGGCTAGATCTCATTTCCATCAGCATTCTTCAATGTAATATCCAGATCCTGGGACACTGGGCATTCAAGACTCCCCTGACCTGCAACCTTTCTGATTGAGAAGCCAAACTACATCAGTCACTTCACAGACGTGGGAGTTGGATGAAGCAGTGGCAAACATGATGCTCACCTTTTCAGGGCGTTACCTTAGTTTAAATGTTATTTAAATATTGTAATGTTCACCTCCTTGGGGACCTTATTTAGATGGAAAGGCAGCATGGAAAGTTTTTTAATGAATGAAATAATTATGTGGCTGGGACCAGTAAGCCCCTGAAAAAGGAATGGGAGGCTGCTTGGAGCAAGAAATAATATAAAAGGAAGAATAATTATTTTGAGATTCTCATGGATGCTCTTTTTCTGTATGGAGAGATGACGGGGCTTAAAGCTGCAGTCCCCAGAGGAATCAATGATTCAGCCCCCAGTGTTTTGCAGCTTCCCCTTCCTGTTCCTATCTAGGCAACCCAGAAGAAAAGGCCACCTCTTTTTAATGGGAATCCAGAAGTGGGTCACACCATATTTTTGGGAACTGGGGGGATTATATTTGGGGATCATTAGCATGTCTCATCCTAACTGACCTCTACAGCTGCAGTAAAGAGGAAAAGAGGAGGCAGGGGCCACGCCCACTGATCTGATCCAGAGCAAGATGAAAACATGAGAACAGGATAAAGCAAACCGTTCATTCATTATACCTCTGCATTTTTAAATTGTTATAGTGTTGTAGCAAAAAAAGGGGCAGGCACGCTGATGACAGAAAGATAAAACAAGGTAGGTAAGAGACTGCTTGTAACCTACCTTTGTTATCTAGCTCCTGCCAATTTTTGTTATGGAATAATAGAATCATAGAGTTGGAAGAGACCCCAAGGGCCATCAAGTCCAACCCCCTGCAATGCAGGAACACACCATCAAATAACTCCTGACAGATGGCCATCCAGCCTTTGTTTAAAAACCTCCAAAGAAGGAGACTCCATCACTCTCTGAGGTAGTGCATTCCACTGTCAAACAGCCCTTACTGTCAGGAAGTTTTTCCTGATGTTTAGGGGAATCTCTTTTCCCTCACCTTGAACCCTGGTCTTAGTTTCCTGAGCAGCAGAAAACAAGCTTGATCCCTCACCAACATGACATCCCTTCAAATATCCAAGGCTATCATGTCACCTCTTAACCTTCTCTTCACCAAACTAAACATCCCCAGCTCCCTAAATCTCCTCATAGGGCATGGATTCCAGACCTTTTGGTTGCCCTCCTCTGGACCCATTCCAGTTTGTCAATATCCTTCTTGAATTGCAGTGCCCAGTATTGTGCACAATATTCCAGGTAAGGTCTAACCAACGAGGTTGTCCCAAGCATCAGGTTGGTTCTTCCCAGATCTCACCCAGAACTCTGCCCAGAACAGAGTGCTGGTTGGCTTCCCCACTTCTACTGGGTAATTGGAACTGGTAGCAGGAAAAGAGCCCCGTGCTTATCTCAAGAAAGAGCTCTGTTACAGTTCTGCTTGCATCCAAATGAAGAACAGGGAAATCAGAGTGGGGGTCAGCAAGAAAGAGGATTTGACCCCAGGACTCTGTTGCTCCAAGCCCAGCAGTGGACGACAACAGTCCTAATTATAGTTGGAAAAATTAACTGTTCTCTTTGCAAATGGGATTTTTAATGCCAGCATTTCAGTCAACAACATCATTCTGCAACATCAAACATTAAATAGAGAGAACTGTTTCTGGTTTAATAGGCAGTTTAAAATGGAATTAAACAGCTGTCAAAAGATGGCTGGAGCTGTGTGGCATTACAACCACATTATCTCCACACTCGGAACAGTGTAGAACCAGCAGAACGAAAGGAAGAATGAAAAGATTGTCCAGGGAGGGAAACAAAGCCAAAATGAGACTCATATTTCACCAACAAAATTGGACTGGAATCTAAATGCCATAAATAAATAAATAACCAAAAAACATCACCAGCAACTCAGGAATCTTATCGTCATGTTAAAAATGTTTAGACAGGAAAGCAACGAGAATTAATGGGCTGATAAAAATAAAATGATATCTATATGCTGTAGGAGAAGTTGCCATGGCAAGGCGGTGTGCCAGATATTTCTCTGAGTGAAAGGCTTTGTCTTGTCTGGCTACCCTGGGAGCCATTTGCTGGCTCCCTGCCACCTGCCTTTAAAAGTTATCTCTGAATGCATATATTAATTACAAACCTTTGTACTGTGTTGGCAGCACAAAGGCAGATTCCAGCCCAGCTCGACTGTAATGAAACCTAGAAGAGGACGGCTGCAGTCGAAGGAAAAAAATCCAGCTCCAGGACCATGGAGAGCTCCTGTTTCCTTAGACTTTGAGCTACACTTCTGATACTGTCCCACCCTGAGGTGTAGAACGCCTTTTTCTTTTCAAACCAACCCCCTTGACAATGGCACTGGATAAATGAGGAAAGTTCAAACAAATTAAAAGGAAAATTTACTGAACAAAGATGAAGAAAATCAGCAGATGGAAATCAGGCAGGAGTGAGCTATGTTCAGTCTTAGGTTTCTTTCATGGGCACAAGATTTTATCAAGTTTCCTAGATTTCTTAGATGTTGTATTTCAGATAAAGGTGCAGTTCTGTCTTGAGTTATTCTTAGAACTGACTTATGGATTCAAAAGAACTCTGCATTCTAACAGGCTGGCACTTTCTCTCAGTACACGTAGCCTTTCCACTGTTAGACACCCACTCTACAGAAATCTCTCTTGTGAGATAATTTCAGCAGGTCACTAATATACAAGACAGGGAATCCTCCTTTGAGTGTGATTTCTCTTCTAACTGCCTCAGGAATACTTCTTCTATCTCCCAGAAAACATATTCCCTTCACCTTTAATTATGGTCACTGTAGAAAGTCTCTCTCTACTATTCAACCTTTACCGTGACCACTAAATAAACTTCCAGTTCTTTTGTGTTTTTATGGTCTCAGCATTCACTGGCACACACCTTATTTCAGATCAGATTCACTCTCTGATTGAAATCCTCTGAGGGCACATTTTCACACACAGCTAAGGGACCTGATGTTAACACACAGAAATCTAAATCCAAAAGGTATTCAAACTTTTCCCTCTAAGAGAGATGTCTCTTAGAGTCAACTGGTTGCTCCACCAATCAGAGCACAGGTCATCTTACCCAATCAGAGTGTTGTTCAATTCCTATGAAGATGTTTCCCCCTTTCCACTCTGTGAGTGCACTTTTATTCATCTGACTGCATTTCCAAACCTTATATATCCTATGAAGTCCGTCACAGCATCTTTTAACATGGAGGAGACATTTGGGGTTATTTTACTGTGGTTTTAATTGTCTTTTAACTGTTGCTGTAAGCTGCCTTGAACCACAAAGAAAGATGGGGTATAAACATTTTAGTAAATAAATAGAACCTGCTCTATACTGAATCAGACCATTGGTGCATCAAGGTTTGTATTGCCTATTCTGATGGGTGGTGAATCTCCAGTGTCTCAGGCAAAGGTCTTTCACATATTCTAATCTGGAGAACAGGGTTTGACTCCCCACTCCTCCACCTGAGTGGGAGGGGCTTATCTGGTGAACCAAATGTGTGTCCACACACCTATATTCCTGCTGGATGACCTTTGGCTAGTCACAGTTCTCTCAGAACTCTCTCAGCCCCACCTACCTCACAAGGGATCTGTTGTGGGGAGAGGAAGGGAAAGGTGCTTGTAAGCCACCTTGAGTCTCCTTACAGGAGAGAAAGATGGGGTATAAATCCAAACTCCTCCTCCTCCTTCATCCATGACTACCTGATCTTTTTAAATTGGAATACCTGGGCACTGAACCTGGTCACTTCTGCATCCCAAGCAGATGCTCTACCACAGTGGTGGCGAACCTTTGGCACTCCAGATGTTATCGACTACAATTCCCATCAGCCCCTGCCAGCATGGAGTGCCAAAGGTTCGCCACCACGGCTCTACCACATAGTCATACCTCCTTTCCTCACTCAGGAGTGAGCAGGTGTGACAGCTGGATGACTATCTCTGCATGACACCAGAATGTTATTGAATACATCGCTGCATCACCGCCCATGCAGACAATCTCACCTAAAGTTGTTGACACCACGTTTGCAGACCTCACGCCAATGAGAAATAACACAGGCCGGGGTGTGATGCGTGCAAGGGTGCTATTTTTAGAAAACATATTAGAGAGCTGCAAGATCCAGGGTGCTTTCAAGGTCACGCACCAATGAGCATCTAGCTGCAAATATTTCCAGTGGTGACATCTTTATAGAATAGGATTTTGGGGCTAGACTGCATTAACTTACCTTTTTAAAAAGTCTTGCCCGATTCTGCAGGCTTTTGATGAATAGCCGTGTAGTAAAAGCAGGGCTGGGAAGTTGCATTAATATAATTGCTAGATTAATCAGCTAAAGCACGGTTAATCAGACCATCTATTTAATTTACTTCAGCTGATCAACCGATGGGGGGGAAATTTTAATCGGTAAGTGGTACCATTGGCTGTTTCATTTTGGTGGATGTTCTAGTTGTGATGTGCTTGGTAATAGAGGATGACAACATCACCCCTATTAACACTGGCCTCCCTTTCTAATGATAAGTGCTACCTTTTGTTAATTACAGCATTAAGTTCTCTGACACACCTCTTCAACGTCTTGACTTTCTTATAATAAGCAATTTTTTAAAGATTAAAAATCAATGGAACCGCTAAAGGCAAATGATTAATCAGCCTTAAAAAATTAATTGGTTGACAGACTCCGGAGGGCTAGCAACACAAACAATTAAGAAACCTGTGGCACCTGAGGGACTTGCACACTAACAAAGCAGGCTTCAACAGAGAGTTACACCCTTCTAAGCCAACTGGCTTTAACAGATTTAGAAGGGGTTAAGTCTTTTGGGGTTGCACAGATATTGTGGAATCACCTTCTGTGAATTGGAGGACACCAGCAACTGTAGAAGTGGACTCAGGTTCATGAAAGGCTCTGTCCCTGGCAAACTGGTAGCCCTTAAAGCAGGGGTCCCCAACCTTTTTGACCCTACTGACACATCTGGAGTTGTGACATCGCCCCCTTCCGCACATGCACAATAATGCACTTTCAATCCACTTTCACAATAGTTTGCTAGTGGATTTTGATATTCCGCACAGTAAAATCCAGCTGCAAAGTGCATTGAAAATGGATTGAAAGCGTGTTATTCTGCATGTGTGGAAGGGGCTATAGAATTAACAAAGCTTGGCTACCAGTACTTAAAAACACCAGAATTAAAGGCCAAGGGCATGCTAAGTTCATGGACGATGGACTCCACCCAAACACAGGATTTGCATTCACCAATACTGCTGCTGCTGCAGGGACTGCAAATGTGAATCACTCCCTGGACTGAAAAACCCCACCCACAATACTATACTATCAACCACACCTTTGCATAGCAAGTTCCACCCAAACACTTACTGATTGGTTCCCCACCCGGGGACAAGACAATTTATACCCCACTAAAACATTCCCTTCTCGCTGGACACAGTGTGTAACAGACTCTGTGATACACCTCTGAAGATGCCAGTCACAGATGCAGGTTAAATGTTTGGAACAAGATCCACCAGACCCCGGCCACACAGCCCAGAAAACCCACCACAACCAAAACATGGGTTACTGAATCCAGCCACTCAGGATAATTTTAGAGCTCCATTTCTTTCTGTTCCTCCTTTGTGCTCCAACCTGTGCCCTATTTTTCTTACCAGTGAATGCTTTAGAGCCGGAGGTTTTGATAAGGTTGTGGAGAATCAGTCCCACAGTTCAAAAGATTGATGTTTAACCGATATAACTGGACTCTCCACCAGGTAATTTTCTTGCAGAGGCTACATGAAGATGAATGCAAGTCAGACAAGTTCAGCAATTATAATTACTTTCCTTAATGGCAGATAGTAACAGGAGGCTGCACTGTTCTGCAGGGAAGGATTTTATGCACGGAAGGGTTTGTTCATCGAACTGCAGGTACAGGGACAGTCCCACTAATAGAGACAAAAACTGCAAGCAGCCACGCTGATCCACTGAAGGAAAACAGATCTCCAAAGCTAACAGTGACATCAGACCTTTTAATATGACCAGCCAAAACATCGCAAAGTAGCGAGTGAACAAGCTTTAGAGCATAGGTGTCAAACTCAGGCCCTCCAGATGTTCATGGACTACAATTCCCAGCAGCCCCTGCTAGAATGGCCAATTGGCACTGCTGGTAATGGGCTGATGGGAATCTTGGTCCATGAACACCTGGAGTCTCTGAGTTTGACACCTATGCTTTAGAGTTTGCCCTGAATTTTGATTCATGCTGAATATTCTAGCAAAGGAAAGGGGACAGAAAACAGGAACCCACCTGTAACAGTCATAACATACCGGTAGATTTAATTATGCAGATTTAATTAGGCTAGACCAGGGGTAGGGAACCTGCGGCTCTCCAGATGTTCAGGAACTACAATTCCCATCAGCCCCTACCAGCATGGCCAATTGGCCATGCTGACAGAGGCTGATGGGAATTGTAGTTCCTGAACATCTGGAGAGCCGGAGGTTCCCTACCCCTGGGCTAGACTATGCGAAGTGCAACACAGATCTCAGGTTGCACAAAGGATGGAAAAGTAAACAACGGTGGCATCCCCCTTTGAAAATGTAAAAAGCCACTGATGAGCTGGGCCTCCAGTACTAATTGGGCAGGTCTATGGAGACGTGGCATTATTTTTAAAAATAAACAAATAAGAGGGACACAGAAATCGTTTATGAGGCTGGCAGCAGAAGTAATAAAAATGTAGTAGATTCTGTCTTTGCCATGCTGGATAATCATTTTAGGTGGTGCATTAGGGAAGTCAATAGACATCTCATTGAGTAATACTACTTGATGCTCTGAGGGTATGGAATTCCCGTAAGTACAGCACCATCATTTAGTCAGGTAGAAGTTAATCTCTCTTCATTTTCAGGAACCTTCTTCTCTGCAGCCATATTCAGTAATTTTGCAAAATGGATTGAAAATTGCTGGTAGCCTTGCTAGTCCATTAGAAGGGAAGCCCCGAAGCAATAGTAGCCTGATATCTTTTTTTTAAAGACCAACTAAAACTCTTCAAAATGGGAAACACAATTTTGATCTCAAGCCAACAGGCTCCTTCTGCACAGGGGCACTTCTGGGTCTCCACTGGTTCCGATTAGAATGGATTCATTTGGCAAAGGAGGCCAAAGCCTCTAGGTGACAAGGCAGCGCCATTAAGGCCAGGCGTGTGTTGATTCCATAGGAAACTCACAGAATGTGGACACGGAAAGATGACTGCAGATATCCTGTGGGGCCCTATCTCAGTTCATTTCTCCTCCTCCTCCTCCTTTCACAGCCCCACTTTGTGGTTGTTCTCCTTTCCCCATCCCACACTGTGATTCCACCAGATGGGCAATCCCCATTTCCTACTGGAAAGAACTCCAGAAGGAGACTGGCTTGTCCTCTGCAGCAACCAGGAACTTCTGCTGTTAGAAACTGGGCCAAGTGTTGAAGAAAGGTCCTCTGCCAAACATTGAGCTCTAGCCATGACAGCTTTTGACGCTGCCCTTGGACAAAGGATTTTAGCTTCCAAAGAATCCCAGTTTTCATTGACTTAAAAAAGCCAATGTCTTCTCATGATGATGGCAAAGGTATGTCCGCATGTGGCACACGCGGGTGGAAAATGCAGAGGGACCTCTCAAAAAACCAGAAGATTTGCTGAACAAGATTTCCAATTAATTGTCGTGGGTTTTCCGGGCTGCGTGGCCATGGTCTGGTAGATCTTGTTCCTAACTTTTTGCCTGCATCTATGGCTGGCATCTTCAGAGGTGTATCACAGAGAGGAGTCTGTTACACACTGTGTCTAGTGTGATTCCAATGATCAAGAAGGCAGAGCCAAAGAAACCTTCAATATTCCCCCCCTCCCCGTCAACTAGCCAAAGAGGAATCAAGTATGATGAAACTGACTAATACATTATTAGTGCAATCAGTGCATTATCAGTGCAAACAAAGCTACTCCAGTTGAAGCCCATTCATTTCAACTGGTATAGACTGCACAGGATTCCCCTGTATGTGAGACAGGGGGAACACAATTTTGCTTTGATTTCCAGGCAGAAAATGCTCTAAGCCCCATGTTTACCATTTTTCCAGCTCCTGATCCACTTATACTCAAAAAGGGGAGGGGTGAATTCTTATCTCAAAATTGCCAATGGAGAACCAAGGCATGAATTATCTAGTCGGGCTGTCAAGCGGAATTCTTGAACAAGGAAACTATGATGGAGCTTTTCTCCACTATTCTCCAGCCTGCCCCCAAATCAAGCCATGGAAATGCGACTCGTTTTCTTTTGTTCCAAAGCGCAGAAAATTACCGGAGGCCCGAAAGGTGATTAAAGATGCACGGGAAGATTTGCTACCTATTTTCTTTTCGTAAGCCACCATGACAAAACGGATTTGCCATCCGGAGGAAAAACAGAGGAAAACAAATATGATCAGAACATTCCAGACTTAAGTGGTCGCTTTCATTGGCACTCTCCTGTTTGTTGCTTCGCTCTTCTCCTTGCAAGGAACATGCTCCTTCATAACAATTGCTGATTTACATTCCGAGAATGTCGGATGGCTACGGAAGGGAAGGCACTTCAGTCTTGGAAGCCGGCAAAGCAGATGACATCAGATGGATTAATCGTGAAGGCTATTGTGAGAAGAAAGCGAACAGCCTGGCCCAGTTCAGAACCTCACGAGGAATGAAGTTTTACCCAGAATGATCTGGAAGATCAAGGTACAAACTTAGACCACAGTGTAATCTAATCAAATCCTTGTGCATCTTTCAGCTATGCTTACATCACCTCTGCCTGACTCCTGGAGCCGACAAAGCCACAGTGGCTGGAAAGCCGTGCAAACATTGTTGCTGTGAAATTGCTTGATCTTAGCATTCAAACAAGGAAAGAATTAAAACCAGTCCCCTAACATTATGCAGTTCTGCAATGGGAGAAAGGTCATGGCAACTATTTAGCCACTTTTTTAAAAAGCAGAAGACCACTTGTAGGATGCTCTAGCATATCACGTAGCTGGGCCCCTAATCAGCTAACCGAAATGGACCAATCCAGTTCCACCAGCTTTATAAAATGGGGCTTGTTCTTCAATGTGAAGATCATGGGAGAAGACAGCCTTTCCAAGCTGAACACCAATACCACTCTCGTCATCAGCCATCAAGCTCCTCGCTTGCCTTGGGCTATCTTTCTAGACACTGCAGTCATTTGCTGCCATTTTGGAACTTGATCGCTGTCTTTCTGGGACCAACTGCTCACCTCCTGTTCTGTCAGAAAGACGTTAACCTGGCCCTTTGAGGTTTGATGGACTCTAACAACAACTGGCTCATTGGTCTGAGCCATTAGCAAGCCTGACGTTGAACACAGTCAATCTCTGGATCACTCACTCAATCCACCCAGCCTTTGTTTTGCCCCACTGCACAGCAATGTACTGGGCAGGTGCGGTGGCTTCGCGGTAGATCATCTGTTTGCATGGAAAAGGTCCCACATTCAGTGCCCAGAATCTCCAGTTAAAAGGACCATGCAGCAGGTGATGAGAAATACCTCAGTTTAAGAGGAGACAACACTGACCTTGACAGACTCAGAATAAGGCAACTTCATGAGTCCAGACAGCCTATTTAGATCTGGCAGACAGAAGAGTCATGAATTATGGTGTTTGGTGTGCCACTGTCAGTATATCTTGCTCCAAAATTTAACAGTCCTGAATGATATCACATACTATGAAAGAAAAAGAAGAGGAGGAAGAAGAAGAAGAAAGGTGGCAGAAGCAGCAGTCGTTATTGTTTGGATTTATGCCCCACTTTTCTAAATTGTAAGGAGACTCAAAGGAGCTTACAAACTCCTTTCCCTTACTCTCCCCATAACAGGCACGTGAGGTAGGTGGGCTGTGAGCATTCAGAGAACTGTGACCAGCCCAAGATCACTCAGCAAACTTCAAGTGTAAGAATGGGGAAACACACCTAGTTCACCAGATTAGAGTTTGCCGCTCATGTGGAGGAATGGGGAATCAAACCTGGTTCTCCAGATCAGAGTCCACTCCTCAACCACTACACAGAAGTACATTATGAGAAACCTTTCTTCATTACATCCCCCCCCCACACACACACACACAATTTATAAGCATTTCCCACATCAGAGTGGCTTTCCACTGGCAATACCACTGGTCTGAGTTTCTTTGATTTATTGAGACTTCTATGCCTCAGCTTTAGAGTTCTGCTTGTAGATATGAGAGAGAGAGAAATCTGGAGCACCAGAGGCTAACTTTAAAGGGGTTGATCCTTGTGCCAATTTAAAAAAACAGCAAATGACAAGGATATGCCATTTACTTGGAGGACTTCCCAGGTATGCACAAAAATATGAAAAGTAAAAAAATGGCAAACACACATACACACAACAAGCAGAACTGAAGAGAAAAGAAGAAGAGTTTGAATTTATATCCCCCCTTTCTCTCCTGTAGGAGACTCAAAGGGGCTTACAATCTCCTTGCCCTTCCCCCCTCACAACAAACACCCTGTGAGGTAGGTGGGGCTGAGAGAGCTCCGAGAAGCTGTGACTAGCCCAAGGTCACCCAGCTGGCGTGTGTGGGAGTGTACAGGCTAATCTGAATTCCCCAGATAAGCCTCCACAGCTCAGGCAGCAGAGCTGGGAATCAAACCCAGTTCCTCCAGATTAGATACATGAGCTCTTAACCTCCTACGCCACTGCTGCTCCTGCCTGAATATGTTCTGGAAAGGACAGAATGTTGAGATGTCAAGCATTGGTTAAAGGGGGGGGGGACATGGGAGGAGAAATGAACCTTTTCAACACCCCCCCTTCAAAGTATAAAGTCATAGACGGGGAGGGCAAGGGGGAGGTAGTTTCCAAATTGCTCCCTCCTCTCCAGCTTGTGGTGTTGTTTTAAAACAAGCAAGCAGAACTGGAGGTAAACATCCAGTTTCCTCCAAAAGACGCACCCCTGTTTTCAGTCTCCACTGGAAACAATTATGGGCAATCCCAAATGGAACTATACCCATCGAAGGATTAGAAGGGCGTAACTCTGTTTAGAATGGCACGGTTAACTGGTCTGCCTGCCTGCTTCTCTTTCCCTGACTATTACAAGCTGCTGTTCTCATTCTGATATTGTCTGCTTGCCACTTGGGTGGAACCTTTGTGGGTGAATTGCCCATTCAAGAAACATCCACAGTCATTAAGGAACATTAGAATTCTTCCGGGGAAAGGCTTGTCCATTCATTTGGAGAGGTCAGACCAGCTAAACTGACAATATATACAACATCTCTGGAATCCACACAATTAAAATCAATATATTTCCCCCTCAGATTTATAGGAGTAGCACATAATCAAACAAACAGTCCCTCTACAATTCACCCAGTTAACCTTAGTAAAGGTCTTCCTTGGCTTGTGATCAGCCCCTACAAATCTGGCTGCTCGAATACATTTATCTTGATTAGACAATAAAAATTGAACTCGTGCTTGATCATCTGCATGGTGCGCGACCCTTCTTACTTTCAAAACACATTTCTCCCTAGGATCAGAACCATGAAGCAAGCTGTACCACAGAATCGGTACCATGGTGATGGGCTGGAAATAAATATCCAGGAAACAAATAAATAAATAGAGGTCCTACAAATACATAGGTATTATTTTTATCCATCTTGCTAGCCCTCTTAATGCAGGGAGGGGATGAGAACTGCTTAAAGATGATGTGCCAGAAAGGGCGTCCAAAAAAAAACACACGTCCTGCCGCAACACCAAAATAATTCACAAGCTGAGATATTTTTTAGAAAATGCAAATAAGAGTTCTGATTCACCTCTGCTTCACACTTGCAAGAGAACAAGGCAGCAGACAAGATCTCATTGCATAGAGAAGTCATTTTAGAAAATTTCTCCAGCGGTACAACAAGGGAACACTGGTGATGCTATCACTGCTCGGTTGATGACACAATGGCCATTTCTGCACAATTTTCCTAGAACAGCGATTCCCAACCAGGGTTCCGTGGTACCCTGGGGTGCCGTGAGCATGTCCCAGGGGAACCGCAGCAATGCCACTGCCCCCCCCCACACTTTTGCGGTGTCTCCTGCCAGCACCAGCAAGGATACGGAGCTGGCCCAGGGGGCAGAACCTGCCACAAGATCAGCAGCCACTCCCTCCCCCCGTGCTTCCCTTCACCCTGGGAAGGGAAGGTGGGGGGTGGTGAGCAGGGGAACTTGGAGGGGAAGGTGGGGGAAGGATGCTAGGGGTACCGTGAGATATGAAGAGTGAGGTCAAGGGTACCGTGACATTGAAAAGGTTGGAATACACTGTCCTAGAACATATATAAAATGTTTTCAACCCCCCCCCCTTTGTTCACACTGAAGGGGGTATGAACTGGCTGCCATTTTCTGCTTTTCCTTGTTTTTAACCAGGGTGTGGTGGACAAATCAGTGCTTCACGCTTCACAGCGTCATGCTGGAGTTCCCCGAGTCTTCTGTAGTTGATGCCGTGAAGACTAAGCTCACCAAAAACTCAAAAATGGTCTGAAATGATCCAAAAACAAGCTAAGGAGCTCCTGCAGGAAAAGAAAGATCTCACAAAACGGTGTCTCAAAGGGGCAGCACACAAATGAAGACTTTTAAAAAACACTGCAGTCAAAAAGAATCACTAGAAAAAGGCGATTCATTTAAAACATTTGGAAATAAAAAGTTTTTTGGGGGGAAATTGTGCGGAATTCTACCCCAAAACACTTTTTTCCCCATCCTGAAAGCGGTTTTATTTGTGCTGTGCAGAAATTGCCAGTCTCTAACCCCTTTTTGTTGCGGGGACACAAGGGGAAATGCATATCCCTGCAACAAAATAAAATGCAATTTTTTTTAAAAAAAATAGAAAGCTAGTGACCCAGAGAATCTCATAAACAGATACTTACAGTGATATTCGATTGAAGACTTAAAAATAATAATTCCGGGTGGTTTGGGGAAGAAATGGCCACTGGGAGGACAGGATTGGGAAAATCCAAACTTTTCTATCCACCCAGCAGCTATCCAGATTTTGCTGCAATCTTTCCACAACCTTTGCAGCAAAGCAGGTTTTGGAGAATTGGGGAAAAGCTAGGAAAAACCCAGGAGGTGCCCAAGCACACACTGATCACATGGGGAAATGCGGGGGGGGTGGGGGACCCTAATTCCCCACAGTATCAAGCCCAGGGCAAATAACCTGTATGGAAATTATCAACAAATGAATAATACTCCATTAAGCATCTATTAAAAGAGCAGGCCATTTTTCTCCAAGCCCACCAGCAAATCACTGGGTAGTTAAGTACCTTTTGCTTTCCAGAAGGGACATTTTTCGGGAGCTCTGGTCACAAAAGGGCGGACGCTGCCTTTCTTTTCCCACTAACGGTGCAATCCTAGGCATTTTGAGTGAGGAGTCCTTTGGTGTTCAATAGGATTCACTCTCAAGCCTGCATGTACGGTATTACAAAAGGTTTGGTTTTCTCTGGGACAAAGAAGTTGAGATAGGAGAGATGGAAACTGCAGTCTTTCCCCTTAAATATTATGTTCAGCAACTGAGTTAGTAGAGGAGATACCTTCCACAAAGCCACTTCTTCAATTGTCAAAGCTAGGAAAGAGACTGAAACACAATATTGTCTCTGCCCCCGCACATACAAACACACTAAAAGAAAAAAATTCCCTTTCATGCCAGTGCTACAGAAGCAAGATTTCATTGTGAGGCACACACACCCCTACCTTTGAACCAGTGATAAAGGGAGGGGAAACTGCGTCCCATTGCAGCTACGCCTCTGCTTTGAACTATCAGTCTCCTAGGTTTACCTTCTAAGGAAAGTGTTATGGCTCAGCCTGGTCTGGCTGGGGACCCCTGGGAGGAAGACTCAGATGGAGAGGGGGGGACAGTTTTGGTTCCAGATTCCCAGGCACTGCCTGTAAACGCAGAGCCTGAGCAGTCAGTTGTTCCTGCAGGACCAGTTCCAGAGGCTCAGGCAGAGCATTCAGGCTGGGATCCACAGCCAGGTCCAAGCTTTGAGATTCCCAAGCCAAGGTCTAGCTCTGAGTCTCTTCAGCCTCTCAACACCAAGCCAGATGGGACCCTTCAGTTCTCTCTCTCTCTCTCTCTCTCTCTCTCTCTCTCTCTCTCTCTCTCTCTCACACACACACACACACACACACACACACACACACACACACACACACACACACACACACACACACACACACACACACACTCACACACACACACACACACTCACCCCATCTCCAGAGCCCCAGGAGCAACCCAGGAGGAGACTGCATGTAGTTTACACCAAAGGAGACACAGTAGCAGATTAGCAGCTGCAGGGCAAGCTGAATTGGATGCAACCTCTTTGCAGGAGTCAGACTAAAGTAACCCAGCTGCAAGAGGTTATTGCACTAGTGAACAGGAGGCTGGCTGTGACAGAGTGGTTGCAGCTGAGCTAGCTTGTGGCATCCACCTTGTGGTTCAGTTTGCAGGTCACTGTTTCTGTTTCTAGCCTTGTCTTGGTTCCAGGTACTCATTAAACGACTGAACCTGCTAAGAACTGTGTCCGGACTTTCTTTAGTTCCTGAGGGTCTATCTACAACAGAAACTGGATGTCTCGTCCTGGGCTGAAATGTGCAGAGCTAAAGGTCCTGAGAGAAACGGTCATCTTTTGTAAAAAAAAATAAAAATCCTAGGTTCATTCTTCTGTATAGGCCTGTCTCTGAATGGGCAGAAAACAGAGGCTTTAAAGAGACAGTACACTCGTTCATTTGGCAGCTCCATCTGAGAAAGCTCCCGGCTGGTCAATTTTTCTCTTCCCCTCCCTCCTGCTCATGGAAAAAGATTGACCAGTCTGGTCAATGAGCCCACAAGAGCATAACACAGAACAGGCATTAAGCCTCCCACAGAAACCCAGCTATCAAAATAATCCAGATATTAGAACCAGTACGGTGCAGTGCCCTGACGAGGGTGGCCTAGGCTGGCCTGATTTCACTAGATCTTGGAAGCTAAGCAAGGTCAGCCCTCGTTAGTATTTGGATGGGAGACAATCGAGGAAACCCAGGCACAGGTAGGCAATGGCAAACCATCTCTGAATGTCTCTTGCCTTGAAAACCTTACACAGTTGCCACAAGTCAGTTGTGACTTGACAGCACTTTTCACCACCAAAATATAGTGGTTAAAGAATAAGATCTGGGAAACTGAGGTCGTTTTCCCACTTACCAACTGCTGCGCGCTACTGTCGCCAAGTAGCACGGGTCCCCCGGCACTCCCCACTTCAGGGGCGGTGACAATGCAGCTGCCCCGACGCTGCCGCTCTCGCGCCACCTCAGCGCGCGTCATTCCTGGCGCTCCTCAAAACGGCGCCTTTTGATGACCCTGCGCAGAGAGCGCTGGGTCGTGGGGAAGCCCAGGAGCGCGCCAGAAATGACACGCGCTGAGAGTAGCGCGCAGCAAAGGGTGGTTATGGTAAGTGGGGAAACGACCTGAGACGTGGACCCCCACGCTGCCACGGAACCTTGTTGGGTGACCATGGGTCTGTCACACACTCTCTGCTTGACCTTCCTGTTCAGTGGGGAAAACTGGCAAAGAGGACACTGATATAAGCTGGTTTTGGAGAAAGGCAGAGTATCAATGCAGCAAAAAATTTACAATACCCAGAGCAAGTAGAAAGGATGGCATAGCACCATGTTCTTCAGTAGATAATAACATGCCAGAGTTCTTGCTGGCATAATGCTATGTTGGCACTAGGGGCATGAATAAGGCTGGGTTGGCTTTGGGGCATAACTTTGACACTAATTCATTCCAGAGTTACATGCTCCAGATGTGGGCAGGGTGCCAGTGCAGCTTGGCACTGGCCTATTTCCAGATATGCTGGCCTTGACTTACATTATGTAGTCCGCTTGAGTCTCATTGAGAAAGGCCAACTATAATAGAGTAAGTAAAAATATTGGGGATATGGCACTGCAGCTTTGAGATACTGTGGCATAAGGCTTAATTGTGATACAAAATCCTCCACCAAAGGTCCTTCCAATCACACTGCTAGCCGCTCTTCATTCTTAAAAAAAAATTGAAATAGAGCCAGCATCGTATAAAGCTACACGGGCATGAGCCTTAGGTCCATTTTCAACCTGGCACTGGAGTGCGGCACATTAAACATCGCTATGGTAAAATTGAATTAGATAGGCAGTGGAAGAGCTTTACCTTATGGGACAATAAGGAATCTGTGTACCGCGCTGAAAACGTTCAGAAGCTAATCAATTTTTTCCATCAGAGCGCACAGTTAGAATAATTGCCTTGAAGCAATGCGTGATATTTTAAAGCATTAACATGAAAGATCTAGGGGGGTTTCCCCCATTAATTTGTTTTCCCCTAAAAACATGTACTGTTTGTTTTCACTCTTTGCAACTACTGGCATCTGGCGCTTTACAGGTAAATGAAATCTTCCAGAACTTAGTTTCAGCAGGTGGGTAGTTAGGTCGGTTTGCAGTAGAAGAGCAAGATCGGAGTCTAGTGGCACCTTCAGAGAGAAGAAGAAAAGAGTTTGGATTTACACCCCCACCTTTCTCTCCCGTAAAGGACACTCAAGGCGCCTTACAAACTCCTTTCCCTTCCTCTCCCCACAACAGACACCTTGTGAGATAGCTGGGGTTGAGAGACTTCCAAAGAACTGTGACTAGCCCAAGGTCACCCAGCAGGCTTCATGTGGAGGAGTAGGGAATCAAATCCTGTATCCAGATTAGAGTCCATCTGCCCTTAACCACTACACCACGCTGGCTCTCAAAAGACCAACTCTTGATTTTCAAGAGTTAAAGCACTCTTTGTCCCTATCTGTCCTTTATATCTGAGAGGTGGGTTTGATTCTTGAAAATGAATACCCTGGAAATTGTGTTGGTCTTTAAGTGCGACTGGACTTGTAGCTAATAGAGCAGCGGTACTGGCAGAGGAGATTCTGTTCTCCCAGATCAGCCTCTGGACACCTATGGGACCCACATGATCCATGTAAAGGATTCAATGGTGTTGATGTTCAGAACAGCCGCCTGGCCTTGACTGAATTCCATAACCCGGGCGATGGGCCAGCATCTGCGGCGGAGACTCGGGCGGAGGCCTTATCTCTTCGAGAGAGATGAGAACTCCGTTCCCATGAGAATCCGGGAGGGGGGATGGGATGGACAGAGTTATAACCTGTGCTTCTGGCGGGAGACTTTATTCCTGCCACGTCGTGTACGTGAGCTTTCTAGGATGTCTGAATAAACGGTCTTTTACACCAAAAAGCCTTTTATTTCTGCTTCTATGGAATTCCTTACATTGTGGCAGGAATCTTAGTGCATTTATCTTCCCAGTGCAGCGGACCTCTGGTGTCTCGGCATGGAGAGGTTGAACATTCCTGAATCTGTGGAAGGTGCGGTAGCCCCCAAAGAGGGCTCTGAGCTTTCCCTTATGGATTTGGAGGAACCGGCGGGAGAACGGGTCTCGCTGGTAACTCTTTCCCGTCCTCGCATCAACACGAGTCTTCCCTTACTCCGTTGGGACGAGGGACGAGGAAACGATCATGAGGACTTGCATGAGTCGTTT
The DNA here is from genome assembly GCF_021028975.2 of Sphaerodactylus townsendi. Classification (NCBI taxonomy): domain Eukaryota; kingdom Metazoa; phylum Chordata; class Lepidosauria; order Squamata; family Sphaerodactylidae; genus Sphaerodactylus; species Sphaerodactylus townsendi. The sequence continues at coordinate 39,561,672 of NC_059437.1, forward strand.
GGGGCGCTGTCTATGGATCGGGCGCCTGTGGATCGGATATCTGCCCGTTTCCGTGTGGATTACAAACCTCAGATGCAACCTGTCACGGAGGAGACGGGCCTGACCACCTTTCATGCGGCAACACAGGAGTCCATTGAACGATTCCTGGACTCGTATTTTGGTGATGCTCCCAAGAATCCACCGTGGCATAGCACTGGGGCCCGTCCTAAGACTACCGTTGAAACCGGGACTATATCGGGGATTGGGAGGGGTATTCGTACCAGCTTCCGATCGGACCCCCCAGATCCCGGATCAGCAGCTGCACCTGAGGCGCCCCGTGGAGCCGCCGGTGGACACGAGGTGCTGCATTCTGATGAAGAGGAATCCGAAGAAAGCCTGCCTTCCCATCCGGACCTATTTCCCCTCCCGTCAAAAGAGAGCTGGGATGAGGAAGTGGGCCGACTGCGAGATGCCCAGGAAGCATGGGCCCGTGAACGCCAGCTATGGGAAGAGGAACGGGAGCAGCTGCAGCAAGAGCGTGAAAACCTGCAAAAAGACCGGGAACAGCAGCGCAAAGAAATCCAACTCGAATTGGACCGTGCCAAAGACGCGCTGCAACGGCAATATATGCAGAATCTATCGGTCCATGATAAGGTCCTGGAACACTCAAAACTGGACTTAGAGCGTCAACGCGAAAGCGTTAAGGCCATGCGTGCGCAAAGTGAACTAACTGCAGCTATTCAACGAGACGAACTGGCCAAACTGGAACGAGAGAAAACAGCTTTGCATGCGCACCAAGATGCCTTGACTCGCAAGGAAAGAGACTTAGCCGCCTTTGAAAAGGAGCTGAAGAAGCAGCAGGACAAGATGCCCCAAGCTGGAGTCTACGCCGTTACTGGTACAGCCAACGCCAGAGGGGCGACGCTCCTGGGTCCTGCTACTCGCGCATCTGCCACCTTCCAAAGACCTGCTCCCACCAGAACACCAGCGGCGCCGGCGTTGGTGCCCCCACCTCCACCGATTCCGGCCCTCCCTGCGCCGCCGCCTCAACCTGCGCAACCGCCGCCCCAGCGGGCACCAAGGGCCGTGGAGAGAGGATATTACAGACCTCCAATACCTGCCCGTTTCGATGGTACCGCTTCCAAACTCCCCTACTTCATCCTACAACTCGATGCCCACATGGAGGACTATGACGATTTGTACCGGTCTGAACGCGAAAAAATACGGGACATCGGTTCCGTCTTGGATGGAGCGGCTGCCGACTGGTTTGTGACTCTTTTTGACCTCCAAGGGGAGGATACTCGTACGGTGCCTGCGTTCCTCCAAGCCTTACGGGCGCGCTTCCAAGACCCGGGTGCTGAAAATGAAGCCATCCGCACCATCAAATCTATTCAGCAAGGCAACCGCTCCTTTGCCGAATTTGCCCGTGAATTTCGTGCGGCGGCTGCTCGACTCCCTCCTGAGTGGCCTGAGCGCATGAAATGTGAATACTTCTCGGATGCCGTCGACGGCAAACTGCGTGAAACAGTGTTCCTTATTCGGATCCCCCGCACTATTGCTGATTGGATCGAATTAGGATCTCAAGTGGCGTCTCGGTTGGATTACGCTCGTGCCGGGGGCCGCCCACGCCCAAAACCCGCCGCTACGACCACCGCTGCGACTCGCAAGCCAAGCCCAGCAGCCTCTACAGAAACCACCTCCGAGCGCCGCCGCCGTTTGGGATTGTGTCTTTACTGCGGAGGACCGGGTCATCTAGCTGCCAACTGCCCGAAAAAACAGAAGCCAACTGCTCCGGCTGCGCGCACCCCATCTGCCAAGCCACCACGCAAATCCGGGCCGCCCCCAACGGGCTCGTCTAAGGCGGTTACCGAAGGCGACCCAGAAGAGGGGGAAGCAGCTGTTTGCCTCTCTTCAGCCCCCATGGATATGGGTTCGACTCCAGATGCGGTGAGTGAAGGCAGCGCTCCCATTACGATTCAAGCGATTCTGGCCAACCCCGCTAAGCACACTCGTATTATAGCCTCAGCCCTTGTAGATTCTGGGTGCTCCCATTGTTTAATGTGGCCCCAAGTGGCGGAGGAACTTGGACTAGATCGAGTCCCCCTAGCTAAGCCCATACCGTTCACCCAAATGGACGGCAGCCCTCTCGGGGCCGAAGGACCGGCCCAGTTCAAAATGCAACCGGTCCTCCTCCGCTGCGCTGACCATTGGGAGAAAATTAGTTTTATTTTGGCGCCGGTGGCCAAACACTCCATAGTCCTGGGCATGCCATGGTTGTTGTTGCATGAACCAAAATTCATTTGGAAAGAACGGATCTTAGAATTCACTGACCCTCCCTGTGGAGAACACATGAATTGGGGGGAAAACTCACCTCCTAATGACATACCCCCCCTGGCTTCATCAGCGGTGCACGCTCCAATTGCTCCCGAATCTACCGGCATTCCACCGGCTTACCAGGATTTAGCCAGAGTATTTCAGGAGCAAGAATGCGATCAATTGCCACCCCATAGAGACACTGACTGCAAAATCGTATTACAGCCAGGGGCTCAACTGCCCAAGGGTAGAATCTACCGCATGTGTCCCAATGAGGAGAAGGAACTTCGTGCCTTCTTAGACAAGAACCTTGCTCGCGGGTTCATACGACGAGCTACCAAACACACACATGCTGCTCCTGTATTATTTGTTAAAAAAAAGGACGGGTCTTTAAGGCTCTGCACGGATTACCGAGGACTCAATGCGGTTTCCCTGTCCAATAAATACCCTTTGCCGTTAATCAAGGACCTTTTAGATGCATTGGGCAAGGGACGCATTTTTACTAAGTTGGACTTAAGAGAAGCTTACTACAGAGTCAGGATTGCGGAAGGCTATGAACACTTGACTGCATTTAACACAAAATTTGGACAGTATGAATACTTAATAATGCCATTCGGGTTAAGTGGGGCCCCCGGAGCTTTTATGGCCCTTATCAACGAAGTTCTACATGATTTATTATACAAGGGAGTAGTGGTGTACTTAGATGATGTTTTAATTTATTCACAAACCATGGAGGAGCATGAAGCCTTGGTTCGGGAAGTATTAAAACGCTTGCTCAACAACTCCCTCTTTGCAAAACTTTCTAAATGTTGTTTCCACCAATCCTCTATCGACTATTTGGGTTACCGGATCTCTTCCGAGGGGCTAAAAATGGATCCTGCTAAGATTGAAGCAGTCCTCCAATGGCCTGCCCCTACCAATCGGAAGGAACTCCAATCTTTCCTAGGGTTTGCTAATTTCTATCGTGACTTTATACCCCAATTCGCGGAACTGACTCTCCCACTCACAGACCTCTTACGCACTAAGGGTAAAGCCCCCCCCCTTTTACACCAAAAAGCCTTTTATTTCTGCTTCTATGGAATTCCTTACAATCCAGAAACTTCAGAAAAGGTGTCCAAATGCTACTTCACAAAAGTCTAGTATGTCAGTACATCCAACCTACAATTAACAAAAGAGTGTTACCCAGCTACAGCTACCCAAGGTGGGTGTTGAACATGTTGCTGTAACAGACCAATGAACTGAACGCTGACACATGCCTTAGCCACTGATCTGGTTGCTCCGCTGCTGCCACTGACTTCGATCTCACTCCTTCTGTTGGGGCAGGGGAGGTCTCAGCCAATAAGCAATGGGGGCCCAACATGGAGTGGGGAAAAGAAGCGCAATCTCCTGCTGCTGTTTGTACTGGTCCCATCTAGGGCTCAAGAAGCTGCCTTCTGGTGGCAGCAGTGGCTGCCTCACACAGGGTAAGGGCCATCCTAGGGTTGCCAACCTCCAGGGCCTGGCTCTCTCCCAGGATTACAACTGATCTTCAGGTGCCAATTCCCCTGGAGAAAATGGCCGCTCTGGAGACTGGACTCTATGACATTATAACTCACTGAGGTTCCTGCACATTCCAAACCCCACCCTCCCCAGGCTGTACCCTCCAAATTTCCAGGAAATCAAATTATAATCATCCCCAACCCAGAGTTGGCAACCCTATCTTGGCCCCAGAGGAAGTGGCAATGGGGGGGGGGGCATGATTCTGGTACCCTGTTCTGGATGTTTATTCTGGGCCCCAGAATCACTAAGTCCACCCACATTGGGGAATAGCACACACGGCAGCAGGCTGCTTCTTTCCCCGTCTTCCTGCCCGTTCCTTTGCTGCTGCTCTGAAACCTTCTCTTTCGGCTGGGAACAAAAGCACCCTGCAGTCAAGTGGCTGAAATTAGATTGATTGATCTCAGGCAAATGGCTGCAGAGCCCTTTGTTCTCCTGGCAGAAGGATGGGGAGGAGAAGCTGGTAGCTACCGACTCGACGACGGCTGTCGCATTCATAGCAGTATTGCATTGGGGGCTATGCGGTAGCCAAACGTATCTTTAAAAGAGAGCTCTAAATGCATCCACAGCCCCTCGAACCTCTTTTGAATGTCTGGCTTTTCCCTGCATGCCTCTCTTTCTCCAGGATCAAGTTCTAAGGATGCCAGTGTCCCATGGGGATTTGTGAGTCCCTGGAATGGCAGCTCATCTCCAGGCTATCAGAGACCAGTTCCCCTGGAGAAAGGGGATGCTTTGGAGGGTCGGCTTGGTGGCATTAAACCCCACTGAGAGCCCCGTTCTCCTGAGGCTCCGCACTCAAATCTCCAGTTTCTTAGCCTGAACCTGGCTACCTCACCTGCCTATCCCTCGTGGGTGGCCAGAGGGAAGTAGCAACCTTCTCATATTCAGATGGGGAGAAAAAAACCCAAACCATTCCAAATCTAAATTTTTGCAACAGAAACCCGCTATGGACTGTGCTCGATGGGTTGCCACCTGTGACATCATCAAGAAACCTTGTCTGGAGTAGTTTAGTACTATCTCAGTATTCAGGTTAAATTGCCGTGTTGGCACTTTGCAATAAATAAGTGAGTTTTGGGTTGCAGCTTGGGCACTCGGTCTCAAAAAGGATCGCCATCACTGCCCTATGAGGTAGGTGGGGCTAAGAGATGCTCAATAGGTTTTTACCTGTGACATCATCAAGAAACCTTGTCTGGAGTAGTTTAGTACTATTTATCGAACTGATAAAGAAGAAGACTTTGGATTTATATGTCCCCTTTCTCTCCTGCAAGGAGACTCAAAGGGGCTTACAATCACCTTCCCCCCGCCCCAACAAACACCCTGTGAGGTGGGTGGGGCTGAGAGAGCTCCGAAGAACTGTGACTAGCCCAAGGTGACCCAGCTGGCATGTGTTGGAGTGCACAAGCTAATCTGGTTCCCCAGATAAGCCTCCACAGGTCAGGTGGCAGAGCGGGGAATCAAACCCGGTTCTCCAGATTAGAGTCCACCTGCTCTTAACCACTACGCCATGCTGGCATAAATGATGAATGGGGATAAATGAACGCAAGCAGACTGATTTTCATGCAGCTCTTTTTCCTTTCAGGTTCTGCCTCAGCTGGTCCACAGCTAAAATATTACTTCTGAGTAATCGTGCCTAGAATTGGAATGTGATATTTGCAGCTATGGATTACTAAGAGGCAGAACTGGCCTTGCTCTGAGCCTGTGCAGCTCAGTAAGGTCTTGAAAAGGCCTTGGGCAGGAGTGCTCCAAGAGGGAGAAGGCTGAGGCCGACTCCATGGTCTTTTAGTCTTAAGTGAATTTAACTGGGAGTAAGTCCTGTTGAAATCTTCAGGATTTACTTTCAAGTACACGTAGGCAGGTTGGCAGCCTTGGACTCATATTTTGCCTTTGTTCCATAGAAGTCACTTCGTTGCAAAGAAGCCTTGCCAATACAATATCTTAAAATGGAACGGAGTTCTGTTGACTCTCCTTTAGGGGAATAGGAGATATTGATGAGATCAGGCATCTCCCAGCGCTGGCATTGTTAGGTTCGGGGCGGAGTGAGCGCTGCTCCTTCACCGACAGAGATGCCTTCTGTCAGCTGATTACACAACACACACGGCTTAATTAGGCTTGGCGTTTAACCTGCCTGATTATGAGCTTGGCCAACGGAAGGGAAATGACTTTGTCACCTTGAATGACACGCACTGGGGTGAGCGCGTGGAGCAGTCTTATGGGATTCAGCCAATGCCAGTGATCTCAAAGAAGTTCTTTTCCAAAAGCCAGGAAGGAGTGCACCAGCCATGAGATCTGAGCCCAAAATAGCTGAAGTAACTCACTGGACAAACAGGTGCTGTAGGCTTTGGAAACCCTATAGAACCTGTAAAACCGGTTTGTTTTCAGAATTTGTTGCGCCCATTTCTATAACAGCAAGCTCAAGTCTGGTCCCTTCAGGGGCATACCCAGGGGGACATATGGGGTCAAATATCCCCAGGCTGCAGCCATTTAGTCATATGGGGGGCGGAAAATCGCTCCCCTCCTTGAGATGACCTGGTGCAAAAAAAGTTGTTTGGGGCGGGAGGGCAGCTGCCCATATGGGGGGGAGGAGGTGAAAAACTCAGATTTTGCACTCGGCTACATTTTCCCTAGATGCACCTCTGGGTCCCTTTTTCCTCTTTGCATTCTTGCATGGTAGGCTGTGTGAGATCGTATACGTCCCAAGGTCATTCAATGAGAGTCATAACTGAATGAGGATTTGAAATGACAACTTTCTTGTCCTACAGTGATAGATTATCTGGACTCTCTTGTTTAAGCAAGGTGACTTTTAGACAACTGCACAATATGATACCTTCCAACAGGTCTCCTGTCATCCATGTAGCTCTTGACCAAAGCAAATAGCCAGTCCTGTCTTTCTTCCACCTCATGGGAGCTGGGGGGCTTCAGAAGAACCCAGGGAGGCATCACCTTTGTGTCTGCATCATGCCACCTTCAGAATTAGACTCTTGGCTTGCAACTTCTCAACATTTTGTGATTGGTCCCAGTAGTCCATTTTGTGCTAGTGGCCCAGCCACAGTCATTTTGTGCTGGTGCCTACTCCCCATTCCCAAAATCTAAAGTGCCCCCAGACTCAACAAGACTGTGGACCCCTGCCATAGGCTAGGCTAGGATTTACATTATCTCTCTAGTAAAGGGGTGGGGGGAGCTGTTTGTCTCCAGCTCTAGAACGCTTAACTTTAATCATCATCTGAGCATAGCTAAAAAGGAAAATGATGTGCAACTGAATGACAGAAGGAACCTGGCAGCAGAAACAAGACACAAAATACCTCTGTCTGTCTGTCTGTCTGTCTGTCTGTCTGTCTGTCTGTCTGTCTGTCTGTCTGTCTGTCTGTCTGTCTGTCTGTCTGTCTGTCTGTCTGTCAATAATGTTCCAAGAGGAGGCTAGGCAGAGAGACCAAAATAACATTCATTGCCTCGGGTTCTGGCCTGTCTGGCCCGTCTGCCTGTCCGCTCCTCACCTCGGGTTCAATTCATCTGTCCGGCCCAACCAACCGTCCAACTGCCTGTCTGTTCGTTCGTCATCTGTCTGTCAATAATTAATGTTCCAAGAGGAGGCTAGGCAGAGAGACTCAAAACAACCATTCATTCCATCCATCTATTCCGTCCGTCCGTCCGTCCGTCCGTCCGTCCGTCCGTCTGTCCGTCCGTCCGTCCCGTCGATCCCACCGTCCAACTGATCCGTCTGGGTCCGGTCTGTCTGTCTGTCTGTCAATAATGTTCCAAGAGGAGGCTAGGCAGAGAGACCAAACAACATCCATCCATCTATCTATCTATCTATCTATCTATCTATCTATCTATCTATCTATCTATCTATCTATCTATCTATCTATCTGTCTGTCTGTCTGTCTGTCTGTCTGTCTGTCTGTCTGTCTGTCTGTCTGTCTGTCTGTCTGTCTGTCTGTCTGTCTGTCTGTCTGTCTGTCTGTCTGTCTGTCTGTCTGTCTGTCTGTCTGTCTTTTGCAGCTCTAGTGGATTTTCCTGGATGTCGATGAAGGATTAGTTCATTGCCCTGGTCTCGTTTCCATCTTTAGCAAGTGGACCTCAAGGACAAATGTTTGGAAGACAGGAAACTGCTGAGTCTTCTCTGCCAGACTGTCGATCAATAAATGACAGGCATCATGTTCGGGAGTGAAGCCTTCCATGAAGATTGCAGGTCTTGAACATATATCACAGGCAAAAAATGCCTCTATCCATCAAAGCTTCAAGAGTAGCATGGCATGGTTTGACTTAAACAGCCTGCAGAGACATGGAAACTGATCTGTGCAAGAATAAGAGGGAGGTAACTGAACCTTTGGCCAAATGAGGCTCCCCACCTTGGGAACGGGACCTTGCTGCCTGAGGTCCCAATAAGCACGGTGCACCTCGCATGCACACACCTTGCTCAGAACTCCAAAACAATATTATTAATCTATTTATTTGGAGAATGCATGTGGCCCCTTCTCTAGAGACCTCCAGATACAGATACAGACTGCACTTTGCCAGGAGCTCTTTGCAGTGACATAGTGGCTAAAAGCAGATGTACTGTAATCTGGAGGAACCAGATTCGATTTCCCACTCTGCCACTTGAGCTGTGGAGGTTTATCTGGGGAATTCAGATTAGCCTGTGCACTCTCACACACGCCAGCTGGATGACCTTGGGCTAGTCCAGGGGTAGGGAACCTGCGGCTCTCCAGATGTTCAGGAACTACAATTCCCATCAGCCTCTGTCAGCATGGCCAATTGGCCATGCTGGTAGGGGCTGATGGGAATTGTAGTTCCTGAACATCTGGAGAGCCGCAGGTTCCCTACCCCTGGGCTAGTCACAGTTCTTCAGAGCTTTCTCAGCCCCACCTACCTCACAGGGCGTTTGTTATTAGGGGGGAAGGGAAAGGAGATTGTAAGCCCTTTCGAGACTCTTTACAGGAGAGAAAGGGGGGATATAAATCCAAACTCTTCTTCTTCATCATCAGTTCAATAAATAGTACTAAACTACTCCCGACAAGGTTTCTTGATGATGTCACAGGTAAAAACCCATTGAGCATCTCTTAGCTCCACCTACCTCGTAGAGTGTTTGTTGTGGGGGAGCGGGGGAGCCGGGAAGGGAAAGGAGTTTGTAAGCCCCATTGAGTCTCCTTACAGGAGAGAAAGGGGGGATAGAAATCCTCCTCCTCCTCCTCCTCCTCCTCCTCCTCCTTTATGAACTGATTCAAGACACCCTTGGAAAATCTAAGCCACTAGATCAAGAAAGAGCCACTTACAGGACTCTCAGCTCATAAACTGACCCACTTTGTTAGACAGAAACTTGAGGTTCCTCCCCGATTACCAGTTTCCAAAGAGGAAAGAAAGCATTCACTTATGTTAATCACTGCTCATTAACTGAAGGTTAGAGGGGGGAAAGTGAGGAGGCTTTGACCTTCTGATCCACCTGGGCAGCCACATTCTCCAGCAGCCCTATGGAAATAAGGAGGCTCTGAGTCAGCTGACCCACAGCAGCCATTTCACTCTGTCTCTTAGAACTCTCATCCCTTAGACCTCCTTCTTCTCCCTCCCTGCTTTGTTCTGTGTTTGTATTTAGGTTACAGCTCAATGAGATGGTGCACCATTGTTTGAATTGCACCAGTTTAATCTGCATGCCCTGATCAGGATAGCCCAGGCTAGCCTGATATTGTCAGACCTCTGAAGCTAAGCAGGGTCAGCCCTGGTTAGTATTCAGATGGGAGACCACCAAGGAATAGGAGGGTTTGACACAGAGGCCCCTTCCACATGGGCCAATAAACATGGACTAAGAATGGTATGAAACCTGCTCTTTGTGGGGGACTTTGCACAGATCCCGCTCCTAATGCTATTTCCACACACACACACACACACACACACACACACACACAGGTTTTTCGAGAATTGCACTATCTGCGATTCTTTTGTTTCAACGTGGCTTGCAGCTGCTCCCAAGCAAACGGTGGCCGGGAAGTGCTTTCAGCGGCCTCGCTTCCCTCTGTTTTCCAAGGTCCCGCCTGGCATCTGCGAAGCCACGCAGGGACACGGGGGCATTAGCGTGGCTGTGTGGGTCCATGCCTGCTTGCCCACGTAGCTACACAGCGGAGGAGGTGAATTAAAAAAATGGCACCTCTGTGCAATGGTGCAACGGCAACCCGCATTGCTTCTGCGGGCTCTGTCTGCTGCCTGCACAGAGGCAAGCGAACACCCTAACGGCAATGTGGGTTGTTTTATCCTGACTGCAACCCGCTGCACTTTGCCTGCGCGGAAGGGGCCAGAGGCAGGCAATGGCAAACCACCTCTGAACGTCTCTTGCCTTGAATAAGTCAGACGTGACTTGGCAGCAAAAAAGACCGAAAGAAACCTTGTGGATGAAGACACCTCTGCCAGTTGACCGGATCTTTCTCTCACCTGCCAAAGTTGTCCTGCTAGAGCACTTAACACATTCAGACACGGCCGTGAGACGAAAGCTCCCTGGCGAGAGACAAAACGCTGACACTTTAAGGTGAACCGATTGCCGGCCTGGAGGGTGAGAAAGGGTGCAAACTGCCTCCGCCTCCTTTCCATTTCACCCGCTCTGATGCAAAATGTAATTTTCCCTTACAAGCTTCAGGAGAACACGAGCCTGGTAGGTAACCTGCCCCAGGGGCCCTCGAGTAATAACTCGCAACCAATTTTTTTAAACAAAGCAAAAGTGGCGCTTATTAAAGGTCAAACGTAGCCGCAGTGGCCGATCTATGCCACCGAGGAAGGGACGCTTTCGAGGAGCCGCACAAGATGTCAACAGCAGGGCTGCCGAGCACCGTTTTGTTTTCTCTGTGTAATTTCTGTTAAGGTCAGAGGACCTGCGCTGATTCTCATAAGCAGGTGACCTAACCCACAAAGCCAACCTTTTGTGAAAATCAATTGTCCAGGAAGCACCGGATAAATGTTTCAGGGATCCGGGGCCCAGTCATCTTCCGTCTGAGTCACGTTTGCTCTTGCCTTCATTAAAGGCCACGTAAACACTGGCAGTTCAATAGCGGACGTGTGCTGCTCCTTTTCCCTGCTGCGTCACAAGCTGTGAGAAGGTGACTGTGGGTACACTGTCCCTCTAGCAGTGGTTCTCAACCTGTGGGTCTCGACCCCGAATGACCCTTTCACAGAGGTCGCCTAAGACTTTGCATCAGTGTTCTCCATCTGTAAAATGGATGAATGTTAGGGTTGGGGGGTCACCACAACATGAGGAACTGTATTAAAGGGTCTCGGCATTAGGAAGGTTGAGAACCACTGCTCTACCGCATAGGTGTCAAACTCACGGCCCCCCAGATGTTATGGACTACAGTTCCCATGATGTTGGCAGGGGATGGTGGGAACTGTAGTCCATAACGTCTAGAGCAGTGGTGGCAAACCTATGGCACGGGTGCCAGAGGTGGCACTCAGAGCCCTCTCTGTGGGCACGCGCGAACAGAGTTTGTCATGGGGGTGTGTGCGGAAAACCCCACTGATTTTCATGGGAAGAACTAAAGCATGATCCTTTAGCTGGGAGTAAGCTCAGTTGCTGGCAATGGGGCTTGCTTCTGAGTAAACCCTCCTAGGGTTGTGATTCATCCATTCGAAGCGTTGCACGGTTGCTTCACCAAGCTTACTCCCAAGTAACGTGCCTCGGAGCCTCAGTATTCAGGTTAAATTGCTGTGTTGGCACTTTGCAATAAATAAGTGGGGTTTGGGTTGCAGTTTGGGCACTCGGTCTCAAAAAGGTTCGCCATCACTGGTCTAGAGGGTCGCGAGTTTGACACCTGTGCTCTACCGTATGTGCATTTTGCTGGATTATAACATACTGAATTAGGGTTGCCAACTCGGGGGTTGGAAATTCTTGGTGATTTGGGGGTGGGGCCTGAGGAGGGTGGGGCTTGGGGAGAGACCTCAGCAAGGTGTAATGACACGGAGTCCACCTTGCAAAGGATCCATTTTCTCCAGGGGAACTGACCTCTGCAGTCTGGAGATGAATTCTAATTCCAGAAGATCGCGAGGCCCGTGTGGAGGATGACAACTGTTTCCAACTGTTCCTCTGCAGTAGGGACAGTCCCAACCTTCTGGTCCCAGTTTCTGCTAAAACCTTATTCCTATTGAGAGGCTGGATGGCCATCTGTCTGAAGTGCTTTGATTGTGTGTTCCTGCATTGCAGGGGGTTGGACTTGATGGCCCTTGGGGTCTCTCCCAACTCATTCTATGATTCTGTTTTCACCTTGGTAAAAAGGTTATGCATGTGAGTTGACAGCGTTAAAATCTTTCAGAGATCAACTCCCTCACTAAACTCTCTAGAACAGTGGTTCTCAACCTTCCTAATGCCGCGACCCTTTAATATAGTTCCTCATGTTGTGGTGACCCCCAACCATAAAATTATTTGTGTCTCGGTTCCTAAGACCATTGGAAATATGTGTTTTCCGATGGTCTTAGGTGACCCCTGTGAAAGGGTCGTTCGACCCCCAAAGGGGTCACGACCCACAGGTTGAGAACCGCTGCTCTTGAAGATAAATCTTGGGTGTGGAGAGCAGATGCATTTGCATTTGCCAGATCACTAAAATGCAACATCTTTTGCATGTGCCAGATCATGAAGGGGCCATGCAGCCTGCAGCCTGCTGTTGCGCACCCATCGGAGTTGCTATTTTGAGCCACCGAGAAAACTATTTTAAGACAATTATGTTTTTTCTAGTCTCCTCTTAATGAAAAGAATGACACCCTCCCAGCTTTGCAAGCGACGGCAGTTAATGCAATTGCAGAATATATTATTGAATACGGAAGGCAGATTAAAGCCTTTGGCAACATGTAATTGGGGAGAGGCCTTGGGCAATGAGGCTTAGTATGAAAATTGGGATGTAACAAGCATATCTCTGTTTTTGCTTGTGAAATACTGAAGGGCACATTATAACAGAATTGAACTGCACAGTAAAGCTACATGAAGGTTCAGTATATGAAACCATTAAGCCATAAGAGAAAACAGAAGAAAAGTTTCTTTTCAACTGCATCTTTTATTGTACATATTCCAGATGGAGGCCGTCTCTCTAATTAGGACTCAGCATGTTCTAACCCCAACATTTACGAATCTGTGTGTTGGTGTTTTGTTGAATTGTTTTTATTGTTTTATATGTGTATGTATTTTTTAAAAAACATTGAAATGTTGTTACTGTTTGCCAGTGCGGCAACTCTGAAATGGGCGAAATGGTGGCATATAACAATGTTTAAAAACACGGTCAACATCCTTCTTCACTGTACCATCCTAATTTTGGCTGATCCAGTAGGGTAACCCTGAGGGATGTTATCTGCCCCATGGGGATGGTGGGGACGCTGTTCACAAAAGCATTCAGTGAAATTGCAGCTGCTCCCATTACAGAACAAATAATTCCCCTGGGGCCATTTTGTGTTGGGAAAATGGCAAAGTAGAAGCCTGGTGCATCATGGTCCCAATCTAAATCATACTCCAGTGATGTTTTAGGATCAAGTTCCCACAGAGAACCTGCATCTGCTAAATGGCTTCAAATCCCCATGTTTGGGCCAGAGACCGGATTATTATGGGAAACCTGAAACTTCTGCCAAAAGTAGCAGACCTACATCATCTCCTTCTCCTCTCTTCCTTGATTTTGGCCCCCTCTGCACATGCAGAATAATGTACTTTCAATCCACTTTCACAATTGTTTGCAAGTGGATTTTGCTATGCCGCACAGTAAAATCCAACCACAAAGTGCATTGAAAATGGATTGAAAGTACATTATTCTGCATGTGCGGAAGGGGCCTTAAGTCTTGCAAAACAAAAATGAGTGCCAAGGTATCATCCCACTCTGAATTTCCATGTCACCGTGCCGTTTCATTGCCTGTCTCTTGCAGGGAAACCCATGCCATGATGATGTCATGTCATGTCATGTCACACATTTATGTTTCACTTCATGATACTTGGAAGAGAAAGAGGAGAAGGTGGCCATGGAGCCGGGATGTCGTTTTCAGAGGCAGATACGCCTTTTTCCACCCTCACTGAAAACAGAAAAGAGATTTGGAGCTGCAGCTCCTATTCATTCTGTTACAAACAGAGTTTTGTCATATGAGCAATGAACTGACACTTCAAATTATGTCAGTTTCTGAACAGAGCTGAGTCTGACAGATGCTGCCGGCTGTTCCAGCCAGCCTCAAAAATCTGGAAAAGAAAATTGCCTTCTGAGACTAGAGATGATTGATATGACCACCCTGAAATAACATACTGATGAGGGCTGGGGTGTCCTTGTTTTTTTATCGAATACGTTTCCTATGCAAGCTTGCAAAATCATGGCGAGGTGGTCACAGTGGTCACATTATCTCCCCTTCTGAACTGGCTCAGCAAGTCCCGTCTCAGCGGCTGAACCGAATGGGTTGCAGCTCTAAATGCGAACCGCATAAAAGTTAGAGGGTGTGAAGGATTTTTGGTTGGTTCAGTTTGTTTTATTTTTAATGCAACCGCCCAGGCTGTTAGCTAGCCCCAATAACAGCAGCCCTGCTGGATCAACTCAATGGTTCATCTGTTCCAGCATCTTGTTTCATACCATGGCTAACCAGGTACCCGCCGATCAAAACCAAAGCCTCCCCCATTTTTGCTCTCTACCAACACCGGTATCGAAATGTGAGGTGCCACAGCACATATTAAATAGCTTTAGTGGAGCACTATGCCCCTTTGTCCATCATCAGTCTAAAGCACAGGTGTCAAATTCGCAGCCCTCCAGATGTTATGGACTACAGTTCCCATCATCCCCTGCCAGCATCATGCTGGCAGGGGATGATGGGAACTGTAGTCCATAACATCTGGAGGGCCGCAAGTTTGACACCTATGGTCTAAAGGAAGACCACAACCAGAAACTAGAAAGAGACTAACAGCCTCATCCATGATTTCAGGCGGCCACTCCCAAATGGTCTTCCTGGTGGCATGGGGAGGTTGCGTATGTCTGAATGACCAGAGAGGGGAGCAGACTAACGTCAACTCCTCCTTCGGCCATGCCCCAGCAAGGCTCTGCTATGCCAGCAGCACTAGGGGTGCTGAGCTGCCGGTGCTGCGTCCAGTGCCAAAACTCAGTTCTGGGGAGGGCTGCACCGGGTACATGGCAGTGACATCACCCTTCTGTCAGGGTAAGTGCCCCAGGGAGAAAAAACCCATTGGTGCAGCGGCATGCCACTCCCACAGGTGGATTAACTCCCCTCCACCCTTTGGATGGGGCTCTAAGAGTGGGAAGAGCAGCCATGAAGGATCTAGAAAAGATTCATAAGTGTTAGGATGTGTTGTTGAGGACTAAAATCAAGAAAAATCATGGCACCGTATTCTCCATCACTATGCGTTGGTGGGAAAGAAGGACAATGAAAAAAGCTGTCAGAAGGAAGTTGATTCAGTTGAAAGATGGTGTTGGAGGAGAGTTTTACAGATCCAGCGGAGCACCAAAAAAAACAAAAACAAAGTAAGTTCTAGATCAATTCAAGCTTGAACGATGGGCTCCACCTAAGTGCTGTCTCTGCTCTTGAGGAATTCCCGCAAACCGGCCATGAAGTTTTGCCAAAGAGTGCACATTAAAATGCGCCAGTGAGAATAAGCTACGGTAAGTGAGATGGAGTAATTGCTACAAGTAAAAGGGGATGGAGGGGATGCTCCAAAACACCGGGGGGAGCAGACTTGCTTGGCATCTGCTAATAAGAGCTGCCAGTCAAGTTTTTCAAGTCACAGAGGAGCAGGCTTTATTTAGACCCAGGGCTGCTAGGTGAATAAGCGAGAAACTGAAATACGTTTCCAAAATGAAATGTGATTTCATCACCACTGAAAAACAATTACAAGCACATCTGCATCTGGCTTACATGTATGTTCAGGTGTGGTTCTAGGCAGACTCTTAGAATCATAGAGCTGGAAGAGACCCCAAGGGCCATCAAGTCCAACCCCCGGCCATGCAGGAACACACAATCAAAGCACTCCAGACATAGGTTCATCTAGCCTCCAAAGAAGGCAGTGAATTCTATCCTCCAAGGCAGTGAATTCCATTGTTGCACAGCTCTGACAGTCAGAAAGTTCTTCCTAATGTTTAGGTGGAATCTTTTTTCCCCCGCACCTAGAATCCATTAGGTGGATTCCTTGAGTCCTACCACCAATTTTTGGAAATGAGAGAGATCACATTCCTCCTGCTTTCTTACACACATCAGCCAAGTTAGCGACATTCAGAGCTGCTGCGTGCATACGTACGCACATGCATACAGGTGTGTGCCCACACTGCCTGTCTATCTGCCGCCGATTGTTTGGGCTTCTAATGAAGACAGCTGGCATCTTCCGATGTCTGCATTCATTAGATACCCTCGTCGCCCGCATCTGTTTGCTTTCTCTATCCTCGCTGTGATGGTCCAGGAAAGAACAAGCAGGAAGGACCAGGGTGAAGCGCTTGGCCTTATCAATCATTAGTGCAACTGCTAATGGTGAAACTTTTATGGCTCCACAAAACAAACAGAGGACTGCAAGAGCAGACACTTCCCATTAAGGGGCACTAATGAAATGTGAAAATGTTTTACTAGGCCATAATTGTATATATGTTTGCATGCTTTTGGAGCTGCGGTGCACTTCCATTTGTGACTAATTTAAATGGCCATTAAAGCCGGCTAAATTACAATAAAATAGCTCCAGAAAGTGGTGCCGCTAGAGACAGGTACAAGAGCAATCAGTTTTTACCGTAAACTTTGCTGCCCTACGAGAAAGATGCTGCCTCCTGGCTAGCCAAGGATGGGCCAGAAATTCTCCTTCCTGCTGCTTAAACCCCCCCAAATCTCTGTTTTGATTCTGCTTCTCCCTTGGGCAAATCCAAGTAGTGATTTCTTCAGTTCCACGCTGTTTTCTTTGCTCTCTTGCTGAATTCCCCCTCCCCTGTAAACTGCAGCACTTTCTTCTATGCTATTTGTGCATCAATAAATTTACATGCATAGTGCGTGCGCTTACACACAGGTTGCAGCTTCTAGCAGCATCAACTGTTCATTCTCTGGGGAGGGGCCAGCAAAAACGTTGGAGAGACTTGAAAGAGTAGCCTCCCTAACTCTGGCTACATTTCAGCTTTACCTAGGAGTGGGCCCTCTGGACAGGATCTTGCAAAAGGCCAACCACATCTGAATGCTGCCATGACGTCTATATTTGACCAGCCTGGTGGGATACAAATTGCAAACTAAATATTTCTCTCCCTTGTCTGGTCATGACCAGAAGAGAAAGTGCCCCTGTTGGAGGGGCACCACACCTTAGCCTGCTGTCTGTCTGAATGTACACCTTGCTGTCTGCAGAACCTCTTTCATTCTCTCTTTTACACAGCAAATGGCATCGCCCTTGTATGTGCCATTAGATCAGGGCCTTTTGTGTCTCATCTTATGTCCTGTTGAAAGACAACCGCAGCTGTACAATCTGTCTTGAGCTCACTGCTGCACAACTCTGCAGTCCGTCAAGGGTGCAGAATAGATGTAGCTGTAAACAGAACAATTTTGTCAGCCTCCATATTCTGCCCCAGAGAGCCTTTGTGGAGTAGATGATTACCTAGGGTTACTCATGCCCCAAAATGTCTGTTTCGATCAGGGCTGGATCTACAATTTTTGGACGGGGGACAAAAGAAGAAGAAGAGTTTGGATTTATATCCCCCCTTTCTCTCCTGCAGGAGACTCAAAGAGGCCTACAAGATCCTTGCCCTTCCCCCCTCACAACAAACACCCTGTGAGGTAGGTGGGGCTGAGAGAGCTCCGAGAAGCTGTGACTAGCCCAAGGTCACCCAGCTGGCGTGTGTGGGAGTGCACAGGCTAATCTGAATTCCCCAGATAAGCCTCCACAGCTCAGGTGGCAGAGCTGGGAATCAAACCCGGTTCCTCCAGATTAGATACATGAGCTCTTAGCCTCCTACGCCACTGCTGTACAAGATGGCTCTCCCCACAAATTATTTACATATTTTTCTTTATATTTACATACATAATCAACAACTTTTTTAAAATGAGAGAACAAATTATATTGACCTCTCTGAGCTGTTCGTGAATAATTACACTTTTACATTATTTTATCTATATTTGAGAGCCAGCGTGGTGTAGTGGTTAAGAGCAGGTGGATTCTAATCTGGAGAACCGGGTAGCGGAGGCTTATCTGGTGAACCAGATGTGTTTCCGCACTCCTACATTCCTGCTGGGTGACCTTGGGCTAGTCACAGTTCTTCGGAGCTCTCTCAGCCCCACGTATCTCACAAGGTGTCTGTTGTGGGGAGAGGAAGGGAAAGGAGTTTGTTGACCACCTTGAGTCTCCTTACAGGAGAGAAAGGTGGGGTATAAATCCAAACTCTTCTCTAAGGTTTGAATATTCCCCCAACCCCTCTGCACACGTAAAAACCCAACCCAAGCAGAAAGTTCTTCAGGGGGCTTTCCCCACTTACCATTTGTGGCGCGCTACTCCCAGCGCGCTCCCGGCACGAGTGATTTCTGCCACGGGGTTGCGTTTCCCACTGCCCCACGCTCTGCGCGGGGCAGTCAGAAGGTGCTGTTTCTTCAGCGCCAAAAATGACGTGCGCTGAAGGGGCGGGAGAGCGGCAGCCTCGGGGTGTCTGAATGGTTGCCGCCCTTGCAAGTGGGGAGCGCTGCTGGACCCTGCGCTACTTTCCCGCAGTAGTGCGCAGCAAATGGTAAGTGGGGAAAGCCCCCAGCATAGCTTTTTCCTGGGCATTTTTTAAAAATACAGCACACCTAATTTTGACATGGGAAGAACCACACCTCATGTTCAGTCGCTGCCCAATAAAGTACAGTCCAAAAAAATCTTTATCTAGTAATTATGCTGTTAGAAGCGGAAATGACTAAACTGAAGCTACTGTATTTCAGTCACTGGCAGAGGCAGTACGTTGTGTCCTTGGTTCAAGACAACGATCCCTTGCCAAGACAGCCAGTCCACGTATCCCCCTCTGTAAGAACAAAAAGGAGGCTGCAAGGAAGCCCAGAAGTGGATTCCCAGCAGTATAAATGGCCAACCTTGCTGTGGAGACTGAATCAAATGATTTTTCAACTATGGATTGCTGGGGGGTTTGCCTAATTTGTCTTCAGCTGACGCTCTCTCTGGGTGACCTGTCTTTTAGCAGTTTTTCTGCCTTGGATTCTTTTTTTAATCCCTCCTTTGCCCTTTATGCTCTTGAGTAATTGTTTTAATGCTTTGCAATTTTATGCTGCTTTTATTGCCTCTCGAGCTCGTAATGGGTGCTTTGCATTGATTTTTAATGTAGCAAATGACAACGGTGGCCAATTTGGCAAACGAGGGGGCGGGGTAGAAGTTTCAAAAATAAAACAATGCTCCTTCTTCCACACGCTTGCCTGCATCCTGCCCGCAATAATGAGCATTTTGCTAGCCTGTAATATTAGTAACTATTCAATGCAAAATTGTCCTTGAAACACATCTGCAGCAGCCATTGTGCGCTGGTGAATACCTCCTCTGTTGCACTAAGCTAAGGCAGCACTAAAAGAATAGGCTCGAAAAGGGGAGATTGTGTTCTCTCCCCAAAACTGGTCCACCCACCTTTAATAATGAGTGCATTGCTAGTGATCTCCTCACAATGAAGAGATAGCAAAAAAGGGGAAAACGCTCTGATAAGGCATCCCTAGTGGTAAGCCAGAAGAAGAGAGAGAAAGATTGTACAGCGGAGAGGGGGTGGAGCAGAGGTCAGCGCACTTGTTCCAATTCATGCACCTTTAACTTGGAAAGGCGGAGCTGTTGGATGCAATTAAAAAGAGCATGTTCAAGGTTTATAGAAGGTGCTCCTTTCTGAAGACAAAGCAAAGCGGCTTACAGGGAATCGGGCTTAGCAAAAACCCAGGGCGGGGGGAAGGAATTGGACGTTTCAGGCAAGAAACGGATACACAGTTATTGGGGGAAGAAGAAAGCTTCAGGGATCTGAAGTTTTCTTGTGTCTGAGAGCTACATTCAAGTTCAGTAGTACCTTTACGACCAAGAAGATTGGGGGGCATAAACCTTAACTCTGATTCTTGAAAGCTTACACCTTGAAAATCTCGTTGGTCTCTGAAGCACTACTGGACTTGAATGTAGCTGTTCGACTGCAGAACAACAGGGCTACTCTCCCCGACTGACTCCAGATAGTATCTTTTCAGTCTCAAGGCATCATCCACCTGTTCAGGGCTAATTCTGAGTTTTGGTGGGCTCCAGCAAAGACACAGCTGCAATTTATTAGTTTGTTCATTTATTCCAGAGATTCCCAAACTGGGGTATGCATATGGCCAGGGGTATGTGCCAGAGTGCTCAGGGATATGTGAAAAAAATTATGCAATGGGTTTGCTAGTATGGGGGTACAATTTGAGGGAAATGAATTGCCAAGGGGTACACAATTGAAAAAAGGTTAGAATCACTGGCTGATAGCAATCTGTTTGCTTTCTTTCTTTCTGGGTAGCTCATTATCCAAGGCAGGTAACAACAACAATAATAATAATTGTGCACTTTCAATCCACTTTCAATGTACTTTGCATCTGGATTTTACTGTGCAGAATAGCAAAATCCACTTGCAAACAATTGTGAAAGTGGATTGAAAGTGCATTGCTCTGCATGTGCGGAAGGGGTCTAAACTACGAAATAGTGGTACTTTTTGTTATCGTTGCTGCTCTCTGGGTACCACTCCCCTCTTTACATTTTTTTTACCTTATGGGAGATTGGGGCTACTAAGTGTATGAAGACTTCCTTTGGACCTACAATTCCTGGTCCTTTCCCCTAACCCAGCCAACAAAAGCTATCAGCTGCCTCTGTGTCAGCTGTTCACTAGGCTTCTGGGAAAAAAAGATACGGTATATTAATACTTCTCTTGTAAATAGAGTCAACAAGCCCCAGTATTAAAGGAGAAAAAAATCGTGCAGTATGAGCCAAAACAGGGCATGAGTAGGTGGAGAGCAAAGACTTCCAAAGGCACAGGCTTATAATCAAACAGTTAAGGATGTTTTCATTATAGAAGGAAGTAAGAATTTATCCTGCCGTTTCGAGCTAAAAGGCAGAAAATGACTGAAAATGGCAAAAGACGTCAGAACAGCACATGCACAGATCCTACATTGACTAGGGGCCAGATACCAAAGCCAGACATGGGAGAAAATCTTCTGCGCTATTAGAAAGAATTGGCCATGCTGGCAGGGGCTGATAGGAATTGTAGTCCATGAACATCTGGAGTGCCATAGGTTTGCCACCACTAGGCCATCACTTAATGCCAGCACAGATGTTAAAGAATCACAGGGGAGGGCACTAGAGAGTCAGTAAAGGGCTTAATTGTGTGCTTCATGACCTCCTCTATGTCCACTTCTGCTTCCGCCCCTTTGTTGCCCAGAAAGCTGCTCTCAGGGGTTCCTTCCTCTTGGTCACCTCTCTCTCTCTCTCTCTCTCTCTCTCTCTCTCTCTCTCTCTCTCTCTCCCTCTCCCTCTCCCTCTCTCTCTCTCTCTCCCTCTCTCCCTCTCCCTCTCTTTCTCTCTCTGAGTGTTGAACATGTTTTCTACAACCTGTCTCCATCCTAGCTTAGATAGCTAGCTAGAAGCCCTTACTGTGCTTTTCCCATCTAGCAGCTAGAGTGCCCTTACAATGAAGAACATCTATTCTAAGTAACAAACCTCAATGTGAAATCATTCCTGAAACAGCCATACTACACAATTTTGCTGTACAAAGACTCGCTCTGCTTTCACATGCAACGACAGTCCCTTTGTTGGCTGTATTTCAAGAGGGAAGCAGAAGAAGAAGAATGCAGCAGATGAATGAAGCAGCAGGGAAGAGGGCTCAGAGTGGCAGGAACTAACTTGGGTGCACCAAAACAACGATTTGCAACCATGGTCCTCTGGGGTGGACAGGGCAATCCCACTGCAGATGGTGGCTATAGCTCAATAATGAATCAGGTGTGGCTGCAGTCTGGAAGAGAGACTGTTACTGCATTGAGCCTCTTTGCATGATTGTGGGCTCTGCCTTGGCCAGGGGTTGGCTTTAGTGCCATCAGCAGTGCACCAGACATGACTTCGAGTCAGATGTCTGCCCAAGCAACTGAGATCTTGGCAGCACTCCTGGGGAGAACGGTGTGGGAGAAAGCAACGTCACTGACAGTGACTCACTGGTATTGCCCATCCTCAGCTCCTAGACCTGCACAACCATCCATCAAGTCCAAGGTGAATCCCTGAGACACTGGCCCTGTCACTGGTAACCAGGGTCACTGGTTTCCAACCTCCAGGTGGTAGCTGGAGATCTCCTGGGATTACAGATGGTCTCCGGGCAACATAGATCAGTTCACCAGGAGAAAATGATCACTTTGCAAGGTGGACTCTGTGGCCTTATGCCCCGCTGAAGTCCCTCCCCTCTCCAAACCCCACCTTCCTCAGGCTCCACCCATCCACCCCCAAATCTCCAGGTATTTCCCAACACAGAGCTGGCAACTCTAGTTACTCTGACTGTTGAGCACAACTCTCCTTTTCCCACCCCATTTTTGTTTGTTCTCACATCGTCTCCTCAGATGGGTGCTGCATTTTCCCCAGCACTTGGGCACAAAAGGTGGCCCGTCCTTGAACAGGCCAAGAGTCAATTTGATGAGGAGGTCACTATCCAAGCATAAACCTGAGGGGACAGGTTTGTCACTTAAATCACCAGTGAAAGTCCAGATCATTACTTTGGTGCGTGGAAGAGACCTTTCACTTTGCACCAGTGGAATAATCTGGCTGGAAAAAGAAAAGTCTTAGTAGATAATAGTGAACAAGACAGACCAATATTATGGTTTGACATAGGAGAGCTCTACCTTCCCAGATCAGCAAACAGACCTGTCAAGTATAGGTCAGGTGAGGGCTTAGTCTAGAACAGTGATGGCGAACCTTTTCAAGACCGAGTGCCCAAATTGCAACCCAAAACCCACTTATTTATTGCAAAGTGCCAACACGGCAATTTAACCTCAATACTGAGGTTTTAGTTTAGAAAAAACTGTTGGCTCCAAGGCGAGTAAGCTTGGTGGTAGTCGGTGGCTTTGCTTTGAAGCAACCGTGCAATTCTTCCAATGGGTGAATCACGGTTCTAGGAGGGTTTACTCAGAAGCAAGTCCCATTGCCAGCAACTGAGCTTACTCCCAGGTAAAGGATCACGCTTTAGTTCTTTGCATGAAAATCAGTGGGGTTTAACAGCGCTTAACAGGGTTACCTACACTGCTTCCCCAAAACTAGGTCTTAGGTTTAATGCTAATAATTGAGCCCAGCAGCCTAGGTCAGCCTAGATGTGTGTGGGGGCACTCTGTTTGCGCGTGCCCACAGCGTGGGCTCTGAGTGCCACCTCTGGCACCCGTGCCATAGGTTCGCCATCACTGGTCTAGAAGGCAAGTGGAATTTGCCTAGGTGACCAAATGTTTAAAATTCAGCTGGGGTTCATAACACACCTTGTATATGCAGTTTTTCTCCCCTCCTACTTTGTGAGAAAGAATTGCATGAAAAGGAGCTCTAAGCAATCTGTAGGGTTATTGCCCTCCATTACTAATTTCATGCACTGTTCACAATTTGAGAGTTTTGTCCATACAGAGAACATCCTACTTATACAGTTTGTCCATATTAGGAGTGGGAAGGCAGAATTTTCCCTCCAAGCAAGCTTTATTAAATTTGCTTTAAAAAAAGTGGGTTTGAGGGGGAAAAGGCAGGGGAGTTTTTTTAGTAGCGAAAGATGAGAGTGGATATGCTTTCAAAAATATTCCCAAACCTGAACTAAAAAGGAAAAGGTTTGGAGTGTATTATTAGTATTACTATTAGAAATACAATACTGCCTTGCAAATCTTTATTGACTAAAAGATGGAATTTAGTAATATCAATCTTGTCATCTCTGGATCTGGAAACTGAAATTGCTAGTAAAGATAATAAGAGGATTCAGGGACCATTAGAGAGCTGCCTTTCACTTCAATATTTAATAACTGAAATCACAAAAGTAATATGATTTATATTGCAGAAACAATTATTCTCTTGGGCTTCCTATCTGCTATGCCCCACTAATGCAGTGAATGACTGGACTGTCCATATTTTGAGAAATTAAGGGAAGTAAAAGAATTTCCCATATGCTAGTTCAGATAGATTAGAACAGGTAGTGGGTGCTACCACAAAATAGCTTCCACAGGAGATTAGCCAACCACAAAATGGCTGCCATCACAGACTGCTGGGAGTTTCAAATATGGGTTGTTTTGTTCTGGTGAAGGCTGTGCTGTCTCCTTCCCATGAGAATGGAGGAAGTGCGATCCCTCTCTGGGAACTGGTGCTGATGGGAGATGTTATCTGAGTGTCGCGTCATATAGAAGGGCAGGAAGGGTGGGTACAATGGATGCTGTTTTGGTGCCTAACTTTTAGTTCTGTTAATGAAATAAATGCTTTATCCTGAGGCTGTTTTCAATAAAAGAACTTGTCTGAACCCGAAGTCTCGTTACTGAACAGTCCAAGGGTACATGGGAGTAGGGGGGGTAGGGAGGAGGGCTGATAGAAAGCCATGAAAGAAAACTGATGTGCATATCATAGTTGTTACAAATTTCTTTTCTTTAAGAACTGTTTCCTCTCTCCCACTTCATTCTTAGCAAGAAGCTCAAGATACTATGGGAAGAGAGGAAATATTGTTTCCGATATGTACCAAAGAATCAGACTCTTTGCCACTTTGTCCTACTCTCTGGGCCTTTCCCCATTCCCTTCCATCCCCCCTATGCCGCACGCTGCTCTCAGCGCGCGGCATCCCAGGTGCGCGCCCAGGCGTCCCCATGACCCCGCGCTCTGTGCGGGGTCGTCAAAAGGAGCCGTTCGGAAGAGCGCCTGGGATGCCGCGCGCTAAGGGGGCGCGACAGCGGCAGTGTCGGGGCGGCTGCGCATTGGCTGCCCCTGCCGTGGGGAGGGAGGAGGAACCCCGCGCTACTCTCCTCAAGTAGTGCGGGGCTTACGGTAAGTGGGGAAAGGCCCTCTGTTTCTCTGTTTTATTACTTAGAACAATGAAGCACAATGCAGTTTGTTCGAGATCCTATAAAACCCACCATCTGCTTGTGGGACAAATTGTACTGCCTATTTTAGATAAAAGAAATAAACCATATCTGTTTTAAATTGTAAGGCAGAAAAGCCAGGGGTCAAAGACCAGGGTGGGCAGCTAAAAAATGCTGCTGTTGCAGAGTATATGCAACAGACGTCTGGTGTTTGTCAAGCCAGAATAGATAAGTTCTATCTTCGAATAGGGTCTGTGTTCTTTGTCTGTTTAGACCAAGCATCTGTCTAGTTAGAAACTATTTTGCCTTATATGGAGCAACCAATCAGTATTAGCCTCTGCTTTCTAGATGGTAGAGAAAAATATATAAAGGAATGTCTTTGTATGTTTTTCTTGGAGACACACGTCTTTATTTACATGTCTCTGCTTTATTGCAATAAAAGCTACTCCACGAGACCAGCTGTTTGTTTAAATAGACTTATTTGTCTAACTTGCTGGTGTTTCCCCTTGGACAAAACATCCTGGGATAGACCTGGGATCATATATCCCAGGGTGTTTTAATCCCGGTTTCTCCCTTTGCATGGCTGCCCATCAGCGCTTTCAGGCCGGGAGGAAGAACTCCAGTGAATTCTGCATGAGCCTCCAGTTTATTTTCATTTTCTTTTCCACAGGAACGTTTACGTAGTTTGGGTATGTTTACATAGCTTGCGTAGATTCTGTTTTTCTGATGTTCTGATTGGCTGCAGCTAAGGAGCGGGGAGAGCAGGCGGTAAGGCTGGAAAAATAAACCGGCCCATCTCTTACAATATTTGCATGGGAGCGGATCGGCGTGGGCTTTTTCGAAAGAACCGCCAATTTTATCATTTTTTGAAAGCTGCAAGATAAGGCAAATCTTGCGAGGCGGGCCTGAGTGAGACCCAGAAGCCATGTGGAAGTCATGGCCAAACTGGGATGGCTCACTTTCTTATCCCAGGATATACCGGTTGTGGGGAAAACACCACTGTTGATTAAATGTTTGCTGTGAGAGCAAGAAAACAAAACTCTTAAAATCCTCCTCTGACATTCTGTAATATCTTGTAGCAAGCAGACAGTGTGTTTCTCCATAGTTTGCAAGCTGGTGAGAAGTTTTCCCCTCCTTCCTCGAAATGCTAACCATTTTCAAAACCCCCCCCCCCCCCAATTATATTTGAAATATTTCTTTGTTATATACCACCTTACCGCAGGGCATCATAGCAAGGATGCAGAGTCCTATCGAGGCTTATCCAAGTGCATTCTGGGAAAAACTATTTCATACTAAGAGAGGGAGCAAAAGAAAGAAAAATACCCCACTGGCTTAGAAGCCGAGAAGAAAAAGGGGAAATATAACAATCATGTAATAGAAGCAGAAAAAGCAGCAAGTATTGTGCTGTTGGAACCACAGAAGCAATCTGAGAGGCTTCTGTACTTAAGTCACGACTATTTCTTTTCAAAAATTATCTGAAAGTTCCAAGGCAAAACCATCAGCACACACAAGTTTCCACAATAGGATAAATAGCGGTTTCCTTGAGCTATTTTAGGTCAGGAAAATGACACAAGGGAAAAGCATAAGCTCCCTCTCCCTACATGTCTGAGTTATGTTTCAAAAATTGCTTGAGAGATCCAAACAACACGTGTCTGTTTTGAAAGGACCTAGGACAGACCCAGATGCGGTATGTATTAGACCCTCAGGGCCATACCAGACATTGTGGGGTCCACAGGTTTGACCCATAGATGCTGATACCATTTTGGAGATGAATTTGGTCCCTTAAAAATGCTGATGTTGATGAGGCCCAAAGTGATTTGGAACTAGGAAACCTTGTTTCCCTCCCCGTGTGCCTTCTCAAGTGCCAAAAACAGCTCCACGTGGGTGTTTATGAACTTGAAAAGGGATGAAGGGAAAATGGGATCATTTGGTCCCACTGTGGGTTTGGTGGCATTTTGAACTTGTGGATGCCTTAACATCTAGTTTGGCCATCAAACTGATACAAATCAACAATAAACTAGTTCTGTTATTCCAATTATCTTAATGGCCTTGTTTTGTCATCATGATTTTGGTAATCTAGCCATATGAATGATCGTGCTACCGCTACATGCAGTCTTAGAATCATAGACTCTTAGAATCACAGAGTTGGAAGAGATCGCAGGGGCCATCAAGTCCAACCCCCTGCCATGCAAGAATACACAAAGCACTCCTGACAGATGGCCACCCAGCCTCTGTTTGAAAACCTCCAAAGGAGAAGACTCCACCACACTCTGAGGCAGTGTATTCCACTGTTGAATAGCCCTTACTGTCAAGAGGTTCTTCCTAATGTTTAGGTGGAATCTCTTTTCCTGCACCTTGAATCCATTACTCCTTGTTCTAGTCTCTGAGGCAGCAGAAAACAAGCTCGCTCCATCTTCAACATGGCATCCCTTCAAATATTTAAACATGGCCGTCATGTCAATCTTCTCCTCTCCAGACTAAACATACCAAGGTCTCTAAGCTCAGAGGTGGGATCCAGTAGTTCTCACAGGTTCTCAAGAGTAGGCTACTAATTATTTGTGTGTGCCAAGAGGGGGTTACTAATTGGTGATTTTGCCATGTGATTTTTGCCTTAGTTACGCCCCTCCTCTCAGCAGTAACGTGCAGAACTTGAAGCAGTCTAGCAGGAGGTGCACCTGCATGCTTGGCAGCCTGCGCCTGCGTGCATTCGTTTCCTGCCCAAGGACCAGCGCAGTGGCTGCGTCCTTGCCACAGCCCCCCCAGGAATGCCCTGGGATGCCCCACCCAGCCCCATTGGCGCTACACCACAGTTTGAATCCCACCACCATGGGAACCTGTTACTAAAATTTCTGGATCCCACCACTGCCTAAGCTGCTCCTCACAGGGCATGGAATCCAAAGCTTTGGCCATTTTGGATGCTCTCCTCTGGAGCCGTTCCAGCTTGTCAATGTCCTGCTTGAATAGTGGTGCCCAGAACTAGACGCGGTATTCCAGGTGAGGTCTGACCAATGCAGAATAGAGTGCTACTATTACGTCCCTCAATCTAGACACTATACTCCTATTGATGCAGCCCAGAATTGCATTGGCTTTCTTGGCTGCTGCATCATACTACTGATTCATGTTCCGTTTGTGGTTTACTAGGACTCCCAGATCCCTTCCACACGTACTGTTGTCAAGCCAGGTGTCACTCATCTTATATTTGTGCATTTCATTTTTTTTCTTACATTTATCTCTGTTGAAATTCATTAGAGTTTTGGCCCAACTGTCTAATCTGTCCAGGTCATTTCGAATTCAGACACTGCCCTCCGGAGTACTAGCTGCCCCTCCTAATTTTTGTGTCATTTGCAAATTTGACTAGCATGCCCTCTATTCCATCATCCAAATCATTTATAAAAATATTGAATAGCACTGGGCCCAGGACAGAACCCTGCAACACCCCACTAGTCACTTATCTCCAGGATCAAGATGAGTATTTTAGGAGGAATGGAGGGAAAGGGGGATAAAACTGTCCCTTCCTTTTAGAGCAGCTGCATGTAGAAGAGGGAGGAGGAGCAATTTTACCAGAGGCTCCAAGGGGACGGGGCGTGACGCACCGGGCGTATGCCCCTGTGGGGGTGTGGCAAGGGTGTGGTAGGGCGTTCCGGGGCATGGCGGGGTGTTCCAGGGTGGGACGGGGCGGAGGATGCACCAGTGCACCGGGCGCTTTCCCCCCTTGCTACGCCTCTGATTTTATCCCCAAGTCATTCCCCATTCTAGCCCACCAGTCCTCACAGCTGTATCAGGTCCAGGAATGTCCATTTTGAGAGTTGATAGCGGTTGCAGACAGAGAAGACCACAGGAAAACTCCATGTGCCTTCCATGCACAGATGATGACTGGATATCAACCAGGATGATTGGGTGGCAGCTACAGCTACTGCTGCGGCCGATCAAGGCTGCCAAAGCGGCCAATCATTAAATGGGCACATGGGCAGGTGAGAAGAGACTCTCTCTCCCCTACTGGTTTGATTTAATGATCCCTGTTTGCTTCCATTTCTCCCTTCTGTGAAATGATGCCGGAGTCTTTATTTTCATGCTGGTTTGTTTCTTTATGTGAATTTTTTCCATTTAACATCAACCACATGTTTTTTCCCAGCATTATTTTGCATCTGAAGCCCCTGCTGGCAGGGGAGGAACTGTGAAATTCCGGTTAGCTAGCAGTGGTTAAATAACATCTCACTGGTTTGTTTACTCCTCTGCGTATAAAGCCTGGGCAAACCCAGAGCTGCGGGCCACAGGCCTCTTAGACCGAGGATCAGGTCTAGAGCTAGAGACGGTCAGCCAGTGGGAAGAGAAGATCTGCTTCACCATTCGATGCCTTCCCTCCTTTTCTTGCCTGGTTTGTTTTCCTCTTTCTGTGTATTCTTAGCCACTTCAGATCTTCACGGCAGGAAAGCAGATATAAATATTCTAAATGAATAAAATGCATACGCGGCTTCGTCGAAATGAAAACTTTAAAAGAATGAATCATCAGCAGACCCCAAAATGAAGCAAACAGAAAGAAGAACGGAATAAGAAAAATTACTAAATGAAAAGGAAATTTAAAAGACTGCTTTGGCTCATTGCCGTTCCAAGATGCTCTGTCTAGGTACATCTGGGAAAAATGTAGGGTGAATCCAACCATTTTTTTTTAAGTCGGTGTGTCCCAATTCCCCTCCATATTAAAATCCCATCAAAGTTTATCAGCTTCAAGGTAGGGCCTGGAATTACAGCTTATCTCCACACTACGGGTATCAATCACCCTGGACAATATGGCAGCTTCAGATGGCAGATTCTATGGTATACTATAGAGATGAAGATAAACAGAAATCCTAGAGTGACAACATATCCCCAATGAACGTTCTCCATGGGCAAATCTCCAGGAATTCCCCAAGCCAGAATTGACAAATCTGCTCCTATCCTATGTAGCTTTTACCCACGTAGGTCCCATGATTTCCAGCACAGAATTTTTGGTGAACGAAAGCCCCCCCCCCCCCCCGCCCCCATTTTTTACTAGGGGAAATGCTGGCTGGAATCAGCACCAGGGGAAAAGCTGGCTGCATAACATCAGGCACCCTGAGGGCTACATTTCTCAAGGTGCACTGATGTATGATGCTTTGAAAGCATACAAATTAGTGTTGGAGATAACAGGGATGCTGCAGGGAAAGATCCAGGTTCAAGTTCAGTAGCATTTTTAGAGACCAACAAGATTTCCAGAGTCTTAAGCTTTTTAGAGAGTCAAAGATTCTCTTCCTGCCCCCATTCTGGCTGCTGCCCAGCTTGCAGACCAGCAAATCAGGCCAGGCATGGCAGCAACAGCCCAGGGAACATCCAGAGTCTGATCCTGCATTGTGCAGCGGGTTGGGCTAGATGGCTTGTCTGGCCCTTTCCAACTCTATGATTCTATAAGTATAGGGTTGGGCAAGGGTTTTCCCCTTTGAAACTAGTGGAACAAAAGATGAACACGATGCCAAAAACGAATGCGTGAAATTAAACAAATGAACATTTGGAAAGAAAAATATAACAAAAGATCTTTGCACGCCGCTATGAATGCCAATACCTGGCCTGACCCTTCAGCCAATAGTAAGGGATGGTTGTTCCCTCCAGAGCAGGCTCAGTTATAATTGCTCCAGATTTAAAAATAAGATAAGCTCATCCACGATTCCCTTCTCCTTCTGTCTCTGCCAACTGCCACAGGATGCAGGGAGGGAAAGGTACTCGAGCCCCCTCTCTTTATGCAGTTTATCAGGTGGTACTAAGCAGGCGCTTCAAGGGGCCTTTCTTTTTTGCTGCAATTATCAATGAAGCACCGCTTTAAAGGGAGATAGATTAAACTGTAGATGAAGGACAGGGAGAAGCATCACCAGAGCCTTGGAAATAAACAGTCTTTCTTTCTTCGTGGCTCTTTTTGATAAAGATCAAAAGGTGTACAGGATGCCTGGGAAAGCAACCAAAGAGTGGGCTGGCTCCAGCTCCGGCTCTGATGTGCTGCTCGATCAGTCGTCAGGCACGGCTCTTTTTGGAGTTTTAAGAGTTGCCACCCACCCCCGCTCTATAGATTCACCGACAACAAAGGCAGCAGCCACAAGAGGAGAAGGGGGAAAAACCACACAGGGGCTAAAAAGCAAAGCAGCAGACAAAGGGAGACAAAGGGAGGGGCTGACTCAGAGTATATCCCCCCCCCACCAAGTTGAGTCCTAGCTGCACTGGGGAGTGTGGACATGTGTAAGACACACACGTTCCTTCCAGTAGTGGGATTCAGATAATTTAACAACTGGTTGTTTACAAGCACCATTTTAAGAACCAGTTCTGTCGAAGTGGTGCGAACCGGTTGAATCCCACCACTGGTTCCTTCCAGTGGTGGGATCCAAAAATTTTAGTAACAGGCTCCCATGGTGGTGGGATTCAAACTGTGGCGTAGCGCCAATGGGGCTGGGTGGGGCACGACGGGGGCGTGGCCGGGCATTCTGGGGGCGGGGCATTCCTGGGCAGGGCGCTGTGGCAAGGTTGCATTACTCGCGCCGGTCAGCAGGCGGGGAAGCGAATGCCGCGCGGGCGCGGGCTGTAAAGCACTTGCTTGGTGCACCTCCTGCTAGACTGCTTCAAGTTCTGCACGCTACTGCGGAGAGGAGGGGCGTAACTAAGGCAAAAGTCACGTGGCAAAATCACCAATTAGTAACCCCCTCTCGGCACACACACATAATTAGTAACCTACTCTTGAGAACCTGTGAGAACCTGCTGGATCCCACCTCTGGTTCCTTCCTATCTTCCATGCCACTAGGGGAAAAGTTGTGCTCCAGTAGTGCTGCTGGTATCAGTGGAGGTTACCATGGATTTTGGCCTGAGAGGTAACTGTTAGGGACCATAAAGGCTTGAACCCAGAACCTAGGACCAGCAGGTCTGCAACACTGTCTCTGAACTGTCTGGCATCAAGGAAATGGTGCCAGCCCAATCTCTCCTGCACCACAGCACATCCACTCAAGATGGCCAATGGAGGAAGCACGCCCTGCTTAGAAGGACCCAATGAAAGCCGCTGGCATGATTCAGACTGAAAGTTCGAAGAAGAGCTTACATGGAGAAATAAACCTCCTGCTTTGAGATCTCAGGGCCTTCAGCTTGAGCAAAGTATTGGGAAGATACAACCCGAGATGAAATGACTCAGTCAAGGAAACTATGGCCCTGAGTTTGCGAGACCTGAGACCTAAAGTCACCTCTACACTGTTAATAATAGGATGTTTTGGAGTTCGCTAATTCATAGGATCACCATAAGTCGGAAGTGTCTTGAGGGCACTTAATACACACATACTTTGTAGTGTGAAGCTTTTTTTTTTGTGCTGCTGATTTTGGTGCTGGCCTCCTGCCTGTAGGACATGCTGCTTCCTGATCAGTCATCTGGACTCACTCCCACCCTGCCATGTCCCCCCTGCCCTCAGTCAGGCTACCTGCTTTCCCATCCCCTGAACTTACAAGCGCGTTGAGAGTGTTTGAGAAAAGCACGAGTCAGCTCAAAGAAGCACCAGACAGAGTCTACAGCTTTAGCCTGCAGGAGATAAACTTAAATACTGTTTTCTCTGTGGTTCCACTCCTGCATTCTCTACAAAAAAAAATTAACTCTTTGGCGTGCAGAGTCCTTGTTCTTCCAGGAAAAGCCAGATTGCAGCTGCCTTGATGCTGAGACTATTTTGGAAATCTAGTCTTAGACGGCATGGTGAAGAAAATAAATCTTTCATAGGCTTCAGCTGGCCATGTTGACCAGAAACAGTCCCTAATTTTTGTTACTCGTCTCTGGTTAGATGAGTGATTCTAATTTTGCATTTTGGAAATACCTTGTTATTAAGGGTTTACGTTGCCAACTCTGCAATCCTTTGTTTTTCAGCTCTTTCCTCAAGGTTTCTAAAAGAGTTGGTTGACGGATGCTTATTGTCTGTGGTGCATTTCACGGCAACGAGTGCACATCAACATTAAGGCCTCATGCAGAGAACAGCCTGACATTTCATCCCCTGTAGTTGACAGCATATACCTTGGAGTCCTGGTAACATATAGTAAGATCCTTATGTTTTTTTTGAGCCTATATATTTATTCAAAAACAGTCATTCTCTTGGCTTTCAAATCAGTGGAAGACGGATCTCTGCAGTCTAAACAAGCATTCCACATAGCAGGCAGTGTATATGCAGTGCTCACTCCGTATTTAAACAACTGGGATGGTGTATAGAGAAGTCTGTGAAGCAGGAAACTAGAACTCCTACTAGGGTGTCTGAGAAACAAGTATTTATTAAATGCTGCCAATCGCCGCACTGTACTGTAATGCTTGAATATGGGGAAAGAAACCCTCCAACAGGCTTGAGCTGCTCCTGAACTGCCAAACCGCTTGATGGAAAATCACCTCTACACTTACAGCTGGCTAGCAGAGCCTAAACCAAACCAGTGTGTGTTCAAGCACCGCTACTTCACCATGAGAACCTAGTAAAAAGAAAAAGGGTGTGTTTGCACATCCCTACTGTATACCTAGTCAGAACCCTTAGTTCCTTTAGTCCTGCACTGTTCCCGACAAGGAATGGTTCTCTTGATCTCACAAGGAGGGTATTTTCAGTCCTGTTCCCTGGGACCTTTCGATGTCCATGAGTGCCCTCAAGTCACAACCAATTTATGGTGACCCCAGCAAAGGGCTTTCAAGGCAAGTGAGAAATAGAGGTGGTTTGTCATTGCCTTCCTCTGCAGAGCTTTCTTTGGTGGTCTCACTTCCAAAATGCCCACCCAGCTTTGCTTCATAAGTCTGACAAAAATTCGGCTTTACCATATCTTTCCTCCTGGGATCCTGCAGACAATGAACAGAAAGCTACCTCATATTTTGTAACAAACCATGCAAAATGTTGGCTCTGTCACTGAACTATGACCTACCCCAAGCACAGACTGTGGAGCTATACTTACCTTGCTCACCCCTCTAAAGATTACTTATGTTGGCAATTATTGTTTCCCAAGTCCAGTTACAATTACATATAAGATGGTGCTGTCAAACTGGATTGGAAATTTGGATTCATATTTTCCCCAGAGATAGCAAGAACTAATATCAGGGCTTCAGGGTTTATGAGCCCTGCTGGGTCTCAGCAAAGGCCTGCAACATTGTCCAGGAAAGATCACAAGCACAAAGGCAAGAACTCATTCCTATATGTGCTATATGGATCACAGTAGGTGTGCTGCCTCTGAACATAGCGGGGTTACTGACTCTTCAGAAAAACATACACAGGCAAGGATGGTTGAAATGTCAGGTGCATACAAATAATTGAGCATTATCCAAGCCATCATCCAGACATTGGTGCAGAGAGGGAAGAAAAGGAGGCAAAATGTCCTGGAGTTTACAGGTTGAGGGCTAATCAAAGGCGTAGCGCCAAGGGGACAGGGGGGTGCGTGACGCACCAGGCATGCGCCCTTGTAGAGGCGTTCCCAGGGTGTTCCAGGGGCATGGTGGGGGCGTTCCAGGGGCAAATGGGGGCTTGGAGGGACATAGGGCGCGTGCGCGCTGGGGCCAGTTACCCCTCGCTCCGTCCCTGGGGTTAATATATTAGTTCACTACTGCTGAAGGTTAATGGACAAAGTTACTCCTCTCTTATCCTTCCCCTTTGACCTTCAGGGAAATGGATTATAGGGTAAACTATCTAGTGAATCAGCATTCATGGCAGTTAATGATTTTTTATCATCATGAAATACTCCATATGTCTTGCCACAGGCTCTGGTTACCTCTCCATACAGAATATATCATTGCTGCTCTTCTTGGAGACGTATGGAAAAGATTGCTGTAATGTGTCCACATTGCTTCAGTAGATGCTAAGGTGCTAAGATGCAGATAGGCAGGACAGGGATTCTTTTAGAGGGAAATGTTATGGTGACATACGGTGTCTTTGCAAGATTCAAATCCAGTAGCACCTTACCTGTGGCTCTCCAGATGTTCATGGCCAATTGGTCATGCTAGCAGGGGCTGATGGGATTTGTAGTCCATGAACATCTGGAGAGTCGCAAGTTGCAGACCCCTGCTCTGGGCATAAACTGACAAGCATCAAAGCTCCTTTTAAAGCACTACAGGCAGTGGTGGGATTCAGCAGGTTCGCACCACTTCGGCAGAACCGGTTGGTGCTTGTTAAACAACCAGTTGTTAAATTATTTGAATCCCAGCAATGGAACCGGTTGTTAAATTATTTGAATCTCACCACTGACTACAGGACTATGACCTTGCTCTTCTACTGTAGACCAGCGTGGCTACTTACCTGCAACTATCTTCATGCAAGGTGTCTTTGTAAGAATTGTTTGATTTACAAATATGCAAACATGTATCTAGGGAAAACGTAGCCCAGTGCAAAATCTGAGTTTCTGTATTCCTAGGCCACCTCACAAGGTTGGCGGAATAGGTAGGGGCACTGCAGTCTTAAAAACAGGGGGGCCCACTCACCGTAGGTTGGTCTGGTAACACTTCCCTTCAGTGTCATTTACTGCCGCAACGGCACTTACCTCTCAAGATAAATAACATGCAGCAAGATGATAAAATTAATAGATTAAGACAGACAAAGATTGGAGTGAAAAGATGTTTGCTCGGAGGCCCTTTCTTAAGAGTAGAATGCAGATTATTGGTACAATTAATTGCTCAAACTGCCAAGACGGTGAAAAGTGTAGGGAATAAACAGATGCTGATCATGATTCAATACTCATTAAGGCAGAGAAAGGATTCATTTCCTATGCATGATTAACTCCTGTCAGCCAATGTTTTGCAAAGCAGATGATCAGAAGAGAATTAATTATTCCGCAAATAGTCCCTCTGATTTGCTGCCAGTTGGCGCCCCTCTTGGGGATGGGAGCCCAGGAGTCTGCTGCCCACTCTAGTTGGCAATTTGGGATTCCCGGGATTTCGGCTCTGGATGGATTTCCCCCTGGAGAGGGAGACAACTGCTGTACGCTTGCCAGCATCTGGGACTCTAAGATTAAACTGTACATTAGGTGGGAGATCCATGTTCAGATTTCCCAATGTATTTTTTCAATTGAAACAAATCACCCTAGTGTTGGTGCAGTTATACAGAAAGGGATGCTATATGGAAAGTGTGCGTGAGTATGGGGTGTGTGTGTGTGTGTGTGTTACACTTTCCCCTTCATTTTTTTCTGAATACAGTAAAAATTGCCCTCCGCTGCGGTGCTTCAAGTCCCATTAGTGGTAAAACGACAGGCAGCCATATGCCTTGTCTTTAAGTGAGTGGGAGGGAACGGGCAGTTTCTGTCAGAATGAGAGAAAAATGCTTCAGCCCTTCTGCAGTCCTGAAAGAAACAGATAGACAGGCAGAGGGTTTGACTGGGGGAAAAATGGCCTTGGATAAATGCTCGATAGAGCCTGACTGGAGAAGACCAAAGTCGGTCTAGTTTAGCATCCTGCTTCAAATAGTGAGCAACCATTTGTTTCTGATGGCCTACAAGCAGGCTACAGAGGCCAAAGCCTAGCCCTCCTGTTACCCCCAGCAGCTGGTGTCCATAGGAAAACTGTCTTTCAGAATGGAGATTCTGTTGAACCAATCACAGCTTGTAGCTCCTGAGAGCCACATCCTCCATGAATTTGTCTGTGCCTCTTTTAAGGCCATCAAAGCTAGTGGCTACCCTGATCTGGATGGCCCCAGGTTAGCCTGATCTCATCACATCTCGGAAGCTAAGCAGGGAAGGTCCTGACTAATACTTGGCTGGGAGACCACCAAGAAATACCAGGGTCATTGTGCAGAGGAAGGCAATGGCAAACCACCTCTGTTAGTCTCTTGCCTTGAAAACTTTACTAGGTTGACTAAGTAAGCTGTGACTTGAAGGCACTTTACCCAGAGACCAACACACAAGCTAGTGGCCATCATTAGCTCAGTGGCAGTGAGTTCCAGAAATTAGTTATGCATTATGTGACAACACATGAACACACATGCCTTACAATGAATGAGACCCTTGGTCCATCAAAGTCAGTACTGCCTACTTTGTCTGCCAATGGTTCTCCAGGGTCTCAGGTCTTTCATGTCACCTACTACCGGATCCCTAACTGGAGATACTGAGGATTGAACCAGCGACCTAATACACGAAAGCCAGATGCTCTGCCACTGAGCCACAGCCCCTATCTAATGCAGTTTCTTTTTGCTTTGTTCCCTGTTCCTACTCTATTGGTCATCAACTTCACCCTGGATTCTAGTATGAGAGAAGAGACAAAAAAAATGTTTGCTCTCATCACTTGGACCGCAGGCAAGGAAAAAAGAGGCAAGAGGCGGCCCAAGATTGCTGAATGAAGCATACTATTGGTTTTGGCAGGTAGGGGTGTGTGGGGGGGATTACTTAACGACCAACACTGACGGACTGGCTGGGGCGCAGCTCAACAAGTATTTTTGCGAGCAGACTGATATTGCAAAACCACACCCCAAGCTTCCTGTATAGTTTCCTCAAAACAGAACTGGCTCTGTAAACTGTCGTGGCAGCAGATTCCCGCTGCTCGGGGGAGTGGGGGGGAGGCACTGAGCCTGAAATGACATCTATATACACAAAAAGAAAATGTCATTGTTGACCAAGTTTCTTGCCAGCCTCCATCCTAGTGTGTCTCGCTTTTGTCTGGCTGAATGCAACTCATGTTCTGTGTTCAGCAGTGGCAGAAAGAACAACAGCGCCCTTATCTAACTCTTCCCATTTGGTATGAGCTGGTGAGTAGATCATCCCGCTGACCTTTCACGCAGTGATATGGGAGCTAAATGTACACAGACAGCCGCTGTTCAGCCACAGAGTCACTGTTTGGCTGGAAAGAAAGATACCTGCACCCGGCATGCATCTTTCTGTGACATAAAAGAACCACCTCAATCCATTTTCCTCCCGGAGTGAATTTTCTTCCATCTTAGATTAATGTGTGAAAATGGGCTTGCAATGCCCACCCCTGGTCTTTGAATCCCAGAGAAAAGGCTCTGCTAAGCTTAGCTTCCGACATTCATCTCCCTCCCTCTCACCAGTTCCTCTCTTTGTGTCTGTGCCAATTACCATCCCAACAGTTCACACTGAGTGCTTAGAATGAATTGGCCCCCGGCCACCCCGACATGGGCATGACCTAGTTAGCGGTGACATCACTAGGAAAGATGAGGAAGGAGGTTGATTGCTTTTGATGGGGAGGGGCAGATATTTGGAGGCAATGAGAAAGGAGAGTGAAAGTTTGCAAGAAAGGAAATTAAAGTCTTGGTGTCATTTCAGGAATCTGTTCTGGAGGCAGGGGTGTACCACCCAGGGGGACATATGGGGTCAAGTGTCCCTGGGCTCTGTCCATTTAGTCACGTGGGGGGCAGAAAATCGCCCCCACATCTCTCCTTCCCCCCCCCCCCTGAGTTGGGGCATGTTCTATAATGTGATGGTGACTTCGAGATGACCTGGTGCAAAAAATGTTGTTTGATCGTGGTGGAGGAGGGCGGCTGCCCAGATGAGGGGGCAGGGGGCAGAAAACTCAGATTTTGCACTGGTCTACAGATACGCCTCTGCCTGGGGGTCCTTGCCTGGCATCAGCTATATACTGTCATTGGTAACACTCATTCCACATGTAGATCTGCATCATCCTGAAGACAAAAGAGTCTATTATACTCAGCTTTTTCTTACCTTCTTTCCCCTCCACAGCAAACACCTTGTGAGGTAGATGAGGCTGAGAGAGTTTTGAGAGATCAGAGACTAGCCCAAGGTCACCCAGCAGACTTCATGTGGAGGGAAATCAAACCTGACTTTCCAGATTAGAGTGTCCCACTCTTTTTATAATATATATATATATTTAAATTTTCTCACATAAAAAAAACACAAAAAACACAAAAACA
Organism: Sphaerodactylus townsendi; assembly: GCF_021028975.2. Classification (NCBI taxonomy): domain Eukaryota; kingdom Metazoa; phylum Chordata; class Lepidosauria; order Squamata; family Sphaerodactylidae; genus Sphaerodactylus; species Sphaerodactylus townsendi. The sequence goes on from NC_059437.1 coordinate 39,600,317, forward strand.
TCTTATTATCTCTCCATTTTTGTTCAAATAAAGCCTTTGCTGCAGTTATCTTATGCATAAACAGAGTTCAATATTGCTTAGGAAAGTCCTCAGCCAGCATTCCCAACCGAAAGGTCTCCGTTTTTTTCCCCCAAAATTCTTATTTTCAATTTTTTTCCAGTTCCTTGAGTATCATATACCAAAAAGTCAAAGCCTTTTTACGTATCCACTACATATGAAAAAGACTGTTGACACTACCAACACCTATCTGATGCACCTTTATACATCTTTGCCAATTTTGTGGCATTAAATACATCTATACATCATTTTGTAACAATGTTTTTTTTCAAATGGTAACATGCTGAAAATTATAAACTTTTTTTCCACAGTCTCTCCCACTGTTCCATCTAAATATCATGACTAACATTTATAGACCATTTAATCATTTAACCACCTCATCTCCTGTATCCCATTGTAATAGCATCTTATACATTTTGATAATCAATTTGTCATCATTTACAGTGGGACCTCGGTTTTCGACGACTGCGGGTTTTGTCAATTTCGGTTTTTTAATGATCACCATCAGCTGTTTTTTTACCTAAGGTCTAGGTTGCCTCGGATTTCCCACCTGTAACCTGCTCACCTGGTGCTGTAGGGAAGGGGCCTGAGTCTTTCTTCCCCAACTGTTTAAGATCTTTGCTTTTAACCAAATCTTGCTTTGCAGTCTTCTCAAAATCTTTTTTCGCCCTTAAAGGTGTTGTAATCAAACTTCAAGTCCAAATTCTCCCAGTTGTACATAGAAAGATTCTAAATCACTCTGTTCTTTCCAAAAACCTTCCCCTTTTTTTTCTCCTGCTGTTCACTGTCACTGGTTTAAAAAGTTTGGGCAAAAATATAATCCTCAGCTCTTTCCCTTCTGTAGTTTTACTTCCCTGTTAAATTCTGACTTTCTGTGTCACTGAAGGTCAATTTTTTTCCCCTTCTGGATCACCTTCTCTCCTCCTTTCCCACCAACAATCTGTTGCTGCTTAGGCGTCAGATGTTTACTTCTACAGCCAATTAAAACCCCGGATTCTTGTAAGTTCCAAAAAACAAACTTGTCTTGCCATTAATCTCCCAACAGTTTTTTAAACATTGTGTGCTTTATGTTTATAATCCCTTATCAGCTATTGGATTCCTTCGGTCTTGTTATTAAAATTTATTGCTTTTTAAACTCACAGTTCGGTGTCTGGTTGTCCAGTCGATGTTTATTGAAGAAAAACAGCCAGCAACCTGCATTTAGGGGCAAACATCACAATCTGAGATAATTTCTTTGATAAAATAAATCCACACTTCCTAGGTAAAAGAAATCTGGAATGGAATCGCTTCAGCCTTCTTCAAAATTCCTCAGCAGGGTTTAGCCAAGATGATGATGTCCTGTCTCCAATTACTCAACTCAAGAGAAGACCAATGAATCCTTCAATTTACCATCTCTTCGAGGAGTCATTTTCCAGAGCTCAGTGAGAAATCTTGAGTAATCTCCCAGTCCTGACACCCCCTGCTGGGTTCCTCTGCTATCACAGAGGACTATGTGTTTGATTCCAACACCAGACTAGAAGTCCTCAGATGCTCAGATCACTACATCATGCTGGCTCTCAATCCAGAAACTGCTGGCTCTCAATTCAGAAACTCAATCCAGAAGTCTAGTGAAGCTCCCACTGTTGCACAGGTCTAGGCTCTGCATTAGACATGGTGGACTCTCGTCCATACTGCACATAACAGCAATGTTTGTTTAATCCAAGGAATCCTTACTGCAAGATTAGCCATGCAGGTCTGGAAGATGCATCCAGATGTCTCCCCCTCCCAGTACACACAAACATTCAAAACATTTTTGCTTTCACATGAAGCCTTTTCATTTTGCTCATTATGATTGGTGGGGTTCCTGGTTGCTTTTAAATGAAAGTTTTATGCAATTAAATAAAAAGGAGATGTCCATTGTTATGCTAATAATTCTATCTGAATCCATTGATATGGGGTGGGGGGAGAGAGACTGCAGTTCTGTCCCCAGTGGGACAATTGACCCCAGGCGCCACCCATCATGTGGGGGGAGAAAATCACACACACCCCCACACACACTCTTCCTGTGGAGAGGCACCCCTGCCAGGGCCGGGAGCCCCTCAGCTCGGCCCGCCAGGCTGCCCAGGACTGCCACCACCCTCCTCCACCGGCTGAGGTAAGGGGGTGCAGGGAGGTGCAGAGGGCACAGGGGCAGTGGGGGGGGGGGGTGAGCAGGTGTTGGCACCATTTTCTCCTGGTACACCTCTGCCATTTAGTCATGGAGCTCACTAGGTGACCTTTGGACAGTCTCTCCCCCCACCACCACCACCTAATCTAACTCACAGGGTTGCTGTGATGGTAATAAAGGGGACAGAACTACATGCACAGTGGTGAGCTTCATGGGAGAAGGGTCTAACTCTCAACCTGACCCCAAAGATTATTAGATAAACTTGATACAGTTGTTCTTTCTCAGACTCACCTACTCCACAGCATTCTTTGGGGGATAACATGGGAAAGGGGGAGTCACGCATGCCACTTCAAGGAAGGAGGAGACAAAAGTGTGATTGGTGCCGACTTACAAGAAGGAAAAGAGAACGAGGCCATCAAAAGAGTACGTAGGCCTTTGCGTTTGTCTCTCGACCTTTCAAGAGAAACCCAGAAGAGTCGCTGAATGAGGGCCAGCAAATTGGTTTTCCCTCTCCGGCACTTCAGCTGTTAAAAAGAGACATCACATCCTCCCTGACATTTGCAACAGAACTGACACTGTCAGAGGCCTATAGAGCTAATTAGGACAGAAATGACGTGACAGAATGACAGATTCCCAAGCAGGAGAAACTGGAACTAGCAAGCTGTGAGGGCCGTGTCCGCCAATCCAGTTTCAACAGAACATGGGCTCTTTGGCTTGTTTCCAAAGGGCTGACACTCACACAAGAACCCCACTTCACTCCTTCAATACTCTGCTCATTTTAGCTCTCGACAATGTATGACTTATTTCAACTGACAGCTTGTCAGGTGCAGCGAGAGCATCCATAACTGGTAGTCTCCAAGAAAACAATTCCCTCCTCCCCTTTTGAGGAAATGGACGCCAGTCAGGTCAGGTCATACCTGCATTATAGACTTTTATTAGTCTTGCACGCATTTATATGTCCTCGTTTCCCTCAAAGAATCCTGGGAATTGTAGTTTGGTAAGATTGCTGAGCAGTCTGTGTTCAAGAGGATGTCACCCATACTCTCAGAAAAAGATGGTAGTAGGAATGTATATTCCTCCACCATAGATCTTCATGCTGGACCTTCTTTGTGTAGAATGCTCTGCCTGGGTCCTAGTGTCTACCAGAACTATAAATGCTCTTCTATCAAAGAACCATGTTCAATACACCACAAAAATAATGATTTTAAAGGTAGCACATAAAAATGGATGATAATTCTCATATTTGTTTGGGACTATATTCTAATGCAGAAGTATACACCTCTGAACCTCAACTGACAGTATGAGAACAGGTAGAACAAGCATGTCCATGTTTTCCACTGGTGAAATGTCAGAGATTGTGCACCCTTATACTAAGAAAAGCTGCACTTGTCCAATTCCATCTGGATAACCATTGCTCAGTAGATGAGGTAAATGAAACTGATAAATAATACCTTTGCCATTTAGTCATTAAAGGCACAGATCCTCTGGGATGTGTGTGTTTTTTTTAAAGCACCAATCCTACAAGATTTAGAGGCCCATCCTAAGGCACCTTGCCTGGATTCCGCCGCCATTAGAATGCACACACTGAGCTGACAGTCGACTGCATAAAAACCTGCCTAAAGCTCCCTAAAACGAGAAGAGGATGGGAGGGAAGCCGTTGTGTTAATTGAGACATTTGCTTTAAATCAGCCCAAGGCCTCGAGTGTTTGCTTGCATTATGATTACAGCTTGTTATCTGCTCCGCTTAGCCAACGTTCTTCTTGTTCTTTTATTAGTGAAGCTCATTATGTCTGCTGAGGAGGAAGAGCAAAGCTCAGGGCCGGCAACGTTGCCAACTGTGTTTGCTTGAAACAAAAAGATGCATTGGATAGTTGCTGCTTCAGTCTGCAGGTGAGAAACGGCTACATAGTTGGGTTCGAAACATTACTCAAAAAGAACCCTTTGTGTGAATAGTCACGTTCTCTCCCTGATCCTGTTAGGTGCTGTGTGGGAAATGAGGGTACCCATCTCCTTTCTCCCTAGAAAAAGAAAAAGAGTTTGGATTTATATACCACCTTTCTCTCCTGTAAGGAGACTCAAGGTAGCTTACAAGCTCCTTTCCCTTCCTCTCCCCTCAACAGACACCTTGTGAGGTAGGTGGGGCTGAGAGAGTTCTGAGAGAACTGAGACTAGCCCAAGGTCACCCAGCAGGAATGTAGAAGTGCGGAAACACATCTGGTTCACCAGATAAGCCTCCACCCCTCAGGTGGAGGAGTGGGGAATCAAACCTGGTTCTCCAGATTAGAACCCACCTGCTCTTAACCACTACACCACGCTGGCTTTTTTCTGGTGTATATATTGTCTGGGTTTACCCACATGACTGATTGGACAGTGGGTGGGGTGATGTCACGGCCAATTTGATTTGGCTTGGTTGATGGCATCTGAAAACAAATGAGAACAACTGAGAGTGAAAAAATAATGTTGCGCTAGTGATCCTGCCTTATCAGGGAATCACAGAAGGAATGGGACGGCATCACAGTTCTAGGTAGCCAAGATTTGGAAAGGAATTGAAAATGAATGCAGTGTAAAAGGTTATGCGAATGTTTAATGGATGCTGTTCTGACACAGATGAAAATATTTGCAAAACCTTGGAACACCTTCAAGTGGGCCCTGTTTTGAACTTCAGCAGGTGCCATTTCGTGGAAACAAGTGACTATCAGTACAGTCCCAAGAACACTTTCCTGGGAGTAAGACCCACTGACTAAAATGGGACTTACTTTTGAACAGAACTGCTTGGGATTGTTCCCTAAACATCTAGGGAGAGCCCTTAATATCTAACCTACCACCCAGGGTTGTAGAGAAGATAAAATGGAGGAAAGGAGAAAGATGTAAGCCATTTTTGAATTTCCACTGGGGAGAAAGGGGAATCAAATAAATAAATGAAGTACACTGCTCTACTGATTTCTTGAAGAAAGAGGATAAATATCCACTCAATAATTAACCGAACAGGTACTTGCAGAAGGTACTTTACAAAGCTACTTGCTGCTCAATGAATGTTCAATGGGGAGCAGATGATCCAGGAGTCATCCTTCAACTGAGGTATGTTTCTAAAATGGAGGCACATTTGACAGAGCCCAGGACTTTGCATTCAGCCTAGATCAGGGCTCTGCAACCTGCAGTTCTCCAGATGTTCATGAACTACAATTCCCATCAATTCCCAATTGGCCGTGCTGACAGGGGCTGATGGGAATTGTAGTTCATGAACATCTGGAGAGCCGCAGGTTGCAGACCCCTAGCCTAGATGGTTAAGATGACCAATCTCCTAGTGGAGCCTGGAGAACTCCTGGAATTACAGCTGATCTTCAGATGACCAAGATAAGTTCCCCTGAAGAAAATGGCTACTTTGGAGGTAGACTCTCAGGCACAGGTGTCAAACAAAGCATGCTGGCAGGGGATGATGGAAACTGTAGTCCATAACATCTGGAGGGTGGCAAGTTTGACACCTATGCATGGCATTATACCCAGCTGAGGTCCCTCCCCAAGCCCTGACCCCCCCAGGCTCCACCCCTCAAATCTCCACCCATTTCCCAACCCAGAGCTAGTAGCCCAGGGTGGAATATCTGGCAGGCATTCTCCACCAACCATATGCTAATATACAGCCATAGGCCCAGCCTTCATCAGATAAGCTGGGTGGCTTGTCTTGCATAAGAGAGACCACAGCTTGCAGTTGAAAGGTGACATCAGCTATTTTCAGTGGGTGGAGTTCCAGGGGTTTTCTAGCTTCCTGACTTATTGGCAAATCTATAGCTGTACTCCCCCCACTCTCTTTCACTACACCTCTCCTGGTTGCTTGGTTACTTTCCCCATTGAAAGACAATCGTACAGCATAGGGAATCTGTGACAAACAGCTCTGCTATTCACGCTTGCCTTTGTCCAGACTTATTTACTTGCTCTCCACCAGCAGCCTCTCGCGCAGATTCTCCTATTATTAGACTTCTTCTTTCAAACCCCTCTATAGCCCTGGCGTGTTCACAAAGCGTTTCCTGGCCACTGAGCACAATAGGCTTTTGTGTGATCGTCTCACTGTGATTGAATCATCCCAAGGACATGGAGCGTTCTCTTCTTCTTCCCTTCCTCTTCGATAGCATGGAGACTCCAGGAGAGCATGTGGCATGACAGGTTGCAGGAGAGTCATTGTAGCATCTTTGTCCTTGAAAGTCTGCGGGTGCCTTTGAGCAAAGCCCTTTTGAATGCACATTGCTGCAAGAAGGTCTGGAATGTAATAAATGCTGTAGCACAATGTGAGCACTAATGGATGTCTTCCGAGAGCATGGTGGCCAAGTAGACAGCCCAACCTATAAATAGCTATATATATATTTCTCTCAGCATAAGTAAAGTTCAAGTTCTTTTGTTTATGATTTCTGAGGTAAAAAAGCTGGTCTTCACCAAGATAATTGTTCTTATTTAAAGTGGCACACAAGCTACATTCTGCTCATTATTCTGCCTACAGGATTATGTAAATATACATAAATATACCTGTTAAACTTCACTTCCAAGGCAGCCATTTTCTCCAGGCAAACTGATCTCTGTTACCTGGAGATCAATGGTAGCAACAGGAGATCCCCAGCCACCACCAGGCTAAAATGATATGGACACCATTTTAAACTCACATGTATGCTGTCTATGCGTGCAAAATGTGGGAGAGGAGGAATGGTGGGGGCCAGTTGTGTCTTTTCCAAGGCCCCTAAAGTGTTCCTGAGAAAGGTCTGTGGTGGAATAAGTGTACGTCTCAGGGTGTGCAGCAAAACTAATTTTCGTGGCAAAGAAAGCCTGAGCTGGCCTGGATGGGGAAGATTGGCTAGCAGCCATTCAAGCTGATCAAGCAACCCATTTCAGAGTTGCAAAGGGCAGCTATTCTCTGTCCAATGAACAGAGAAAGGAGACAGAAAGAAGTGCAGAAGGGCCAGAATTCACAAGTGAATTCCTGCTTTTGTTTCTTTCTGCATTTGTTTACATTTTCATGGACAGTGCGATTCTCTGCTTCTCACTGTCAGTTTTATACATTTGTTTTGTGCTCACACGTGGTCTAGCTTTTATATGCAGTGCGTACAATATTTATGCCACAGCGTATGCCATTTATCCTTATGGCATGTTAAAGTGCTGATTTACAGACACACAAATAATGCTGAAGAATGTGTATATTCTACAGGAAAAAAAATTCAGTGTGAGCAAACAGAACATGGCGTGAAAATAAACCCACAGTTTGATTTGCACAAGGGAGAAACACATTCAAAATAGGGATCTGCTGGGTTGAAAAAGCGGAGATGAGCCGTCCAAAAATCTTCCCTACCAGAAATAGGCAAACATATTTCAGTTGGAGTATTATGGCAGTGATAGGTAACCTTTTCAAGACCGAGTGCCCAAATTGCAACCCAAGACCCACTTATTTATCGCAAAATGCCAACATGGCAATTTAACCTGAATGCTGAGGTTTCAGTTTAGAAAAAAACGGTTGGCTCTCAGGCATGCATTACTTGGGAGTAAGCTAGGTCATAGTCGTGGCTTTGCTTTGAAGCAACCCTGCAGCTCTTCCAACGGGTGACTCACAACCCTAGGAGGGTTTACTCAGAAGCAAGCCCCATTGCCAGCAACCGAGCTTACTCCCAGGTAAAGGATCGCACTTCGCATGAAAATCAGTGGGGTTTAACAGTGCTTAACAGGGTTACCTACACAGCTTTCCCAAAACTAGGTCTTAGGTTTAATGCTAATAATGGAGCCCAGCGGCCCAGGCCAGCCTAGATGTGTGTGTGTGGGGGGGGGGGGTACGACTCTGCGTGTGCCCACAGAGAGGGCTCTGAGTGCCACTTCTGGCACCCGTGCCATAGGTTCGCCACCACTGTATTGGAGGCTGGATTTGAGGCCAAGGTACTCTGGGTGGGGCAAGGATCCATCTAATATAGGCATGAATATCCAAAAGGGATGCTTTTCATTAATATTTTCTGATACATCCTGAGTATGACAATATATAAAGCCAACGACTAAACTTTGGCACTAAGACACCGTCTAGTTCAACAGGGAGTCACTACAAGAGACTCACTTTGTTCCCGGAGTATTTGTGCAATTCGTTTGCAGGATCAATCTTTGCTTTTGTGATTTCTCTAAAATGCAGATTATCTTAACTTTGGCAGCCCATAAATTCACCATACCCATCCTATTGTCTCTGCAATATAGGAATTGATTGCAAACTTCTCAATTATATCCTGTGTTCTCAATAGCTATAGCGCTCCACAGCCCCAGACAGGTATCTCCAGTGAATTGCCTTGTTGAGGATCGGAAGGTTAATTAGCTGTAGATGAAATCAATGTAAGACAGGGCACCTTGAATAGGCTTCCCGGTGGCCCTGAAAAGTTCACAGAACTGTAGAGTTGGCACCTCATGCATAATCTAGACCTAGTTCTTTGGGAGGAGTCTGTCTTGACAATCATCCCTAGTGGGAAAGGGAGAAGACAGTTTCCCATGTGGTGAAGAACACCAGCCCCACAGTAGAATAAAGGCTTTGCACACAGAAAGTTACAGGTTTGGTCCCTGGCTGAAAAGAATTTCACACAGTGAGCATTTGTCTGTTCTGAGAGTTTGCAGAGGCACTGCGGGCCAGAATAGCTACTTCAGAGCTAGACAGACAAATGATCTGTGTTATACAGTTTGATGTATGTTACGCGATTGGTATTTTTCGCAGTTCATCTATTCCCAAAACTCTGTAGACTCATAATGAGCTGGATTTTTTGAGTCCACTTCTTTTGTACATCTGATGGAAGGGATTGCAAAGGAAAAATAGCAAATAGGAGAAGCAATTAGGTACCCTTGGTGCACTGTTTCTCTGCTGCAAATCTCTCCGTCGTTTTGCCCATTAGCAGCAAACATGGGGTTTGGGAACCCAGCATTTGCTACTGATTACAGTTTCACCCTGAGAGAATATTTAAGAGAATGTAGATGCTTTTCTAATTAGCAATTGCAATTGCACGATAAAAAGAGAGACTATCGATATCAAAAATGTGAAAGCGTAAGTAATGCATAAAATTGGATTATAGGACGACATTCAAAATAAAATTACAGAATAAAGAAAAATTATAGTGCATACGCATGCAAAGAGAAAAATTAAGACCTATCAGGATTTGGGAGGCCAGTGGCTGGGCAGTAGCAATTGGATGCACAATACTTGGGAAGATTATGGTATCAAGAAAATTACAATGAGGCAGAGCAGAGGCAGGCACAGGCTCCAGGATGTGGATGTGCAGTGGGGTGGACAGGGCAGAGGCAGGTACCACTTGGGCAGCAACATGAGGCAACGTCTACATTTTGCCAAAATCTCCAAAGCCCTGGGGCAAGAAGCTTCAAAAGTATAACAGGTAAGATTGACACTGTGTCCTTTGGCCCCTAGAAATGCACACATCACTCTAGGGCCCTTTCCGCATGGGCGCTGAGTGGGGGTGCATCGGCATAAATTATGCCTATGCACCCCCCCCCCCGGACTGTTCGCACAGATGGTCCCAGTGGGGGCGCAGGCAAAGGCACAGCCTTCACACAGGCTGCGCCTCCCCCAACCGGCTTACCTGCTCCTGCTGGCTGCCATCACATTGTGGAGGCCAGGGGACATGCTCCCCTGGCCAGAGCGATGACTCTGGAGATGGCGGTCAAGGGGGCATGTCCCCTGGCCTTCACAATGCGGCGGAAGCCAGCAGGAGCAGGTAAGCCAGTTGGGGAAGGCAGGAGGGAAACAACGGCTTCCATCTGCTGCCATTTGCACAGCAGCGGGTGGAAGGCACCACTTTTGAAAAACCTTGCTCGTGGACCAAGGTTCAAAAGTGACATTTCCATGCCGTTTGGGCAGCGTGTGCATGGTGCTGCTGTGTTGCAACAACACCTGCTGTGCGAACGCCTCCCCAGGGACGGCGTTTTTGCCATCCCTGGGGCACTGTATTCTGCCCGTGCGGAAACAGCTTAGGTAATAGGAACTATCATACCTGGTTACAGAGACACAAGTATATAATTTATGCTGGGCACTAAGGGGCTGGTGGGTGCAATTTCTCGTCAGATTTACAGAGGTGAGCTTAGCTTTTCCCCCAAAGTAGAGGCAACATTTGGGAATTTTGACATTTTGGAAAGTGCTTTGGATGGGGAATCGTCTATCTCTAAGCTCCAGATTGCGAGCTGGTTCTCAGATCTCTATTTTGTCATGACAAAACACCCTCCCCCCAAATGGCTCAAGTGTTTCTCTTTCCATGCACTAATTCTTGAACATTCTTGACAGACAGTGAATCATCTCAATGAAAATTATGTTGTAGTTTTTGAAACGTCAGTATGTTTTCCTGAGGACTCAAGCTGTGCTCCACAATGGCGCTGAAGGGCAACAGCAATGTGAGAAGTTGTAGTAGGCGTCCACAAAGTACACAGCCATCTGCCAGCATGAGACAGAATCTCCCAAATGCTTAATATCCGATCACGAAACCGATAATGCCACTTGATCTTAGCCAGAGGGCCCAACATTGCAGAGCAGCTAACACATTCGGAGAAGGTGATCGGTGATTGCTGTAAATGTTGGTAAAAAGGAAACTGCTGCTATTTGGATTCTCTTCTTTCTTTGTCTTTTACAGTGCTTTCTTGGGTCGAACATAGGGAATGGAAAGGGGGTGCATGTTTGAAAACACTTGTTTCCTGCAGAAAAACAAGCACAACTGCATAACTTTCAATCCCAACAGTGCTTGGGAGCCTGAGGAAAAATCCCTCCATGGAAGGGTTGCCAAATTTCAGACTTTGGGCTTGCAACTTTAATTTGGGGTTGATCCTTAGGGGATCAGGTTGGAACCTCAGAACCATCAGGTACACACAGGTGTGATGGTTTCCCCTACGCCTTCTGCATGTTCAGTTTTATGGAGATTACTGTGCATGGGAATTGGAGACAGGAGACAATCATTTGACACTAACTGCTCAACTTTATTTATTTCCTATGTACTTATTTTCCATCCATCACCAAAGTCCCTAAGTTGGGTAAAATCTCCTTTAAAAACCATCCCCCTCCTTAACCCCCTTCTTAAAATACATAGTTGTCCATTCCCCATAATGCCCCCCCAACACATTTTAGAAATTGGGCTGGGGGTGAATAAATAGGGAGCCAGTGCAGGTGAAAACAGGTAGCAAAAAAAGGAGGGGGAAGGAGGGGAGGCACTGTTACCTCTGTGTGCTTGTGTTTTGCTATTGAGTGTATGTAAGTTCATTGTTTTGTTTTCTAATAAAAATAGTTAAATTTCATTTTTTGACTCCTGTGGATTTCTTCCAGAAACCCATCTCTGTAAATTCCAGTGGAAAAGGTCCATGGTTACCCTCTCTTGCAAAACAAAATTTGTCCTGCTAATTCCCCATTCTAAAAGGGACAGACCCTACCATTTCAGGTAACAGCACCGCCCAGAAGGGATCACCCATATGCCCAGGTAGAGAGGATGGTCCTGGCCAGGTGCCTAAACTCTTGCAGAGTCAACTCTGGGTGGATCTCCAGGGGGAAATGTTTCAAAGTGCCAGGGCCACCAAAGAGAAGGCACTACAGGTGGCCTCCATCCCCAATTCTCAGAAGGTGCTAGAACCTCCAGGAAGCACCCACACACACACTGACACCAGCAACTGGGCTAAATGGGAGGAGGCATTCCTTCAGATATATATGTTTTTCATTTAGCACACAGTTCATTTCATGCTGTGATACACAGCTGAAGAAACTGTACTTTTATTCCTGATTGTGTGGAAGGACTCTCATTTGTACTGCCATTCAATGCGCTATCACTAGGCTCCATCCCATGACATCTCCAGGAACTGTTCCTTAAGTCTTGGAAGTTCAGATAAAGGATACTTGACACTCCTTTCTGCTGAGAGAAGGTCATCCTGAAAGCTCTGTGATGAGTTCTTGGGATGAAACGGCAGCAGTGGGAAAAAACAGCTTATTTCTTGCAGAATCATAGGGTGGCTAAACTGCTATCAAGAAAAACATTCTAGTAGAAAAACATAGGACAACTTCAGGTTGGAACCAACTGTTGTAAAGTTTGAGGCTGACAGAGTGACAGCTGCAGGGCCTTTACAAGAACAGGACCTGAAGAGCAGACGAGTAATTAGGGAGAGCCAAGTCAAGAAAACAAGGAAAAGGTATTCCTCCGTGTTCTAGGGACTGCCAATCAGAGGTGGGATCCAACCAGTTCTCACCACTTCTGTAGAAGTGGTTACTAATTTTTTCTGAGTGCCGAGAAGGGGTTACTAAAGGAGGGACTGGAGGGTGCATGTGTGCGGCGGCACCACTGTTTGAATCCCACCACCATCGGAACCTGTTATTAAAATTTTTGGATCCCACCACTGCTGCCAACCTTTAAACTGCCTTTTCCTGCTGTCCTTTTAATGTGAGTTTTATCTCCAGCAATTATCAGGGAATGTTATTTAGCTCCTTGCCATGAGATACCTCACCTATCTATTTCTGCATATTAAATCTCTATTAAAGCAGCAGGTCATTTTTCCTCCTGGCCAGTGGGAAACCCTTCTGTGTTCTCAGGATTCAGTTAGCCCTGAGACATATAACTCCACTCACTCAAAAGAGAAGGAGAAAAAACTCTCACCGCTACCTCTCTGTCAGATATTGTTCCAGATGACTGCCAGGTAAGGTTTCTGTCTTCTGGGGTTCCGCTACAGTGAGCTCAGACATGGTGCCTGACTAGAATGGCTAGTTATCCTGTTTTGTGAGGCCTGAAATGTCTGCATTATGTTTGTATCTAGTCAAACTGACTGTGTGGTATAATAGCTAGTGCATTGGACTGGAATCTAGGGACCCAGGCCTTGCCTTCCTTGCTGAGCTGCTGCTGTGAGGATAACATGGAGGGAGGCAGAATGATGAGAAAAAGGAGAAGAAGGAGAAGAAGAAGAAGGAGAAGAAGAAGAAGAAGAAGAAGAAGAAGAAGAAGAAGAAGAAGAATGAGCCCGAAGAGGCCGAGAGAGCGAGGAGGCGAGAGAGCGAAGCGAAACGAGAAGCGAGCGAAGACGAAGACGATGACGACGACACAGGAGAGTGAAAATAGCACACACACCCTCAATCAGAAGAAGATGATTTGGATTTATCCCTCACTTTTCTCAACCATTAGGAGTTTCAAAGCGGTTTACGAACTCCTTCCCTTCCTCTCTCCACAAAAGACACTTGAGAGTCAGTGTGTTGTAGTGGTTAAGAGCAGTGGACTTTATCTAGAGAACCAGTTTTGATTCCCCCCTCGTGCAAAATCTGAGTTTTCCACACACACACTCCCCCCACCATATGGACGGCCTCCCTCCCTCCCTCACCATGACCAAACAACTTTTTTTGCATCAAGTCATCTCAAAGGAGGAGGGATGTGGGGGGCTAAATAGCCACAGCCCAGGGACATTTGACTCCATATGTCCCCCCTAGGCCAGGGGTAGGGACCCTTTAACACTCAAAGAGCCATTTGGACCCGTTTTCCACGGGAAAAGAAAACACTTGGAGCCGCAAATAATTTTTGACATTTAAAATAAAGATAACACTATATATATTGGGGGTTTTTTTTACCTTTTACTCCGCTCATTCTGAGAAGTGCATGGATGCGCCCGCCCTGCTGCCTGCAGGGCGGGCAAGGATGGGGCCGGCGGCTCGGCTCGTGGAGCCACAGTGGAAGGGCAGAAGAGCCGCATGCGGCTCTCGAGCCGCAGGTTCCCTACCCCTGCCCTAGGCGGTACAACCCTGCAGAGAGCAATTTTAAAGTTCTTGGTCAATTCACTTGGCATATGTAACAGTCTATACCCACACTGATTTATTAGTTCAAACAGAATAATATGATAACATCTTTGATAGTCAGTATCATCGCATGCTGCACAGGGCAGTTTTATATGTTTAAATGTTCTCCTGAACACAGAAAATAAGCTTGTTGAATTCTTGATAGCCTAGTCTTCTAGATGCAAGGATTGTTCTTTAGAAGGGAAGCATATGATTAAAGTATGCATCACCAGCAGTCTGCTTCCAGAGCTTTGCCAAATATATATACAAACTAGCTCTAAAAGAAACAGTTCAAAGAGTTTCTGTAGCTGAAGCTCTCTTGTGTCCCTTCCCGTTTCGTCTACCAGCATGGGAGGAGGAGGCATACCTGAATCCTCAGGTTTGGAAGCGCTTTGAACAGCAGATGGTTTCCTCTCCAGAACCTGCCAGATGTATTTCTCTGCCAAAGCAATGTCTCCTGCCATTTACTTATGAGAGCACAATTTATTGTAAAAACAGAACCGGTAATTGACAAAATACAGGGTGTTTAAACAGCCAGTGTTGCGCATTATTTCATTTCATGCTCACAAGAGATAGACAGGCCTCTGTTTCCCCCAGGCAATCTCATTTTCAGGATTTCTGTTGTCAGATGCCATTGCTTCTCCCCACCCCTCCCAGTTTGCGGGAGCTGAGCAACATATTGAACTCCAGAAATTGGATGCAATTGTTCGCCTTCTTTTGTTTTTAACCAGACTTTCTCCCACACTTCCTCCCAGGGCGGCGAACCTGATTCCGCTCCTATTATATCCACACAAAACCCCCATGAGATAAGGTAGCTGCGACAGAATAACTGACCCAAGGCAGAGTGAGAATTCAAACCTGGTTATCACAGGTCATAGTCTGATGCTGTAACCACTATATTGTTTGTTTGTTTGTTTGTTTGTTGCATTCAATATTCCGCCCTCCTCCGAAGGTCTCTGGCTGGTGAACAAAGATAAAAACCATTAAAACATTATTACAATAATTAAAATCAGAATATTTATTTATTTAATATTTATCTATCAGATTTAATATACTGCCCCATCCCCAAAGGGCTCTGGGCGGTGTACAATCAATGAAACCATCACAATAAATCATGATCACTAAAACAACATTTCCAGTAAAATGCAATTAACAATCAGCTTCAGCCTCCATCTTACAATCAGATGATGACATAAACAATGGACTCATCAGGCGGTCAGCATAATATGGACAAGCCCCCAAGGTGGAAAATGGGGCGCATGGGACGGCACCTTCAACATAGGTGCATAGCATCTTGACAATAAGAACCAAACCACAGATGGCAACTCAGAGAAAGGACCTCCCACCCTCATGGGAGGTTACTAGGTATACCAATAATGGCAACCAGTGAAGATGGCATGCAGGGAATGGCAAGGGATGGCAAATCAGATGGGATTTGTAGTCCATGAACATCTGGAGAGCCGCAGGCTGCAGACCCCTGAGCTAGCCTCCCCAAAAGTCTGGGGAAACAACTCCTTTTTACAGGCCCTGCAGAACTGTCCAAGGTCCTGCAGGGCCCGGATGGTCGGTGTTCCACCAGGCATGGGGCCAAGACTGTAAAAGCCCTGGCCCGAGTAGTGGCCAGCTGCATCATTGACTCTTGCTGACTCGTGCTATCAGAGGCATCGTGTGTAGTGAGTATTCCCATCAGGCATAGCTGCTGAGCTCTGGGTACTTGCAGAAATAACAGGGCGGATTCTACCCCTAGCCTGCCACTCCAGTGACAAAAGTTTATTGACTAAAATATATTTACACCCCATCTTTCCTTTTGGCTCAGGTTTGAAGCCTTCGTCCAACCTAAGGAGCTCCAAATTAAGTGGCTCTTCCATTGGAGAATGGCTCCTTAGGCTGGACAAAGGCTACTTGGAAGATGGTTGGCTCTATGCCCAGTGTCTTGAGTTGCAACAAACAGTTCAGTTCTTAATGGGAAAGCAAATTGTCGTGTCCTGTATAAAGTTCACTTTGGCTGATTACCCACTGCTGGCTGTTCTCCACCCTTGCCCCCACTCTGGCGTGAAAAGGCGCGCCACAAGTGCTCTCGCTTTCCCCGCAAAAAAGCGAGAAGCATGCATGGGGCAAGAGGAAGCCTGTCGGGAAAGAAAACTTGTTCCAACGCATCTCCTTTCTCGGTGCGCAACAAAGTGGAAGCCTTTCGGGACAAAATTTCTTGCCAGTACATGCTTCTGGTCCCACCATCTGCCACTGAGTGCCGGTGGGTAATTGGCCTTTATTTACAGCATTAAGACAGAGCCGCTACCTCTGGAGCACAGCACTATCCCACTTGTGGTTCTGGAATCCCATGCCAGCAAATGTTGCCCACAGTCAGAGAACAAAAAGGTCTCTTTCCCTTCCACACATCCCAACCTTGGACAATTTTAGTCCTGGACGCTATCCTTGTTTTGTGGCCCAGAAAGTTTTCCCTCTGTGGCCTTTTGCTGGAAGATATATTACCTTGAAAGCCCTCCATCCTCCTTGGAGGCCCATATAGGTGCCATAACATGTGGTTGTCAGTCGTAAACTTTTAATGTCGAAATCTTTGTTTCTCCTGCTCTTGGACTGTGAAAGTCAGGAGCCATTGAAAAGGCCCAGGAGTAATTGTCTCTCAGATTAAAACACAGAGCCCTTTTCACTTTTTTACAGGGGGAAATAAATCACCCAGCTGCGTGACCCTCCCCCCCCGCCCCCTCACTCCAGTTCCGCCTCTGTCTTGACAGCAGCATCTGTAGCCGCTCTCTGCTCTTCCCCGGGCTTGTCTCTGGTTCAGTTCTTTGGCTTTCCTCTGCATGCAACGGCATATTCAGGGGATCTGGTGGTTGTGGTAATGGAGGTATTGTCAGAATGCAAATGTATGGCTTATCTCTCACTTTGCAGCCAGCTGCATTCTTTGGTTTCTTTCTTTCTTTCTTTTTCTTTTTTTTTAATAGAAAGAAGGAAAAGATAATGAGTCGATAGGTTTCGCTTGACATATACCAAGGAGGTTCAGCCAGCCAGAGTTGCCTGCAGGTAGCAGATGAACAGTGAAACAGGGCCTCGCTAGATGAGACAAATTGTAGATTCCAGTGAGGCGAGCGTGCCCCCTCAAAAGACAGAAAGCAACAGAACACCAGCCCGTTTCTTCATAAAGGCAAAGACAGTCCTGTCTGCAATCACTGGGCCGTTACTGACCAAAGGGGTGACATCACATCACATTGTTTACCAGGCAGGCTATGTTTATGGGGTGGTTTGCCATTGCCTTGCCTGGTCATCTATCTACACTTTGCCTTCAGCAAGCTGGGCACTCATTTTACCGACCTCAGAAGGATGGAAGGCTGAGTCAGTCTTAAGACAGCTACCTGAAAACGACTTCCGTCAAGATCAAACTTGGGTGGTGAACAGAGCTTTGACTACAATGTTGCAGCTCACCGCTCTATGCCACGGGGCTCCTGTTTCCTCACAACCTAGCAATATTTCTCATTCCCACATTACAGAGTATAAAAGTTGCATTTGAAGAAGAAGAAGAGTTGGATTTATATCCCCCTTTCTCTCCTGTAGGAGACTCAAAGGGGCTTACAATCTCCTTACCCTTCCCCCCACCACAAGAAACACCCTGTGAGGTAGGTGGGGCTGAGAGAGCTCAGAAGAACTGTGCCTAGCCCAAAGTCACCCAAAGTCACACAGGCTAATCGGAATTCCCCAGATAAGCCTCCACAGCTCAGGCAGCAGAGCTGGGAATCAAACCCTGTTCCTCCAGATTAGAGTACACCTGCTCTTAACCACTACACCACTTTGGTATCCCGATCTTGTCTAAAAGACAGATGTGACTTGGCATAGCTAGGGAAAATGGAGCCTGTGGCAGACTTCCAGTTTTTTGCCCCCTCCCCATGGGCCCCTTTGCTGCCCACCCACACTGCCCCCCCCCACGCCCCACTTACCTTGGCCAGCAGCAGGGAGAAAAAAAGTGGAGGCCCTCTCTGGCTCACCTCGTGCCGTCCCTCAAGCAGCAGCCAAGCTGGCCGAGGCCTGCCCGAGTAGTGCCTGGCTCTGCTCCGCGCCACGTCACGCCACGTCACACCACACCACACCTGGCTGGCTGGCTGGCTGGCTGGCTGGCCAAAGTGGGAGGGAGATTTTCTGGGGGGCCCCCAAATGACTCAACTGGGGCCGCCCGGGATGGTTGTCCCCGGATGTCCCCATTATAGCTATGCCCATGCCCTAACCCTGCCGCAAACTTGTGCTCTTTTGAATTTCACCTGCTTGAATTTTGAATTTCACCTGGAGCAGCAGTGGCATAGTGGTTAAGAGCAGGTGCATTCTGATCTGGAGGGATCGGGTTTGATTCCCCGCTTTGCCGCTTGAGCTATGGAGGCTTATCTGGGGAATTCAGATTAGCCTGTGCACTCCCACACATGCCAGCTGGGTGACCTTGGGCTAGTCACAGCTTTTTGGGGCTCTCTCAGCCCCACCCACATCACAGGGTGTTTGTTGTGAGGAGGGAAGGGAAAGAAGTTTGTAAGCCCCTTTGAGTCTCCTATAGGAGAGAAAGGGGGATATAAATCCAAACTCTTCCTCCTCCTCCTCCTCCTCCTCCTCCTCCTCCTCCTCAGCATTTCAGAAACAGAAACGGAAAACACTTGTTCTTCCTCCCCAATCTTGATTCCAAGGACCGTTGCCTGAGCACAGACACAACCACCCTACATGTTGGCAAAGACTTTTAATTCACTTTCCATCATCTGTATTCAGTCCCTCTGCAATCGCCTGCACTTCCACCAATTAAAATGCCAAGAGGGTATTATTCATTTCCTTAAAATAGACTCAAAAATACAATTGTCCTAAAATAGGCCACCGATTATTCAAAACAGCAGCTGTAATGTGTGTGCCATGTCCAGCTGTACGCTGCACGGCACCTTTGTGTTCCTACACGTGGATTGCTATGAAAGACAATATCTGTGCCCCACTCCCTGCAGTTTCAAGGCTTAACTTCTAAATATTTCGGGGGACCCAAACTGACCCATAAAGGATAATGCTGGCGACTCATACTCCAAATGTTTCCACAATGCAAAAGGATGGGAAAGTGTTTTAGCAGGAGCAGGGATCAAAAATGGGGACTGTCTTCTGCAAATAGGGACAATTATATATGCAAATAGGGACAAGAGGGAGTTGTTGGGCTGGAACCAGGGCCCTTCCGCACATGCAGAATAATGTGCTTTCATTCCACTTGCAATGCACTTTGCAGCTGGATTTTACTGTGCAGAATATGAAATTCCACTTTCAAACAATTGTGAAAGTGGATTGAAAGTGCATTATTCTGCTTGTGTGGAAGGGGCCCAAGTCTGCTTTTCCACTGAATCCAGTCTGAATCCAGTCTGATTCACCCCACTGTCCTCTAACACCCAGTGCTTTTCTACTTCAAAAATCAGGTGGTGCAGGGACCAGGTCAGATGTGGACAATGGGATAGGGACAGCAGAAGTTTAACCCCTTCCCCCTTGAGTTCTTTTCCAAATTGGGTCTTGGAGGTTTCAGTGTTCTCCTCCCTTTCTGCATCACTCCCATCTGAATTGCATCTGCGCATGCACACAAATTTACATTTTTACAGACTGATGGAGATCTTCCTCATGTCAGTTTTGGCCCTGAATTAAATAGATCCACTAAGTGACTTGACAAGGGATTCTGGCTACTGCCTCCATACCTCTGCATGACCTTGCAGGGGCCCTATTGCAGATGGAATTTCATTACAGACAGAGCCGTCTGGAATCTTTACTGCGTAAACAAGTCCTTTCGAAAGGCACCATTGGTTCAACACACTTCTGAACACAGCTTTTCCCCCTCCTTGCCAATATTTAACAATCAGGGAGATGCTGCGTTTGTTTAACTGTTCTGTTAAGCACGCTCTGTTGGGTTGAAATATGGCTTTTCTCCCGCCGAGCCCAGTTACAAGTTCCTGGGGTTTCATTCGGCAAATGCGGCAAGGGCTGCTTTGCATTATTGCCTCTGCTCTGCTGGACTCCTCATATCCTTTGACAAAAAACCTAATATCTGGACACTTGAGGGGAAACTGCTGGATCCTGAGATATATGATTATCATTTGGGCCCTGTAGGCATCTGTAGATTCCGTAGAGCCTTGTTACACTGCTTAATAAACAGAACTGTGGGGATGCTGCAATTCTGGGGGGGGGGGGGGATCCAGAATGTGGCCTTAGGTTCAAAATCCTCTTCCTCAGAGTTGCATTTGGCCAGTTTCTAGTCCTCAAAATGTGCTTGGGAGTGTGTGAGAGCAGTGCCCTCATGAACTTGCAAGGTGGCCAGGGAACAGGGCTGTCCAGTGACCTTTGTAGCATTATTCCCCTCTCCAACACTAATAGGAGCAGAGTCATATCTAGAGAGAATGTAGCCTGGTTCATCTTCTGCCCCGCCCACCTCCCAATATGGGCAGCCGATCTCCCCCACCATGACCAAACAATGTTTTTTGCACCAGGTCTTGAAATCAGTGTATGGACCTGGGGGGAAGGAGGAAGGGTGTGGGGGCAATTTTCTGCCCCCCCACATGACTAAATGGCCACAACCCAGGGACATTTGACCTCATATGTCCCCCTGGGTGGTACACAGAGGTGGGATCCAATCAGAAGTGGGATCCAATCAGAAGTGGTCTCTAGAAGTGGTTACTAATTTTTTCTGAGTGCCAAGAAGGGGTTACTAAAGCAACCTCCCTACCCAATAGGGACTGGAGGTGCGTGTGTGTGGTGGTGTCACTGTTTGAATCCCACCACCATCGGAACCTGTTATTAAATTTTTTTGGATCCCACCACTGGTGGTACACCCCTGAATAGGAGAAGAATGAATTTTTCAAAGTAAGAAACACTGCAGTATGGATTTATATAGACTCACAGAATTACCTGGTTTATATAATCCAGATATTCTTGGTACAGAATTTTTTTTAATTAGCGTCAAGTACACAGAAGAAATGAATATTTCAATAGTGACCAATAATCATAATATACTGTTTATCATGAAGATCTGTAAAGCAGACAAAGAGAATAGCTTTTTCTTTTTCTTTCTTTATTTGGGCTCTTCGAACGCAGTTTATCTTAATTTTTATTTATTGGTAAGTTTTGTGCCCCTATTCTTTTTTTTCAACTTGTAAACAAAAGTTCTCCCCTGTGAGATTATTTCTGATATATTTTTAGGAGGCAGCCTTATCTTCTCGGTTGTCTTTTTCCCCTGAAGGGAACTCCCAGAGTCTGGCCATACCAGCAATGATTAACAAAAAAAGAAAGAGAATGTAATGGAAAGCACAGTCTCCTGTCCCATGAGATACCATCAAGAGTTGTTGCTTAAGAGCTGCTGTTCTACTTGTATTGATCTTGCTGCTGCATTGAAACAAGCATTGAACAGTTTTTTTAATGTACTCATGAATTTCTCTAATGGGCCAAACAGCCCGCCAACCAGGACAGTTTCAAGTCAGGAAAACAGCATGGACAGGAAGGAAAGTTACCAGTATCCAGACGGAGCCTGGAGTTCTCCTGGAATTGGAACTGATCTTTAAACTTCCTAGCGGAAATGGCAGCTTTGGAGGATAGATTCTAGAGCAGCGGTTCTCAACCTGTGGGTCGCAACCCCTTTGGGGGTCGAACGACCCTTTCACAGGGGTCGCCTAAGACCATCGGAAAACAGTCTTTTAATATTTTATTTATACCAATTTTATGGCTGGGGGTCACCACAACATGAGGAACTGTATTAAAGGGTCGTGGCATTAGGAAGGTTGAGAACCACTGTTCTACAGTATCATATAATCACTGTGCTTACTCCCCTTCCCAAAGCTCCACTTTTCCCTGGCGCTGTCTTCAAATCGCTAGGGATTTCCCAAGGTGTGGTGGGTATCCCTAATGGGAAGCTGGAAGCCATGGATACTGCAGTAAGCAATCAGAATTGGGCACTATGTGCACAGCAGCCCAGAATCCATTGCTGTCATGTGATTGTGACATAAGTCACCAGATGGGGATGCTGGATCCAGACCTGCATATACTGTGACTAAAATGTGTGAACCAACCTATTAAAAGAAGCCAGTGAACTCTGGGTTTGCTAGAACTTCTTGCCAGACCTGAGGTGTCTGATGATTTCAGCCCCATAGAAACGGTTAGAACTAAAATACTTTGGAGAATGGTGACTGATTGGATCCAAACAGCTTTTCTGTCAGTGCAAAAGGGATGGAGGTCCCTTTTCTTACAATAATGGTTATGTCGGGAATCATGGAACAAAAGCTATATGTGATGTTGGCTGTAGTAAGGATGGAAATCAGGGGAAAATTAGTGAAAAGGTTGCCTATATCCAGCCCATAACCTGTTAAGCATTGAGGACAGGTATTCTTCCTTTGGGCTATGAGGTAACAAGATGCATTAATATCGCATGCAGTAACAGTTGCTAGATTCGCATTTGCATGACACTGGGAAACTCAGACTTTTCCCGACAAAACAGAATTTGTTAATTAAGTCCTGGCACCTTACGAAGCAAAGGAAATTAACAGTGTATCACAAAATCTAAGAATATGGGGAGGGAAAATTAAAGGAGAGTCACTTCTCTTTGATGGCGAACATATTGAAGGAATTTTTCATAGCTTGATGATAGCTTTATCTGAGAATGATCTATCTATACTCTAGGATTAATTTGCTGTGTTCTGTGATATGATAGGTCTCCAAAATGAGACACCCCCCCCCTCAGAATTTGAACTTTCCCAGAAGATTCTCTCCATTCCACCCACCTTTGCAGGTATGCCAAGCCCTTTATTTGTAGTAAGTTCCTCATGTGCATCATCCACCTTACCAGGTATCATTCCTTCTCCAGATGTAAGCTAGGTCCAAAGGGCTGAAGTCCTGGCAAGGTCCCATTGCGCACATCAGCATCATTCACATGTTACCTGCATGAGTTTGTCTCAATGTGGCATCCACACATGAAGACACTCTTAGACCCATGACTGGGACCTTGACAAAACAATGTTCTGGATCACAGTGAGGTCTATCTCATTTTCATCTAGCCCAGGGGTCTGCAACCTGTGGCTCTCCAGATGGTCATGGACTACAATTCCCATCAGCCCCTGCCAGCATGGCCAATTGGCCAAGAGGAGCATGAGAGTCCATGAACATCTGGAGAGCCACAGGTTGCAGACCGCTGATCTAGCCCTTCTTCCAAGGAATTCAGGGCAGAATTTGTGGCTTTCTTCTTAGTCCATTTTTTCCCCTAAGATGAGGAACAATCTTGACGTCCTCTAACATACATTGCCCTGCACACAGATATGTCATGTAGACAGTATTCTCAGCCAATCAGTTGCAATGCCTTCCGGGTCTGTCATCTGCAGAGGCAGAGAGCTGCTTCTGTGACCTGACTTGGCCGTGTTCCAGACCACTTGTGCGGGGGTCAGACAGGGCCCGCAGGCCTGCCAAGGGACCTAACACAGCCATGAACCGTACGTCTCCGAGAGATGCAGAACTGAAGTTTTTGTGATATGTTGCAATTGCCTAATAATTCTCCCCCGCTGAGCCCCAGCCATGGCAGTCCTTTTAATGAGGGATAATAGCATTCGGCATTTAAATATACGATGCCATTGTCACATTATTAAAACAGCCTCCAGGAGGGAAAATCAAGTAAGAAAAGGAAGAAGCATTTAGCAGTCTTGAATCTTGATGTTTTACATTGTGTGCAGATTCTAGTTGCAGCAATGCACTAGAATCCTCTCTTTCTGCCAGGGCAGGGCTGCTGAGTCCAATAGGGGGTAGGGCATCCTCTGCCCCAGATCCCGTGGAGATTTTGTTTTAAAATGGCCATTGGACTGACAGCATGACATCATTTACAGGGAAAACCTGGAAGTTCTATCGTTCCCCTCTAGGAACTGCCAGAAACCCAACCCAGGTCCCTGATTTGGCAACCTAATTTTTCACAAAACAGGCTTTTAAACGTTTGTGACATGATGACTCACATTTTAAAAATAAAGACTATCTTTTCAGAATATTGACATTTCTGCTTCAAATCAGGGCACGGGAGGCCAAGAGGAGCATGAGAGGAGCAGCAGTGGTGTGGTGGTTAACAGCAGGTGTACTCTAATCTGGAGGAGCTGGGTTTGATTCCCCTCTCTGCTGCTTGAGCTGTGGAGGCTTATCTGGGGAATTCCGATTAGCCTGCGCGCCCCAACACATGCCAGCTGGGTGACCTTGGGCTAGTCACAGTTCTTCTGAGCTCTCTCAGCCCCACCCACCTCACAGGGTGTTTGTTGTGTGGGGGGGAAGGGAAAGGAGATTGGTAAGCCCCTTTGAGTCCCCTACAGGAGAGAAAGGGGGGATATAAATCCAAACTCTTCTCTTCTTCAAGGCCTTCCTGTGGTGCTTCCTCTAGCTCCAGTATTCAGTTATTTACCTCCTCTACATACAGCAGTTCACTTTAATCACCATGGCTACTAGTTGTATATCTGTCTACATTCTAGGAATCTACTTACTCCCCTTTTAAAGCCACCTATGTTCATGGACATCACTACATCCACTGGCAGTGAATTCCACAGATAATCATGCAGCAATGCTATCTTGTCCGCTGTATGCTCCCCAGTGTTCCAGGATCTCTGTGTGAAGTTTTGCCTCCCTCTCAATTGTCTTTCTTTGTCTTCTCCAAGGCCCCTTCCGCACATGCAGAATAATGCACCTTCCATCCACTTTCACAATTGTTTGCAAGTGGATTTTTGCTATTTCACGAAGTGCATTGAAAGTGGATGGAAAGCACATTATTCTGCATGTGTGGAAGGGACCTGCAATCCTCACATAACCAGATTCAATTGGCTCACTTATGTGACCAAGCCAGGAGAAAATATGGAAGCATCCATCTAGAAATTTCAAAATGGCTGCAGCAAGTCAAGCAAAACTGAACCGGACTGGGAGATTTGCATGTTCTCGCAAATGAAACAATATCCACTCTGAAAACTGAAACGGGGGACAATTTGCCGCAGCCTTAACATTTGGGTTTTCTGTATCTGTTTGGATTTTCGTTCTTTTTTCAGACACCTCTGTCCTACTTTCTGTACCACACACAGAGGTGATGCATTCCAGACAAGAGTATTCTTAGCCTCGTTCGTGAAAACACCCATCACTTGATCTGGGAAGTGACTCCCGAGACCGATTTCTCCTAAATTTATGCCTTCCTTCCCGCCGGCTGCAGAGGATTGCAAACAAGGCTGCAAGGACGTGAATTAAGAAAAAGATGCGGGCATTTAAATCACTGTCTCACCACGTTATGATGCTGCTGGGAACAATGTTCCTTTTTTGCATTTGTAATTAAAGGGGAGAGGCAGATGGTGGCTGCCATAACCAAAAGTGATGAGTCCATTAAAATAATACTTAGACTCTCTCCCGTTGGTTTGTGATTGTAAGAGCTCTGTCACTCATGAGAAGCGATAAACTGTGTGGCACCTGATTCTGATCTCAAATGTTTCGTTTGCAAGTGGAAGAAGAGGCAGGCTTGGCAGCGTTAAGGCAGAGGGGGAATGGCGGAAAGGGCAGCTCCAGGGGCTTGCTTACAAAATGGTGCGTGATGTAGAGAAAGTGGAGAGGTAAAACTTTTGCCCCCCCCCCTTTCCTCCAAATACTGGACTTCAGATGCATCCTATGAAGTTGATAAGCATCCCGTTCAAGACAGGGAGATAACCTACTTCTTTATACAATACACAAGTAAATGTGGAACTTGTGCCACAAGATGTAATTATGGCTGTTCGGTAGGTTTCATCTTGTCTTGCCATCAAGTTGTATCTGACTGATGGCAACCCCGTGGGGTTTTCAAGGCAAGAGGCATTCAGAGGGGGATTCCCATTGCCTGCCTCTAGGTCAGGATCTTGGTATTCCTTGGAGGTCTCCCACCTAAATACTTGAAGCTGAGAGGGTGTCCCAGCGCGATTCTCGAAACACCTGGTTTGGGGAAAACAACATGGGGCAGACTCTCTGTAGGGACGGGATCTGTATGAAGTCCCCCATTCCCACCCCACCCCTGGGGTTTTTACCATCCTTAACCTGGGTTCATTGGCCCGTGCGGAAGGGGCCAAAGGTATCCAGAGTTGACTTCCAACTGGAATTCTCTGACTGAGAAGAGCCGAGGAAGAGCAAGGAGCAACCCACCTTAATGTGGTC
The DNA here is from genome assembly GCF_021028975.2 of Sphaerodactylus townsendi. Lineage (NCBI taxonomy): Eukaryota > Metazoa > Chordata > Lepidosauria > Squamata > Sphaerodactylidae > Sphaerodactylus > Sphaerodactylus townsendi. The sequence continues at coordinate 39,626,473 of NC_059437.1, forward strand.
TTAAAATGACAACTGAAGGCTGCCTTTCTGTTTGGGTAGGCTGCATGGGGCATTGTTCTAAATATCTGAAGGGGGAAGGAATGTACAGGAAATATCCCCCCTCTCCTTTGGATCTCTGTGCTTTGCAAAGCTCAAAGACTCATCATAGCCTTGAGGCTATTGGACTTCTAGCTGCATCTGCCTGTTAACCCAGCAAGGAAGAATAAAGACTTCAGGTTCAAAGTCTTCTTTCAGTCAAGGCTGTTAATCTTTGCAGAATTCAAAACGTGTGTGTGTGTGTGTGTGTGTGTGTGTGTGTGTGTGTGTGTGTGTGTGTGTGTGTGTGTGTGTGTGTGAGAGAGAGAGAGAGAGAGAGAGAGAGAGAGAGAGAGAGAGAGAGAGAGAGAGAGAGAGGAGTTGGCTGTCATTGGAACTGTAAGGCTTGTGAAGTCACAGCAGGTGGTGTCCATTCCAGCGTATGATGCTCACCCCACAGAAGTGTGATAGATCCACTCTGCTAACAGTGGCATTTCCCCTAGTGCAAGAAGCCCTCCCTTGATGAAAGAGGCTCTTTGAACACTAAGGGAAGGATCTGTGCTCTGTCAGTATAGGAGAACCTGAAAGCACCAGAAACCCTCTGAGGTGGTAGAATGGACTGTGCCTCTTCAGCCTGCAGGGGAGGGGTCAATTCCCCCCTGCAATCTAACACAGCACACAAAGGTTCATCATGGTGGTAGAAAGTGCCATCAAGGTGGTTTATGGCACCCCGTAGGGTTTTCAAGGTAATTGTTGAACAGAGATGGTTTGCTATAGCCTGCCTCTGTGTAGAACACTAGGTTTCCTTAGTGGTCTTCCATTCAGGTTCTAACCCCAGCTGACCTTGCTTGGCTTCTAAGATCTGATGAGACAGGGCTAGGCTGAGCCATGTAGGTCAGAACCCAAAGGATCCAAGGGGCTAGCCCAGTGATGGTGAACCTTTTCGAGACCGAGTGCCCAAATTGCAACCCAAAACCCACTTATTTATCGCAAAGTGCCAACACGGCAATTTAACCTGAAAACTGAGGTTTTAGTTTAGAAAAAAACAGTGGGCTCTGAGGCGTGCATTATTCGGGAGTAAGCTTGGTGAAGCAACCATGCAACGCTTCGAACGGGTGAATCATGACCCTAGGAGGGTTTACTCAGAAGCAAGTCCCATTGCCAGCAACCAAGCTTACTCCCAGGTAAAAGATCACACTTTAGTTCTTCCCATGAATATCAGTGGTGTTTAACAGCACTTAACAGGGTTACCTACATTGCTTCCCCAAAACTAGGTCTGAGGTTTAATGCTAATAATCTCCCTGAAATAATTACACTATTCTCACACTGGGGCCTGGCGTGTGGGGCGGGGGAGGGAAGTGAAACTTTCACTTTCTGAAACCCAATAAACCCCCCACCACAAAACAGATGTAAGTGGGATAACTTCAGGAAAGCTACATTGGTGGAGCAGCCATCTGATCTGCGGTTTTTCCTTCACATGTCATCTTTCCTTCACAGCACTTGACTTCCCACAAAAATGCAACAGGATCAGAAAAATTATAGCAATTCTAGCAAAGACCTTGGTGTGCTTTTTGAAAAAAAATCCTAAATGCATCTTGGTTCCTCCTCCCTAGGTTGATCTGCCCAGGCGATTGGCAAAAAACTTGGGTCTCAGCGTTTCCCTGGTGTACATGGGACGGATCCATTTGGATCCACCTTTTACCTTTTTCCCACGTTTTGTTTGTTCAACCCCTCGAGCAGCAGCAGCCAGCCAGCTCCAGCCTCCAACAGGTCCTGTGTGCACCCACTGCTCTGCCCTGTGCTCTGCCAGCTGAGTCCTCCCTGTTTGCTGCAGTGCGCGCACGTCGTGCCCAGTGGCCTAGATGTGGGGGGGAGTGATTCCTCCCCACATGACAAACTCTGTGTGTGCGTGCCCACAGAGAGGCCTCTGAGTGCCACCTCTGGCACCCGTGCCATAGGTTCGCCATCACTGGGCTAGCCTGAGCCATGTAGGTCAGAGCCCAAAGGTTTATACCAGGGGTCTGCACCTGCGGCTCTCCAGATGTTCAGCAAGCAGGGTAAAACCATCTTTCTAGAATGTGTCTGAACATTCCATGACTTCCCAACAACTTAGCCAATGGTTGACAGTGGGTATAGGAGAGTGCAATTTAACATTTTCAGGGGATGGGGAACAACAATGCTCAAAATATGATCTTCATAGCATAGAAGGAAAGGTATGTTCCTGTTTCCATTTACAAAATGTTGGAGACATTCAGTTGGGATTTGCTCCTGATACTGAGTGGAACAAAAAATTTTCCAGCCTCCCCAAAGGTTCCTTTGTTGACTCCAACGGGATCAGAATACAACTTCATTCCCATCACACGCACGTATTGACTAATAATCTGTCCTTGTGGGGGGTTTTGTGCTGAACAGCCCCGTGCAAAATTTCACTGCTATCCACTTCACTAGGTCTCCTTGTGCATCCTCAAAATTGGATCCTAACAATCAGGACCTGTGTGGTGCAATCCTAAACAGAGTTATATTCTTCAAAGCCCATGGGACTTCTTTAAAATAGCAACGGGCATGCAGAAAATACTCCCTGTCACAATCCTTTTGCAAATACATTTAAAGACCTGCCTAATGAATGTAGTCTATTATATTCATTTCAAAGCCAGTAATTCCCAGAGGAGTCACCTTGAGCTTCCAAAGCCCTGCACACTCCAAGATGAGAGAGTCGGGGGGTGGGAATCACACTGATTGCTGCCTCTGATTAGCAATTAAATCCAGAGCTCTTCAAATGGGAACAGTGTCATTGCCTGGCAGAGAAGAGGCTGGTGGGAGACCAGGAGTGTCTTATGGGGCTGCCATGATGATGGCATTGGAGCAGATACTAAATATTGAGGTATATCGCTACAATGATCAGGTCTATGTTTTTTTTTAAAAGAGTGTAACAGGAGGGTGTCTGGCAAGCCAACCTGGGGGAAAAGGGTCAGCAGGGAAACCACTGCCAGAGGCGTAGTGAAGGGAAACGGCACCCGGGGCAACCCATGCTCTGGGAGTCCCCCCCGGCCCCGCACCCCCGTTCCATTTACTTTAGGCGGTGGTGGTCCCAAGCAGCCTGGTGGGGCCGGGCCGGGCCTCCCAGGGGCACCCTGCAGCAGCCCTGCCAGGCCACTCCATGAGCCAGTGGAAGCTCCACCGGTCATGCATGCTCAAGTCCCTGCCTCCATTTTGCTCATGGGGTTACTGGTTGTTGCCTAGCAACTCTGCATTCTTGATTGGTTAACACACATCTGAGAATTACGTTTCAGAATCGAAATCTCAGAGCATCTTTAGTTTGATGTCCTGTCCACCATGTGGAATTTACAACATGTGAATCAGCTCTCTGTGAATGCAACTGGACCACAGGCAACCCAAGTGAGTGTCATCCTGACAAGGTCGGGGATTTAAGCTTGGATCTTTGTTGTGTTGCTCTTTTTCACAGAAATGCAGACACAGATTATCTGTACATTTCCTCACTCCTGCTTACCTTTGTTTGGCATCCAAATAAAGCAAAATGTGAGACAGCAGCGCGCACAAACATTAACACTTCCTTTCTGCCTGGGGCCTTTCTATACAATAATGCAGTTACTGTATGGCCTCTAAACAGCAGAGGAAATCAATGGGACCCGGGTTAGATGGTCAGGGTACTTTTTACCCCAGCCTTCAAAGATAATTATCTGCTCGTATGACCTAACTCAACGGACCATGCTCAGAGGCATTTACAAGTTGAGTTTTTAATACACAGTCAGAATATCTGCACAATAATTTCTTAGAAGCGGAATGATAAATAAGACCTTATGGGTTATTAATAAATCTGCTACGACTGTATTAAAAACAACCTGTTTCTTAATGTTTCATTTAATCAATACCTGGCCCTCAGGAAGAGGCAGGTGCATATATTTCATGGTTCTAGCTGAGCATCTTGGGACAGGGGGGTGGAAGACAAGATTGACCCCTGTAAATGCATGATGTTTTTTACATTTCCGCAAAGGGATTAGCATTGGCCCCTTCCACACATGCAGAATAACGCACTTTCAATCCACTTTCACAATTGTTTGCAAGTGGATTTTGCTATTCCGCACAGTAAAATCAAAGTGCATTGAAAGGGAATCGAAAGTGTATTATTCTTTATGTGCGGAAGGGACCATTAGAGGTTTATCGCGTCCATTCCCTCAGGAGTTCAGAATGCAGCACATGCCCAGTTTGTCCTCACAACAATTCTGTGATGGTGGCTAGGAGAGTAACTGGCCCAAGATCACCCATGGAGCTTCATAACGAAGTGGAAATTTGAGCCCAAGTTTCCTTGGGTTTCCTCTGACGTGCTAACCACTGCACCTTGCAGATATCCTCTGTTAGGGACTGATGAAGTACAGAACTGAGACAATGCACTTGGGTCACTGGGGAGATGCTGTGGCTCCACTGGCACAGTGAGGGGGCTAGAATCCCAGGTACCATTTCCTGGGGAACACATCTGGGCAGGGGAACAGTTAAATAGCCAGTGGGAGGGGCCTGCTCCCCAACTCCATTTGGACCTCAGGAGGGGGCCAGGCAGGCTGGCTCTGCCCCCAAACGCCATGTAAAGTTTAAGCTAGCTCCCCCAACCTGATCTCCACATGGAGTTGAGGAGTTGTGAAGCCTGTCTGTTGCGGCCCTCAACTCCCAGATCCCCAAGCCTCATGGAGGCCAACAACCAAACTGGGCTGACCAGCTCTAGTTTTATACCATTAGCTCCGCCCCAAAGCTCCACCTGACTGGAGTGATGGAAAAGCTCTACCTGAAACCCTGAAGAGCCTCTACCAGTCCCAGTAGACAAGAGATGTCCAACTCTGACGCTTCAGTTGTTCATGGACTACAATTCCCATCAGCCTCTGCGGATGGGAAGCTCCAGAGTTGGACACCCCTGCAGTAGACAGTAGTGACCTTGATGGGCCAAGAGTCTGATTCAGTAAGAAGAAGCTTCATGTGTTCATAAGATCGACAAAGACTTTGATACAAATCTAACCTATGTCACAAATTCACTAGATGACCTTGGCCACGCAGTGGTGGAGCTACAAGAGGAAAGGAGGGTGTGCTGGGTGCTGAGCGCATGCCTGGGGGCAGAAAATTGCCCCCAGGCCCCTCCCCCCTCCCCCGTCCCCCCCTGCGGCACCCCCCCCACTCCCCTTCCCACACTTACCTTAGTTCCTTTCCTTTTCCTTTAACTTTTTCAGGCTGAAAAAAAAGGCCTGTTCACAGTACAGACTAAAAATGGCCTGAGGAATTACAGTTCCCAGGAGACTGTGGGGCTCACAAGGTCTCCTGGGAAGTATAGCTCCCATCAGGCTGTTTTTTTCACCCTGAAAAAGTTCTAGCAAAAGGAAAGGAACTAAGGTAAATGAGGGAAGGGGTGCTGCGGAGGGGGGGGCGCTGCGGGGGTGGTGGTATTGCGGGGGCTATGGGAGGGCAGAAAATATAGACTGTGCACTGTGAAACAGCAATTTTAAAATGTCTCAGCCGCCGTTTCTACTATTGAGAAATACCAACCCAAAATGGAAGCCAAAACAACTAGTGGAGCAGGTGCCATTACCTGAAGGAACATAAACACATAACCCCCTCCCACACACACAGAGAGATTGACATTTTTCAGCCAAAGATCTGCAATAATCCACAAAGATTACTGCAGCAGTTGTCAATTACATGCAGCAATTACTCCTAGTACTCTTTACAATCGCCCCAGCACCTCAGCATTCTATCACTGATGCAATCACTCTTAGCTTCAAAATTGATCTCTGCCCTACTGTTACATTGCTAGTTCTATGTGAAATTGACAAAACTGATCCAATTGATTCTGCTTCTTTGTATCTCTGTCTGACTGTGAACATTTCAATTTCTATGTGAAATTGACAAAGTTGATCCAATTGACCTTGCTTCTTTATATTTCTGCCTCAGTGTTGCACTGCTGGTTTGTTATGGCAAAGAGAATTGAAAACAGAGGAGGAGGAGGAGAAAATGGCTGAAGGAGAGGTCAGGCAAGTATGGATAAAGACTAGGTGTTTGGTAGGGGTGGAGAAATAAAGATTTGTTGAACATGATCACATGCTCAAGGGAAACTGGCCAGTAAATGGATTTTAAAAATCATGGTTAAAGTGCTTGGGAAAACAATGAACGAAAAATGAAGGGAAATGTTTCTGGAACTACTCAAAGGACAAAAATTGCAGAACTCAAAGAAAAAAATGTAGTATTTGGCAAGATACATTGTAAATTATGCGGAAGAAGGCCTATTGTAGAAGCAACCAGATTCACAACTTTGTATCATAAATATTTGCATGATTTAAAAAAACAAACCTAAAATACATATTTTTTTTCAAGAGTGGTTGAAAGCAAAAGGAAATAAGAGGAGATTGGCACAATGCAAAACACACTATTTTCTCTAGCCTGCAAAGATTCCATTTAATACCTGCTGGGTGCAATCGATTACATTTATTGAGTATTAAATAAGGGAAAGAATATAATTTAGATATCAAATCAAAGAGTTCCCAACAATAGACCAGAAGCTTGGTGCAGAAGCTAGAAACGGGGAAGTGGAGTTTAACAGATCTTTTTAATGATATGCAAAGGGTTATTATTCATAATCCTTTTTGCAATTCAGTAAATTGGCTGGATGCATTCTGTTCCCACCGCTTCCCAAACATTTGCAGAAACAAGCAGGTTTTGTGTGTGTGTGTGTGTTTTAGATTACAGCAGAGGATTTGTATGAAATGCACCTATAGGCACTTGGAGAGGGACAAAGATACAAGGTTCAGCTTGAAAGTAACTTCACAGCGCCTGCATGGGGGCTGATTTAAAGGCCCCAGAGTAGACACTTCCTCCCGTTCAGGAGTCCCTGGGCTGATTTCTGCAAAACTGCTGAAGTTATGCACAAAAATCAGCTGATCAGAGGGAAAGTAATTTTCTATGTACGTGTAGAGAGGGTTTTTCTTTTTAAGTTCAACTTTCTGGTCCCTGGTCTTGAGAAAGTCCCTGCATAGTCAAAGGTGTAGCTAGGGTGGGGCAACATAGGGCTCATGCCCTAGGCACTGCTTGGGAGGACCCCAGGCAGCTCAGAGCCTCCACTCCGGGAATCCTGCTCCCAAATCCCATGTATAGTTTGGGGTGACTGTGGCTTAGCAGTAGAGTATCTGTTTGCCATGCAGAAGGTTGTGGGTTCAATCCCTGCCATATCCAGTTAAAAGGATCAGTTAGTAGATCACGTGAAAGATCTCTGCCTGAAGAGGCAGGTCCAGCTTTATACCGTTTGACTGGGTAGACAATAGTGGCCTCAATAAATTAACAATCTGACTTGGTATGGCAGCTTCCTGTGTCCACATACATCCAAATTCTTTAGCTTTTCCTCATTGGGAAAGGGTTTCAAGCTAGTGATCATGCATTTCCCAGCGTGGTGTAGTGGTTACGGGCAGGTGGATTCTAATCTCGAGAACCAGGTTTGATTCCCCGCTCCTCCACCCAAGTGGCAGAGGCTCATCTGGTGTACCAGATGTGTTTCCGCACTCCTATGTTCCTGCTGGGTGACCTTGGGCTGGTCACAGCTCTTTGGAACTCTCTCAGCCCCACCTACCTCACAAGGTGTCTGTTGTGGAAAGAGGAAGGGAAAGGAGCTTGTAGGCTACCTTGAGTCTCCTTACAGGAGAGAAAGATGGGGTATAAATCCAAATTCTTCCTCCTCCTCCTCCTCCTCCTCTTCTTCCTCTTCTTCCTCTTCTTCTTCTTCTTCGCTTCATTGGGATGATTTCCCCTGCTTCACCTTCTACCTAGAACCCACTCATTGTATCATCCTCTTCCAAATGGTGTTTTTGTTTTTTTGCACCACCAAGCAATCCAGTATACTCCAGTAAACCAGCCGTCTCTCTTGGAATATGTTTGGGATTCATTCTGCAAGGATCAGGAGAAATGTGGATTGTGCTCCACGTCCTTCCCATATACTATAGGCCCTTCCTTTTCTTAGGGGACCTGTGAAATGTTACCCTTTCTGCCAGTGATGGAAGTTTGATGTGTCAGTTGCTCCAGTAAGCAGAACTAATCTGGACAGATTAAGTGCCATTTTCATAAGTCACGCTGAGCTGCACTCTTCAGGCCAATTAGGCCAAAGGAAATCTCAAGAGACGGGGTCTTTCAGGGGTGGGTTGAGGATAGGCTGAGACGTGGCTGAGACTGGGGGGGGGGGGGTTTGGAGCACGGCGTCATCGTCTTTCGTAAAAATCTGTGGGCCTCATTAGCTGACTCACTCATGCGAAAGCACTTGCGCATGATCTGGAACACAGAAGTTTATCACGTACCCAACACAGAAATCCTTGGTTCCTGGAAAAGTCTGAAAGTGGGACATTTTTACAGCTAACAGTCAAAAAATAGAATGGTCGGCATTCTTGCAAAGAGCAAGCCAAGACAGAATGTGGAACTGTGAGGGCAGACAACCTCCAGGGGGTGGCTGGGGATCTCCTGGGATTACAACTGATCTCCAGGTGATAGAGATCAGTTTACCTGGAAAAAATGGCTGCTTTAGAAGTGCACTCTATATGGCTTTATACCCATTGAAGTCCTTCGGCTCTCAAAACCCCACCCTCCTCAAGTTCCACCCCCCCCCCCCAAAGTCTCAAGGCATTTCCCAAGCAAGAGCTGGCAACCCCATGAATCGCTGACATTCTGCCACACATTCACATGCTGGGCTCAGATGCAGATTGGGGGGGGGGGGGGAAGGGGCACATGCAGTCCAAATGAGACACCTTGTGAAATAGGTGAGGCTGAGAGAGTTCTGAAGAACTGTGACAAGTTCAAGGTTACTCAGCAGGAGTGTAGGAGTGGGGGAACAAATCTCATTCACCGGATAGAATTCTAGTGCTCGTATGGAGAAGTGGGGAAGCAAACCCGGGTCTCCAAATTAGAATCCACCAGCTCCTAACACTATGCTCTCTCTCTGTCTCTCTCTGTCTCTCTCTGTCTCTCTGTCTCTCTGTCTCTGTCTCTGTCTCTGTCTCTGTCTCTGTCTCTGTCTCTGTCTCTCTCTATCTATCTATCTATCTATCTATCTATCTATCTATCTATCTATCTATCTATCTATCATCTAGCTAGCTAGCTAGCTAGCTCATTTTCAAGTAGCTGGGTCAAGGCTGACTCAGTGTTCCATTCTTCTGAGGTAAATAAAAAGCCTGCTGGGGGTGAAGCATAGACAATTGGTGAAGGCAATGGCAAACCACCCTGAAAACAATGCCTGGTAAATGTCATGCTGAGATGCCACCCAATGAGTCAGTAATGCCCTGGTTCTTGCACTCACAATCTTTAAGAATCCCATGAGCCCAGCCAACTGTATGGGTCCCAGTTTCAAAAACCTTCCTTCCAAAACAAGAGTGAAATAATGGTGAGAGGCCAAAGGCTCGTGTGTGCGTGCGTGCGTGCGTGCGTGCGTGCGTGTGTGTTCCAACCCAGGCTGAAATGCTGACACATGTATGCCCATGCACAGAGAAAACTGCATGGATCAAAGTAGGGTGCTATTCTACTACATCCTTAAAACCAATTTAACAGTAATTCCCTCTCCCCAGGAATCCTGAGATTTGTTTTTGTAAGAGTTTTTAATGGAGGACTTTCAGTGCCTCCACTAAAGATCTCCCAGTTTTTTTTATGAAACCACGAGCGTTAAGTTGGCCTCGAACCAACAGATGTTCATAGCACAGACATTCACTGACAAGCAGGGCATTAACAATGCAGGCGCCAGATATTGATGACTGCAACAGAGCTGTTCTGGCACAAACGCCGCCGTTGCCTTAGCTGCAGCCGGGAAAAGTGGCTCTAGCCCCTGGAAGCTTGCTGCGTCTCTGCCTTGCCACTCTGTCATCACTGCCAATGAGCCTTCGGAGGCCTTGACTACAGAACATATTTTTGTTCAAATGACGCATCTGGTGCACAAGGGTGCACTTACCCACCTGCTAGTGCAGAAGACCAGTGCCAGCCCTTAAGTTTCGATATTGTGTCTTTTCTGATGTCTACAGGCAAGAGGAACAAGCAGCAGCGTGCAGACGCCCTGGCAGAGATGGGTCTTTAATGCAACATTAACTCCCCGAGAGCGGCAGCCCAGCATTGCAGTCCCCTGGGGCTCCCTTGTGCCAGCCAGCTGCAGAGCTCCCACTTCCTCGCCAGCTACATTCCTATCTTGTACCAGCCAAACAGACAGGGAATATCTATGCTGATGGTTTGGAGGGTCCAGGGCAGAGGTGGGTTCCAGCAGGTTCTCACAGGTTCCTGAGAGTAGGTTACTAATTATTTGTGTGTGCTGAGAGGGGGTTACTAATTGGTGATTTTGCCATGTGATTTTGCCTTAGTTACGCCCCTCCTCCCAGCAGTAGCACGCAGAACCTGAAGCAGTCTAGAAGGTGCACCGGCGTGCGTGGCAGCCTGCGCCTGTGTGCGTTCATTTCCTGCCAAGGACCGGCACAGCGGCTGCGTCCTTGCCACAGCCCCACCCAGGAATGCCCCGCCCCCAGAATGCCCGGCCACGCCCCCGTCGTGCCCCGCCCAGCCCCATTGGCACTACGCCACAGTTTGAATCCCACCACTATGGGAACTTGTTATTAAAATTTTTGGATCCCACCACTGGTCCAGGGTAGGCTGACCTTGGAAGCTAAGCGGGTTATGCTCCAATTAGAACTTGGATGGGAAACCACCAAGGAAGTCCAAGGTTGCTTGCCCGGAAAGGACGGACCGTAGCAAAACACCTCTCGTCATCTTTTGCCTTGAAAACTCAATGGTCCAATTTTATACCCGTCTTCTTTCAAGAAGCGTCTTTAACTAGCAAAGCCTAGAGAATGAAGGAACATCTCTTATTTATTTAGATATCTATACCCTGCTATCCTCTCCAGGGGGACCCCAGAGCAGCTTATAAGTTCTCTGCGCCTTCATATTATTCTTAGAAGAGTTTGGATTCATACCCCACTTTTTTCTCCTGTAAGGAGACTCAAGGGGGCTTACAAGCTCCTTTCTCTTCCTCTCCTCACAACTGACACCTTGTGAGGTAGGAGGGGCTGAGAGAGTTCCAAAGAACTGTAACTAGCCCAAGGTCACCCAGCAGGAAGACAGGAGTGCAGAAATACATCTGGTTCACTAGATAAGCTTCAGACACTCAGATGGAGGAGTGGGGAATCAAACCTAGTTCTTCAGATTAGAATCCACCTGATCTTAACCACTACACCACGCTGGCTCTTAGCAGAGAGACAGCAAAAGGTGAGCTTCCATGGCAGAGTAGGTATCCAAACCTGGGTTTCCTAGTCCAAGACTCTAATCACTATCTCACACAGTCTCTCCACCGGATGGGTGCCAGGCTAGACATTCTTCCATTTCACCCAAACTCCCTGTAGGTACAGCTCATGCAGAAGACATTTTACAGTGTTTTTGCTCGGGGTGGGTGGGTTGGTGGGTTAAGGAAGCCTCTCAAAACAAGACAGCCGACCCTCCACAGATGCTTTCTGTTTGTCATTCAGCCATTCCGTTTCTCATTTCTTGTGGGCAGTCACATCCCATCTCTGCAAAATGTTAACCACCAAAACAAATAAACAGATAGCACACAGCAAGCAGGCTGCACTGGGGACATTGATTTCATATAATGCACCATTTATTTTCAATTATCATGGCATTTTCCTTTCCTCCTGCAATGACTCTCCTCCCACCCCCACCCCCTCCCCAGGCATTTGCCAGCTCAGTTCTGGAAAGTTTGCAGAATTGCAGAACTGCCGCCGCAGGAGCAGTCTCCAGTCAACAGGAGCCCCAGCAAGAAGAAGGCAGGGGAGACATTGATTTCAGCACAGAAATGATTAAAATGTCATCTAGAGGGGCAACGGCACTGCTGGCGTCATGACACATTGAAGATGGAGCTCTCAGGACCCCCCGTGTATGTTCCCCTCTTGGTAAGTAAACAGAGCCTCTATTAAAAGCAAAAACCAAAAAAGGCAACGCTCAGCTTATTTCAAGGCATGAATAGATGACAGATGTAGCCAACACCTGAGGTCTGACACCAGCCTTCGTTCCAAATTTCACCCTGCCCTGTTTTCACGGAGTAGATCTGCCTAGAGCCATGGTGGCGAACCTATGACACTCTAGATGCTCATGGATTACAGTTCCCATCAGCCCCTGACAACATGGCCAATTGGGAATTGGGGCTGATGGGAATTGTAGTCCATGAACATCTGGAGTGCCATAGGTTCACCACCACTGGCCTAGAGCCATCCAATGACCTAGAGCCTAGAGCCATCCACAATATACATGGCGTTAGAACCCTATTCTCCCCAGCTGAGTGGAATTTCAGCACCAAGTCTTCGAACTGACTACTGGCGTACGAAGAAGTGGGCTGGCTCCCTGCAGAGGCCTCTTTTATTCTCCTTAGGCAAGACATGCTTTCTCAGCTTAGACCCCACCATCTGCAGTGGTGGTAATAGAAGGTGCCATCAGGTTATGGCTGACTTATGGTGATCGGCCTGGCGTGGTGGTTAAGAGTAGGTGGACTCAAATCGGGAGAACCGGGTTCGATTCACCTCTCCTCCGCATGACCTCGCTTTTTCCTTTGGCTGCTAGGTCCTTGCAATGAGTCAACACCAACATCACCATCGCTAGAGAAAGTTAAAGCCAACCATACTAGAAACGGCCCAAGCCCTATGGAAAAAGCCTTTGGACCTGCCATCATTTTGGAAATACCATCTACTACTGGTTGCCTCCAAACAGATGTTTTGCTCCATCTTAGCTTTTCCCCCTGTAACTGTCTTTTGGGGAGCAGTCACATGACATCATCCTCCCTTTCTCCTGTTTCTCTGTTTTCTCCTGCTTTGCTGAGACCTTTCCCAAAATTGGCACAAGAGGATCTTTTTAGACAAATCACAGTCAAAGCACCTTCAGATGTCATGTGGATGGGAAGGGGTGGATTTTTACAGGCCGTGCCATTCCCTTTCCCCCCAGAGGGATGTTTGGGTTCTTTAAAAGTGGTAATGGTTGTATACCTATAACATTGTAACCCTTTAGCAATATAGCAATCACCAGGTTTGTAAATACCCCTCAAGTCCATAAAAAACCCTCTCGTGTTGTGTGCATGGAGCTGAGTCAAGGAAGGGAAAACAGTCGTGGCTGTTTAAGACACATTTGCATTGGCAACACGAAACTCAGTTGCAATGTGGAAACAACCTCTGCTTTAGAGAAACTGCCAAGGATGATTTCTCCTACAGACCCCCTCTGGTAGACATTCCTAAAGACTGCTGTTGTGAACAAATAATGAGCAATCGAGCACGGAACTTGCCATATTGATGGAGCCAAATCACAAAGGCTTGCTCCTCCCTGGAACAAACCCTGCATCTCAGCCCTGTCACAAATTGATCTGTGAGGTTTGTATCGGGGAGAGGCAGTGCTTTGGGATTTGCAGAATGCTCAAAGCGGGCTCACTGAAGCCTAGGTATTTTCTGCTGTTTCATTGCTAGTGGCAGGCCAAGTTCTTATCTGAATTTGCATGGGAATGCTTAACTCCAAGGATGCCCTGTCTAGACTGCCATGGGCATGCAAGCCAGTGCCTGTGGCCTTTGATCAGCTGCTCGACAGACAGAAATTTGAGTTGAGAGGGTTTTCTTTACCACTGCCGAAAAGAATGGTTAACACTAAACAAGGCACAGTGGAGTCAGGGTACCACATGGTAATGATTAGTGGGCTCACCTAGGGCTGAGCACACATCAGTTCATCCCCGTTTCAAGTCCTTATCGTGCCATAAAGCTCTACTGTATGCTTTTGACAAGTCATCCTCCCTGGAGAGCCAGCGTGGTGTAGTGATTACGAGGAGGTAGATTCTAATCTGGAGAACCGGGTTTGATTCCTCACTCCTGAGTGGCAGAGGCTTATCTGGTGAACCAGATGTGTTTCCGCACTCCTACGTTCCTGCTGGGTGACCTTGGGCTAGGCACAGTTCACTCAGAGCTCTCTCAGCCCCACCTACCTCACAAGGTGTCTGTTGTGGGGAGAGGAAGTGAAAGGAGCTTGTAAACCACCTTGAGTCTCCTTATAGGAGAGAAAGGTGGGGTATAAATCCAAACTCTTCTTCTCTTCTTCTTCTCATCCTAACCTGCATCACAGGACTTCTGTGAGAATAAAATGTACGCCAACCCAATAATCTTAGAAGAAGAAGAAGAGTTGGATTTATATCCCCCCTTTCTCCCCTGTAGGGGACTCAAAGGAACTTGCAGGTAATCTCCTTGCCCTTCCCCCACCCTGTGAGGTAGGTGGGGCTAAGACAGCTCAGAAGAACTGTGACTAGCCCAAGGTCACCCAGCTGGTGTGTGTGGGAGTGTACAGGCTAATCTGAATTCCCCAGATAAGCCTCCACAGCTCAGGCAGCAGAGCTGGGAATCAAACCCGGTTCCTCCAGATTAGATACACGAGCTCTTAACCTCCCACACCACAGGAGCAGCACAGGAAAGAGCGGGCAGCCAAACATGCCCCCCACCCCACATGACAGAGGCAAATGGCACCTGGGGCATCGGCCCCTTCTGTCCCCCACAGGTACGCCAATGCTTGGCAATCTTGGGTCAATCACTCTCTCTCAGACTAACCTACCTCACATGACTGTTCTTACGAGGATAGTATTGAAGAGCAGAAAACACCATCAGCCACTTTGGGTCCCTGTTAAGATGAAAAGCAGAGCATAAATGTCTAAGTAAATAAACTTTGCAAGTTGAGCAGATATTTGGACTTTGCTCTGCAGGCTCTAAACCATAGGTGTCAAACTCACAGCCTTCCAGATGTTATGGACTACAGTTCCCATCATCCTCTGCCAGCATCATGCTGGCAGGGGATGATGGGAACTGTAATCCACATCATCTGGAGGGCTACGAGTTTGACACCTGTGCTCTAAACCCAGCGCCCTATCAAACTGGCTCTTTAGCTTAGGGGTGCTTTCCTAGCACTAGTGCAAGGATGGAAAAAAAGATCACAGCAGCTCCTTTTGAACACAGACCAAAGAAGCTGCAATATTTAGCACGCACGTGGCCCTGGAGTGGCGGGGCAGCTGAAGGACACCCACAAACCTCAGCGAGTCCTAATTATTTCTGGCATTATCTGCGCCAGACCGACGAGGTTTTCATTTAATAAACTCAAGGGTGGGAACCCTCAGTGCCGAGTGAGACTTGCAAATTAACAAAGACAATCAGCAAGCCCTAATCAGGTGGAGGCTGCAATTAGGTGGCAGAGGAGTGGTGGTTGCAGAACCCGCAGCATGGATGTTGCAGGAGCTAATTGGATCCACCGCTGGTCCCTGCCTGACCTCATTCCTTTGGCTGCCTCATCATTCTTGACACATTTGAAAGGTAATACGTGGAGCCTTGTTAAATAAAAAACACAAACATGTTACCTGCACTCGGTTAATTGGCAAGATACAGACCAGTGAAGGCTGAGTGGAAAGGATGTGGGTAAAAGGAGGCATAGCTTGCTGGGATAATGTCACAAACATTTGCATACAGCAAAGGTGCCCTTTTATTTCAGCAGGTGCACGCCCATAGGAAATGAGACAGGAGGGCCCAAGGCCAGCCCAAGGAGTTTGGTGCCCTAGACACATCTTGCTCCCCATAATTTGGGGAGGCAGGAGGTGAACCTGCCAGTCGTTTTCCTGTGTGCCCCGTCCCCGTCCCCCCACCCGCATGTCTCAGGGCTGAAGGAGACAAACCTGCCACCGACTATCCTTGCTTCTATCCCTCTTCTCAGGGCAATGGGACTCACAGTCAAGTCTGCCACCTGTTCCTGCAGGGTGACTTTGGGCTAGTCACAGTTCTTCAGAACTCTCTCAGCCCCACCTACCTCACAAGGTGCCTGTTGTGGGGAGAGGAAGGGAAAGGAGCTTGTAGTAGGCCACCTTGAGTCTCCTTACAGGAGAGAAAGGTAGGATCTAAATCCAAACTCTTCTCCTTGCCTCTTCCCCCATACCTTGACGTGGAGAGAAGAAGAAGAGTTGGATTTATATCCCCCCTTTCTCTCCTATAGGAGACTCAGAGGGGTTTACAAACTCCTTACCCTTCCCCCCTCACAACAAACACCCTGTGAGGTAGGTGGGGTTGAGAGAGCTCAGAAGAACTGTGACTAGCCCAAGGTCACCCAGCTGGTGTGTGCTGGAGTGTACAGGCTAATCTGAATTCCCCAGATAAGCCTCCACAGCTCAAGCGGCAGAGCGGGGAATCAAACCCGGTTCCTCCAGATTAGAGTTCACCTGCTCTTAACCACTGTGCCATTGCTGCTCCTACCAGAGGTAGGAAGCCACTGACTACCTTCTCCCCCAAGGGGAAGTAAGAAGGCCCATCCTTGCCCTTATTTTCTTAGGAAGGAAGGGAAGGAAGGAACAGTGTTCTGGCTTTTAACCCACTAGGACAAGGGGTGCATCCAGAGTCTGCCATTTGATGTGCCAACACCATGGGTTAGCATGAAGGGCTGGTTGGTGCCCCTCCAGTTTTAGTAGTTTAGCAGTTTTAGGCAATCAGCTAGGTGACCTAATGGATGGCCAAGCCCTGGGAATGCCTATCCAGACACAGCAAGAACCTGAGATACATGTTGTGATCAGGATGTCCAAAATTTAGAAATGGCACCTGTGATCAAGAACTTGCAGGAGGAAACAGAGATGGTGGGAGAGGAAAGACACTGACCTTCTGCTTTTCTCCCAGTCTATCAAAAGCTTAAATGTTACATTATTTAAATGTATATCCTGCCTTTTTTCCCCAATCAATGAGTTCTGCATTGTATTATTTAAATTTATATCCGGCTTTAGCATGGGTTGCATGTTATATTTTCATTACATTTATATCCTTTTCCTCCCGTCAGCGGATTGTGCACTGCATCCTAGTACTCACCTAGATAGCTCAGGACAATACATAAGGTTCTTCCCTTTTCCATCTCTCCATCCACAACAACCCTGTGAAGTTCGCAAGGTTCTGAGACGGTGACTAATCCAAGGTCACCTAGTGACCTTCATGGTGATCAGAGATTTGAATCCCAGTTTCCCCACTCTGAAAGTTTAACTGTTAAGCCACGCTGGTCCCAGTAAGGCTGGATGGGTTGTGGCAGTGTTCTTCTCTTTTCCTTTGCAACCATTACCAACTTGACTCACCTAGGACTCATGCTATTCTTCTTTTGGGAATAATCCTCAGCAGGTCTGCTAAAAAGTAAACACCATGTTATTCATTAGTGCTTACCCACAGGGAAGTGTCCTTAGATGTCTGTTCAATTTTGTTCGGCATGAATATGGGTTAAGTGCTCTGGTTGGATAAAATCTATGTTAGGAACATATCTATGTTAGGAACATATCAGTGGCATCACTGTCTCCTCTCATTGTCACAAGAAATAATAGGCAGTGCAGGAGAATGTAATGTAAGCACAGAGTAGGACCACAAACACTGTGATGTACAAAAATAACGCTTCGATATTGCCTAACCCGTTCTTCACAAAATTCAGGGGTAATTTGATTCAGATTCGCCAAACTTCTGAGGTTAACTGAACTGGGCATGTTTGAATCAAATTTTGATCAGTTTTGTGCCGAATGCTCACTCATCACAGACCCACAAAGAGCCAAACCTTCACAGTAAGAAGAAATTTGTCCCAACACTGCAACACTCCAGCAACTGAGCCTGAGGTAAGCAAAAAAGATACACAACATC
Organism: Sphaerodactylus townsendi; assembly: GCF_021028975.2. NCBI lineage: Eukaryota > Metazoa > Chordata > Lepidosauria > Squamata > Sphaerodactylidae > Sphaerodactylus > Sphaerodactylus townsendi. The sequence goes on from NC_059437.1 coordinate 39,644,190, forward strand.
TGCCTAGTCTGACAAAGACTATAGAGACAATGGGCAGGCAAGAAATTCTGCCAGTGTCTTTTTCAGGAGTGATTCCATCAGAAACTAGGGGAAATGTGCAATAGACATGTTTGCTGGAAGAAAGGCAAAAGGTCAGATACTCAGCAACAGATTATAATCTCCAAGGAGGGGCCTATGCATATTCATAAATTGCAGAAGCCCTGAATTCCCCTAGGACCAGACCTCCAAAAATTAAAGAAACAAAGAAGCAGGCGGGATGCTGAACTGTACAGAGGGCGACTATATTAGAATAAAAGAGATCAAGGAATACTGAATATGGTGAGAATGGCAGTTCCCGCTGGTAGTCAAACTCAAAGGCACCCGGGAATGATGACAAAATAGAACAATAGTCTACTAAACCATTTAAAGTCCTACACAACCTAACAGCTCCCTTGTTACAGCATCCCCTCTCCTACTTTTATCCTTTTGCTTTCTCTCCTACCCAGTACTGATTCCTTGACTAGAAAGACCTTTCCAGTGAATGGACAGCAACTTTGGCAGAGGTGTCCAGGTTGTCTGCAGCAAGCAAAAATATAACATTCAGAGCAGTGTTAATAGCAGAGTGGATGAGCTGGTTCCAAACAGAGACGGGGCAAATGAAGATGGCAAAAGCTTGAGCTTTGCATTTTATGAACTGAATGAGGTGCAACATCGTCAAACCTCCTGACCTAACCAAATCAGGAGGAACCTGCGGGTAAAATTTAGAAGCAACTATTAGGCCAATGTGACTTTTCCTTTCTACGTTCTGCAACTGCTGACGGTTGACTTGCCAGCAGGGACACAAATAAGACAATTCCTTGTCTGATAGCTGGCTGATCCTGACAGGTTTTGCAAAAGGCGTTTACAGAATCCGATTCAGAAGGAATCTGGAGAGAAGGGTTAGAGAACCTGCACAGATTAGAATGTTTGAAGGAGAAGAAAAGGCAGAATAGAAGTTTATTAATGGCGAAAGGAAATCCTAAAGTTAAATATCAGTGTTTCAGTGCCCTGTACCCACAACTGAAAAAGACTTGCTTAGCTGTCATGAGTCTCAAAGGCGTGAAAAATTTGCCCAGATGGTGAACATTTATTGGGACAGTGAGAGAGAAAAAAAGAATTAGTGTACAAGCCACGAGAAAGCAAGCAGGATCCATCATAACTAATTATTTGTTCTTAATTGTCAGAGAAAAAGGTAGATTGATGAAAGGCGCCTGCGTGAGATCATGAAGGTTTTCAGAGCCGAGAACTGGAGCCGATGGAAAGTTTTGCCTTTTCATAATCCACGGGCCGTTAATTATCTAAACACAGGTCCCTTGGAGCTGCCTGAGTGAAGATTAATTAGTTTTTGAAATAATAGCTAAATTGATGCCAGAAAGGGGTTTTGGGCTTCAAAATAATGGCTGAAAATTAGCCAGCCTGTTTCTTCATTTCTCTTTGTAGGACTCCCGAGGAGATTTGTCTCTGCTGTTTTGGCTGAGAGAGGCCATTAATCATGCAGGCAGATGGTCCTTCCTAAAGTCTGTAACACTGAAGAGATGATGACAAAATCTTCCACATGAAAGGGAAGCAATGCAAAAATGCAGTGAATGCCATTTTGGAACAGAGTTGCTCCAGTTCAGATTTTATTTGTGTTGAAGCTGAAAGGTACTCTGCACATTATGTAGAATGATGATACAGGAAGCTGAGTCAGACTCTTCTATTTTGAATGGCTTGTTTTTGTTTAAAAAAGCCCTCTCCACATGTACTAAACTAGGACATCAGGTTCAGCGTTTCCTTTTCTTCTGATGTTTTAGCTTTCTTTTTGCAGAGCCTTTTTTTTAAAAAAAAACTACAGCCTTCTACCTGCAGTCTGATGTGGTACAGCCCAGAATTTTGTCTCCTCAGTCTACCCATTAATTCTGTGTAATGGGTACAAAGGCTCTGAGGTAAATTTGACAGCATTCAAAGGATGCTTGGCAGCTTCTTGTTCCAGTTTTGCCCTCGATCTTCTCGTACTGCGAAGAAATTGAAGTTTTAATCAGGTTAATCAGTAGACAAACAAGGCGTCGATTGTTATTTGTAAAAGCAAATTTTTAATCAGTAGCCTTTTAAAAATTTCACTCAAAATGAGAACACTCACTCACTCTGATACACTAATATAATAAGGAATAAAAGCATTAAATGTGGCCTTTCCTGCTAATAGTGAGAAGTATGGGGATTTTGTTTATGAAACTGAGAGTTCTATTCAGTGTTTCCTTTGATAACTCACAAAGGCAAACTTTAATTGGAATTATGGTATTATGTAAATGTATTTAAATTTTGTCTATTAAATATAATCACTTAGATTATGAACCAACTGGAGACAGGACTGTTTGCATTTGTGGAGGAAAAAAATACTGTAAGCCACTCTGAGCCCACAAGAAAGAGTGGGAGGTTCATCTAATAAATAAATAATTGCTTGCCTTTATCACAATTCCTCTGATACCCTCTCCAAATCCCTGGACTATCTCTACCAAGCAGGAATCTTCAAATATCCCTTGAAATCCTGCTTTAGGTGAGTCACGGTGACTCAAATATCAGTCTTTATCCACTGAGCACAATCGTATGCAATGATCTATTAGTGGTCTATCATTGATTATAGATGTTCAACATGGCATCTGTGCATTCAGATGTTACTGAATCAAATCTGAAGCCAAAAATCCAAATTTCATTAATGACACTATTACAAAAACAATGGGAAAAAAAGTAACATCCATTGATACATGGCTCGCTATATTATCCCTGTGTTTAACTGCGTGGTTTAAAGTTCTCAAAAGTCAGAGGAGGGGTGAAAGGAAATATTATAACTGATATAACAGCTTTCCATACTCTTCCCCTATGACAGTTTTCCCGACCAGGCCTGGGGCTGCTGCTGTTACTAATTCATAATATCATAGTGTGCTGTTAAGTACCACACCCTGGACAATTATCAGAAAGAAATCCAAGGCACCAGAGGAGAGGTGAGAGCAATAGATTATCTGTCCAATGGCCTTGGCCATCCTTTGCTGGTAGGGTAGCCCACTGACCCATTTTGCCCTGACATGACCATTTTTTTCCTTCTGGCCAACTGCCAGATAAGATCTTTCTCCCTCCATAGAGTGGGAATTAGAGAGATGCTTATCTTTTAAGTGTTTAGTGCTGTTTAAGGCAAAGACTGTGTGATTGAACCTCGATAACCTTTGCAGCTCAAGATTTGAAGCCAATTTTAACTTTCATTTCCAGCCTAGGTGTTTTTGTGCTGCCCACCCACCACCCCATCGAAGACTTATTAAAGTTCTATAAGGGTGATGGGTTGGTCCAAGACAAAACCACAAAGTGCTGAGGCGTGGTGCCTCACAACCCCAGCCCCCAGTCCTTTAACTTAGCCACCAGTCAGAGACTGAGGGACTGAGTGTCTAACCCTCCTGGGTCTAAAATCAAGTAGCCAGTCCTGCAAAGTAGAACTGCAAACTGAGTTCCAAAAAACCATTATTCTGGTAGCTTTAGCCAATCAGACTTAAAGTACTGTATTCAGACTGAAGCCCCAAAACCCAAGAACACCACAGAGTCTAATTAAAATTGTTTGTTAAAATAACACTCCTAGGTGCCATTTTGGGTCAGGAAAACAGTGTGGGGGGAGGAAGGAGCTTCTCCCCTCCACAGAAATTCTGACCAGAATCAGGTCCCTGCAGTCATTCTAAATTGACTTCCCGTGGGGAATGTGTAGTTGTGCTATGGCGACCCTACGGAATATGCAACATGTAGGTTGGTCCCTAGTGACTAGTCCCTTGACCCTCATTGACTCCCTACTGCTATTCTGAATAGACCAGATCTCTCTGCCCGCCCCCCCCAATCCATCATTACAATGGATGTGCACTTTGCAAATGGTAAAATACACCCCCCCATTTCAGCTCAGCCATCGTCATCATGAGACCCTTAGCAAATGTTTCCCATGAAGTAGGCATGAAAAACACAACTTCCTCAGTCCACCTGAGCCCTCACAGTAATCTCTCCCCTTTTTAGGCTTTCGGAAACCCAAAACTTGGCAACACGGCCTGAGTTTGAAGAATCCATTACCTGGGGTTGTGCTGCCGTGGGATACGTGGGGAGTCTTGCTTGGCTGCTGTACCCTCTTTAGATGCATAGCTGTGTTCCTGCAGGTAGAAAAGCAAGTGACTCCTCCCCCTTCTCTCCCCCCCCCCCTTCCCAAGTCCTTTGGATTTTTCATCATTTATCAGCTGAAAATAAAAAATGACTAAAGTAGGAACCATGACAGCAGGATGCCTCAGTGCACATAGGAACACAGTCTGCTCTGCTTGCTGTCCCAATCCAGGGCCTCGCCTGAGAGGCAGCAGCTGAGAGCCATCACTCACCTTGTCCTTGTCTGGCAAAAGAGTCCAGTTGATGGATATTATTTTCTCCAGAACCCTGAATAGGCTCAAATTCTGCTCCCTTCTCTGGCAGAAAATGATTCTTTCTCCCCTTGGAAGAGGGAGCATCTACTTCAGCAGTGTCAGGCATGAACATAATTCCATGGCGGCCATCTGATGCCAATACAGTCTGCCAGCCCAAGCTCTTTTCGGCATCCTAGGCCAAACCAGGGCACTGCTTACTTGTGGTTGCTAGGTAACACCTCGGTGTCTCCTCTGCCAAAACAACTTCTCCAGCTTTGGCCTTGGCATCCCTTGAGAGTAGAAAGCAACGATTATGGGGTTGGGGGCCATGCATAAATTATTTCTGATGCATACAGATGTTGTAAGTTTGGCCACCACGACCTCTTATAAAGCCAGGGGCTTGCACCAAAGAAGCTTATTGGTCCTTGACATCTGGAGGATGTTTTTCTGATTGCATGCTTCAGAGCAGAGAAACCATCTTTATGAGCGGTTGACAGTTTAAATTTGAAAAGAACTGAGGCGGGGGTGGGGGGGGAGGTGGAATGGGAGCCGATGCAACATCCGCCTCCTGACAATTTTTGTCTCCTGGAAAAATTTTATGTTAGTCAGGGCAACAAAGGAAGCCAAACTGTCAAAAATTGCCTAATGCCAGGCAGCTGTTTCTCTTGCACAGACTAACAAAAAGCTGCTTGTCAAAACTTGCCATATGGAGGCATTTTCTGTTAAGCATTGCCTCTTCACTTAAATGCCTGCCTGTCACAGACGTTTCAGGGCACGGCAGAGCAAGAAGCAACTGACCCTTGCAGGATTGCCACAGTATGAAGAAACAATACCTCAGAGCACGTCCAGAGTGTCTCTGCAAGAGTGTCATTGCACTTAGACTGATAGTAATCACAAAAATATGCTAAGGAGCAACAGAATCCTTCAGGCCATCATCCTTGGAGTCCAATGGCTCATTAAAAATGGGATTTGGTGCAGGATTCATAGTTGCCATTCCTGCTTATTTGTAAATAGGATTCAATATTATAAATTCACCCCTCCAGCATGCCTGGAACCCAGCAAAGTATGAAAATAGGACTGGCCAGTTGGCCACTGTGTGAAACTGGGTGCTGGAATGGATTCGGCTGGTCTTAGCCATGGGGCATCTAGGCCAGCTGCTCCAGGTTACTCAGCCTGCCCATAACCCTCCCTCTTCTCCAACTGAGAGGAAAACAAGACGCTCCCCCAGGGTTCCAGGCATGCAGCAGCAGGCTGACTCAGTGATGGCCCACCTGCCCAATCTCCAGCTTGAGCCAGCAGACGGACAGCTCAGCGGTGGCATGCTTGCCTGCTCCTCCCCCCCCCCCCCATCTAGAGCTCAAGCAGCAGCTGGCTCAGTCGTTGCTGGACTCATCCATCTGACTTGCACAGGGCATGAGCTTCTCCCTCGAGCCTGGGAGCCTGGAGTGGCTCTGGGTGGGGCATGGGAGAAGAAGAAGAAGAAGAAGAAGAAGAAGAAGAAGAAGAAGAAGAAGAAGAAGAAGAAGAAGAAGAAGAAGAAGAAGAAGAAGAAGAAGAAGAAGAAGAAGAGGAGGAGGAGGAGGAGGAGGAGGAGGAGGAGGAGTTTGGATTTATATCCCCCCTTTCTCTCCTATAGGAGTCTCAAAGGGGCTTACAATCTCCTTGCCCTTTTCCCCTCACAACAAACACCCTGTGAGGTGGGTGGGGCTGAGAGAGCTCAGAAGAGCTGTGACTAGCCCAAGGTCACCCAGCTGGTGTGTGTGGGTGTACAGGCTAATCTGAATTCCCCAGATAAGCCTCCACAGCTCACGCGGCAGAGCTGGGAATCAAACCCGGTTCCTCCAGATTAGATACATGAGCTCTTAACCTCCTATGCCACTGCTGCAACCATATGGAGGCCCCATATGGACTTTTGCCAGAATCACAATGATCAGCTCTGGACTTGATAGACTTTTGGTCTGCTCTAGTGTGGTTAGTCCAGCAGGGGTGTCAAACTCGCGGCCCTCCAGATGTTAATGAACTACAATTCCCATCAGTCCCTCCCAACATGAGCATTGACTATACTGGCAAGGGCTGATGGGAATTGTAGTTCATTAACATCTGGAGGGCCACGAGTTTGACACCTGTGGTCCAAAGTGTTCTCTCATCCAAAGGATACTGACTTTTTTTTATCACTTGAAACTGTGAAGTGTAACGTATGTTTGCCAGCTCCTAAGAGAGATCCTCCTTGCTATAATTTTGGGGATAAAAAATTAGTTGAAGGCTGATGGTGAAAAATAGAGTACAAATATATTTTGTTACCCAAGTAAAATTCCCAACATTCCCTAAGCGTTTTGCTAATTTTGCACCATCAGTCTTGGTATGGCCCTTATTTTGCCTTATAACAGTGTTTCTCAACCTGTGGGTCACGACCCCTTTGGGGATCAAACGACCCTTTCACAGGGGTCACCTAAGACTCTCTGCATCAGTGTTCTCCATCTGTAAAATGGATAAATGTTAGGGTTGGGGGTCACCACAACATGAGGAACTGTATTAAAGGGTCGCAGCATTAGGAAGGTTGAGAACCACTGCCTTGTAACATCTTTGGGGTCAGCAAAAACATTGCTGTAGAGCAGGAGTTCCCAACCTTTCTGAGCCGGCGGGCAGCTTTGGAAGTCTGAAATAGTGTGGTGGGCATAGCCACAAAATGGCTGCCACAGAAGGCAAGGCCTCCTCCTCCTCTGAAATCTTCCTCAGTCCGCTGCTGCACTTCCTGACTTAAAAGTTTAACGGGAATACTGAAATCAAGACCCTTTCTCCTTCTGACCTGGCAAATGGATACAAGATGGGTGTGAGGAGGAGATAAAGGCCTCAGCCTCCTTAGGCAGCCTCTGATTAAAGCAATGTGGGGAGTCAGGGAGATTCTATCTCTGGCCTGAGATATCAGCCGGTTTATTCTTGCCTGTACCTTGAGGTGAAGCCAATTAAAGTTGGCTGGGAGATAATCAGACTCTCCTCCCAGCAGGTAGAGGGGCTGGGAAAAGAGCGGGGAATCTGTACACTGCAAAGGAAGGTGGTTGGATTAAGAAACTTAGCCTAGGGACAGAGCTTTTGTGAGTAAAATGGATGTATAAGTCAAGGAGGGTATTGTTCAAAAGACCACAGGAAAAGAATGGCACGATATTGCATTGTGTGGGTGATTTAGGATCTCCAGGGCTGTTTCCACACTGAGACAATTCTCTCTGTAGCTCTTACTTGCTGTTGTGACTGCAGAGACTTTTGCAGTAGCAACTGAGCAGCCACACTAGAATTCCCCCCCCCCCATACTTTCCTTGGCCTATTGTACATGGGTAGTTTACCGCAATGAGAAGAGGCATTCCTCACACACATCTTTGCTTTCGGGTATGCTTGCTGTCTTTCTGTGAGCTTGGAGGCACACTGCCAGAGGCTGGGCCCACGGCACAGGTGGTGCTGCCTGTCTCCATGGGGAAGGACCCAGCCAGGACTGCAGAAGAGTGGGGAGCCAGCGGTGCACCAGTGAGGCAAATATGATGCCAAGAAGCACTGCCCAGCCAGAACCAGGCACATCTGGTGCAGAGAGGCCCCTGGGGAAGTGGCGGTGAATCCCTTCCAGCCTCGGGCAGTTGGTGCAGGGGGTGTGCTTTGGCAGGGTAGCCCCTTGGGAGGGCCAGGAGTTGGCCAGCCCTGGAGAGCAGGCAGGTGGCTGCGAGAGAGGGAGGGTCCAGGTGAAGGCAAGGCACAGCAGCAAGTCACAGCAGCAAGGCACAGCTGCTGCCATAGTAAGACCTTAGAAGCCCAATGGAGCTCCTTGCTGCTGTGGAGGAGGGGAGGCAGAGGTGGGATCCAGCAGGTTCTCACAGGTTCCCGAGAGTAGGTTACTAATTATTTGTGTGTGCCGAGAGGGGGTTACTAATTGGTGATTTTGCCACATGATTTTTGCCTTAGTTATGCCCCTCCTCTCAGCAGTAGCGTGCAGAACTTGAAGCAGTCTAGCAGGAGGTGCACCGGCGTGCGTGGCAGCCTGCGCCTGCGTGCATTCGTTTCCTGCCCAAGGACCGGCGCAGCGGTTGCATCCTTGCCACAGCCCCGCCCAGGAATGCCCGGCCACACCCCTGCCGTGCCCCGCCCAGCCCCATTGGCGCTACGCCACAGTTTGAATCCCACCACCATGGGAACCTGTTACTAAAATTTTTGGATCCCACCACTGAGGGGAGGTAAAGGGTGGCTGGATATATGTCCCCCATGTGACACATGAAACTGGCGCCTCCTAAATACGCATCTGCTATCCACATGATGTCCAAAGTCACTGGCTGTGATTTTTCAAACAACACAGAATCAAGATGAATGGAGAGGTATATCGTATTGATCCTACCGTGTGTGAACTGAGGTGCGCTGCATCTATGACAATTATTCTGCTTCCCTTTTCCTGTGGCAGTCAACTATGCCCCTCAAAACCATTTGTCTCTAGGAACATGATGAGAATCAAAGGACAGGGCTGCAATGGGATGGAAAAATTAGCAAAAGATACCCATCCCCCTATTCTGCAAGAAGTGTCTACTAGGAATGCAAAGACGGCGCTGGGGACAAGCTCGCATACTGTTTCATGAACATGCACAGGATTGGGCTACCAAAGTTATATGGGTGGCAAGAGCCAGGATACTTCTATTCAGATGCTCCCACCTATTGACCTTGCTATCTTCATTGTTACTCCCATGCTACAGACTTCATTGTTACTCATACTTCTATTCAGATGCCCTCACCTATTGACCTGGCTGTCTTCTTTGTTACTCACAATGTTTCTTCACCCACCCTGGACACTCCAGCAGGTATATACTCCACTTGCTTTCCCAACATCAGATCCTCTGAAAATGCCAGCCACAGATGCAGGCGAAACGTCAGGAGAGAATGCTGCTAGAACACGGCCATACAGCCCGGAAACCACACAGCACCCAAGATGTTATTTTGTTTGCCTGTGTTGCATTGCGAGTGAGAAGCCTTCTCCCTGAACCCAGTGAGTCCGAACAGGCCCATGTAAAAGCAGCCATCTCCACTGCCAGCCTTTCACAGCCAGAGCATGTCTGGGAGCCTTAATGAATGTGACACAGCTATGTGCACAAACTGTCTCTTGCAGAGCTTAATTTGATTTCTCTCTTGAAAAGCCGAGACAATCTGGAAATACCATTGGAGAAATTCGCTGTTTGCAATTAGCCTTGCTGGATTCCTCAGATTCTCCCTTGTGCAATCTGCTCTCCCAGTTTCCAGGATGGTCTCTCTCAGTACTGTGTGATTTCTAGAAAGAGAGATGCAGGGGTTGTCACCTGGCTACCAGACATACTTTTGGAAGGGGAACCACAGAACCAAGTGCTTGAAGAGTCTACCTGTGCTCACTCAGGCCCTTTCCTCACATGCAGAATAGCACACTTTCAATACACTTTGCACCTGGATTTTACTGTGCGAAATAGCAAAATCCACTTGAAAACAGTTGTGAAAGTGGATTGAAAGTGCATTATTCTGCATGTGCGGAAGAGGCCTCAGAGATACCACTGGGGTAATGTTGCTATCCTGATTGTACCCAGCCTGCTCGTACTTGAGGATACTAACACAAGCAGCAGGTGCCACAACAAAATGGCTGCCATGGAGTTGGATCCAATCACAAAACGCTGGAAGGTTCTTCTAACTGTGAGGAGGTTCTGAGCCAAGCATCCTCTTGTGATGGATGGAGATGTTTCCAGCTTTTTGCAGACAGAAAACTGGCGCCTCCTGGGCTCTTCTGAAGCACCTCCTAATCCAATAAAGTGGAGGAAAGTCAGGATTGGCTCTTTGCTTTTGGAAAGAGGAGGTGAGAGTGGGGAAAAACTTTGATTAGCAGCATGGTGCTCATGGACACTGCATTAGATCTGACGGCTGTAAATGAAACAGAAATCCAGTGGTGCTTAGAAGACTAATGACACTGATTCCACCATGAGTCAGAGTACAGATGCTATAAAGAGGACATTATTCTCCACATTTTTATAAGGGAAATTAGAGGAGGAAGAAAGCAGAAAAAGCTAGGTATAAACCTCATAATACTTTTTTCTCAAGTGATTCTCTGTTTAAGGGACTCCAATAATGTAGGTTGTTATGCATAATGGATGGTGGAAGGGGTTAGAGATTCTAACCCACAGGTGTCAAACTCGCGGCCCTCCAGATGTTATGGACTACAGTTCCCATCATCCCCTGCCAGCAGGGGAACTGTAGTCCATAACATCTGGAGGGCCGCGAGTTTGACACCCATGTCCTTTCTGGTGGGGTACAGATGAACAAATGTGTAATTAAGTAGGATAAATAACCACTAATCAGGGAAGAAGCATAAGAAAATTAATGGGCAAAACTGAGAACCAGTGTGGTGTAGTGGTTAAGAACAGGTGGGTTCTAATCTGGAGAATTGAGTTTGATTCCTCACCCCTCCACCTGAGTGGCAGAGGCTTATCTGGTGAACCAGATGTGTTTCCTCCTGCATTCCCGCTGGGTGACCTTGGGCTAGTCACAGTTCTTCAGAGCGCTCTCAGCCCCTGTTGTGGGGAGAGGAAGGGAAAGGAGTTTGAAAACTACCTTGAGTCTCCTTACAGGAAAGAAAGGTGGGATACAAATCCTCCTCCTCCTCCTCCTCCTCCTCCTCCTGTTTTAGTCATTCATGTGGCCCATTTTCATGGGGCCCTTTGGGTTCCCCTGGGAGGGTTTGGCTTCTATTCTCGGATGCTGGTTGTATTGTTGTTTACTGGTTTTAGTAATAAGACAGAGCTTATATTATATTTGTATTGGTTTTAACTTTTGCCCTGTCTGTATATGTTCATTTTGTACACCGCCCTGAGCCCTTTGGGGGAGGGCGGTATATAAATCCAATAATAAAATAAAAAATAAATAAATAATATATATTCCCTTGTAATATCACCTTATGGGTCAGTCAATGACCTTGCAGCACTTAGAAATGGGAGGACTACTTACCTTTTGAAGCTGAAACTGGACAGGCTTGTGGGAAGAAGATCGCACCCCTACAATACCGCCTTTGAGGGATTTTTTTAATTCCACGCTTATATTTGATTGTTCCATTCGAATGGCTGCAGTGTCTCTAGAGGGAAAGGGCAGGGAAGGTTTCAACTATTGCTGTGTCTCAAAAGTACTTCTGCGGGCAGCCACGAGCAAGAACAAATTAAAAGCAACCATTAGCTCCTGCAGAGAGCTTCATTTTTGAAGCATTCCTTCAAGTGGCCTTTCTCCGCCGTTTTTGTATTCGAGCTTCAAAAGGCCTCTGAATTCCTTCGGGGGAAAACGCCCCAGCACAAGAAAACCTTGTTCCTTTGGGCTACATGAATCCTGTTACCTGAACATAAGCACTTTCATCTTCTGAAACCTATTTCTATTCGGAGAATTAGAGAACCAAAAGGAAATTTCATTCCATTAATGCAAAACTCGGCCTCTCTGCACCAAACTCGAGTGCTGTGGCTTCTGAAAATACTTGAAAGTTGGAGCAAACAGCAGATGAAATCTCAACGGGGCAGAGGGACAAGATTTCTGTCTGTTCTTATGGGCCTTCCTGAGAATGGAGAGTCCTTTTTTCCTGGCACCTGTCAAGCACTGTTCTTATTGTGTCCCAATTTCTGCCCTTTGGCCAGTCCTGGCTGTGAGCAGCTACATTGTCATTCCACAGAGCTGGGCATCTGTTCAAGAATCTGTAGAAGATAAATCTCTGAATCGGTAGGTGGATACAGCTGGGCAAGGAGTTTAATTCTCCCTTCTCATAGTTTCACGTACTGCGGTAATGCAGGAGGCAGCGATGGATGATCTGAAGCCTTCGTGGGTACTGCTGGCCAGGTCTGAGCTGAGTGGCAGCGTGTGGCTGGCAAAGCTATTGGGATACGGCAGGCAACCTCATACCACCGCCTCCCTCCCCAACAGCTCTCTGTCCCTCCCCTGCCTGCTCTTGCAGTGAGAGAATTAGATCACAGACATAGCAAATGTCATTTTTTACCACCATGCCCATGATGCTCTAGGAATGTCCTTAATTGATCTGGAACAGGGGTAGGGAACCTGCGGCTCTCCAGATGTTCAGGAACTACAATTCCCATCAGCCTCTGTCAGCGTGGCCAATTGGCCATGCTGGTAGGGGCTGATGGGAATTGTAGTTCCTGAACATCTGGAGAGCCGCAGGTTCCCTACCCCTGATCTGGAGGAACCGGATTTGATTCCCAGCTCTGCCGCTTGAGTTGTGGAGTCTTATCTGAGGAATTCAGATTAGCTTGTGCACTCCAGCACATGCCAGCTGGGTGACCTTGGGCTAGTCCCAGCTTTTCGGAGCTCTCTCAGCCCCACCCACCTCACAGGGTGTTTGTTGTGAGCGGGGAAGGGCAAGGAGATTGTAAGCCCCTTTGAGCCTCCTACAGGAGAGAAAGGGGGATATAAATCCAAACTCTTCTTCTTCTTCTTCTTAATCTCTATGGTATTTCCCATAGACTTGGGGAGGGATTTCTAGAACATAGAATTCATTTATATCACTGCATCATGCATTACCATCACCCCCACTCCCATGCCTTCTCCCCCAAACTTCTTGGATTGCCAAGTATAAGCCTGGCAACCCTATACCAGGGCTTGCCTCTGCTTTCTCCTGACTGCCAGCAGCCCTCCAGGACAGTGACCAACTGGAAACTTTCTCCATGAGTTTGTACCATCATGCTCTTCTTCCTTGGTTGTGCCATCCTCTGGGATGGCCTGCCCAGAGGAGGTTCACAAAGCCCCGTTGCTGCTTAAGGATCATTCATAAGCTGGGCAAAGCAATGCTGTACCAAAAGGGCTTTTCAGGATTACCCCAGATGAGCGTGTAAGGATGACCTTGAAAATGCTGCTGGCTTGGGTCAGTGGCAGCCGTTGCAGTTTAGGCAGTGCGGTGGTTATTGATTGGCATCATTTGTATCGGTGCGATGGAATGCTTTTATTGTGGTGAGTGTTTGCATGTGGTCGTCAGCTGCCGGCCGAAGAATGTGGGACATGCATTTTTAAACAACTAAATAAATGATGCAAATTGTGTGAGTCTGCTTGGTTTGCATAATTTATTCAAGATCAACTTCCGAGGATAGAAGCCCCATTCAGGAGCGGGTGCCAGACAATGCGCTGGGAGCCCCAGAGAACCCTGAGCAACCAATCCTGGACCTGCTCCCCTCCCTTCTCAGCATCGTGTCAGAGGTTTGGTACTTTTGCCTTAAAAAGAGATTTTTTTACTCTCTACTGGCTTGCCCAGAGCATCAACACACCTCCCAATCCCCACCTCTGCCTCTTGACCTGCTAGTTAATCATTCCATGAATACAGATTGCTCCAGTCATCTTCTGTTCCTGCGAGTGGAGACCCCTCTAGCTTCAACTCTGCCTCTAGTCTCATGAGTTCAAAGACCAAGGGTCGACTCGCGTTTATTGCTACTGGAAGGCAATTAAACTCCTCCTCTGTGCATATTTTATCGTGTGATGAGCAACGTAATAGCCGCACCGTAGTAAGAGGATCACTTAATACCTGTTGCTTTTTAAAAAAAACAACCCTTCCTCCCCTTTGTAACCATGTCTATGCCCGGAGGAGGCTCTCAGTCACACCCCATGAAATGCAAGAGACATCAGCCCTTCAAACTGCTAAGCTCCAGTACTTGTCTCTCTGTTGCAGAGGCAGGCACCCTTAGTACGCTGGTGCTCTTAAGTCATTGCCTGGTTTGGCTACATGCTTGAGCTGTCTTTATAAGGTTGAGGTTTCAACCCCACAGTCATGAGCCGTCTGCAGCTCACGGGATTCCATTTACAGCAACAGCCAAAACCCAAGCAACTGTCCTTTCAAGTCACGTTTCTCTCCAAATGCTGCAGCTCTCTTCACAAGTAATGGCTGCTATCAGTAGACTGCAGATATCCCATTTGTAGTGTAATTGTCTTCACTCTAGTCAAACATTTGTTGTGCAGTTGGGTCTCTAACTGAGACATCATCTTCCAAGACGGAAAGCTGGGGGAAATTTGGTGCATGTGGGTATATAAAGTGCTGTCAAGTTACAGCTATTTGGGTTCAACTATTCTCAGGGAAAATAAACAGACGTCTTGTGACATCGTGCAGACTAACTGATACATGCAGTCTGGAGATCACTTGTAATTCAGAGGAAATTCAGAGGCTCTACTGGAGCCTGGCAACCATAAGGCCCATGCTTCCTGCAGCTGCCGTTTTGGGGTGGTGATCACCAGGGGCGTACCTGGTGGTGATCACCCAGGGGTCAAATGGGGTCAAATATCCCCAGGCTGCTGCCATTTAGTCATGTGGGGGCAGAAAATCGCCCCTCACACCCCTCCTCCTTCCCCCTGGGTTCATACACTGACTTCAAGTTGGGGCATGTTCTATAATGTGATGGTGACTTTGAGATGACCTGGTGCAAAAAAAGTTGTTTGGTCATGGTGGAGGAGGGCGGCCACCCATAGGGTTGGGAAGGGGAGGAGGGGGAGTAGAAAACTCAGATTTTGCAGTGGGCTACATTTTCCCTAGATACACCTCTGGTGATCACCATCACTTCAAGTTCCAAAGGTGCCCACAGGCTCAAAAATCCTGAAGCCCTTCCTCTCTAGAGAGTGTGTAGCACACAGGTGTCAAACTCTCAGCCCTCCAGATGTTATGGACTACAGTTCCCATCATCCCCTGCCAGCATCTGGAGGGCCGCAAGTTTGATACCTATGCTGTACCATAGTGATTAATCGCCAAAGGGCAGGTCTACCCATGACTGAAAGTCACAGGTAGACCCAATGCTCTTAATGGGAGGTACACCAATTCTCTGCGAAGCTATAAAAATTGCTCATTTAAAACAAAAAAGAAAGAACACACGTGCATGGGACCACCTTTTTAGAGTGAAGTGGCCATTGGCTGAAGCAGCGTGGAGGCTCCTGAACATGCCAAAAATGGTGGGTGCTCTTACAGAACAAAGCAAGTTTCTCCAATAGTCATTTGGGGCAATATGAAGGAGGAGGAGGAGGAAGAGGAACTTTGGATTTATATCCCCCCTTTCTCTTCTGTAAGGAGACTCAAAGGGGCTTAGAATCTCCTTTCCCTTCCCCCCCCAAAAAACACCCTGTGAGGTAGCTGGGGCTGAGAGAGTTCTGAGAGAACTGTGAGTAGCCCAAGGTCACCCAGCGGGAATGTAGAAGTGCAAAAACACAACTAGTTGACCAGATAAGCCTCTGCCACTTAAGTGGAGGAGTGGGGAATGAAACCCGGTTCTCCAAATTAGAATCCACCTGCTCTGAACCACTACACCATGCTGGCTCTCTTACCAAAGTAAAATGTTCAATAGTGCACAGAATGGTGGTCTTAGCAAAGGCTATGCTTAAAAATTATTATTTAATGTTCATAATCGTTTGCTGGCGGTTGGGAAGCAGAACTAGGTGGGCACTAGGATCATTGCAGAGCATTCCATTATAAAGAAAGTCCAGAAAATCATGGCAGATTAATTCACAATTGAGCTTAGATCTTTTGGTGGAAAAGGGTATAGCTTTGCCTCTTGCCCGCTAAGGCCCAAATGCTCAATTCTCAGACCAGCAGCCTCAGCAAAGGGACTTAGGGGACCAGGCCTTAAATCAGCTGAGCCATATTTTCTTTTAAAAAGGTGATCCTAACTGTAAAGTGATAAACTTTAAAAGGTTATAGGCAACAGGTGTTTTTTTAATGACAGCTGTACCGCATGTGTGAATTTAAGGCCGCAGACCTTTCCTTTCCTTGGTGGCACAATTGAGAACAAAACAGACAAGCAACCCTAGTCTTCTTTTCAGGTAAACGGGCAAAGCTTGGTGCAAACTGGGCAGCAGGTGGTCAAATAAGGTCTCTGCGCTCAAGGAGAAGCTTCCCAAAAGAGACAAATGCCAACTAGATTATTCACAGGATGGTTTAGTATTTGCTAAAATGCCACCCAGAAGTTGAAAAAGTCCCCTTGGCTTCTGCTCGAAGCAGAGCTTTCTGGAACTTTGGTTTCCTTAGTTACCGTGCCGCATCGAGATCTTAGAAGAGTCACTGCAGATAATGCTTCCTGGAAACGTCCATTGACTTCTCCAGCCGCCAGCCTGTTGAAGACATTCTGCTTCTTGACTAAAGCGGCTGTTTACCTGCATTTTCAAGCTTTTAGCCCCCTTCTCTGGGTTTCCAAGGGAAACAGTAAAATCTAAAGCAAGGGGCTAGAACCAAGCGCAGGGGCTATTTTCTGCTCTGCCAGAGAGGTTTGTCATACAAATAAAAGCAATTGCATCAATATGAGACAGAGTATAGGTGATGTTCCTCTTACAATGCCCATCAGCGGTAGCAACCAGTAAACATTTAGCCCTGTCCTGCACCTGCAGAAAGTGACTTTTTTGGGTCTTGCAGGGACACTTTCCTTGTTTAACTGGGATTCAACTAACAGTGCAATCCTAAACTGCACAGTTACATTCCTTCACTTTGGAGCTGGAACCAGGGGTCTTCAAACTATGGCCCTCCAGATGTTCATAAACTACAATTCCCACCAGCCCCTGCCTAAGTGGCTAAGTGGCAGGGCTGATGGGAATTGTAGTTCATGAACATCTGGGGGCCATAGTTTGAAGACCCCTGGGTGTCTGGATACCTCCAGAAATTACAACTGATCTTCAAACTAGCTTATTTGTTTAAAACATTCATTCCATTTCTCTTGGAGAAAATGGCTACTTGGAAGGCATTATACCTGAGATCTCTCCCTGTCCTGGGTCCCACTGTCCTAGGCACAACCCTGAAATCTCCAGGTATTTCTGAACCCAAAGTTGGCAACCTTAATTTTGGTAGCTTTAGAAGGGTGTAACTTGGACTGCACCACAAGGAAGCTTTTAAATGCAAAGTATGAGCTCTGCTAAAGAAGAGGCCCTCTGTTGTTGCACCACTGCCCCATAAAAGAGACAAAGGGATGACCTTACCTGAGTTATCCTTTGTTTCCAGTCCAAAACCATCCTCCCTCACCCTCCAAGGAGGAAAATAACAAGTCAGAATTAATCTGAGGTTAATCTGCTCAAGTTAATCTCTAATTAAAAGGTTAGCTCAAGTTAACCCCATTAAAATGGGTGAAAGGAATTAACACCACTGGGAACAGGGTTTTGCAAATTGAAAAGTGCTCTGCAAAAGGAGAACCCATTAGGGCAGATGTGGAACTCCTGCTTTCAGAAATGCACCCTAAAGATAGGTAAAGAACTTAATTGTGGGGGGGGGGAGTGGCTCCAGGGGGAAGCATCTGCTTTTCAGGCTGAAGGCTCCAAATTCAATCCCCAGTATCTCTAATCCACAGATGTAAAACTCGCGGCCCTCCAGATGTTATGGACTACAGTTCCCATCATCCCTTGCCTCCATAACATCTGGAGGGCCGCGAGTTTTACACCTATGCTCTAATCAAAAGGATCTTGTAGTAGGTAGGTGACGTGAAAGATGTCCACCTGAGGCCAGCTGTTATCAGCCTGAGCAGACAGTGCTGGTCTTGACAGCCAAAAAGTCTGATGCAGTATGAGGCCACTTCTTATGCATTCAGAACCATGGAAACTCTTGGGAATGCAACCAGCTCCTTTAAAACAGGATCCTGACAGTAAAATGCGATTAAACCCTACTGAGGTCTCTCTTTTCCCTAAAGCCCTCCCCACCCAGGCTCCCCTCTCAAATCTCCAAGTATTTCTGCATGAGGATCTGGCAACAATATGTGGAAGTCCAGGCACACGCCTGTCAAAAGTTCATGTTCCACCTTGTGGTCTTAGTCATGTGTGAATTGGCCTTGGCCTTATTCTGAACGGATTTCAGTAGAGAAAGAGGGACTGAAAGAAGGTGCCAAAGGCTTGAGCAAAAAAGTGCGGAGTGGGGGGGAAATGAGACAGCTGGCATTATGCAGGTGTTTTGGAAGGCAGTACCAAGTCTAAAGGGCAGCAAGGGAGGCGAGGCAGAGTTGCTGGAAGAAGCACGAGACCTTCAGAAGGTGTCGAGTCAGTGGCATGACGTTCATGGGCGCTGACGTGTCAGGGTCCAACATTCAGCATGCAGCCTGCTTCCACGTTGCCTTTGTGTAGCCGAAATATCGTTCCTGGAGGAGATTTTGCACAGCCGGATTCTTTCGAGATACAAGTGGTTACGTCAACAGGCTCCGCTGCTGGTCCCGCACCAAACTGCAGCCTTTTGCCACTGGAGAATAAATTAACATTTCCCAAAGGCTCAACAGAGGTAGGATTTGTCTGAAGATTACGTTGATTAAATCATCAAGCACTATAATCCCCCCTAACAAGGCTGCAAGAGGGATATGAAAATACAGATATCAGCTGCTGAGCCCCAGCAAAGGGATGGCAAAGTCATCTCCCAAAGGCACCAGCTGTTGCTCAAACCGTTGTATGCCTCACACACATCTTCTGTTATCTTCACAGATGAAAATAGGGATACACTTCTGATCGTAAGACCCCCTACTCACACCAAGGTTCTTTGTCCAAATTGCCCGTTCCTTGACACATTCAGAGACACACAAGCATGCCAGGATTGGAAAAGAATTTCCATGGGTGTCTGATTCGTTTCATGTCCCTCCATTTTGATGATGTTTCTTCTTGGTGAGAAAACAAACTCGAAACCTTTATTTTCACACATCTCTCTTTCCTGGTGCTGACTTCTCCCATGAAATCAGTACTTTTTTTTTTTACATCACCTGCGGTTTTTATTTGCCCTTGGGATTTCTACTTTTAATGGTTTTCTGTTTATAGGGCCAGCTTTTAAAACATTATTTTATACATATTTATTTGTTTCAAACTGGGTGATGTCAGCCACATCAAAAATACTTTTATGCAAAGCAACAAACAGAAATATTTGAAATCGTTCTCATGTTTTTATCTCACAGTTCTTCTAAAGAGCTTGAGGAACATACATGATCTCCTCCCTATTCTAAGGTGTTTTCATGATAAGAAGATGAGTTGGATTTATATCACCCCTTTCTCTCCTATAGGAGACTCAAAGGGGCTTACAAACTCCTTTCCCTTCCCTCCTCACAACAAACACCCTGTGAGGTAGGTGGGGCTGAGAGAGCTCTGGAGAACTGTGACTAGCCCAAGGTCACCCAGCTGGTGTGTGTTGGAATGTGCAGGCTAATTTGAATTCCCCAGATAAGCCTCCACAGCTCAAGCGGCAGAGCGGGGAATCAAACCTGGTTCCTCCAGATTAGAGTACAGCTGCTCTTAACCACTACACCACTGCTGCTCCTGGGAGATAGGCTGGATTGAGAGCACAAACCTGGCCAAAGATCACCCGGTGAGCTTCACAGCAGAAAGGAGATTTGAAGTAACCGTTTAACTGCATAAGTGATTAAAAATGAAGTGCCACTGCTTATGCACACATGTTCACAAACACGGGCATTAAAATCTCTCTCTGTCTCCACACACACTAGCACTGTGACCTTCCAGAGTCCATTAAGGGCTAGCTTAGCTAAATTTTGTGTTTGTGTGTAGTGTTGTGAAGCCATGACCAACTCAACCCTGTAAGGTTTTCAAGGTCAGTGATGTTCGGAGGTGATTTGCTGGTGTCTTCCTCTGCATAGCAACCCTGGACTTGGCATGGTTCCAAATGCTACTCCTATCTAAAGACCCTGCTTAGCTTCTGAAAACCAGCAGATCAGATTAGGCTGGGCCATCCAAAGCCCTTTCCGCACAAACCAAATAAAATGTTTTGAGGCAGGAAATAAAATATTTCCTCCATGGAGCTCCACACGCCCAAATCATTGTATTTGCATGCTGTGCCCAAGCGATTTTTCTTTTGAAACTGTTTTTTTGGAAGCCTTTCTTTTGTGAAACTGTTTTCACTTGCTGAGTGAATCTTGCTGTGTGAATCTCTTCAAAACATTTCCCAAGCCACTCTACAGTCTCCGGACTGCCTCCTGAGCACCATTTTGTGAGCTTGCGGCAGCAACCTTATGCCACATTTTGGTCATTAAAAAAAAATTTCGGAGATCATGTCTCTGTAGATACGACCCCTAGAGAATCACAGCCTGAGGCTTTGAAGCTCTGCAGGAAAAAATGGAACGACCACAAAATGGCGGCTGGGAAGCATTTCGAGGGGGTGAGTGTGAGCAAAAGGTTTTTTTAAAAAAAATGTTTGCAAGGGTTTGTGGGAATGGGCCCAACTCAGGAATATTATTAGGCATAGGAAGGGGAAAGTGAGGATGGGGGTATGAGGAATTGTGTGCATCGAGGAATGCTGCTGTAAATTTCGTTGTGCGTGCACAATGACAATAAATGCTTATGCTTATAACTACTTACACAGGAAGTCTGTAGCGCCTCACTTTCTGTGAGGAAGTGTCCATTGAGTGGCTGGGCTTAAGCCTTTTAAAACAAGCACTACTATGGACATAGTGCTGGGAGATTAAAATTGATTTTGGTGTAGTGAATATTGCAAAAAGGGAGAGGTGCTGTTGTAGGAAGGATTATAAAACAAAAACTAGAAGGTGGTAGCTTAGTTAGGCCATTCCAAGTTTGACGTTGCCTTTTTCTGAATGTTTCAAAAAATCCTAAGAGCTACGGCGTAAACCTGATCCCTAATAACAAGCCATGCTTTTATTATAGTTTTTTTTAATTTTTGCCCTTTCCCTGAGCAGCTAAGAGCGTCACATGCTTTTGCAAGCATCGATGTGTCCTATATGTTAAGTGCTCATTTCTGATGAGTTAAACCTGCCTTTAGCCTTCTACTAGAAGAAGCGTGTGTAGCTGCTGACCTGTGGTGAAGGATTACAAGGGTCACCGTTTTGCGCCTCTTATGCTCTGAGCACACAAAATCTGTTCTAACGACCTTAGACCTAAATCAGAGAGGAAGTTTTGTTCTCTTCATACCTGTACAGAGAATTTTAAAAAGCTGGAGCTGCTCAGTTGGGAGTAGGGGGAGCACAGTTGAGGGCAGGAGGAGAGAGCAGTTAGCATTTTAAAACGCTTGCTTTATACATATGTATATAACAACTCCACGCAGGGAAGCACGGCAAACGAGGCTATCATGAAGGCATGCTTCTGGGCTACCAGGCTTCTTTTGAATCGAGCAAGACTGCCGGCTGTCTTCCACCCACAAACCTACCTGGCAATTATAGGTGAAAACTGACACTGGACATAAAAGCAAACAGTGGTTTCTCTGCAGTTCGCATCACAGATGTACACCAGGTTGAGTTCAGGCTTCGCTGTCAAACTGTGCCCTCCTAGACCAGGTGGGCTATCAACTTTGAAAGCTTCAAGCAGTATGCATCTGTTTTTATTGCCTTCCTCCATGCTACCAAAAAAACCCCACCCAAATATAACCGGTTATTGTGGGTTTTCTGGGCTGTGTGGCTGTGGTCTGGTAGATCTTGTTCCTAACGTTTTGCCTGCATCTGTGGCTGGCATCTTCAGAGGTGTATCACAGAGAGAAGTGTGTTCACATTTCTCTCTGTGACACACCCAGTGGTGGGATTCAGCAGGTTTGCACCACTTTGGCAGAACCGGTTGTTAAAATGATGTTTGTAAACAACCAGTTGTTAAATTATTTGAATCCCATCACTGGTCATGCACCTCTGAAGATGCCAGCCACAGATGCAGGCGAAACGTTAGGAACAAGATCTACCAGACCACGGCCACACAGCCTGGAAAGCCCACCACAACCAGTTGAGTCCAGCCTTGAAAGCCTTCGATATAACCATTTAAAACACAGGTGCAAAATTACTCAGGGGATTGCTGTTGTGTTGGTAACGGTACAGGCACTAGCCTATAGGAGGCCACTGACCGTGCTGGGAGCTTGTAGGTTTGCTTGCCTTCATCTTGCAGAAAAAAAGGTTCGGCACAGTGAAAGCTTTCATGCCAGCCCTCCGACATTCAAAACGTTGTATCTGTCTCACCTCTTGCAGAGCAGATCAATGCTCTTCTGCTCCTCTGGCTTCTATAGCGGCCTTTGCAACCAAAGCACCGCACGCTGACATTTCCTCCCTCTCAGCTCTCCACTTGCTTCGTGTTACCCACAAGGACTCAGGAAATCATTACAGTGACTCATTTCATTTCATGCCAATCCTTCCTGCCCTCTGGGTAATATTGCCGAGAAGGAATAATCCATTTGCATCCCTGGAGCGGAAGGGTGACGAGGCCTGGAATAGGACGGCCTACTGGATTTTTTCGGCACGCGCCTCTCAGCCCTCTGCATTTTGATGAGGTACGCTCAACACCGGTGGCAAACCGACATTACAGGAGATGTCTTCAAATGTGTCAAATTTCCGGCTGCAGCGGTCCCCTGACAAGCCTGAAGTTCTGAAGACAGCCTTGAAGGAAGCTCCTTCCAAAGCCGACCTGCTCGCAGGTATCTAAGGAAATTTCTGAACAGATTCGACATCGTTCCCCTTCTCTCCTTCCTGTTAACTAACTCAGCCGCATGAAATTACATCAAACCATCCAGATTTTTTTTAAAATCCAAAAAACTAATCCCTCTCATGTCCCACCTTGCCAAGAACAAGTCGGGCTTCTTTTATAACGTCTCACATGATTTTTAATGCGTCTTACATGTATTTCGTGGGGAGGGGGTCTCTGCTATGAATCAAGGAGTATAAGATAACTGGCAAAAGGGAATGTTTAAATGCACCACGTAGAGCAGGGATAGCCAACTTCTATGCCACTCTCTCTTTTTTTGATGTTGCAAAGATTTCTGACTCTCTTAGTCAAGGTTGAGAAATCAGCACTGAATCTGCAAGGACCAGTGTGGTTAGATTGTCAAATTCAGTCTGGGGAGACCCAAGCATTCAGCTGTGATATACACAGCAAGAACTTGGCTGAGAGTCAGTGCTGCCCTGTCAAGCCTACCTTGCAGGCTTACTGCAACAAGAAGAGATGTAAATTGTCCCAAGCTCCTGGGAAAAAAGGCAGGATAAAAATGTGTGCATGGGAGAAAAAAAAAAGTTATCCCCTGACTTGGCCAGTGATTCTGCCCCATGCCTCTTTGGCACCATTGAGGCCTAAGCGAGCCCTGATGTTAACTTGAAGAGGTTCCCTTTAAGCTAGGATTGGTCATCCTTTTCACTGCTGCCATATTCTCTACACCGGGTGTCTCCAACCTGTGGCCCTCCAGATGTTCATGGGTTATGGTTCCCATCAGCCCCTGCCAGCATGGCCAATTGGCAGTGCTGATGGGAATTGTAGTCTATGAACACCTGGAGGGCCATAGGATGGAGACTCCTGTTCTAAACCGTGATTCTTCAAATGTACAGTGAGGGCAAGTGAGGGCAGAAATCACTTACTAGAATGAATGTCAACATGTCTATCTTTTCCTAGTCTCTTAAGCTGAATCTGCCCAAACTCCTCATCCCACGGGATTGGCATCTTACATATACTTCATGGGGAGTGGGTCTCTGCTATGAATCAAGGAGTATAAGATGGCTGGGGATGGAGGAATGTTTAAATGCACCACTTAGAGCAGGAATGGCCAACTACTACCAGTATAAAACGCCCGTCTTCTTTGCCGTTTGAGGGAAGTAATTAATAACCCTCCCAGATTCTATATTTTAAAATTAAAGCTACAACAACAGCATTTTGATTGGGAAAAAAAGGTTGGCCATAGCCTTTTATTCAAATATTGGTTCAAGGTAAACTAAGCGTATGGTGCAGCTTGGGGGTCTGATCTGTCTCTGCTATGAATCAAGGAGTATAAGATGACTGGGGATGGAGGAATGTTTAAATGCACCATTTAGAGCAGGAATAGCTAACTACTACCAGTATTAAAGGCCCATCTTCTTTCTGCTGACAGAAAGGAGTAACGCGTGGGTTCAAATCTCCAGTCAGATTTGAAACTGACTGGGTACCTTTGGGCTAGTCACAAGCTTTCCATGTAACCTACTGTGAAAGACCATTGCGAAGATAACAGGGGAATGGAAGACCACGCCCATCACCACAATTTTCACAGAGGAGCGGTGGCAAAAAATCAGACTGGTAGGATTTTTAGCTGCAGGTACACAAACAAAAGCCACACTTTGCCCACTCACTGTGGACAACCAGAGCAAGCCCAGTGTTTTCTGCAATCATGATAATGGATAAATCTGCCCTATGGAGATCTGCCCCAATGTACAGGTGGATTAAAAGTTGTCGACACCCACTTTTGAAAAAGGTTGAAAGGCAGAAAGCAAGTTAAAGAGTCCTTTCTTCATCTCTGTTTTGGATTGGAATCAGGCACTTGAAGTTTCTGATAAGGGGGTTTATGTGTTTACAAACAAGAATCCCCTGAAGGGGTGGATTGGGAGCTGGCACTGCTGGTTCCCTACCCCAAATATAGCTCATAGCAGAGTTGTGCTATTATGGCCTGTATCACAGATGTCTGATTTTTGCACAGGTTGATGGTACAACGGACTAACGTGCGGCACATCTCTGGCTTGATTTGCAAAAGCTCCACTTCTGCACAAAGAAAAAAAAACACGGGAGAAGCATCAGTTATCTGCGCCTGTTTGAGTGCTACAGGCGAGCCGCTGGCATAGCAACAGGAGACGGACAAGCTCCTATTAAAGAGGCCGATGAGTGAGAAGTTGCAATTTGGCTGGAATGCATTTTCTTGCTTTTAACTTGAGTCGATAGGAGAGGTTGTTTACAGTATAACTGGAACCACGTCAGTGTGAAATTGGAACGACGAGGCTGCACAGGCACCGTCCCACTGCAGCCAGGATAAAAACACACACACGCTCAAGAGAGGATTACACATTCGTGAGACGTATCTGGACGAGTGGGGGCGAAGGGTGCTCTTTCTGCTTGAAAATCCCTCATAGGTTAAAGGGCCTCTGACTCGTAACACATTGCTAGGTACATAAGCTTAGGCCCTGACCTGGACTAGTTAGGGCAGCTGCTGCAGATGCCAAATGCTTGGGAGATTTGGGGCTGCATCTTGTGCCAGGGATACAAAGGCTAAATTGGCAGAACTGCTAAAGCAGCAGATGGCTTAGAATCAATCCAGAGTTCAGGGAAGAAAGCCCCCCCTCCCCCCAACAAGAAAGCAGTGGTTCCTATTCTGGAGGCCCATCTGGCAAAGGTAACTCTTGAAGCACTTTATGTTCTCGCTAAAATGGCACCCCAGAGCAAAGCTATGTATTGCCGTGGACGGAAGTGTAGCAAATCTGTTCTGCTAGCTCACTATGACCACCGGATCTTTCTGGATTGAAAATGAAAGAGTAAAGCAAACCGGTATATGCATTCCCCCCAGTCTGCCTGCAAATGACCACCTCCTCTAGGAAGATGGTACTCACATCAGGTTTGCAAAGCACGGGACACACAGCACTCATGCGAAGACATACTTGCCTAAGGATGGAACCCATGGTGACGACGACTCACTTCCAACCAATTGCCACGCATTTCATCTAGGACAGGAGAGGCGGAGGGAGAGCAGAGGTGATGTTGCATGCCGGGCTTCTCGGCCCAGCTTCTCATCCTGGTCAGCCCAACACAGATCTACACCTCATTATTTTAAAAGAAGAGTTTGGATTTATATCCTCCCTTTCTCTCCCGTAAGGAAACTCAAAGGGGTTTGCACATTCCTTTCCCTCCCCCCACATAACAAACACCCTGTGAGGTGGGTGGGGCTTGGAAAAAGCTCCGAAGAATTGTGACTAGCCCAAGATCACCCAGCTGGCAGTGCACAACTGGAGTGCACAAGCTAATTTGGTTAACCACAGCTCAAGTGGCAGAACGTGGAGTCACACCCAGTTCTCCAGATCAGAGTCCACCTGCTCTTAACCACTACACCACGCTGTCTCTGGTGTGTTTTCAAACCTCTGTGTATGTATATACACACACACAAAAAGGCACCAGTGGAAGGAGACACCCAATGATGGAAGGGATATTCACCTCTTCATCCAAGGAATGATAATAGTATTAATCTTGGCTCCTTGGGTTAGAGCAAACAGCAATGGCCGCTTGGTTCCCCCGAAAAGGTATGAGAGGGATCATAGTTCCTGGTTAAGAGAACAGGAATTGGGTAAGATTCAGGTAAGAACGATCACTGGATCCAACCTACAGCTTTGGCTAAGTGGTCTCTCTGAGCAGGAAGGGGCAGTCCACTGGTGACGTCCCTGGCCCCGCATTTAATTCCAGACATGCAAAATTCCCTTGTTCCGTATAAGCTCTTTTAACGGCTGGATGATTAAATTAGCTTTTCCGTCCTTGTGGCGAGGAGGGGATTGTAAATAAGATTGTGCCAGGGCTGGGATAGTTCCATGTCAATTTTGCAAGCTTGTTTGGCACTCTGCAGCGATAAGCTACAGAGGATTATCCTTTTCGGAGGGAGAAAACCTATACAACGAACTCACACGAACCAGCTGATTTAGGTGCTCAGAGGATGCACGGTTCCTGACCAAGAACTATAGGGAATCAAGGGTTCCATTCGAGAAACTCTGCGCTTCGCACAACACAACACAGAGCAGCAGATAGCAAGATCTGAGGTGGATAAGCTGTTGTTAAGTGGTTTTAACACCCATATCAGCAGTGGTTCAAATAGGTTTCAGCTGCACCACTTATGCTGATTTCAGAGCAACAACTTTGATTTACTGTGATGACCACTGAGCTTTCTCAACCTCTTATTGGTTGTATGAAGGCCTCATGATGCTATCTTCAAGTGCAGGGGACACCTCGTCCCCTTGATTTTCTACACTGGCTCCCCAGCTCCAGTATAAACTCCTTGTACTCACCTTTAAAGCTGTCAATAACCTCTCCACCCCTTCTTTTCTCAGCCTGCACTACCCGTCTTGCCCAAGACCTTCGATTCTCACAGGCTGAAACAAGTGGTTCCCAGGCTGAAAACGTTCCAAGTAAAATAAGCTACAGCAGTGAAGGCGAACCTTTTTGAGACTGCAACCCAAAACCCACTTATTTATCGCAAAGTGCCAACACGGCAATTTGACTTGGATACTGAGGTTTTTAGTTTAGAAAAAAACGGTTGGCTCCAAGGCGTGCGTTACTTGGGAGTAAGCTTGGTGGTAGTTGGTGGCTTTGCTTTGAAGCAACCGTGCAACTCTTCCAACGGGTGAATCACGACCCTAGGAGGGTTAACTCAGAAGCAAGCCCCATTGCCAGCAACCGAGCTTACTCCCAGCTAAAGGATCGCGCTTTACTTCTTCACATGAAAATCAGTGGGGTTTAACAGCACTTAACAGGGTTACCTACACTGCTTTCCCAAAACTAGGTCTTAGGTTTAATGCTAATAATTGAGCCCAGAGGCCCAGGCCAGCCTAGATATGTGGGACGCGGGGGGGGGGGGGGACTCTGTGCGTGCCCACAGAGAGGGCTCTGAGTGCCACCTCTGGCACCCGTGCCATAGGTTTGCCACCACTGAGCTACAGAATTAAAAAAGCGGATCACTAAGATTACTCTGAAGGAGAAAATCACCTTGGAAAGCACCTTTGGAACAGAAGTTTTAAAAAGTGTTGAGAGCTAGTGTGGTGTAGTGATTCAGAGCAGGTGGATTCTAATCTGGAGAACCGGGCTTGATTCTCCACTCCTTCACCTGAGTGGCAGAGACTTATCTGGTGAACCAAATGTGTTTTCGCACTCCTACATTCCTGCTGGGTGACCTTGGGCTAGTTACAGTTCTCTCAGAACTGTCTTAGCCCCACCTACCTCACAAGGTATCTGTTGTGGGGAGAGAAAGGGAAAGGAGCTGATAAGCCACCTTGAGTCTCCTTACAGGAGAAAAAAGTGGGCTATAAATCCTCTTCTTCTACCTGTACAGCAAAGTCTTGCCAATTCTGGGTGCCACAAATTCTTTATCTGAAATATGTAGCGGTCAATATTCAAAAAGCTATACGCCCACTTCCCTTCTTTGGCTGCTTTCAGCTTGGTGGCTCCAGCAGTACATGCTTCTTGGGCTATTCATTATCTTGGATATCTTCAGCTGAAGTCAAGCATAAGGGAAGCATGCAAAACAGTCAGAACAGTGCATATCCCAGGGTTCTGCGGGAGTATTGAAGAGCTGCAGTTTGTGGATGGACTGCAAAGCTCTGGAACGTACAGAACTGCCACCTGATCAGGTAATGTGGGGACCAGAGTCTGTACATCTGGGACCACCTCTAGCAGCCATTTGAGAAACACTCACGTTTTGTTTTTTTAACCAACTCCTTGTGAATCTCCTTTGTCATCTTTTAGGAAAATCAGCATCAAAGGATATGGATCACTGACACAGTAGTGTGGCTTCCCTGCGTGGTGGGGAATGTGTTTTCCTTTGCAGGAATTTTGGCATGCAGGAGGACATGGCCTGTGGGAGAGCAACTGCTCTGCAGGCAAAAGCTTCCAAAGTCAGTCTCTAACAAAGATCTCATTTAAACGATGTTGAGAAAGACACCTCTACCGTTGATATGATGGAGGCAGTAGACAGGGTCGTGGGAGAGGGACCATAAGTCTGACTTCGTGTAAAACAGCATCATATATTCATGATGCAATTCACAAGCAAACCCAACACCACCCAGACTTGATCTCAATGCGGACTGGGAATGATTAGTTTGCCAGCGTGGTGTAGTGGTGGATTCGAATCTGGAGAACCCGGTTTGATTCCCCACTCCTCCACCTGAGTGACAGAGACTTATCTGGTGAACCAGATGTGTTTCCGCACTCCTACATTCCTGCTGAGTGACCTTGGGCTAGTCACAGTTCTTCAGAACTCTCTCAGCCCCACCTACCTCACAAAGTGTCTGTGATCCAATGGGGGGGGCACCTGGGATCAATTGATCCCCCCCCCCATGTCCCTCTGGCAGATACGCCACTGAATGGAAGCCCAAGTTCTTGAATCTGGCTGTAGCCGGCCTCTTCAATGCTGAGCACACAAACCATCTTATTCTGAATCAGACCTGCACAGTCCTTCAAGCTCAGGAGGGATCAGTTTGACCGGCAGCGATAAGTCAGGTGGAAGACTGTATCTGGTATGTCCACGCAAAGCAGGTGTGCTGCCATTCAGCCACAGCCCCACCACCCCCAAGGGCATTTATACAATGTCATCACGGATATGCTGAACATACAACAAGGGAGGCTGATCAACGCCCTCCTCTTCCCGTCGCAGCATTCAAAAATATTGCAAACGCTGCAATAATTCCCCATTCAAAACCAGAGTAAAGCAAGGAATGTATAAAGATGCTCCTTCTGCAAATCTCTAAACTTTATTGATTTGAACCGTTTCGGCACGCAGAAATCTGACCTATCTAGGTGCAAAACTCGAGACTTTCCTTTGCACCAATGATGCCTCAATGAAGCTGGGGGCAGCAAACGCTCTGAAGTTGAATCCAGCTTATTTCACGCCCCAGTTTTACAGAAACCAAGGCCAGATTTTCCAGGCTCCGCGAAGGCTGCCCATCTCTCCCAAGGCCTTTATTATAAAGAACCATCTCACTGCAAAAAACCCCCCTACCCTTTTCCCAAGGAGGCAAGACTATGCAGCCACTCTCAAAAATGTTTGCCGGCTAAGGCTGCTCCTTGACCATAAAAGAAACAGAAAGGTAATAAATCCTTTAAAAAAAACTTTCAGATTTGCAGCAAACATTTGGCAGCGTTTCATCCAGCTGTGCTTTTAATTCTTTGGAGATAGACAGGGGTGATATTCAGCCCGCAGAAAGGGCTCGTTTCCAGGCAAGAAAGGGCTCCTGCATCTCTACCATCTACTTTATACAGCAGACTGCAAAGCAGCAGCCACAAGATCAACAGGGAGCACAGCAACACCTATTGGAGGAGATCACTACAGGAGCCTTCTCTAGCTCTCCTGGTGTTAGCACTTACTCTCTAGCAGAGCCTGGTTTCTTCAAATGGTGACTTTGTTCGTACCCTCTGCTTTCTGAAGTCAGGCACTACACAGCAGAGATGCACAACGCACGTACTACCAGACAGATGACCTAAAGGGCAGCAGGTGTATGTGCTTATGATCAGGTTGCCTTTAACGCAAAACTATCAGCACACCCCATAGCTCAGCTGAGCCAAAGGAACACCAACCATCTGGTTTGTTCACAGCTCCTGAGGAAATAATATAAGCCTCCCCAGCTCAAGGGTGTGTCAAGGAAAACTGCCTCCAATCAGCAACTTGCTAGACGAGTGATCTAAAGCGAATGCATAAAAATAAAAAAAACCAACAAGAGGACGGTTCGCTGTTCAGTTTTCATGTCTGACACGCCTCAATTTGGTGGGAAAGACCTCACGGGAAGGCAGTAGCAGAATCTCCAAGTGAGCTACTGACCACTGCTTGAGCAAGAGGTGCCCCAGAGCCACCAACTTCCTAAATGTCCATCCCAAAGTCCTAAAGTGGTTTTGATCGCTGCCTGACTTGAAACACAAAACTGCCAGGAAAAAAACAGAGAAGAAGCCGGACACATTCCAAAATAAAAGGAAGCCAGAATGCTTCAGAAGCAAGAGGTCTGGGTTCCGTGAGATAACCAATGTTGTTGAAGGGCATGCTTGAAAGAGATGCAGCAGAGCCCCGTCCTCTTGCGGTCTGCACTGGCCAGATTGGCATACAAGACTGCCAGCCAACAGGGGAGCTTGAGAATAAAGCAAATACCACAGTAGATGCCAGAGATAAAGGAGTGTTTTGGAAGCAACTTCACTGCCACCATCAGGTCACACAAAAGCACAGCACTCTTGGAAGAAGCACGAAGCACCTCCATCTGGCGCCATCACACCATTCGTGACACTTTTTAAAGTATGCTCACATACAAAGCCAAGGCCTGGCAGCGGCATGTGACATTCTGCAGAAACCCCTCCTCCAACAAGACCACCCCACTGGTCAAGGAAGGCGAACTGTCGTGATCACCGCATGGCGCAGCGTGCAACAGGCACCCCCATTTGTGAATCTCCCCTTATGCAGCCTCCTTCCCTGAACCCCCCCGAGTTCAGTCTTTCCTTGGATTCGCCAGCCGCAGGAAACATCAAAACGAAAACAGAGTTCTTCAAGTAGCTTCGGAGTAACCAAGTCAGACTCCTTTAACTACACTTGAACCAGGGGGGAAAATGTACTTTCAGGATTTTGGAAAACTAACACCTTTTCCCTGTAACCCTGCAGGGGTAATGTTTTGTAGGCTAAATAGCAACAGGCACTGCAAGAGGATTTGTTTCCTCTTCTTTCAGTGCCTTGCATCTTCGTAGATCGCTGGTAAGTTTCCTCGAGGCCTTTTCACCACCGAGCTGCCATTGCTCAATTCGAAGGTACCGTGCGTACTCTTTACAGGATGTCAGAATGCAAAGTTTAAAAACATTGGCATACATTCTCCTTAAACAGTCTCAGGTTACAAAGAAAAAAACGCTAAACTAAACTAGTGTCCCTGGCCAAACTCCAGGACACAGCCTGGGCTCACGAGAGACACCGGCGGCTGGAATAACATGGCAGCGAACAGACTGCTTCCAAGGGAGTGGGGTTGGGGGTAAGAGAATGAACGTCTTCTGACAAAATCCGGGAAGAGCAACTGCGAATCTCCATAAGAACTGATTGTCTATAACATGTCACAGAAGCGTTAGTGCAGAGAGTCACGCAGCCGACCGCCGGCGGATCACAAACGCCCCTCGCTGTAGCTGGCCGAGATAGATCCTCATTTTTGTGCTGTCGCTGGTTTTCCTCACCCAGATCTGCAAAGGAAGAAAAAGATCCATAAGTTCAGGAGCAATGGCAGAATAAAAAGCTTTGAGAGCCAGCGTGGTGTAATGGTTACGAGCAGGTGGATTCTAAGCTAGAGAAACGGGTTTGATTCCCCACTCCTCCATTTGAGTGGCAGAGGCTTATCTGGTGAACCACATGTTTCTGCACCCCTACATTCCTGCTGGGTGACCTTGGGCTAGTCGCAGTCCTTTGAAACTCCCAACTGCCTCACAAGGTGTCTGTTGTGGGGAGAGGAAGGGAAAGGCACTTGTAAGCCACCTTGAGTCTCCTGACAGGTGGGGTATAAATCCAAAACTCTTCTCTTCTTCTTGAAGGAGACCTCTGAAATCAGTACAGCTCTCGGTCTTTTCAACTGTTTTTCAAAAGCAGAGCTATTGTACATTTCACGACAACTAATGGGTTATATTCATGGGCGGGAGCTAGAAAGGGCCATCAAGCTGCAGTCAACTTTTGGCAAAGATGTTTTCAAGACAATAAGCAGAGGTGGCTTGCCATTGCCTGCCTCTTTATAGCAAATCTGGACCTCATTAGTGGTGTCCCATTCAGGCACTAACCAGGGCTGACATTGCTTAGCTTCCAAGATCAGGCTTGCCAGATAAATGAATATCTGTTTCTGAGGGAAGAGGCAGCGTCCCAATACCCTTCTCCCTCTGTCGTTGCAGGTTTTCTGGTCTTTTGTTGAGACTGAGCAGCCTCAGGTAATTTTTTTTGGTAAGTCTACTCTACAGCGTGTTTCCCAATTAGCAGAGCAAAAGGGTTTCCTCAGTCTTGACAGAAGTTCCAGACTTCTGACTCTGCTTTGGTGACCAATGGGGCAACTTCCAAGTCCCTTGCTAAAAAGACTAAAAAGAAGGTACAGAATACCTCTCAGTCTCAGCCGTTGTCCCCTGGATGCCAATACGGCCCAGGGCCCTTCAGGGGTGGGGTGGTACATCAAATGTGACATATAAGTAAATAAATAAATAACGAACACACCACAGATAATTCTGTTTGTAAAAAATTAAGTTTTTTCCACTTGAGCCAAGCAGAAATATTTTACTAAACCTCTAATTTTCAAATGGGCAGGTCCTGACTTTCAAGAGTCAGATGTACTTAAGCAGCTACAACACCGGCCAACTGGCTATGCCAGCAGGGGCTGATGGGAACTGTACTCCATGAACGTCTGAAGTGCCAGAGTTGGACACCCCTGAGCTACATGGACTCTTCTGAAGTGATTTCTCTTTTGTTTTCTGCTGAAATAGAAGACTGCTCCTTCCTCCTCACTTCAACCTGACCTTTGAAGTGTTCTTCAACTGGCAGATTCCAGAAGAATCCTACGTCAAAGCACCTTTGTTGCAATGGGACAAGATGGGACTTAATTTTAATTATGTGGTCATCTAATCATATTAAGATTCTTATTGTTCGTGTTAATAACCTTAAATCAAATTAGCAATTTCACTGTTGCGTTATATAATATATCTTCTTGGTGCAATATAGCATGCTTGTTTAAATAATCACCCACTGAACGTAATATCTCTGTGACTGGTCTCATTAACCGAAATGAGACACTTTGAACAAAGGCCATAATTCAGCATCTGACCAAGTAATAAAAAAAAATTGGTCTTTTATTCATACTTATTTGAATATTTTTTATGCATCGCGCCCTTCTCTTGTAATATCCCAAGTACAAAACACATACGTCTCCTTCCATAATTTCTGATTAGGTTTTGCCTGCTTTTAGATTCATTTGTTTTTCCTGACTTTCTCCCCAAACACTTCTCAGACATTAAGAGATATTTTAATATTTTTAAGAGGTATAATGGACTTGCAGGCAGATGATCACAACGTATAAAACACCCCTCGGTGAAAGGATCCCCACAAGCAGAAAACCAGCTCAGAAAGCGAAGTGGCAGAGTGGAACCTTTCCTCCCTTTAAAGCTAGTTTTCTATTTTCATGGATTTTTTTAATGTCAAGAAACATTTAAAGTTGGACTCCACCAGCTGCAGCCTGGTGGAGCACTTCATTCTCTTTGATGTGTGAACCAGGCCAAATTCGAACTGAGCCTTGTTCGTCATAATTTTAAATAGAAGACCAGTGCATGGGGGACTCGTCCTATCTTTTTGCTGCACACACCCCAGATGCTTTTAATCTTTATTAAAGTAGGTGCACTATGTTTCCTTTCTGATCCTACACTAATATTCAACTTCAAACTGCAGCTTCAGCAGTGGCGCAACCTACAAATAATAATACTAATAAAAGGTTGGATTTCTGCCCCATCTTTCTCTCTGTAAGGAGTCTCAAAGCGGCTTACACTGTCTCCCTTTTCTTCTCCACACAACCTCATGAGGTGAATGGGGCTGAAAGAGGTCTGAAGAACTGTGACTAACCCAAGGTTACCCAGGAAGCTTCACGTGTAGGAGCAAGGAAACAAACCTGGTTCTTCAGATTAGAGTCGGCCGCTCATATGGAGGAGTGGGGAATCAAACCCATTTCTCCAGATTAGAGTCGGTCACTCTTAACCACTATACAGTGGAGCAGCAGTGGCGTAGGAGGTTAAGAGCTCCTACGCCACTGCTGGTGCTCCAACAATATTCTTCTACTCAGAGGTGGGATCCAACCAATTCTCACCACTTCTCTAGAAGTGGTTACTAATATTTTCTGAGTGCGGAGAAGAGGTTACTAAAGCAACCTCCCTGCCCAATAGGGACTGGAGGTGCGTGTGTGCGGTGGCGCTACTGTTTGAATCCCGCCACCATCGGAACCTGTTATTAAAAATTTTGGATCCCACCACTGCTTCTACTTATTGTACACGTTGTGTACAACTGCCAGACAGAATGAACTCTGCGTTAAAATCCTGTGTGCTGATGATGAAAACCGCTTGGTAAAAACCTCAGCTCTGGCTCTAATTTAAGACTCTCGCCAGCCCGCAAAGCTTTACCCCATCAAGCCCATGCCGATTGTTGCTATGCAACCGACTATACAGAAGCCAGCCAAGGACCCTGCCTCTGGTTCCGAATCGCACTGATCCCCCAAACCAGAAGAAGAAAAAAATCCACTTATCTATAAGTAACAGCCAGTTGTTAACAGGAAAACTGCTAATAATTTAAAAAGCCAGAGTCTGGGCCCCAGACTGCAGGCCGCCAAAAATCTTGAGAACGGCCTGTGGGACTGGCACTCGAACTGAAGAGAATCATGTACCTCATTGGCTCCCACAGAACTGATCACGCAGCTGATTTTGGTGTTCTCTTTCGATTCCAGATAAATAGCCTGGCTCTTGTGATACCTGCAAATAAAGAGGTCACACTTCCTTAAAAATGTTATCAGGGGCTCAGCAACCCACTCACGAAGATCAACTGATCTGTTCTTCTTCAGGAGCTGCCCCTTCTCTCTTGCCCCTCCGTCTCATGATGAACGCGCGAGTATAAGTATCAGAAAAAAAAATGGAGTCCTTCATGAAACGGTTTGTAACGTACATTGGACAGGAAGTAGTGGGGAGGAAGGGGGATGAATCAATATGCCCAGCAAATAGTGAGGATTTGTCCCAAATAAAAACCTAAACGAGCCAAACCACCAAACCACAAATATGATTTTAACAGAAACAACTAATACACAAGGTGCCGGGAGACTCCCATGCTAGCCCACAAGCACAGACAGCCCACTAGACTACGGATCCCAACAGAGAATTGTTTTTCAGGCCAAACTGACTCATACTAAAAGGCACAATTTAAGCTCATCAGATGCCAACAAGAAGCTCATGGGGTATTGAAGGCAGCGGTGCTTTCCCAGTTTACCTTAGAATTTGGTACTCACAAGTGTCAAGATCTGTTTGGTCTCATCATGAGTCTCCGGGGTAAGCTGGAGAATATGGCATCTGGAGGGCTTCTGTTTTGCTTCAATGGTTGTTTTCCTGGCTGATTTTGGAGTGTTCTTGCTGACTGCATGGAAGGCTATTTGAAAAGCAACCTTCTCCTTAAGCTCCCGCATTGGTTTTCTTACCGTAGCAGGAGGTTTTGAGAAGGTGCCGAAATGAGGTTTGACAGAGTTGGTGTCTAGGAAAGGGGTTTTAGGAGGGGCTGCTACATTCTTTTACCAGGGCTTTTGCATGCCTAATTCAGACTTGACAAAAATGTCCGAAGTGTAATCTTTTCTGGCTCTTCTATCAATAAAAGGGAGATCAAAAGAAGAAGACAGCAAGTACCGGGCCTCCAAAGGCTCTATTTTTCAAGCATTTAACCAACTGAAGCCCATCCTCCATGACCTCATAAGCAACATTACTTCTTGGGAAACTGAATTCCCCTAGGGAATTGTGTGACACAGCCCTCTTTATCCATCCTGGACCTACCTACATCCTGGAGGACCCTGAATCATAGCACTATGGGGAGTGAAAGTTTTCCTTCTCCCAACATAGCTGGATTTTATGACTATCATCCCTTCTGTTGCTATAACAGTTTGCAACAATTGTGCACTGCGTGGCTAAAACGGCACTCGCTTGCTAACTGGAACAAACGAGCTGAAAAGTAGACCCTGTCAACCAAATTCAGCATACAATTTGGACACCAGCCAACAAAACTCCGTTTCGCGAGAAGGAAATCAGCAAAATGCTGCTAAAGAGCCAAAGGCGGGCCATTCCTAGCCTTAACCATTTATTGTAATTGTCCTTTGTGTTTCCCACCAGGAGGAACGGGAAAGGGGGAAGAAGTACTCAATCTTCAGCTCTTGGGGTTCATTCTTTTTGACACCTGATATTAAAATCTCTGAACTATATATTTAAAAAATTGTCCGCCCACACTCAAGTTATTTTAAAAATATTAACCACTGCAGAGGCATTATTACTATCAATCAAAAACAAAAATTCTTACAGCAACGAAGGAGGGAACAAAGTATTTATTGTGAAGAATATTATAGCTAGGAGCAGTTAAATGAAAAACACCCAACGACACCCTTTAAAAGGAAGCAAAGGTCAATATTAGCTGATGGAAAAATGGCAGGTGTCATACCAGCTGCATGAAGACCTGGTGGGATAGAAAGCTGGATTTAAATGCAATTCTCTGCTTAGACATGAAGTTCACTAAAGCGACCTCAGATTGGCCATTCTTAAGGACCGCCTCCTGTCACATGGATCAACTCAATCACTCTGGTCACCTTCGGAGGCCTTGCTGTGGGAGCTCCTACCACCTGAAGAGAGATGGATCACAACCTGAACAAGGGCCTTCTCAGTTATGGCACCTTGAAACTCCCTCCTCAGGAAGCTTTGTCTGTCTCCATCACTGTCTTCTGCCAAGAGATGAAGATTTTGTTTTGTTTGATGTATCCCAGTAAACTCTTACTGGCCCTCATTCCTAGTTGTGTTGTGTTTTTATGTCTATGTGCTTTTATTGCATTGTTAAATATTTTACATAGAATTATAGAATCATAGAGTTGGAAGAGACCCCAAGGGCCATCAAGTCCAACCCCCTGCAATGCAGGAACACACAATCAAAGCACTCCTGACATATGTTAATCCAGCCTCTATTTAAAATCCTCCAAAGAAGGAGACTCCACAACTCTCTGAGGAAGTGAGTTCCACTGTCGAACAGCTCTGATGGTCAGGACGTTCTTCCTAATGTTTAGGTGGAATCTCTTTTCCTGCACCATGAATCCATTACTCTGTGCCCTAGTCTCTGAGGCAGCAGAAAACAAGTTTGCTCCCTCTTCGATATGACATCCCTTCATGTCCCCCCTCAACCTATGCTTCTCCAGACTAAACATTTGAAATGCTATTTTATTTTAGCTTGACATATGCCACCTTGGGGATCTTATTTGGATAGAAAGGGAGCATAACTTAGTGGAACAGAAACAACCATGTACCATGTGGAGAAAAGACAGAATAAGAAACAGGATTACTAAATCTATGTTTTGCTCTAGTAAGAGTACTTCCTTGAGTTATTTTCCTTACAAGCAGCGCCATCATAACTTTTCTAAGATACAAACAATTAATTCACACAGAGTGTATTGAAAATGGGAAGGGAGGACACTGCTGCTTTGAATACCACCAGTCATCTCAAGCTTTTGAGATGTCTCCCAGCAAAAATATCTTCCATTCACCCTCCAAATGGGACTTATTTTGAACAAATCCACCCACGGAGATTTGAACAGCTACAATAGATGGACTCTATACAGTTTCAGTAGGTAGAGTGAGATGGAATGTTTTGTCTGATCAGATCCTCCCATGTTCACAATGCAAGCTATTTTTGAACACCCCCACAGGTCAAGAAATGGACTGCGACACCGCATGGAAGGCTACGGACCAAGAAACCAAGTCCAAAACCCAGTTGGGAGCTGACAAATAAATGCAGATCTCTTTCAAGTCCTGGAAAAAAATATATGAATCTACCAGCTGCATCTTTGCACTGAAGCTATACTGCCCTTTGGGGGTGGGCGGTATAAGAAATCCAATAAATAAATAAATAAATAAATGATTGAACAGCACCGACTTTTAGGAGTCACGTGAACATTCTGGGAGGCGCATAAAATTATTCGTCCCTTGCCTTTTTCTGGGGATTCCATTATTATTTGATTTTGTTTGTTTTTGCGGGGCTGGGGCTCTTTTGTTGATTTCTCTTATTACTGCTGGCAACCACCTTGAACTGCAGCAGCAGATTGTATTCCTTTCACTCCACTAAGTTAAGTGCACAACCTTTTCTCTATAGCAAGGTTCCACATTTAACTGAGCACTAGAAATACAACTCTGCATTACATTTCCAGCAATTACAACAAAAACAAGATCATCTCAATTTATTCTTTTATGAGGGGCAGATTCAAAAGTCCACCCTAGATATCCTCAAGGGGGAAAGGTCATTTGGACAACAATTCTCAAATTAGGGAACCTCGGGAGATTTATAGGTTGTGTTTTGGTTGATGCAGAGGCATAGCAAGGGGGGAAAGCACCTGGTGCACTGGTGTGTCCTCCGCCCCTGCCACACCCCACAGGGGCACACGCCTGGTGCATCGTCCCGTTCCCCCCCCCCTCCCCCCCGGCCACCCCCTTGGAGCTACGCCTCTGCGTTGATGTGCTGGCAGAGATAAGTGAACTCTCGAGGTGGCAATCAGCACCAACAGCATGCCCAAACACAGAAGAATTCAACTGAAAGGTCCGCTTGTTAAGAGATTTTGGACCATTTGCCTATAATGTTCCACATATGCTACACACTGGAGAACCATCTTCATTCTGGCATGCAAATTTCATCACAAGCATGGGATTAGGGTTTGGCATTATTGGAAATAAAAGTCCTTCACTCTCCTCTAGCAAACAGCAACTTCTTATCTTGTTCTGCCACCTTGTGGCACAACGACACACCAGCATTTCAGCTACTGAATATTGGCCACCTTCCTGGAAATCGAATGTTGTGTCTGGCTGCAATTTATTTATTTATTAAAACATTTATAGCCTGCCTTTCTACGTGGTTCAAGAATGTAAGGGAGGACTGAGCGTCAATACTGAATAAATGCCAGAATCCTGGGTCCGACTTCTCCGGCTTGTGGCAAAGCAGAAACATTATTATTGAGGGCAGGCTCTTCCATTGTGCTGGAGTGTACAGGGTTAAGAGGTCACCATCTGTACCCAGCAGCCCAAGATCTGCAGAACCTACAGCTGCTTTCAGAAGCAAGCAGGGTGAAGTTATCCATGGCTACTTGGTTTCTTGCACAGAAGATGCTGCGGTAACTATTACAGAAGGGGTTTCAAACTTGCGGCCCTCCAGATGTTCATGAACTACAATTCCCACCAGTCCCTCTCAACATGAGCATCGGCTATACTGGCAAGGGCTGATGGGAACTGTAGTTCATGAACATCTGGAGGGCCGCGAGTTTGACACCTGTGTATTACAGCATCAGCAAAGGTTTGCACTACAGCTACATTAATGGTAGCGGGGAAACCAAAGCAAGTGCATAAAGGGAAAGGAAGAGCCAGCTTTCTAGGAAGAGACAACAGACAGAGACTTCAGCTTACAATATTTCATGTGAGACACTCTCTTGTCTCAAATTGTTCCCAACATGAAAGAACACAAACGCAGCCTTGCTGATCAGTGGTTCACCACTTTAGGTATCCTTTTTCTAACCTGATGAGTACTGTGCATCTGGAGAAGCAAGGCCTAACTCACAAAAGAAGCTAAGGCTGAAATAAACATGGCTAGTGTCCAGGGTGATGCTTGATTTCTGTTTTATTTTGCTGCAGCAGACTGACAAGGCTACTCTTCTGTACATATCACCACAGATGCCTACAGAAAGGGGATGAAAGCAAAAGCTTATCCTTGTTTGTCATTAAAAGAAATCAAACTGAAATATACTGACCCCTGAACATGAAGGCTCATGTAGTTACCATGAATAATAGCTATCCTCCATGTATCTGTGTGATTCTTTTTAAAGCCATCTAAGCAAGGGATCGCCACATCTTGTGGCCGAGAATTCAATATGCCAATATTCATTGTGTGAAGCTGCAGTTTCTTTTGCTGCTGTAAAATTACGGCTCATATTCTTATGGGGTGGCTATCAAGTTCTAGAGATATGAGAAGTCTGTCCATTTTCTGCACACCATCCATAGTTTTATGAACTTGATATGTCTTCCCATACCTGACATTCCTAAATGAAAAAAACAACAACAACCAAGCCATCCCAGATTTCATCCTTTCACCCTAAATCCCTTGGACATTTTGGTTCTCAAACCCTTTTCCAGCTCTATGACAGGCCTTCTGCGATGATCAGAAAAGGGGATCAGAACAGCAAACTCACAATTAAAAAAACAATCAATTTGATCAGCATCTGCATAACTGGCACAAAAAAGGAAGGAAAAATGCAACAGCGATATATATAGAAGCATCCATTCAGTAATATTCAATATTTATGTATTTGTACATATTCACTTTTTTTAAAGTTGCAGTGCTTCACATTGTTGTATTTCATGCTGGGAGAAATTGTTGTTATATTTGTTACATTATTGAATACATGTTTTTATATATCAGTTTTGCATTTTTCCTTCCTTTTTTGTGCCAGGTGTGCAGATATTGATCAGATAGATTGTTCTGTTTATTATGATCAGAAAAGGACCAGCTACAATAAGAGACAAAACCTGCATTAACTGGCAGAGAAGCAGGTCTTTTTTTGATGCACACATGAGCTTGGAACAAGCCACATCTCTCAAAACGAGACTCACCATCTTTTATCGTAGTAAAGTTTGCCGTCTTCTATCCTAGCTTCAAATCGCTGCACTGGGGATTCGGCGGGCGTAGCTGGCAGGTGCTCTGGTGATGAAGGAGACGCTGGAACAGAGGAGTGAACTTTATCTGCTGTGTAATATCCAAATGGCAGCATTAGTGGGCATGACACTCAATTCCAGGACTTCACAGCAAGAGTTAAGACTTGAAAGCTTTTGCAAACGAAGCACACTAGTGAGGCGGTTAATCAAATGTACGCAGATCTGATTCATACCAAGCCAGGGGTGGGTGAAGAAAAAACAGAGTTCTCAATCTTAGAACCTCAGCGTAGGAGACAGCAAAGTCCACATAGCCCGGAACTACTTTGCATAAAACCCTGGAGAGATTCTGTCATGTTCAATTCTTATTCGAGATACCGGAGAAAGAACTCAGGACCTTCAGCATTTTACAATTGAGCACACCTCCTCCTTCTTTGCTTCCTATCTTTTCCCTGCAAGCCTGCACATTTCTTGTAGCCTTGTTTCTCGATGGGCAAGGATTCTATGTGACTTTGATCTGACCTCACCTTTGTGTGCCCCATCCAACACACTGAGGTAGAAGGCAGCTGGAGAACGGGCCTTTGCCAGGTGTGGAAAAACCTCCTCTCAGGGATTCACCAGATATTACCTCTGCTAGCATCCAGATGCAGTCAAAGGCATTTTTGTTTCAACTGATCTTGGTTTATTCTGGTGCTATTTTCAGGCTATAGTTTTGCTTCCCGCTGCTGAATCTGACTTATTTTTCTCCTGCCATATTTGTTATTTTAACGGATTTTATTAACTCTGTTACTGTTCTGAACTGGAGTGGAGGGCTATAAATCTAAATAAAATAAACCTGGAGAATTGTAGAGAGATGCTGCACGGTGGTTGTTTCTCAGAATCATCCCCAGACTTAGAACTTCTGCTTTACCTTCCATTTAATTTCAGGTACTAAGACTTTCAAACAAAGAATTACAGTACTGCAAGTCAAGCTTTCTGTAAATACCATGCACATCTATGGCACAACATGAAATGACACATAAATAGTAAATCACATATAAAGAGAAATTAGTATAGCAAATATGCCTACAGTTGCTTACCTGGTCTTTTAGGAGATTTAAGCTGCAAGAAAAACATGGAAGTTAGTGATTTATGAGACTAATTTCAATGTAATGAATAACTTTTTATAAAAGAAATCACTGACCAAATGGAACGATTCAATTTGAGCTGCAGGCATTTGATACATAGATAAGAGATCATTTGAATAAACCTTTAATCACCGATTTAAACTACTCAGAATTAAGAAGTATTCCTGACAGATTCCAGAACACAGTGTTGCCCTGCAAACTGCCCATGCATGTGCACACATTTTGCCTTCTCCTTGCCAAACATAGTTTGAAAAATGCCTTCTCATACAGTCTGTATTGAAACCAGCGAACTGTTTCGGGATTAAAGCGGCATGGCTCTCCTTGTAAAGACAAAAATGACAACTGAAGCCGACAGTTTATTTGAAAGCAGACCCGACACACATTTCAAATCTGCACCTTTTACAAAAAACAGATGGGGCCATTTAAAGCTCTTGAGTGCTACTGCAAGAGGGAATATGTTCACATGCATGTAAATGGGATAAAAACTATTCCTCTCTAATGAGGAGTGGCAGCTTACAAAGTAACAGAGAGAACTGATCAAGTGGAACTGTTTCCTTGCTTCAGAATCCTCAAAAGAGGCAGCAGCATATTTTGCAATAAGCACACTTTACACACTGAACTACAGCAAGAACCAAGAGAAACGTGTTGACTAGTTTTGCAGCCAAAGGCTCTTTGGATTTATGGCTCTTGTCAGTAGCCCGCTTTCCATATAATGTGGCAAACTGCTTTGGAAATAGCTCTGCTTCAAAAGCCATGGCGCAGGAGTCAGCTAGTCAAAAAAGGCCAAAAAACTACTGTGAGCCAAAATCCATTTGTGAGCCTCAACAGCCTTCTGCATTCTGGACAATGTTTCCAATTACCAACAGGAAAAATTATCATAAATCCTGTCTTGGAATTTTGGGAGCAGGAGATTTTGCACCCACCAGAGCCTCACTCGGGCAGCTGGTGGTCAGGGCTAATCATTAGCCCATGAGAAACTGCTGTATATCCCCCTTTCTGGTTGCTACATCTCTATGAGAATGCCATGTGCATGCAGGAGATGCTTCCAATGTAAGGATATTTCAACGGCACAGACAACAATGCAGCTTCTCTCCATAAAAACAAAGGGAAAGGACAATACTCCTAGGGTGAGAAGGAGCCACAGTTAGGGGTGTTTAACAGAGGTCCCACTCCGAAAGATTATCAGGGAGGATAAGACTCCCGTGATTTGGCAGAACACGTTGACTCAACCTCACCATGGCAGCTTATTGGTGTATCTGCTGAAATGAAACTCCAGTGTGTTGCTGGCAACAAGAGTATCTTTCACCCCCTGCTTAGTGATGGTGCTGAACACCGGGAGGGGTGGGGGAAAAGAAAAGACAGGGGCCCTCTTTTAACTGCCACACTTTGCCCAAGATGGCTGTGGACAAGGAGTTCCTGTTCTTTTTCTGCTGGGGGCAAGGGATGGGAGAGCTACAGAGTGGCTACATATTGTGAAGATACCCAACCAGGTCAACAAAGACAGAGTCCAGTCACCCCACCCATATCTCTGGAGGCTCCGACATTGATACAGAAGGCAAAAAAAAAATCAACATACAGCCAATCAAACAGAAAGCACAAGGGGGAGTTCTCAGGGGCTTCCTGCTTAAA
Organism: Sphaerodactylus townsendi; assembly: GCF_021028975.2. Classification (NCBI taxonomy): domain Eukaryota; kingdom Metazoa; phylum Chordata; class Lepidosauria; order Squamata; family Sphaerodactylidae; genus Sphaerodactylus; species Sphaerodactylus townsendi. The sequence goes on from NC_059437.1 coordinate 39,688,195, forward strand.
ACTGAAGTCCATTAAAACTTGCTCCATCTGCCGAGAAAGCACAGCCAATAACTAGGAAGGGATTCTTTGCCAGATGGAGATATCAAAACTAGTTGGCCCTGTCTTCTGTTCAGAAAGAGGAGCAGGAGAAGCCAATTCTCTCCTGCTTGCTGGATGAGAACGGGAGAATCTAACACCGAGCTCTCCTACCTTGTTGAGTGTCCGCAGGTCCTCCATTATCTGTTCATCTGTTAGAAGGTAATTAAGCTGAGGTAGTTGACATTAAGGTCAAGTAGCCAAGGCACTGCACTTGACAGAATGTATGAAATTGGCCAGAAAAACCTTTCCACCAAAACAGTACTGGATGCAAGCTGTACTTTCCAAGTTCATTCTGGGAACTCTGGGGTTCCCTGGAAACTTGTCTGGTCTCCAAGGGAGATAATCAGCAAGGACAGGTGAGCTTCCCTGGGAAGACAGCTTGCCTGTGACTACTGAACTTGTTCTGCAATGACGATTAGCAAAGGAATGCCAAATTAGACCTCAGGGAAGGCCAGCAAGCCTGGTGAGCAACTGTGTGCCAGACCACTGCAGTACGTAGACTACCTGTACAATACAAAATGCATGTCTTCAGAAAGCTGAAAAGATGCTACTTCAGAGTTGCACTGGCTGTTGATTTGTTTTTAGGCACAGCTCAAAACATGCATGAATTTTAAAGGGCTAGACTGTTTGGGGTAGGGAAGGCAGCCTGGGATAGCCCCATCTCGTCAGATCTCAGAGGATAAGCAGGGTTGGTACTTGGATGGAAGACCAACCAGGAAGGCACGACAAACTACCTCTGCTTCTGACTTGCCTTGAATGCCCCTTGCTGGAGTCACCATAAATCAGTTGCGACTTGACGGTAAACAGCTTGGGACCACAGCACTTGAAAAACTGCTTGCTGTAGTTCATTACCCAGAATGAAGATAATCTTTGGGGGCGGGGGGATCCGAAAGTTCTCCATTGTCAGAAGCTACCCAACAGGGAGTCTGTTCCATGCTGGCACCTCTTCTGCAGAATGTCTCCCCATGCCTTGTGCCCAATTTTTTTTTTTTGTCTAGGCCCTGGTTCAGTTTTGCTGTTGGGAGCAAAACTATTGTATATACACACATAGGTACTTTCAATAAATTATTTTTTCTGCATTTTTATGAGGAAGCCTAGAAAGGCAGGGTATAAACATTTTAAATAATTGATGAACTACAATGCGTTGTGGAGGGTATTTGGAAATCAGTAGAAAATCACTAGTATGTACTAACTAGTATTTTTCATGCGTTTTAAATCTAGTCTTCACGGCTTCTCTCCGTATTAAACTATTTTAATGTGTTTACTATTTTATTTGGTACTAATTTAATGCTGCTTTATTACTGGATCCTGCCTGATTTTCTTGCATTTCTACTATTTGTCATGAATGAAAACCTTGATTAACAGACAGTCTTGCAATGTTTTAACTGAATAAATAGAACCATTAAAAGGATATCAGGGGCTGGCTTCCTCCTTTTGTCTGGAATGGGGACCGGGTCATTTGGCCTCCTCCTCAACTTTCTTGTCATGATAGGTTTCACCTCCATGGAATCTGGGAAACAGAGACAGTTGACAAGTAAGAGGATGAGTTTTAAAGGAAATGGAACACAAGGAAGAGCTGCGTTTCAATAGTAGTAAAAGAAAAGTAACCTTTTCTTTTAGCAATATTTAACAAATCTTTGTTTCAACATTGACAAAGAAACAGGCAGACAGGCTGCCCTTGGCGTACACTTCCATGCCATAAACTGGTGAAAAATCAAGGCATTCAAGAGTTAGAGCTGCAAGCCTATGCAAACTTTCTAGTAAGTTCCACTGAGACCAGTGGGACTTACTTCCAGCTAAAGGTGCTTTGGATTGGCACACACAATACTGTCCTTCAAAGTGGTATCAAGGAGGATCCTATGCATAAAAACAAAATCCAAATTCAACAACAGATTATACAGTTGCATAAGCAGGCTCATTGCGTTCTGTTCCTCTGGAACCCCCCCCCGCCCCCCCCCCACAAATGCCGTCATCATTTTTTGGCAACTTTACCGCCCGTTAGCTCCATGGTTAGCTTTTCACTCTCTATCATTTTCTTCTTCTCTTCCAATTCAGCGATCAAGTTTTCCTTCAGCTCAATCTTCTTATCTTCAAATTCCTTCACGGCTGCCTTTTTCTCCTTGATATAGTTCCTTTCTACCTGCTCTGTCTGACAAAGGAAACAGGAAATTATCGAAGAGTGGCCTCACAGAAAGGGGGCCATTTCTAATGATAGACAACTGTTGAAAGCCCCAAAGTGATTTTATCATATGCCCCTTGCAAAGAAGCTGCATCAACTGTGTGGCAAGTGCTCCATCCACTTGCGTGATTAGTCACCATCATAGGCACACTCATACTAGGCTGATGGGAGGGCCATGCAAAGAAATTCTATGCCCTGGAAGTAGTTTCTATCACCTTTCTAATGCTGTCCATATAGAAAAGTCCTGCTGGATCAGGCCAAAGATCTGAATCTGTATCTCATTTCCAATTGGAGAGAAGAGTGAAGAGTTTTGGATTCATACCCCACCTTTCTCTCCTGCAAGGAGACTCAGGCTGGCTTACAAGCTCCTTTCCTTCCTTTCGCCTTCCTCTTGCCACAACAGACACCTTGTGAGGTAGGTGGGGCTGAGAGTTCCGAAGAACTGTGACTAGCCCAAGGTCATCCAGCAGGAATGCAGGAGTGCAAGTGGATTTTGCTATTCCGCACAGCTGCAAAATGCATTGAAAGTGGATTGAAAGTGCATTATTCTGCATGTGCAGAAGGGGCCTTAGTCTTGCAAACTGCCATTCTGAATGATGCTTTTTAAAGTGTTGGGGACGCTAGGGATGAACTTATGGAAAGGAGGAGCCTGAAAATGTTTGGGAGCCAATGGGTTAGAGCAAGAGAATGCAATTGGCCTAGGATCAACCAGTAAGAGCCACAGGAAAGCAGAGATCTTAATCCAGTTCTCTTTCTGAACCTTAGCTCAACTGTAACTATTAGATAATACCCATGGAGGACATATATTGAGAAAAACTTTAAGCCAGGGAAGGTATACTCAGTTGCACAAGGATCTGATTATGTAAGACTTGGGATTCACTCAGTTACTTATTGAGGGAAAAAGGAGTAATGGCTTGCACAATATTCTAAATCAACAAACTGTGAGTAATATATTAAATGAAAGTGCTAAAGAGTGGAGTGTTGCGCGTTTTTTCCCCTAAAAATGTAACAAAACCAAAAAGTCACACTTACTTCCAGCTGAAGAAAGAGTTCTGAAAGAAAAGAGACCAAGTTGAATGCAAACATATGAATCCAGCAAAATCTCATCAGCAGACAACAAATAAGGCTGCTGCCCAAATCAGAACAAGCTTCATATCTTGCCCCACCTTCACACATGCTTGGTTACAGGGCTGCTCCTGACTGACTTTCTTCCTTTCCCTCTTCACTGTTGCTTTCTCCTGTGCAAACTTTCTCAGCATCTGAAAGTTTCCCAGTTTGTATCTTACTGTCTAAATCAGTCAACTAAGGAGGCAGCAGTTGAAAGATCCTTGTTGGTTTTTCAGTCATGGGGACTGTCCAATTTGAATAGAAGAAGAAGAGGAGTTTGGATTTATACCCCACCTTTCTCTCCTGTAAGGAGACTCAGGGTGGCTTACAAGAACATAAGAACTTGCCTGCTGGATTAGACCAGAGTCCATCTAGTCCAGCACTCTGCTACTCGCAGTGGCCCACCAGGTGCCTTTGGGAGCTCACGTGCAGGATGTGAAAGCAATGGCCTTCTTCTTCTGCTGCTGCTGCTCCTGAGCACCTGGTCTGCAAAGGCATTTGCAATCTCAGATCAAGGAGGATCAAGATTGGTAGCCATAGATCGACTTCTCTTCCATAAATCTGTCCAAGCCCTTTTTAAAGCTATCCAAGTTAGTGGCCATCACCACCTCCTGTGGCAGCATATTCCAAACACCAATCACACGTTGCGTGGAGAAGTGTTTCCTTTTATTAGTCCTAATTCTTCCCCCCAGCATTTTCAATGAATGCCCCCTGGTTCTAGTATTGTGAGAAAGAGAGAAAAAGTTATCTCTGTCAACATTTTCTACCCCATGCATAGTTTTATAGACTTCAATCATATCCCCCCTCAGACGTCTCCTCTCCAAACTAAAGAGTCCCAAACGCTGCAGCCTCTCCTCATAAGGAAGGTGCTCCAATCCTTCAATCATCCTTATTGCCCTTCTCTGCACTTTTTCTATCTCTTCGATATCCTTTTTGAGATGTGGCTTTACCCAGAACTGAAACATAGTACTCCAAGTCGCGCGTGCGCACTCACTGCTTTTACATATAAAGCAAGGGCATGTGACAATCCCCTTGCAGTTTTATTATCCAACTCCTCTTCCTAATAATTATCCCTGTAACGCATAGAGTTTGCCTTTTTCACAGCTGCCATGCATTGAGTTGACATTCCCATGGAACTATCAACTAAGACACCCAAATCCCTTTCCTGGTCTGTGACTGATAGCACGGACCCTTGTAGCGTGTATGTGAAGTTTGGATTTTTTGCCCCTATGTGCATCACTTTGCATTTTGCTACATTGAACTGCATTTGCCATTTCTTAGCCCAATCACCTAAATTATCAAGGTCCGCTTGGAGCTCTTCGCAATCCTTTGTGGTTCTCCCCACCCCACATAATTTGGTATCATCTGCAAACTTGGCCACCACGCTACCCACCCCTACTTCCAGGTCATTTATGAATAAGTTAAAGAGCACTGGTCCTAAAGGGGATCCTTGGGGGACACCACTCCCTACATCTCTCCATTGTGAGAACTTCCCATTTATACCCACCCTTTGTTTCCTGTTCCTCAACCAGTTTTTAATCCATAGGAGGACTTCCCCTCTTATTCCTTGATTGCTGAGTTTTCTCAATAGTCTCTGGTGAGGAACTTTGTCAAAAGCCTTTTGGAAATCCAAGTAGACAATGTCCACTGGTTTCCCCCCTATCCACATGCCTGTTTACACCATCAAAGAACTCTAGTAAGTTTGTAAGACAGGACTTGCCTCTGCAAAATCCATGCTAACTCTTCCTCAGCAGGTCTTGCTTTTCTACATGTTTAATAATTTTATCTTTAATGATAGATTCTACTAATTTACCAAACTGTTAGCTAATTTACTAAACTCCTTTCCTTCCTCTCCCCGCAACAGACAGATTGTGAGGTAGGTGGGGCTGAGAGAGTTCTGAGAGAACTGTGACTAGCCCAGGGGTCTGCAACCTGTGGCTCTCCAGATGTTCATGGACTACAATTCCCATCAGCCCCTGCCAGCATGGCCAATTGGCACAATGTTGCACATGAACATCTGGAGAGCCACAGGTTGCAGACCCCTGGACTAACCCAAGGAATGTAGGAGTGCGGGAACACATATGGTTCACCAGATAAGCCTCCACCACTCAGGTGGAATGGGGAATCAAACCTGGTTCTCCAGATTAGAATTCACCTGATTTTAACCACTATGCCACACTAGCTACAAGTATGATGCCAGAGGGCATACTAGTTCTAACTGTGCCCGTAGGCCTGTTATGTCACAATAACTGGCGAACAGTGTAAGCCATACACCTAAACGTGACTTTCTGATACAAGGGGACTGTTTACCAATGTGGCTGTCCAGAACTGCATTCAGTTAAGAACAATAACAGGAAAAAAACCCAACATTGATATTTCCATGTCCCCTTCATCCTTGCTCTTTAGCAAAGTTTGAAAGCACTTCAAGGACGGCTCAGGCTTTAGAAAACAGTTTGAAAGAAATTCCTCTCAACTATACATGCATGAATCACAGCCTTGGATTGAATGGGCATCTACCTTTCTGAGATACACACACCTCACACTACCAAAAGACTCAGCCAAGCTATTGGAAAGCCAAAGTACTGACCTGCATTACGTATCCTCTCCTTATATTGCTGATCCAGTTTTTTCATTCTTTTCTGATACTCTTGTAAAGTACCTATTTCGAAAAGGTATTACAAAATGAAGCGTTACTACTATGCCACAAAAGTTAGGAGAACAGAGACAAGATGTCCCTGCCTGGAACAGACAATGCCCCTTCTCATCATTGCATTGTTTTACAGTGTAATCAAGTTACTCATGGCTGTCGAAGGCCTTCCACGGCCGGATTCAACTGGTTGTTGTAGAGTTTTTCATGGGCTATGTGGCCATGGTCTGGTAGATCTTGTTCCTAACATTTCACCTGTATCTGTGGCTGGCATTTTCAGAGGTGTATCACAGAGGGAAGTCTGTTACACTCTGTATCCAGACTTCCCTCTATGATACACCTCTGAAGATGCCAGCCACAGATGCAGGAGAAACGCTAGAAACAAGATCTACCAGACCACGGCCACACAGCCCAGAAAACCTACAATAACCAGTTACTCATGGCTGATTGCGGCTGGCACCTTGATATTGCTATGGGGAGGGGAAGATGTTCCAAAAATACCTGTACAGAGCACAAACCATATATTGTATCCTTGATAAAGTACAAACAAAGTTTTATCTACTCACAACCAACACTTCCATTTCAGAAATCTGGAACATTAATTTCTTTAAAAAGGTCACTTTCTCCACAGGTTGATACAGGGTGGCACCATTTGGCCCCTCCCCTGCCAAAATGGTCCCCTGCAGTTTCATTAGATCCCTCCACCATTGACTCTTATGAAAAGTCAGAGTGCTATAATTGTTAAGAATGTTAGACTAGGACTCTTAGATCAGTTTTGTTCTTTCAGTACGACTTCCCTGGGTTACTGTGAAACTGAAGGGAGATGGGGAAAAACATGAACACTGCTCACGGCTACCTTAGAGGAAAGGCGTAATTATAAAAATGCGAAAGGCAGAAAGAGTGAGTACCTTGAATTTTATTCTCTCTTTTGCACGGGGTATGTTAGCCATTATTTTAAATTGTAAATTGCCTTAAGAAATGTAATTGTCATAGATGTGCAGTAACAATACCAGAATATTCAGTCTACTTTCAGACCAGGCTACTTTCCAGTTCGGCAAAACGGGCATTCACTGGCATTGAATGTCCTTGCTTAACTTCAATCAACTCCATCCTCCATTCCCGCAAAAATTATGCAAGGAAGGAGTACACAAAAGCAACAGAGGTGCACTTTGCAGGCAGTGGTCACTTCTCTCTTCAACTAAGTATTCAGCAAGAATAATAATGGTTACCCAGAATGTTATTTTAAAACACAGATATGTGAGGAAAAAACACTTTACAGGCCAATCCAGAACCCCTGGAGGCAGGATACCGCACCGCTGCTGCACCACTCTGTCACCTCCAGAAGGGCTTCTCAGCAACATGGGGAGGTGAAAAACAAAAAAAGCCTCCCCGCTGAAAACAGCCTTTCACTGAGCTCTATGGCCTCCAGTGCTGGTGTTCTGAAGAAGAAGAGTTGGATTTATATCCCCCCTTTCTCTCCTGTAAGGAGCCTCAAAGGGACTTACAAACTCCTTTCCCCCCCCCCCCACCCCCACAACAAACACCCTGTGAGGTGGGTGGGGCTGAGAGAGCTCTGAAGAACTGAGACTAGCCCAAGGTCAGCCAGCAGGTATGTAGGAGTGCAGGAACACATCTGGTTCACCAGGTAAGCCTCTGCCACTCAGGTGGGGAATCAAACCCGGTTCCTTCAGATTAGAGTGCACCTGCTCTTAACCACTACGCCACTGCTGTTCTCCTTCTGGCAGGCAAAGGCCAGGCAGAAGCTGCCTAATGTCAGCCCCACCACTGGAACACCCCCTGCTAGGCTGGTGGAGGCACAGGATCACCACACTCTGCCCCGTGTCTGCCCACCATGAAGGTCTGCCATGGCCGCCCTCTGGCAGATTTGCTTCTCTGCCAGGATAAGTGCCCTGGGGAGGGCATATCTTCCAGCGAAGCCCGACACTGCCTCCATAGGTGGATTTCCCCCCTCCCATACCCGCTTCTGAATTGGGCTACTATGGCAAACCCAGCCTGTTCCATTGTTTGCAGATTAATATGCAGTCCTATTAACGTGCTCTGCTTTTCTTCTGCCTTCTTCTGGCATCCTGTTTTCTTTTTAACTTGATGCTGAAATTTAAAAAGGGGGTTGAAGGGATACCTACATGCAAGTTCTGAAATCTCAGCCTAAGGACTGCAGTTAGCAAGATGACAGTTATGAAAGGATGTGCCAAAAGATCTGATTTAGGTGCCCTGAGTTTGCAGAAAAGCAGAATTAGGAACACAGTAACTCTTACATTTCATAGTTTTAAAACATTACCTTCTTGCAGTTGCTGTAGCTGCCTCTTAAGAGAAGCCAGTTTATCCTGATACATCCTACAAAAAGATGTACACAAAGAAAATGCTTATTTTACCTTCTATTGTCCCACTCTTACACCTCTTTTATTCAACAGTCCTATGGTGCTCACGGGGGTCGCCCCCATTCAAAGGAAGGGGAGAAATGTAGCTTTGGTAATTCTGCAATTCATTCATTCAACCCCTGCACACACAGGGGTGCTGAGTTTTGGCAAAAATACCTCTCTAAATTGATTATCAACAATCAAGCATCATTTGAAATGTCGTCTTCATGGAAGCAAGAGATGTAATGGAAATTAAACTGCATGCAGTTAAACGTTGACACTATTTTGAGATAATGTTTGCTTTGTAGAGGTTCACAGGGGAAGGGAAGATACTCTTAACAATGTTCCTTGCACCAGGACCCAAAACTCACAGTTGTATCACCAACCTGAGAGGACTACTAGATAAACCTTTACGGAGTACTTAAAAAATTCTAGCAGCTCTATTCCTAACAAATCCTGGCGCTTCACCAAGATCCACTTTACCTTGGCACTTTCCATAAGAAAAAGTAAATAAAATCATATGGAGAAGAATACTCACTGTTCCTTCATTTCTACATAATCCTCTTCATCATGTTTGGCCAGATCTGTTTCACTAGCATCCTCGGTATCTGAGTAACACAAAAACCACCTCTGTCAGGAAGTTGAATAGCAGCACACTGTACTTCAAGCTCCGTCCCTCCAACCATGAAGTTCCCCCCAAGATAACTAAATAAAAAGCAAAACAGCATGTTCGATCTCGCATGGAAAATCTTTAGATATACACAGAAAACAAGCTCATTGGATCAGCTCTACCTTTTGCCTTTTTGCCAATCAAAACCTGAAATTATAGAAGATACTGATGTAATATATCACGGTTCTTAACAGATATGGCAACAGGTTGGTCAGCAACTTCCACCAAAGTCCTCCATTTTTTAATAGATTCTCTGATGTAGGCATTACATTACATTAAATACAAACCACAAATATGGAAATCAAACATCACAGTGTTTCATGAGTAATTCCCAGTTAGCTGCAACATTCAAATGCAGACAGTTCAGCATTCAAATGCAGTTCAGCAAATCTGGATTTATTAGCTGGTGCCACAATTTGTTGCCAGTCCTTTAACCATTATTCACTACAGTTTGTTCAGAATTGTGAATTTGCAAGCCAGCTTATTGAACAGCATTGCCCCACTGTGAAGTAGAAGAGGCAGCCAAAGCAGGATGTGTTATTTACATTCAAAAGTCGAACTAGAAGAAAAAGAAGAAGAATTTGGATTTATATCCCCCCTTTCTTTCCTGTAGGGAGACTCAGGGGGGTTTACAATCTCCTTTCTCTTCCCCACCCCCCACAACAAACACCCTGTGAGGTGGGTGGGGCTGAGAGAGCTTCAAACAACATGTGTTGGAGTGCACAAAATAATCTGGTTCACCAGATAAGCCTCCACAGCTCAAGTGGCAGAGCTGGGAATCAATCCCGGTTCTCCAGATTAGAGTGCACCAGCTCTTAACCACTATATCATGCTGGCTAGGGTTGACACTTGAGGAAAACCGCTCTATCAAATCTCCAAAATCCAGAGGGTTCTGCTGGCTGCCCTCGGTACTTTCAATAATTATTAGATTTAGGCTTAGCTCCTCTAGCACACTGTCTTGCATTCCAATCTGAAAAGCCTTACACATCCAGTATTTTATTTGAACATTACTCAGATTAAATTCATGGCATTCTAATTGGAAGAGGGAAAGGTTGCTGCCCTAACAGCTTTGTTGGAAGCAAACCTACAGAAACTTTCAGTACATATTACTACAAACTGAACTGAGAGGACACCAATCATATACAATTCTTCTCTACTGGAAATAATCTTCCAAACAGCGATCAATGCTGCCTTATGGTGGCAAACCTCAGAGATTCTTTACATATTATGTAATTAAGACAGTTAAAGGGCGGCTCCTTGTTCAGATAAAAAAACAAATTAAAACATATTAAAACAAACAAATGCAGTGAAAACAGCTGAACAGCCTCTGCATTCAGTCAAGCTCCGAATCATTAACTGAATCCAAGTAATTACAGAAATGCTTCTGCAGATGAGCAACATTTATCCTGCACTGTTTTGTATCAGCTTCCACTAAAACAGTGAAGCATTAACTTTGTTCTAGCTTCCGGTTCGTTTAAATGCACACTGTTTACTACTTGAAATACTTTTTTTAAAAAATAGGGGAAAGTTTACAGGTTTTAAGAGAAAACATTTACTTGGAAGGAAATCCCACTGTGACCAAACAGCCTTATTTCTGCACATTTAACAGGCTGAGTTGAATAAGCATCTCCATTCTTCTTTTTTCCCACGGGGTGGGGCGGGGGCAGGCAGACCTTCCTTCGTTGCTGCACGCTCACCAACTCCCAACAGTGACCCAGCCTGGTCACAACTCTGTGCACCTTTACTGGCGAGGAAACCCCCCTTGAGATCAGCAAGGGATACTTTACAGAGTTTCCTTTTAAGACCGGCTCGGTCTACCCTGCGAGGGGATGCCTGTCCACAGCAAGCCCCCACCCCTTGTCCCCGGCCCTCGCCACTCACCCTCGTCAGAGTCCCGCGCGCGGCCGCTGCGCTCTCCATCCTCCTCGTCGGCGGGACTGTCCAGCTCCTCCTCTTCATAGCTCTCCGCGGCCGCGACGGCCGCGGCGGCTGCAAGGGCCGCGGCGGCGGCAGGGCCTGATCCCGGGGGCAACGTGGTGGGAGGAGGAGGCGGCGGCGGTGGTGGCGGCGGCGGTCCGGGCGGGAGCGCAGGAGGGACCAGAGCGGCTACACTCATGTCGGCGGTGCGGGAGAACCGACGGACGCGCTTCCCGCGGCAACTCTCCTCCCTTCAGCCAGCGCCGAGGGAGCGAGCCCTCCTCCCAACGCAGGCGCACAAGCTACTTCCGGGTCCCGGCGGGAGAGGGAACCAACTCTGCGGCTTCGCCTTTCCTACTTGTTTGTCCCATGGCTCTACCCGTAGCCGTCAGAAATGGCGCCGCCTGTGTGAAACGTTCCTTAGTAGATCTGATTCCGGCGCGCGCGAAATAAATGCAGTACCAAGAGACGTTCCGCGCAGCATATTTATAACGAGTTGCAATCGTTATAAATAAACTGGTTTTTCCTCTTAATAGAAAACGAATTCATTTATAACGATTGCAACTCGTTATAAATAGTTGTGCAGAATCCACACAACACTTATGGGGGGACGACGGTGTATATGCAATTAAGCCGCCTGCCTTTAAGGACAGTTAATCAAGAACACGTGTTTCACCAGCTGGTTATTTCTTTGATTATCAATTCTTTGATTAATTTGCGACCAGGAGGAAAGGTAGTTATTTTTAGCAGTTATTACTAATGATGACATTTATGAACAGCTATCATATAATCCCTACGTGCTTTCAAAAGCAAGGCACGGTACATAAAACAAAATTAAAACACAGGTCCCATATCATAGTGCAACCCACATACAAGTGTTCTTCGAGCACTTTTCAGTGCCTGTTACTGATATCCATATGTGGTTCAGCATAATTAAAAATTGATTGACTTAATTTATCACTCACCAAAGTAGATTACAAACTAAAACACACAATTAAATCGGAGAACATAAAATCTAATCGACATTGTAATAGGGCTACTAATATTACATAGTTAGCAAATAATACAAAGTGGTCTAAACCTGACATACCATAAACAATGTAGAAAGTGAATTACAAAGGTATACCCTGTTTAAGGTAAAGATGAGAGTGAGGTCCTGCGTTGGGCACAGGAGACTGCTTTTGCTGGAGAAAATAGTGCCAAATCTCAATATGTATTAAAGAGTCAATTCAACATGCAGTTTTCCTTAAAAATATCCTTTGGCCCTATGAAAATTGGAATTTCTTTTTGCAGGCATATTTATTGCCATAAACAAGCACTTGTGAAATGTAGCACTTTTCATTGAGGGACCATGTAAGTGAATGCCAGGCCACCCAATATAGGGGTGGATTTTTAAAAATTAATGTAAATATTTACATTCCAACTTTCCTTGTGGTTTACAAGTTATAGTTAAAACACTACAATTTAAAGCCTGTAGTTTAAAATTCCAGATACTCTCCTCCCCCAAAAGATGCTTACAGCCTATACCCTGTTTAAAAGCCCTGGCAAATAAAATGGCATTGCAACATTTCTTAAAAGATTTCCAATAATGAAGCTTTACTCGACTCTTCAGGGAGCCTGCCACTAAGTTGAAGTTACAGTGGAAAAGAAACATGCCCCTGCTGATGCCAGGTGAGTCATCTTAAGTGGTGGAACAGCCAGTAGGTGGCAGCCTAAAGACTATAGTTAGCACCTGGGGACATATGGCAAGAGAGAGGCTTTTTACATAAGTGGGTGCTAGATAACAAAGGGCTTTAACCCTTCAACAACTTCAACTGGATTTGGAAACAAACTGACAACTAATGTGATAAGATGGGTGAAATATTTCCTATCAAATAGCCCCTAGCGCTTTGCATTAATCTAACCAAGATGTTACAAAAGTATCAGTCACCATGGCCACATCAGTCAAGTCTAAGAACGCAAAGTGTTGGTGAACCAGGTGAAGATTACACAGGCTCTGGCTTTGTCTCCTTTGCAACAGTATTCTCCAATGCAGACCTGTATGTTTTTTCCTCATAGAAATTAATACTGATCATTTACTTCCAGGGAAAAAATCAAGGGAGGGCACACAGAACTACCATTATGTAAACAGAAGCTTAATCTGCACCCCACCAGTGAGTCTTGCTCTTCTCTGCATATAGCCCCATCCTAGGTTCTGTTGGTCGTCGTCGAGAAGAGTGACAACATTAGGAAATTGTTTCTATAGTTATTTAAAATATTTGTATGACTGCTTTCTCTTGAACAAAGCAGCAACTATGAATAAGGATCACAGGAAATTCCATTATGGCTGCTCAATTCTTCGCTTTTAACAGGATAACCCAAAACTCGGGGCAAAAAAAGTGTGTGACTCTTTTTACAACGGCATAGTTGGTGACCTTTGGCCAGTGACCCAGGGCCTTGCAGCTAAAGAGCGCAAAAACGAAGACGTTTTCATTCTGTCACGAGGGTGTTGGCTCCTGAAAGCTCATGCTCAGAATAACGAAAAACAAAACCTTGAATTAGTCTCTCTAACATGGTGCAAGGCTCCTATTTTGTTTGCTGCAGCACACGCATCCAGCTATACCTGTTAACTCTCCCCTGCCTCATGGAACGCTTGCACCTTTAACAGGGATAGCTGCATTCGTGACCTAAAGCAAACAAAACAGGAGCCTTGCACTATGTGAAAGATTAAATCGGGTTTTCGTTTTTCGTTAGTCTAAGCATGAGCTTTCAGGGGCCAAAACACACAGACCCAACACCCTCGTGATAGAATGAAGTAATCTTCCGGGTGCCACAAGGCTCTTGTTCACTTCTGCTCAGAGGAGATTTTCCAGCTTCCCATTGGAACGCGGAAGTGCCTTTCTAACCCTATTGGACAGCACCGCTTATGCCCCGCCCCCTTTCCCTCTCGCTGTCTTTCTTTCCTGGACGGTCAGGCTGAGCAGTCGGCCGCCTATCCCGCCCGCTTGTTCTCGGGCGACACGGCAAAAGGCTTACCTCGAGGCTGGGGAGCTGAGCGCCGATGCGGTCGAACGCGATTGGCCGCGCCTGACAAGCAGGAACCGCACCTCGGGCGAACGGTGGCAGGCGGGGTCGGTGACCGGCCCAGCGACTTGGTGGCCCGGACAGCGCCAAAGAACTTTTCCCCTCAGCCTGGACTCCGGTGAGGAGGTACTTTGCAGCGGTTGCGATCGGGAGGGGGGGGGTTGTTGTTCTCCCCTCTTGGGGTATTGGGGGTGGAGGGGGAAGAAGGAGTTCGACCCCGGGGAAGCAGGGGAAGAGCCGAGGGAGGATGCAGGGCGGCGAGGGAGAGGGAAGCCGAAGGAGGCAAAGGGCAGCTGCCAGGGAATGACCGGGCAAGGGGAAGTCTGGAGGCGAAGGAGTCAGATACGAAGGGCTTCCTCTCCAAAGCGAAGTGGGGTCGGGTGGGGAGGAAGGAGGCTGATCGGGTTTGTGGCGGTTGCAAAGGAGTAAGGAAGTTACTTGAGGGGAGGCGGCCAGATGCGGTGGCATTGATAGGGAAACTCGAGGTGGGGTGGGTGGGAAGTTGGGAACAGATGCGCAACTGTGCGGAGGCAAAAGGGGGTCTGAGTTAAGTGTGGAAGAAAACTCTTCCTCCCACAATTCCTTTACCCTCCGATTTCTCCCCCCCTCTCACCTATGCTACCTGTCCCACCAAACAGCCCCTCTCGCCTATGCTACCCCCTACCACCAAACAGCTGGCTGTTTGGTGGGAGGGGGTGGGAGAAATCGGAGGGTGAAGGGATTGTGGGAGCACAAGAGCATCTCTTAGAGAGGATGGAGCCTAGTCCACTAGGAGGCATTTGGATCGGAAATAGTACTGTAGGAAGCACCAGGTGGAAGGAAAAGTGGGGTGTCGGAGCCGAGAGTAATGAACTGCGGCATGGCAGAGCGGTTTAGAAGACGGACTGCGGCGGATCAGGAAGTCCCTAGGTGGAATCTCGCCTCCACCGTGAACTCGCTGGGTGGCCTTAGGCGAGCGGCTTCTCTATCTCAGCTCCTCATCTGCAATATGGGGATGATAATACTCTCCTTAGTTGCTGTAAGGAGTACAAGATAGTATATATATATATATATGAAGCACTTTGTACACTTCAGAGCACAGGCTGATGACGGTTATTGATGTGAAGGGGTAGCTGGGTAGGAGCACACCTTGGAGACGGTGGAAAATGGTAGAAGGAAAAGGGAGGCTATGAAGGCAGCATGTTGAGGAGGAAGTATTTGGAAAGAGGGAAATATGGTAGAAGTTTCAGAGATTCTTAGGCATTGAGGAGGAAGAGCTACAGAAATGAACAGGCGTGGTATGTTGTGACTAGCAAATCTAGCTAACGCTTTCCCTAATTCTAAGATTGTAGAGAATATGCCATTCTTTATGATAAATTTTAGATAGTAACCTTTTCAGAGCGAGGACTTCCTGTAATCAGCAAGTGCTACACACATTGATGGTACTATATAAATTAAAATAATTCACTCTTATTCCAGGGGATAGAGCAGGAAATAGGTATGGGGGTGGAAAGTACAGCGGCTGTATGAAAGAGGTTTGTGTGTGTCGGGGGGGGGGTGTGTGTGTGTGTGTGTGTGTCACTTACAACATGGTATCTGGGTCCAAGGTAGATGGGTTGATGGTGATATCAGGAGAGCAAATATTGATTTGATTGGAAGGTGGGAAAAGAGCAAGAAAGGTCTTGAAAATTATCTACTCATTTAAATATTTTTGTTTATTTTTCTTGTAGTGTTATCTCCTTTTTGTAATGCTATGTGTACAGATTGTTTAGTTATTAGCTGCTGCTTCCTTTTTTTTCCTCTTCCTATTTTGGTTCCAGAGTGATCAATGTTTAGCCTTGGTAGTGAGAATCCATAGATGTGATTTGTATTGCAAGTTGCCTTTAGTCTTCCATGATTTGGGAATGTAAGGATATGGTTTCATGTTGAGTATGGCAAAACTGGGTTTCTGACATATGTGTAATAGTTTTTGCTGCAAGGCTGCTTTGGCTACTTGTAAAATATAGATTAAAGCAGGGACAGGCAGTCAATGGCTTGTGGGAATTTCTCCTCTAGGACAGTTTAAGAGGTGCATTCTGAAGGATCCTAGCCATTTCTTCCCTCGCAAACTGAAATGCTTGAACTTCCTCATACTGGCTATGAACTACCATAAACGAGCAAAGTCCTTAGCCTTTCACTCTGATATGATTATCCATGTTAAGCAACAGGGTCTCAGTCAGGTTTGTGCCCCAGCTGCTCCCTCCCTTGCCAAATTTCTGTCCAGCCAGAGTGAGTGGTGAAAGCACACATAAAGGGAAATACTGCCAAAGTTCTTGTTACTTTTTGGACAATTATGTTAATGAGACCATTGCTCATATTTTGGAACTGATGGGAGTAGTTTGGGGACGGGGGTTTCAGACATGGTGCTACTTAGGCCCCTTCCACACATGCAGAATAATGTACTTTCAACCCACTTTCAATGTACTTTGCAGCTGTATTTTACTGTGTGAAATAGCAAAATCCACTTGCAACCAGTTCTGAAAATAAATTGAAAGTGCATTATTCTGCATGTGTGGAAGGGGCCTAAAGGACTCACTTTCTACTCAAGGAAATATAGGGTTCTGACCTATATTCACTAGAAAACAAAGAAAACTTTAGGAATTCTCCACCCCCACCCCCGAATGTTGTTGTGTTGTCTAAGTCTGTATTCAAAATAATACCTTAGGGTCTCAGCAAGTTTATATATTTGTCCAAAATTGTAGTGTGTTTGCATCCACATACTCACAAATCCTCTAATAATGGTAACAAAAAAGAGAGGCTCCCCAAAGGGGGATGATTCCCAAAGGATTGTAAATTGTGTGGGTTTAAGAAAAAATAGCAGATGGAAGTAGCAAAGTTAGGGCAGGAAGCTGCCAGTAAGTGTCAGGAAGCTGTTAATGAACAAAATAAGGCATTGCAATGGCATGAAGAGGATCTTTTTTGGATTTCTGGGTTCTCAACTGTAAAGTTCTGCTAACTTTACAGAAATGTTTAAAATAGATGACCTACTCCTAGTGCAATGGTGCCAGAGTGCAGGAATGTGTGTAGGGGCAGAAGTAATGCCACGCAAGGTTTGAATCAATATTTATTTTAGAAATTAAGTTGTGCTATTCTGACACACAAGCCTGTATGAAAACTAAAAAGCATTCATTTGTCTTTCTTAATATTGACACTATAGTCACTTAATATTGACACTATACTTGTGGTTCTAATTAGAAAGACTCGGTGGAACAGAATATTTCTAAAAAAGATAATGAATAAATACTTCAGGAGGATTTGTTAAATGTATTTCTTGCTATACTGTTAAACATTAAGATGAAGGTAACTAATGATGTGTGTGTGTGTATTTTTAGTGGAGTGTTATAATGAAATAAAGTATTATTGCAGTACTGCCACACTTAAAGGTCCTTGCATATCAACGACAGAATCTCCTGGCGTATAGAAGCAATTCAAGTTGCTTGTGTAGTCATTTATTTGAAATAAGGAATACTTTCTCTTTTGGTTTTTACTGCCATGTGGAATGCAGAAATTACAGTTCAGTTCTAAAGCCATCGTGGAACAACTTTGGATTCGCATACTCCAGCTTAACTTGGAGGCCCGCCAGTGCAACACCATACCACCATAAATGTGCCAAAACATCCGTACCAGCATCAGAACTAGAGAAGTGTGGAAGAAGCAGGATTTAATCAGAATCCTAAGATCTTTGAACCCAAATCCGACCCCCATTGTAACAATACACCAGTGGCGAGGTAGTGTAAGTATAAGCATCTATTGAGGTGAATGGGAGTGTAAAACAACTGCACTCCAAGCATTGTTACATACGGTAGTGGCAGCACAGTTTATGGTATCAATGAAGTCTGAAGCCAGTAACTGTTTTCAGTGTACCTCAGAGGATAGGGTAAATGGTATGGAGCTACAAACATACACACACACAAGATTAACTGGTGATGGGAATACTAGAAAGAGGGCATAGCACATGAAGAGCCTTCAGTGAGAACATGGTTTCACCATGTTGCTGATACTTGTCTATGCAGAAGTAATTGACCTTGGGACACAAGCGTCTAACTGTATTGTCTACTATGTTTTACCAGCTAGGGTTGCAAGGGCAATGCATTCCTCAAAGGTAAGCAAAGGATGAAGATGCCATGGCTCATGTTTGATCGCTTCAGTGCTACCCCCACTTTCTGATATGTAAAAGCTGTGTATTGGCTTAACATCCCTTCTTCCATCATCAGTAGTCAAGAGTGCTTCCCCAAGGAATACAGGACAAATATGTACCGGAAAAAAGATTGGCTCCTCTTTGAGTTGAACTGGCATAACATCCCTTCAGTGCCAGTGTAGGCGCACATGTGGGGGTGGAAGGAGGGATGGATTGGAAGCAAAACAACACTTCTGGGTGACTGCTTGCCAAATACTCAGAGCCCTTTTGACTGACAGCATCAGAGCACCATGAAACAGCCTAAGGAACTGTGAATAGAGTTCTGAGCAACTCCATACAAAAGATGGGTGAATATTGGCTCAGAGGCGACCCTATGCCCTCCAAAGTTCAGGGTGAGTCAAGGAGGAAGTAAAGGAATAAAGGACACTTTAGTGGAGCTGCTGACTCAAAGCTGTAACTCACTAGAAAAAGAAGAAGAGTATGGATTTTTACCTCCCTTTTTCTCCTGTAAGGAGACTCAAAGGGGCTTACAATCTCCTTCCCCCCCCCCCCCCAACAAACATCCTGGAGGTGGATGGAGCTGAGAGAGCTCCAAAAAGCTGTGACTAGCCCAAGGTCACCCAGCTGACGTTTGTGGGAGTGCACAGGCTAATCTAGTTCCCCAGATAAGCCTCCACAGCTCAAGTGGCAGAGCGGGGAAATAAACCTGGTTCTCCAGATTAGAGTGTACCTGCTCTTAACCACTACGCCAAGTGCTTGAGTCCACTGTCTGTGCCGTTTTCAATAATGATCTTCTTTCAGATATGATTCTCTCATTTGTCAATCAGTCATCCCAGGGGTATCAATTCCAAGTGAGTCTTTCACATCTCTACAGGACCCCATATAGGCTTCTCTAGTTGAGGCTAGTCAGGAATCCCTCAGGCCAGGGATCACCGGTAGATTTTCATTTGCTGACTTGAACCAACTTTGGGGAACATATTGGGAAAAACGGTCTCTGTTTGTCTGCCTATCAAAAGTTCATATGTTCACTGAAATGCCTTTGAACCTTGTCTATGGAGAGGACATTATTCTGCCAGGCAGAGGGTCCTACTGGGGATGCCACAATTCCCATACAGTGAATGGTGCTGTGTTGCCCATTCGTTCTCTTTTGTCCTGTACTGTGGGGGTGTGGTGACATTACATAGGCATGTTGGCGTGCATTGGTTAGTTCTTTGTATGTATGGTACAATATGGAACTATTGCTGATATGTTGCTCTGTACTTGGTTTTGGTATTGTTGCTACGGCCTCCAGTGTTGCTGCTGTGTTTTCTGTTCCTTGGGATTGGTTGTCTTTTAATGTTTGTTCTTTGCTGAGAGAACATATGAGTGGATAAACTGGTATAAGTGACATGTCAGCATCACGGGATTTAGGACTGGACTGCCTGTTGGAATGACAATTCCTGGATTTAGGTATTGTCTCTTCACTAACTGTTTTGGACGCTAGAGAGAAGCTCAAAGGATCTTGTTGGGTGGAGGGCTCTTGAACTTATGAAATTTTTGTAGAAAACAAAATCCTAGTGAGGAAGGGCTGCTTCCACCAACTTTAGGCCTGAGACCAGTGGTGCGATGTACTCAAAACATCTGCAGTTTGTAGGGTCTATGATTCTCCTGTAGCAATGCTACAGGAGAATTGTCTTTGCGCCAGGAGTAACAATTGGAGGTTGAATTATGTCTAAGCGCAGTGACGCAGAGACACAGAAAAAGCAAGCGTGTGTACTCCCACTGCTTTTCTTTGTATCAGAAAAATAACTCTGCTGGCTTTTTCAACTACAGCTGAAACCAGTTGTGTACCTATGGCTTTACAGTCTCTTGTTCTTGGCTAGCACGTGAGTAGGTTAAAGACTCCATGGATCTGGACTAACACGATCAACATGCACTGGCTATGACAAAAGGCACAGTACAAAGGAACACCAAATATCTTAAGGAGCAGCAGTGGCGTAGAGGTTAAGAGTAGGTGTACTCTGATCTGGAGGAACCGGGTTTGATTCCCCGCTCGCCACTTGAGCTGAGGAGGCTTATCTGGGGAATTCAGATTAGCCTGTACACTCCAACACACGCCAGCTGGGTGACCTTGGGCTAATCACAACTCTTCAGAGCTCTCTCAGCCCCACCTACCTCACAGGGTGTTTGTTGTAAGGGGGGAAGGGAAAGGAGTTTGTGAGCCCCTTTGAGTCTCCTTACAGGAGAGAAAGAGGGGATATAAATCCAACTCTTCTTCTTCTTTACAAGGAAAGCCGTTAAATGTAGCTTGCCAGGTAAGAGTGTGAGCTACAAAATCTGATTTAAAACTTGCTCTGCTCAGCTGTAAACTCACTGTGACCCTAAGCAATCTGTTCTCTCTGAGGCTCTACTCCATCTGCCATATAGCAATAACTATATGGGCCTACTTTATAGGGCTGTTGCAAGAACTGTTCAGGTAATATGGAAGCACGTAAATAGCATTTTGAGTTTTTAGGTCACTGAATGAGGTCCCACTTTATATTTTGCACCTTAGCCATGGAGGATTGCAATGGACATACATTGCAGTTCTTATTCTTGGGAAGGCATGTCTGAAGGATCTCAGCATAGTCTTCTTGGATACATTCTGAATTCTTTTTCTCCCAGACCTTGGCTCCTCTTTTTGTAGGTGCATTTATTTTTATGCTGCTGTTTCAGTCGTTTTTAATGTTATGTATTCAGTCTTTTTTTTACTTTAATGAAGAACAGTATCTCTTTTGTATTACACATATCAATTGTAGAAATCAGTGATGTACACTCATTATATACAGCAGTTCATAAACCCAGTAGCGTGATGAGATGTGGTCTATAAATATCATACATATATGTGTGTGTATGAATATATGTGTGTGTGTATATATATGTATGTATGTAAGCCAGTTCACTAAACTTATAAAATCAACAAATCTGTCCTAAATAGGGTGTTCTGTCACTATTTTTCATTTGTGTTTTTACTTCGTGTAGTTCCTGAAGTACTTTTTTAAAAATAAGGTGGAAAATGTTGTAAAACACTGAGATATTCTGTATAAACACTATTTATGAAATAATAAATACTCAACATTTAAAGCATTGGTAAGATACAGCAACTACTGATTGATAGGCCTAGGTAGATTTTGTCAAATGTTCTTGCAGATTTGATTTGTAGATATTTAATTTTCTGCAATATAGACTTCACAGTCTCCTGAAAATACATGCTAAGTACAACTTCAGAAGATGAAGAAGAAGAAAAAGAGTTGGATTTATATCCCCCCCTTTCTCTCCTGTAGGAGACTCAAAGGGGCTTACAATCTCCTTGCCCTTCCCCCCTCACAACAAACACCCTGTGAGGTAGGTGGGGCTGAGAGAGATCCAAAGAACTGTGACTAACCCAAGGCCACCTGGCGTGTGTGGGAGTGTACAGGCTAATCTGAATTCCCCAGATAAGCCTCCACAGCTCAAGCGGCAGAGTGGGGAATCAAACCCGGTTCCTCCAGACTAGAGTGCACCTGCTCTTAACCACTCCGCCACTGCCGCAAGATGAGGCATATTTGTAAATGAGAGGCTACAAGTGCCACAATACGTGTTTCCACAGTATTCTTAGAGACCCCACATAAATGCCACACATAACCTTGACACTGCCTTAAATGGCAAGGAATTGGTCTTGTTTTTGAGGCTTCTTTCTAGTAGCAGGGATTGTGAAAGCTCTGGAAAGAGTGATAGAAGGCGTGCTTAGGTTTGTATGAATAATAAGTCCTTAATATTCTTCTGTATAATTCCTGCTTCCTGCAAATAGCTACTGTTTGAACAGTATGAAGTTGGGTGTGTGTGGATTCTTTGCCTTGTTCTTTTTTTGTTTTTGGAAGTGCACTTCAGTTCAGGAAATCTAGAAGTTTTCTTCCTTCTTTCAAAGAGGGAAACATCTGTGCAAACTAATGTTCAGGATGCCTTTGCTTTTGCTACTGTTGCTTCAAAACATATAACTGTGGGTTAGCTACAAGTTTGGGAGGGAGGCACAGAAGGTGGAGAATGGTACCCATGTGGCTGGAAACCAGCTGTTGTCTGAGAGACCCATGGTGATATGTGAGGAACAAGTCAAGTCAGGCCATTAGACGTAAGACCAGACGTAGTTATCCATCTTATCCACAGATGAATGAATCCTCTGTTGTTGCAATACCCACTAGCATAGATTGCTTTATCCACCAGTAAGGAATCCCATATACAAATTAATAATCGGCTGAAAAAGAACTTCCGTCTGCTGAAAAGCTATTGCCGAACAACTTAATTGGTTTTGTATTTTGATGATGTGACTAAACCTAAATATAAGAAATATTAAACCCTTAAGTACAAATAGTTGAATAGGTACAGATAAATGTAGAATGGCAGTTACTTGTCGTTTATTCCAGTATCTTTGCATTGTGATGGCCACTAACCTGGATAGCTTTAAAAAGGGCTTGGACAGATTTATGGAGGAGAAGTCAATCTATGGCTACCAATCTTGATCCTCCTTGTTCTCAGATTGCAAATGCCTTAGCAGACCAGGTGCTCAGGAGCAGCAGCAGGGCAGTGCTTTCACATCCTGCACGTGAGCTCCCAAAGGCACCTGGTGGGCCACTGCGAGTAGCAGAGTGCTGGACTAGATGGACTCTGGTCTGATCCATCAGGCTAGTTCTTATGTTCTTAAGTTCTTATTGATTGGCTAACAAACTGGAAAGTGAGAGCAGGTTTACTTCTTACTGAGCAACTGGGTATAATTCTGCCTGCATGCTTTTTCTTTGTATCTCAGGAATTCTCTAGCCTTTTTACTTTCTAACGTCATGATCTAATGCTTGACCGGATCCAGAGCTAGTGTGAGGCCTTGGTCAGGAGCTAAGGCATACTGCTTTCAAAGACCAGGTGAGAATAGAAAGCCAGGTTCCAGAAAATTACAAAAGACCTGTCCAGTCTACATTGGTTACCTCTCTCAAGGGTTAATATTGTACACCCCTGTTCATTCCGTGTGCAAAATAAAGAAACTGACAGACTTGAAGGCACAGGTGAGTGGACATGATTGTGATTTGCTCAAGCTTCATGAATCCAAACTGAACAAAAACAAACAAACGATAATTCTTGTGGCTCAGTACTCATGGAGTGAGCAAGGCAGGTCAGTTTTGTTTTGTTCAAAATAAAACAATATGTTTGCCTCAGAAGGCTATTTGTGACCTTTGTGGAAGAGCACAGATGGGCACTTCGGCAACAAGTCCACATCCGAACCTGCACTGGCTCTTTGCAGGAGACTCTGTGTAACTCATGGAAGTCAGAGTGAAGTGGAGAGAACATCACTGGGCCATTCAGGAAGCCTAGCTGCACTCAGACCCGAGGGTAGGGGAAGAAGGCTGAGGTGAAGACTCCTTGTTATTGTAAATAATATATCAATCAAGGTCCTTGACCTGCAGTACTTACAGGACTCACTTGATCTGAGATTGCAAATGCCTTAGTAGACCAGGTGCTCAGGAGCAGCAGCAGCAGAAGGCCATTGCCTTACACATCCTGCATGTGAGCTCCCAAAGGCATCTGGGGGGCCACTGCAAGTAGCAGAGTGCTGGACTAGATGGACTCTGGTCTGATCCAGCTGGCTGTTTCTTATGTTCTTATGACTCAGGCAATATCTTCTGGAAAGCCCTGACCTGTTGTTAATAAAAGGCATGTTATTTGTCCATTTAACTTTCCCATAGCTCCTCCCACTTTGCTCAGAGCTGTGCAGAGATAAATCACAAACTGAATATCCCCTCATGTTCCAGATAGAGAATCTGTTAGAATCCTAGAGTTGGAAGAGACCGCAAGGGCCATCATCCAACCCCCCTGCCATGCAGGAATACACAATCAAAGCTTGAGCTGTTGGCTTGAGTCTTGATTTTCTGTGAACTGCACCAGTGATGCTTCATCTGTAGCATGCCCCATTTTGAATGTTTATACTTGGGGCCTAAGCACATGTCATGTACTTGGGAAAGTGTTTTTTACGATGCCTCCCCATGGTAAACTGGTTAGGCTGACAAACAGGATTCTGAACCAGATGTACTTCGGTCGGATTCAGTAGGTTTTGTCTTGGGGTTTTTAAGGTGCTTTAAAGCAAAGTGAAGTGTCATTATTATGGCTGAAATAGTTCTTCCTGGTTATAGGGTTTTTTGGTTGTCACATTACATCTGACTTAGGGCAACCTTGGGTGGGGTTTTCAGGGAAAGAGATGTTCAGAGGAGGTTTGCCATTGCTTGACTCCACTTCACAACTCTGGTATTCCTTGGAGATCTCCTGTCCAAACATTTGCTAGGGTCAACCCTACTTAGTCTCTGAGATCTGGTGAGATCAGGCTATCAGGATGTAGTAGTAAAAGGTTTTATGATAGGAACTGGATGCTTCCTGCTTTGCACAGAGGTGCCATGTTCATGCACTTATCTCCAAAAAGGGGGAGATGAACTTATGCGATATGTGTGAGGAATTCATTATTCGTTGTTGGGGGGGGGGGGGTGCAGGGAGAAATCTGGCTTAATGCAGTTCAGGCAGATCTATAAAGAAATGCCTGAAAGCAGTAGAAGGCAGTCTTAACATAGATTTCTTTCTGGCCCGGGGGTCTGCAACCAGTGGCTCGCCAGATGTTAATGGACTACAAATCCCATCAGCCCCTGCCAGCATGGCCAATCTAGCCTGTTAATTCAAGATATGCTCTATAGTTAGAGGACCAGGGCATCATTTGAGAGCCTGCAACTAAGAACATAAGAAAGAGAGAAAGAACATAAGAAACAGAAGAAAGAACTGTGTCTCTCATACTTTCAGAGTATGTTCATACTACCCAGTTTGTTTTCCAAGAGAACGAATGACAAGCTGTTTCTCTTCATTTCTCCACCACTCCCTCTGACCCCCCTCCCCCAGCATTCTAAAACTGTGAATGTATCCAGTTTGTACCATTAAAGTATGGACAGAAAAATGGCCTTGTATTGTTTGGGGCATGATATGTGCATCACGCTTTGAAGTTACTCTTCAGTGGGTAATAGATGGTTCTAATGTTTTACTGTTTTAGGTTAGCACTTTATGATCCCTTCTGTTGAAAGACAGCTTTTACTGCATCCACAAAGGCAAGTGGATGAACTATTTGTGAGTAAACACCCCGGCTTGACATGTGAAGCGGCAGGTTGGGGTGGATTCTTGTGAATGCATTCCAATAAGTCGTCTGGGAGGGTGCCAGCCACTTTTTAAATGAAGACTTTCCCAGCCACCCCGTTGAAGGGCTGCAGCAGTTCTGGGAAGGGCTCTAGTTCAAACTAGAGTGCTGTCAACCATTCTGTCTACTCATGGGTAAGCATGGCATATTTCACACATGTATGGATGCATCCTACTTATAGCACCTCTTTCCATGAAGCTTGGTGAGAGAACTACTCCAAAGGAGGAGTGAAATATATTTTTTTTAAAAATGGAACGACAGTCAAGCTAGGGGCTTTCCCCACTTACCTTCTGCTGCGCGCTACTCCGGGAAAGTAGCGCGGGGTCCAGCAGCACTCCCCACTTGCAAGGGCGGCAACCACGCAGCCACCCCGACGATGCCGCTCTTGCACCACCCCAGCGCGCGTCATTCCTGGTGCTGAAGAAACGGCACCTTTTGATGACCGAGCGCAGGGTCGTGGGGAACCCCAAGAGCGCGCCAGGAATGATGCGCGCTGAGGGGGCGCGAGAGCGGCGTGCAGCAGAAGGTGAGTGGGGAAAGCCCCCTAGAGGCGCAAGATTTTCTTCTGCCGTGTTAACCCATAAAAGGCTTATTCTTTCATCCCTATCTGTATTGTTCTTGCCTACTGCTGGATTCCCAAACTGAAGGCATAAATGTCTTGCCAAGCATTTTGTTTTGCTCCAAGGATCATGGAATCGTTCTTTCCTTTTGGATTGTCCTTTCTCTGCACTCTGAGAAATCTGTTTCTCTGACATCCATTTAGGTCCACTCAGCAGGTGTTAGAAGACATTATTTCCTTCTTTTTATGCCAAATGTATCCTTCAATATCTTGCTCAAATGAGAAGAATTTTACCCCCAGCACTACAAGACTCAGTCAATTCCTGGCACATCTCCCCCTTCCCCCCCATATGCATAGTCTGCCAGGGCATTGAGCCTGAGTCATCCTAGTTGCTAAAAAAACTTATGCTGACACCAAGGAATTTTCAATGATTTTTCAGTCCTGTTTTTAACAAGACTGTTGCATTAAAGAAGGCTTGCAAGGGTGGGCACGATGGGTATCCAGCATTCTTTATCTCATCTTCTACTTAACCTAGATTTAGTCACAGGGCCCAGTTTCAAGGTAACTTAGTTGTTCTGTCAGAGCAGGAAATATCCCAGGCATCTCATTTTTCTGGATTCCTAGAAATGTGATGATTGTGTTTAGGAATTTGTGCGGGATTGGTTGCCAGCACCCTCGGCGCTAAATATATAGTACCTTTTTAATGATTGGAGTTTGTGTTTTTGTGTATTTGTGTGATTTGTATATTAATGTGAGTGATGTTTTTGCTGTTTGTTTTGTTAAGTGTGGAGTAAATTTAATAAATTTAATAAAGATTATTTTTTAAAAAGAAACATTAGCATAGCCTTGGTCTGTTTTAAGTTTTAGTTGGTGGAATACAGCAAATATGCTGGCTACAGCCTTTGGTTCTGTGTTTTGGTTCAGTTATTCACAGCCATTTTGCCTGCTTGGAAGACGTCTGAACTTGCATGCATTGAGCTCCCTCCTTTGACTTCTGAAATCATATATTTGCTTTTTTTAGTTTTGAAGATACTGAAACATTTAGGCATTTTTCCCCACTCTGCAGGGAGGAGGTGCCTTTAGCGTTTCCAAGCACAATGAATTGTGGCTGTGGGTTGTGCTTGAATCCTGCACTGATGTTTACCAGTTGTCATCCCCTGGCTTGTTTGAAGGCATCTCTAGTCATCCAGTCTGTGCCTTTGGGAAGAAGGGGTTCAGCCACGTTCTCTTGTTGTCTACATCTCTACTTTTTCTTAAATGGCTGATAGCTTTCTTTTCCTTATACCATAGGTGTCAAACTCGTGGCCCTCCAGACGTTATGGACTACAGAACTGTAGTCTGGAAGGCCGCGAGTTTGACACCTGTCCCCTATACTATAGTTGACACCAGAGGCATATCTAGGAACAATGGAGCCCAGGGCAAAATCTGAGTTTTCCGAGGGCCCCCACCCCTGCTCCATTTTTCCTAGATATGACTCTGCTCCCCCTTATCTTGTCCCCCACCTGGCTTCCAACGCTCCCCACTTACGGCAGCTGGCGGGGAGGGCGGGGCTCAGCGGCGGGCGACTTGGGCTTGGAGCTGGCCACTTGGTTGAACCACCAAGCCCCACCCCCTGCCTCCCTGCAGACCAGCTCCTGCCTTCCCCAGAAGCTGGGGAAGGCAGGAACCCACCTGCAGGGAGGCGGGGGGTCTTGGTGGCTCAACCCAGTGGCCCAGCGGCAGGCAAGCTGCCCAATGGCGGACCGGCTCCTGCCCTCATTGGGGAAGGAGGAGGGGTGTGGTGGTGATTTTCCACCACCCCCACGTGACCCAAATGGCCTCTGCCCGGGACATGTGACCCCACACGTGCCTCTGGTTGACACACTGTTGTGTGAAAATGTAGGTTCATTTGTAGGGGTTTGTTGCTGGAGAGGTTTTGGGCAAGGGGCCAGACTTGAAGATGGTTTCCTGATTCCTTCAGGACTTCAGATTCCAATGAAGGATTTATTTTATGGACTCAAACTGGTTTAAGATAGTCCTCACCAGGGAACTTTTGTAATTGCAGTCCTGATATGAACAAGGAATGGGACTAGGGATATCTCACCATTGCTGGTGAATTACAATTCCTGGGATTCTTGGGACAAGTCATGACAGTCAAACTTGTACGAAGCTCACATACATCTCTACAGGATTTCCTCATGTGTGCTAGAGATTATGGTTCAGAGGGTCCAAACATCATTTAAAAAGCTACAAATATTATGCTGCCTCTTACTTGTAATCTATTATTTGTCTAGTTTTGAACAAAAAGCTCTTCTATATCTCTCACATCACAAATACAACTGTGGCAGGTTTATTTGGAAAAGGGAGGCGCTGAAAGTCTTCTCAGTTCTTTTAAGACAGATTCATGTTTAATCCAGAGTCAGTGGCGATTCACCCTGAGGAGATGCGTACTCGGTAACAAATTGTAAGCCAGTGAGTATGTAAAATATGGCATCTCAAAGGAAAAGAAACAGCCTGGACAAAACCCTGCTCTAATTGTATACACCGAGGACGAATTGGAATTGTAGAATTTATTTCATGAGAATAAATGGAAAGCTTTAATAGATATGTTCCTGCTGTCATTCTCAGATAAACAGAAGTAACACGCAACCAGGCGGAGGAAATGTTATCTATCCTGATTTTTTTAGTCTGATACTCTGTGCTCCCTGTATAGAGAATGTGCAGAGACAGTTTTGAATAGCATGTATCTAATTCCCAAGTGGCAGTAGTATATGGCTTTAAAAAATCCTGCAAGAGGGGAGCAATCAGGATAAGGTAGATGTTTCTAAAAACCTGGATGGGCGGGGGGGGGGGACTCCAGATTTGCTGAGAAACCTGAACACTTAAAAAAAGGAGGGCGGGGAGGTAAAAATCCTGAAATAGTAGAACATGATGTCTGGGCATGTGCAAACATCCCAGGGGAAAAAGAAGACACCTGAGTGCCATTTTGGGTTGCTATGGCAACCCTGAATGTTGGTTTCTCCAAAACAAGAGGTAAGGGGGACGTGTTAGAAGAAGAGGAGGAGTTTGGATTTATACCCCACCTTTCTCCCCTGTCAGGAGACTCAAGGTGGCTTACAAGCTCCTTTCCCTTCCTCTCCCCACAACAGACACCTTGTGAGGTAGGTGGGGCTGAAAGAGTTCTGAGAGCCCAAGGTCACCCAGCAGGAATGGAGGAGTGTGGAAACACATCTGGTTCCCCAGATAAGCCTCTGCCACTCAGGTGGAGGAGTGGGGAATCAAACCCGGTTCTCCAGATTAGAATCCACCTGCTCTTAACCACTACACCACGCTGGCTCTCGTAAGGGCTGCAAGGAGGAGATGCTTAGAAGCCAGAAGGGAGAGAGGATACAACATTCCAGCTATGCTGGGGCTGAGAGTGTTTCCTGCATGCGTTTGGCCTTATGTCACATGCCGTCCTCACCATCTGGCCAACGGGAACTTCAGTGGCGGCTTGTGGCTGAAAACAGGACATGGAGATAGCGGCGCTTCCTTATTCTTTTATCCTAACATGCGGTATTTGGATCCTTATTGCCTTTTAATATGGAGGCTCCATTCTGCTTCCGTGGCCAATTCGTTCAGGTGTAACGTTTTCTTCTTTAGCTAACGGTGATATTAATAATGTCTGAAATTTTCCATAATTTCGTTAATTTAGGCTGCTGGCTCTTTTGCTTTCCTGGAGAGGAGGCTGCTGAAGATCATGCAGTGCATATGAGCCCTGTCAAGATGAGAACAAAATCTGTGTTCTGTGATGTTGACATAAATCCTTCCCTCCCCCTCCTGAGGCACAACAGGAGCATGAAAGATTGTGTGCAAAGATTCTCTCTTTCCAGCTTTTCCTTCTCGCCTGCCCCCAGCAGCCATTTCTGGCCTGGGAAGCTTTATTCCTGGGATCACAGGATCCTTACAGTATAATAACCTTGTGGTACAGTAGACTGTAGTGGGGAAAGTGAAAGAGATTAAATCACCTCATCCTGTCTCTCTCACGAGTCGAGCTCCACTGATGGAAGAGGTTAAGAAGGAGGGTGTGACGGACCTAAGAAGCAGGCAGAAGCCAAAAAGCCAGAATGTAACATGTACCCAGCGTGGTATGGTGGCTAAGAGCAGGTGGATTCGAATCTGGAGAACCAGGTTTGATTCCCCACTCCTCCACCTGAGTGGCAGAGGCTTATCTGGTGAACCAGATGTGTTTCCGCACTTCTACATTCCTGCTGGGTAACCTTGGGCTAGTCACAGTTCTCTCGGAGCTCTCTCAGCCTCACCTACCTCAGAAGGTGTCTGTTGTGGGGAAAGGAAAGGAGCTTGTAAGCCACTTTGAGTCTCTTTGCAGGAAAGAAAGGTGGGGTATAAATCCAAACTCCTCTTCTTCTTAATTCCTTACAGGGCCTGATTGTGTGAATGGCAGGCTGGGAGTGGGTAGAGTTTTAGTCAGAGCTGCAGACAAGATTGGGGGGGGGGGGGTCAACTCTGTGCTCCAGAAAGGAACAGACATGTCTAATGACTGTAAAAGACCTGTGGTTTTGGCAGGAAGAGCATAGAGGAGAAAGACAGTCCCTACTATAGCCAGGAAGAGAATTTATTTCTAGGGAGTGAAGAATTCGTAGCTCAGGTTTTTAGAGCAGAGCTAGGTAATCTTCTGGCCAGAGTGAGTAGATCTGAGGAAACAGACTTATGCTGATTCCGCACAGGCCAAAAACAGCGGTGTGAAAATGATGTGAAAACAGTATAAACCCTTTTACACCGTTTTAAACCCTTTTACATTATTTTCACACTGTTTTCACACTGCTGTTTTTGGCCCATGCGGAATCAGCCTTAGAAAGAGTTTGTCACAGAGGAACCATTCTCTTGACAGAAGAGGAAATTATCCTAGGATTCTCATCTCTAGTTCTTTAGAAGGATTTACTTCAGATGCTGTGATGTAACCCTAAGGTTTGAGGAGTCTGAAGGGAAAGCAAGTTGTGGGAACTACTTCTTTCTGCTTAGTTTATGGGCACCAGAGTATACACATGAACTTCTGGGTGCTAGCTTGGATATGATCTGTAAAACATCTTGAAAGTCTATCATATCTTAGAAGCATTGTGACAGACATCTTTTCAAAAAGCCCAGTGACCATCTGTGCTGAACTTTGAAAACATTTTAATATCTGTAAATAAAAACTGCTTCTTCCCTTGTCGACAATGTTCTCTCCTAACCTGATCCCCTGAAGTTTCAGTAACATTCTGCTACTTATTTGTTAATTTTTTAAAAAGGCTTCTTGCATGCTTATCTGAGGTGAAACATTTTTATCCCACGTTTCAACCAAGGAGCATAAAGTGGCACACATTATTCCCCCGTCTCTCCATTTTATCTTCACAACAACTTTCGGAGTGATCCGGTTCTGAAAATCACTCAGTAAGCTTTATTGCAGGGTGGATATTGGAACCTTGGTCTCCCAGATCTTAATCCAACACTTTAACCCCGGGATCACACTGGTTGTTTTGGTTGGCTTCTTTCATTCAGTATGTACATGCTTGGAGAGCAGCGGCACTCTTTCCCTGGTGCATTGAAATATGCAAATGGAGTTGTCAGACCTTGGAGACGGTATATCAAAAAAGGTTCAGTATTTGCCTCTCTCACAGTAGAACATGGTGTCAATGGTATAACTGTTTCAAAATTGAACCCTTGAACATTATATGTGCGAGTCTCAACAGTGGCGTAGCACCCAGGGGACTGGGGGGCGTCGTGCACCGGGTGCACGCCGGTACAGGGGTGTTCTGGGGTGTTGTGAGGTGGGGGCTGGCAGGGGAGTGGCAGGTATGCAGGGCACACACATGCCCTGGGCGCAGTTCCCCCTCGCTACAGCTCTGAGTCTCAAAATTGCAGTACTCCAAACAGCACACTAGCAGCGCGGCCTTCTGCATTTACACCATTCTTGGCCCACTGAAATCAGTTGGCTTAAATTGAACAGGACTGTACCATAACACTTGGCTGTAGAAGTTCCCCCCTTTCACTAAATTTCTCAGCATTTCTTTTAATATTGCTCTACATATGCAGGTGGTTGTTTGCCAGAGCATGACTAATGGAAGCTTCAAGACTTGGGCTTCGGCCAGACATATCCTTGGACCCTGGTTTCGAGGAGAAATCCATCTGTAACGCATCCACGCTTTGTCTGACTCATATCTACCCCACCTTACCTTCCTCCTCTGACAATCAGTACATGACAGTATCATGCTGACCAGGCTACCTCCTTGGGTGTAATGATGGGCCAGCAACTGTTCTCGGCTATCGAGGGTTTGAAATAAATGCACTGCAAGGGGCAGAATTAGTGTGACCTCTCCACTCAGACTTGCAGGGAATTATACCACTAGGTAGAGCCCACCTTCAGTTGGGCCTTCTCTGAAGCAGAGAAAGTAAAGTCACATTTGGAGAACAAAGGTGGGGGGATTCTAACCTAGTAAAGGGAATGTGAGGTGAACATTTGCAGGGGAGAATCTATAAACACTTAACCATTCTGCCCACCAGCTCTCCTCTGCAAATGCACTTACGGGTCATTTTAAAAACCATTTTTCACTTATTGAACTTCAAGAAGAGAAATAAAATAGCCAGGGGTCAGTACACTGCAGAAGGCACACGGAACACATGATTTTGCAGTTTCTCTCCTCGCAACCATCCTACCCCAACTCCTACATTTTCATTACTCATCTTTGTGCCAAGTTACCATGTAACATAAGATATCATCCAGCCCTGCTCTCAGCAACTGTGCTGGAAGAAAGGTAGGCTTTAAAAAAAATCAAGCTAGGTATCTCTTTAAAAGAATAGCTTCGATGTTCAGAATTTGGCAGCACTGACTGGATTATATGTTAGAAGCCATATTTGATGTCTTGCCTGTTTCTGTCCCTGCCCTTGTCCTGCACATTCTCTTCCCCTCCCCATCTAGGTTTAATTGGAAATAGCGTCACCCTTTATTAGCATAAAAGCATATAACTAGGAAAGGAAACAAGCTGATGTTTAGGCAAAGCTAGCACATGGCAGGCAGGAACGGAATCTGTTTATTTCTGGCAAATGAAAAACACGGAGAAAGCAGAAGGGAATTGATTTGGACTCAAAGGCAAAAGTTGTACCCGTTCATCTTTGTGGGGGAGTCTTTTGTGTAGGCCTCTGCGGTTTGTTCGCTCCAAGTTCAGCTTTCAGTGCAGAAGGAAGCATGCTAGGGGGAAACGAAGTGTTTCTGCCCAGCTACATACAGTGGGAATTGCAGCCGGCTGGTTATTTTTAGCATCTGGAGTTATCTCATTGCAAGCATGAGTCTTTGTGGTTGCAGATGCGTGGAGTGCATGGGGGTGGCTGTTGGGTTTTTTCCCCCCCTCTTGCTCGTTCTCTTTGTGCCACCCTTATCTTACAAAGCAGAGAGATTGCATAGAGATGACCGGGCAAGAGCCGGGACTTCACCTTCTGCATGTTTGGTATGTTCCAGACTTTCCTTGTTACTTTCCTGTTTTGGCTTATTCTGTGAATTCTTTTTCAACGAGCAGGTACGGTAACTGTTGTGCAGTGATTGGGACCATGGTTATAATGTCTGTCTGCAACGGTTGGGTAAATAAATGGGATGTGAGTGTCGTTACTGCTTACTTGAGTTGAAAAGGCACAGTTCCTCCACCCACTTCCATTTGTGTTTCAGCTTCCACTTTTGACACATGGCTTAGGATTTCTTTTACTCGGTTTTCTATCCTGGGACTGCAGAATTGAGGCAGCTTCTTTTGAGTGCATGGGGAAGTTTGGTTTTTGTTGTGAAGTGTAGATTTTGGAACAGCTCAGGTCGCTTCTCAAACGACAACTTGAGATTCCCGTCCTCGTGATTATTCAGACACGCATTCAGAGGTTTCAGACTATTGCTATTGTCTCTAGTGTTCTTGCCAAGAGGCTGAATTATGCCAGTTACTGATAGCTATTTTAGGTGTCAAAGCAAGACTGAGGTAAATTTTTCTGCACATTCAGTCACACGCTGCCCCTACTCCCCCAGTCTGGTTGGCACAGGCTTGTCAGATCTTGGAAGCGGAGTAAGGTCGGCCCTGGTTAATACTTGAATGGAAGGTCACCAGAGAAGTCCAGCATTCTATGCCGAGTCACTCAATGGCAAACCATAGCCTTGAAAACCCAATAGGGCAGTGGTGGTGAACCTATGGCACTCCAGATGTTCATGGACTACAATTCCCATCAGCCCCTGCCAGCATGGCCAATTGGTCATGCTGGCAGGGGCTGATGGGAATTGTAGTCCATGAACATCTGGAGTGCCATAGGTTCACCACCACGGCAATAGGGTCATCTTGGATCGGCTGTGACTCGATGGTACTTTACACCACCATTGTTCTCTCCCCCTCTTATTCTTAGTTCAGAAATTTGGATTTCCTTGACATGCGGCTTGCGCTGGAAACTGCCTCTGCTGTTGCTGGAGACCAATAATAGAAAGGATTGTTGCTTGTGGGATGCTTGACTGTATCCTGCCAGTAGTCTCTGTAAGAAAAAGATTCTGAACTAGATGGACATTTGGTACGACCCAGTCAGAATCTTTTGTTTTTTAAGGTACTTGGTGACACTATGTGAATCTTGTATATGGTGATCCTGTACAGGGGAAGGCTGATGGCTTCATAGTAGAACTTCCGCTTGGCATAAGGAAGGTCCCTGGTTCAGTCCCTAGCATTTCCAGTTAAAAAGATCAGACAGTAAGTAATGTGAAAGACCTCCCCCTGAGACCATAGAGAGCGGCTGCCAGCCTGAATAGACAGTGCTGGCCTTGATGAACCAATGATCTGATTCAGTATAAGGCAGCTTCACATGTGTGACACCATTCTTCAGGCTCAAAGGACAGATGTCATCTCTGCCAGAATTATGTATGTTACAGTATTTGTATGTTTGTCACTGGATTCAAAATTCTCAGTCCAAAGTGCTGTAAGGCTTTATTGTGGCATATGTGACTATGCCTGAGAAGGGGCTACTTCACTTACCCTGTGTGGTGGGGCTACTTCACTTACCCTTCTAAGAAGGGACTACTTCACTTACCCTGTGTGGTAGGGATGCTTCACTTACCCTTCTAAGAAGGGGCTACTTCACTCACCCTGTGTGGTGGGGCTACTTCACTTACCCTTCTAAGAAGGGGCTATTTCACTTACCCTGTGTGGTGGGGCTACTTCACTTACCCTTCTAAGAAGGGGCTATTTCACTTACCCTGTGTGGTGGGGCTACTTCACTTACCCTTCTAAGAAGGGGCTATTTCACTTACCCTGTGTGGTGGGGCTACTTCACTTACCCTTCTAAGAAGGGGCTACTTCACTTACCCTGTGTGATGGAGCTACTTCACTTACCCTTCTAAGAAGGGGCTATTTCACTTACCCTTCTAAGAAGGGGCTACTTCACTCATCCTGTGTGGTGGAGCTACTTCACTTACCCTTCTAAGAAGGGGCTACTTCACCTACCCTGTGTGGTGGGGCTACTTCACTTACCCTTCTAAGATGGGGCTATTTCACTTACCCTGTGTGATGCTATCAAAACCCTTGTAAGCAAGGCCACTTAGATGCACAGCCTGATAGTATCTCAACATGACTTGGAGTATAGCGAAATGGCTGCCAGTATGTGTTACTGTATTTAGCAGCACAATCCTAAGTAAAATTATAGCCTTCTAAGTCCACTAGTATCAGTTACCCTACATTTGGTGCAATGAGCTTTTAAAAAGCTTCTGTATGATACACCTATGAAATGTTCCTTCTTTTAAAACCATATGTATCTGCAGGACAGAGACAGAGAGAGCATCTAAACCAGTGGTGGCGAACCTTTGGCACTCCAGATGTTATGGACTAAAATTCCCAACAGCCCCTGCCAGCATGGCCAATTTGCCACCACGGATCTAAACCCAAGGGTGCTGCAGCTATATCAATTCTACCATTTAATTTTTGCTTTAAAGTATAGCACTGTCTCAGAAACAGTGGCCTAGCTAGGGGAGCACAGAAGGGGGCTTAGAGCCCCAGGCACCACTTTCTGGGGTCACTTGGGTGGCCCATTTCAGGGCTCCCCCCCCCCCCCGAACTCTCAGTGAAAAGCTGGAGCCTGCCAGTACAGCAGTTCAGTTTGATCCTGGTCTCAGCAAGGCTCGGGGTGAGCTTTATACTGCAGCTTGAAGCCTGGCTGGCCCGCTCCCTTCCTCATGGAGTTTGGGGGTGGGGCAAGCCCTACTGGCTAGTGATCAACTACACCCCTTTCCTGAACTCCATGAGTTGTGGGGGGGGGGGGGCAGCACCCAGGGTGAGCCCCAGGCACTGTTTTACACAGCTGCTGCCCTGCTCAGAAAAGGTCAATTCTTTATAGTGAGAAATTGGGCAAGATTCTTATTTCCTGCTGTCATCTGTGACTTCTGCCAGATTCCAGTATGCTCATAAAGGTCTAAGCTTTGTTTTCTAGAAAGATCTGTCAAGACAAGGTTAACATAAGAGGAGTTCTGGTGGATTGTTTGAGTGGTCTGTTTAGTCAGAAGCTTCTTTCACACTTAACCGTGTAAATCATTGTGACAGGGATATGTAGAACGTAGTACGAGTGATGGTCAGAGGGGCAAGATTTCCGAAATATTTACATGCATACATTCAAGTGAAATTTGATGCTCTGATTATATTTGGGGGGTGGGGAAGAATGCAAAGAGAAGTGCCTGTACAACTTTGTCACCTGTACAATAGTAAACAGTGTCCCCAGGTAACACTTGCACTTTGCTTTCTATGAGCAACATCAGCCAAAAAAAAAAAAAGTACCCAGGGTATATAAATTATGCATCTTGCTGTTGGACTAATACACTAATTCCCGGAACCATTTTGAGCTCTTTTTGACAACCTGATAATTTAGCAAATATTTACCTCATCTCTACCTCACCTCAGGGAGAGAGATGTGTAGGGTCGAAAAGTATCCCAAAATACAGACGTGTTTGAAATTATTAATTTTAGATATTTTATTTTAAAATTCATGAAAGTTTATTGGTTGTCTAATATTTTTAAGCTCCAAATGCTCTATGGTGTTTGCCACCACAATTTTTTTTGTTTTTGTGGGAATGGTTCTAGTACATTGGAATTTGGTTTTGAGTAGAAATATATCCCATTTGCCACATGTGTAAGCATTGTTGCAGGGGTTAATGGTGGTCTTTTAGGGCCATAAGACGCATAAGCAATCAGGTGGAAAAACTAATTGATAGGAAAACCAGAATATCCATCCTAAGTGGGCAGTTGTAGGATAATGCAGGTTATGCATGGTGTTTGTTTAGACTCTATAGAAGTCTCCTGCTTAAATAAATCAGTGAGTAATTGAGAGGTTTTGTAATATTTTAGTATAGGAAGAACATTAATTTTCACTGCATTCATCCAACCCCATAATGATAGCTCTAGGCCTGCCATCCATTTGAGTACTGTTTTGCAAACTACTACCCCAGATCTAAAGTGGCTTCCAAGGCATCTTTAATGGTGACTAATATTCCCAAATACATACTTGTTATACCACTGCCAGGTGAAAGGCTAGTTAACATAAACTGTTGTGGTGGGAAGCCCCAGTTCCAATTAATCTTGCTTCCTGACAGGGGGACCAAATGTTGTGATAAAGCAGATTTGGTATGGGAACATTCTTGATCAGCGAGGGTGTGAAGGTCATTATTAGGTATGTCTTGGAGTTCAAACTCCTCTCTCTCAAATAATGTATCAATGGATTGGATGGATCTTTTCTAATAATAGGTGCCAGTAAACTAAGAGCAAGGTTAGAAAAGGCGGACGAAGGAGGCATCCTTGGCATATGCATCTGTATAAGAAGAAAAAGTTTGGATTTATATCCCGCCTTTCTCTCCTGTAAGGAGACTCAAGGTGGCTTACAAACTCCTTTCCCCACCTCTCCCCACAACAGACACCTTGTGAGGTAAGTGGGGCTGAGAGAGTTCTGAAGAACTATGATTGGCCCAAGGTCACCCAACAGGAATGTAGGAGTGCGGAAACACATCTGGTTCACCAGATAAGCCTCTGCCACTCAGGTGGAGGAGTGGGGAATCAAACCTGGTTCTCCAGATTCAAATCCACCTGCTCTTAACCACTACACCATGCTGGGTACATGTTACATTCTGGCTTTTTTGCTTTGCCTTCTTCTTAGGTCCGTCACCCCCCCCCCCCCTTAACCTCTTCCATCAGTGGAGTTCAACTCATGAGAGAGACAGGATGGGGTGATTTCATCTCTTT
Source organism: Sphaerodactylus townsendi (assembly GCF_021028975.2). Taxonomy (NCBI): domain Eukaryota; kingdom Metazoa; phylum Chordata; class Lepidosauria; order Squamata; family Sphaerodactylidae; genus Sphaerodactylus; species Sphaerodactylus townsendi. Next base: position 39,726,398 of record NC_059437.1, read on the forward strand.
CACTTTCCCCACTACAGTCTACTGTACCACAAGGTGGGGAATCAAACCCGGATTAGAAACCTTCTCTTAACCACTACACCACACATGCTCTCATAAGTCTAATGGATTTCTTGCTTGTGGGCACCCTCATCACCTTGATACACTGAATGGCTCCTGCAGCCCTTCTGTTGGGAGCAGAAATTTTCAATCTAAATGTTCACAGGATTGGGCTGAAGTATTTTTTTCCCCGAGGGGGTGAGATAAAAACATAGGTCAAAGTGCCAAGATGAACACAATTTCTGAAATCCTTGGTAAGAAAAATCACACAAGGTAGAAGAACATAGGAGGAACTTAGAGGGCTGGGAAGCCGCCCTGAGTCCTACAGGAGATTTGGCGGGATATAAATGTAAAGAATAAATAAAAGAAAATGGGAACAGGCAGTGGCAAAAGGCTGGGGGTGGGGGTGACATATTGCAAGATGCACAGATTAAGTGCATCGTTGCACAGAGTCTGCTAGCCGGAAGAGGAAGACTACAGAGGGACAGAAACCATTTGCAGTGGGAAAAGGAGGAGCGAGGCATACATCTGGCCATGGTGCTTGGGTCTCAGCAACCTTACAGTTTCCAGCAGAAAAGCAGTCGCTCATAAAGCAGGGCTGTAGTGAGAGAATGTAGGTTAGCAGGGATTTTGAACTGAGAGCAGAGGCTTGGGGGAGTGTCTGTGGTTCCCTCCTGCCCTCTGCTTACAGCCTAGGGTAAACTTGCTAACTTGGCTCCAGTTTTGCTGGCTTGGTCAAGGGCATCGTGGAATCCAGCGTTCCCCTTAGAGGCTGAATGCTTTATTTGCTCTGTGGCTGTTCTTCCAAGCAGATGCTTTCTGAGATCTCTCTGCAATGACCTGAGGTCTTTTTCCTGAGTGGCTACAGTGAACTGTAAAGTTCAGCAGTGTGCATGAGTAATTCACATTAATTTTCACAGTATGTATGTTGTCTTACATTTGTCAGGAAGAATGAAGTCCTCCCAGCTGTTTCACCTCGTTCTCTCAATTTGGGTAATGCTTAATTTTTTTTTTCATTGCCAGCGTTCACTCAAAAAGAATATAATCCTTGAACATAAGACTACTTCCACATGTTTTTTTTAAATTATGTACATATACCTGTGTGCAAGTCTACCATTTTTTTCCTGAGTGGACACTTGGGAAAAATGTTTTTTTTTTATTTCAGTTAAATTGGGTACAAAAATGCTTTCTGTCAAACCTGGATAGCAGCAAACTGCAAACCAGAGGTGTTTTCGTGCACTGAAAATATTGATATTTCATAACTCTTTAACTGTTATGGCTTTGTTCAGAGATTCCAGAGATCAGGGCTGTATTTATTTAAAATGATCTTTGAGGCTAATCCCAAGGTTAGCTGTCCACCCCCACCCCCCCACACACACACACCTGCACCCTGCTCCCCGCTAGCAGAGGGACTGTGAATGGGACCAGCCTGACACCCCAAGATCCATACTGGGTTTGAGGTAGCACTTTGCGGGCAGGGGGCAGAGCCCACAGTGTAAGAACATAAGAAAGAGCCTGCTGGATCAGACCTGAGTCCATCTAGTCCAGCACTCTGCTACTTGCAGTGGCCCACCAGGTGCCATTGGGATTTCACATGCAGGAGGTGAAAGCAATGGCCTTCTGCTGCTGCTGCTGCTCCCGAGCACCTGGTCTGCTAAGGCATTTGCAACCTCAGATCAAGAAGGAATGTAAAGCTAGAGGGATGAGAGCAGTGGGCTTCAGTCAGAGGCTGGCTGAGGCCAGACTTGAATCTAGCTCTAAGATGCTGCAGCTTAGAGCTGGATCCAAATGGGCCTCAGCCAGGCTCAAATGGACCTTTGCTGCTCCCATACCCAGAGCAAGCATATTACTGCTATTCTTCTGACGTTCCATTGTCTGTCAGTTTGTTACCGGACTCGGCTGAAGTATTGACCAGCACGTCAAAAGCCCTTCATGGCTTTGGCTCCTCTTATCCAAGAGATTGCCTCTCCTCTTATGCTTTGTCATGACAACCTTGCTCATTTCAGCAGGGGCTTCTGCCAGTGTCAGCCTGCCAGTGTGTGAAATCAACAACTGCCTGTACACGTGCTTTGTGGCTCCACCTTGTGGAACAGGCTGTCTGAGGAAGTCAGGAAAGCTTCCACTCTCCTGACTTTCCACAAAATATGTAGAACTGAATTATTCAAGAAGGCCTTCTTGTGCAGGCAACAGGGCTGCGTTGCACAAAATGGTTTGCAGACTTGCTTGGATAAATGAGATTCGGGACTATGGTCTATAAAGCTCTATATAGCTTACTGTAGGTAGGATTCTATTATATGAGTCATGTTAATACTTATGCCATCCTTATTTTTGATGGCTCCAGACTTCTAAAATCCTCATTCTTTGTTTATGAAATGTCCCGTTTTATTTATTGTACTGACTCACTATGTGTAATCTGCCTTTGGTCCCCTTGAGAAAAGCAGATTTTAAATTTTAAAAAAATTAAATTCCACCAGTATCACGCTCTATTAAAAACCTTTTATTAGGCTCAATCCAATAACATATAACAACGTACAAGCTTTTGAGTTACACCAGTCTTTATTGAAGCACTGTTGAGACCCTGGCATAATGTAGCAAATTTTAAGAAAATTGAACTTAAAAAGTGAAATGGCAAACCATCACTTGTCTTTGAAACTGTATAAATTACAGATGTTTTGGGGATTATATGTCATTGTGAATATTGAGACTCTTGCTTGAGTAAACTTGAAGTGGGAAGGGAAGGTGATAATACAGTTTTTTTGTGGGGGGATGGGGTTCTTGCTTCCATAGCTGGGATAATTGTTTATGATCAGAATTAGTGATTATACTATACAGAATTTTTAATGGAAGGTCAGTATTAACAAAATTGGGAAAGAAATGCAATAGAATAGGTACCACTTTCTAAACTGATGTGAATTTATATTGTTACTGTACTTGTGAAACAAGGCATTTAAAGTGGAATATTATTTTTAATATGGTATTGAAAAGAATATAAGACTGGAAGGAGAAGGTATCATTATATGTGGTTTACGTTAGGGTAAATGTCAAGAAACCAGGTGAATTCTAACATATGTGTAAAACAGATTTTGTCTTCCCTTTTCAGTGGACGCTTGCTGGGTGTCTGTGGCCCAGTGACATGCTTTCAGCTTGACCTTTGGGTGGTTGAGGATACAATAGAGGAGAAGAGGGTGATGTCAACTGCTTTGGGTCTCCATTGGGAGAGAAATGTAGGGCGTAAATGAAGTAAATAAATAGCTTGCATTTTTAAAGCATGGATGTTCTTTCTCATAGTTTTATGGATGATTCAAATAGGAGGAGAACTTCTGCAGTTCAGCACTCTCCGGAAATTATGTTTTTACGGTGCACACCAGGATTCCTGTACTTGTTGAGAAACTACTGTTGGAACTGTTACACTGGTTTTAAGCATACCCAGTTCTAACTACAGTTATTACGCTTACACATATGCTACTAAAACTAAGTCTGGTGGTATTGTCACAATATTTTGGGTATACCACTTGAACATATTAACTTCCCAGCTGCTTCTCTGCAAATGGCACTCCATCTATAAGCAAGATTAATATTGATAGTGCATGTGTTTCCTTTTAATTCCCCTCTTTAAAACTTACATTTCCACACACACACACACCCTTCTCCCAAGCTGCCTTCCCTTTTTTGTTTAATCACAGTATCTGTGATTAAGCATCAGGACATTTTTTTCCCTACAATTGCTCAATTTTTTCTTCTGGAGAAAACAGGTTTCTAGGCATTAATATGTTCTACTGTACATAAAAAGCACGAGCAGAATGCTACCTCCTCCAAAAGACACAGTGGGCCACTCCCCACTTACCTCTTTTGTGTGCAACCCTGCAGCGACCCCGCGTAGAGAAGCCTCCGTGGCTTTTGACCATGGAGACATTTGTTCCCCACTCATCAGCCTTTCAGGAAATAGCGCGGGGTTCTATAGCAAGACTCCTGTTGCAATCGAGCGTTCTGGTTGGCTGGCACGCGTGTGCGTCACGTTCACGTGGAGGTTGCGGCCCGCCAAAGGCGGGCCTCCATTTTTATTGGCTGAGATGAGAAGTTGGTTTCGGTAGGCTGGAGGCATTGTTTTGAGTATTAAATCGCCGGTCGCACTTGCTTCGCGCTTGCTTCAGTCGGAGCTTGAGTTAAAAAAGAGCAACGTTGGCACGTCTCGTTGTGCACACGTCACAATTTCCCCAAACGTGCCATGAAACGAGGATGTCGACTTGTGTCTACGTCATCACTTTGTGCACTTTCTCCCGGGGACACCCTCCCTTAACAAAATGGCGGTTCCTGTTTCCTGATTGGCCGGAAAGCTGTGCATCACAGCGAATCAGCGGCGCAAATCAGCCGAGGTTCCCCACCACCCCGCAGCACCTGCGCGGTTTTTGAAAATGTTGCTGTTTTTAGAGGACCTAATTTGACGCGCGCCAAGGAGGTGGGAGAGCGGCAAATTCTTGGCAGCTGCGCAGTGGCCGCTGGGGATGTGGGGAGCGTCCAGGATCCCTGTGTCTTATAAAGAGGTGACCCCGCGGCTTATGGTGAGTGGAGAGCGGCCCAGGGTGGTATAGTGTTTAAGAGCGACGGACTCTGATCTGGAGAACCAGGTTTGATTCCCCACATCTCTACAAGAGCAGCCGACTCTACTCTGGTGAAGTGGATTTGTTTCCTTGCTCCTACACAAGAAGTCTGCTGGGTGACCTTGGGCTAGTCACAGTTCTTCAGAACTCTCTGAGTCCCACCTGCCTGTTGTGGGGAGAAGACAGGAAGGAGTTTGTAAACCGCTTTGAGACTTCTGATAGGTGAGAAAAGCAGGGTATAAATCAAAACTCTTCTTCTGTAATCCTGTGGCTTGTTAGAAGTCAAAGCAGAGGGAGGTACTGTTGACTCATTCAGTACAGCAATACATGCCCTGGCTTCTGGTGAAGGCTTGTGAAACAGTTCAAGTATTGAAGAGAAGGAGTCTGCATTAGATGTTTCCTGACAACAGTTTTCACTGAGCTCTTGTGAGTTCAGGGTCGGAATGCAAATATAAATAATAGTTACGTTGAGTGAGGATTGGTTTTCCTACCTTTTTCTGCTGCTTTGGTTGTGATGGCTATTTCCCCCACCATGTTAAATCACATGAGAACGGAAGGGCTGCTCTTTACTGCTTGTTGAGGAAGGGTTTTTTAAAAACTTGGTTAAATAGAGATGTGTAGTAATGCACTGCTGACCCAGCAGCACCGTAGTAGAACGTTGGGACGCCAACGGACCTACGGCCTTCTGGTCGCACCGCACCCCCACTCCTCATCCCCCTATGAGTCACGGGTCATGAACTATCTGGCTCAATCACCGGGCGCAGGGACAATGGTCTTGCCCCCAGGTGAGGATTAGGCTCAGACGCTTACGCTCCTCTCCGCACGTAGCCAGGTGAGATCATGCATCACATGATGATCTCCCGACCTCCCGTCTCCTGCTCTCCCGGAACTCCCCCCGGTCCTCCCTCCTACACGCCCCCGATAGAATAACAATAAAAGGTGCCAGGAACCAGCACGCGGGAGACTCGCTAGGAACACGGACCTCCGGTCTCCCGCTGCTGGCGATCTCCACCAGATGTTATCTCCGCGTCTCGTCTCGTTCTTACGCTGACCACGTGGGTCGACTACAGAGATGTCAAAAGAATCCCCTGGACAAAGTTGCTAAAATCCTAGCAGAGGGATTCAGAGGGGAGAACCTAACATTTCAACTTTGTTTGGATCATGTAGTTTAGCCACCACACCCTGAAGACTGAGCCAGAGAATGCATGCTCTGGGAGAGGAAGAATGAATAAATTGCCTGTTACAATTTATTTTCCAGCTTACATTCCTCTCTGCTTGTATGTATATCATTTAGCATTCTGCTCAAAACCCACTGGGGATAGGAATGAGGTTTCTGAAGCACGGATGCTCTTGTCATCCTCTTGCTACACAATTCCTGCATTAAAGAAATGGCGTGGGTAAGCATTCTGACCCCTCTTAATTTTGTCAGGGAGGAGGTAGGCTGGCTAGCCTCCTGCTCTTAAGAGTTTGCTTTTCTCTTGCTTGCCTGTTTTGTAAAGCAATGAGTCATAGAAACGATAAAGCCAGCAATGATACTGTGGCCCTTGATGCTGGCTCTGCACTATGCAAGGTCTTGCATGCGTCTCTTCTGTGGGGAAGTTCAAGAAGAAGGAGAAGAAGAGAAGAGGAGGAGGATGATTTTGGATTTATACCCCACCTTTCTCTCCTTTAAGGAGACTCAAGGTGGCCTACAAGCTTCTTTCCCTTCCTCTCCCCACAACAGACAACTTGTGAAGAAGGTGGGGCTGAAAGAGTTCCAAAGAACTGTAACTAGCCCAGGGTCACCCAGTAGGAATGTAGGAGGGTGGAAACACATCCGGTTCACCAGATAAGCCTCCGCCACTCAGGTGGAGGAGTGGGGAATCAAACTCGGTTCTCCAGATTAGGATCCACCTGCTCTTAACCACTACTCCACGCTGGCTCTCAAGGGATGATTGGGAAGGCCACCTCTTTTAGACTTACATGAACTCAAGCTCATTTGTGTCAAAACAGAACCTGTTTCCCTTTGTCCACAAAGGCCTCCTATCTCACAGCAACCTCTAGTACACAGTACAGATGTGCTTTGTGTGTTCTCCAGTAGCAGCCTAACAAGTAATGGAGATGGCACTGTAGCAGCCATTTTGAACACGTGCAGCGGCATTATGGTTTTTGAAAGGCCTGTTTAAAGAGAAAGCGATGGCAGGAAGGAAGGAAGGAAGACTGAGGAAGGGGAGTATCTTGTCTTGGTGAGGCTGCTATTTTATCTCGCCCAAGCCCCAATTGCAGCGAACAGATTTCTGGCTTTTTCGGACAGCAGACTTGCAGAATCTCAACTGTTTTCCCGGGTCTTTGGAAGATTCAACAGAGTAACCTCTGTGCTAGAGAAATGACATGGTTGGGAATTGATACCTGAAATATTTAATGCACCCTTGTGTTTTTGATTACAAAATATTTCCCAGCGCCCTGTTCTATGTTTCCATTTCCTGGTTGGCCTGCAGAGCACAAAACATTTGTTGATAAATGAGACAAGAGATATTTGGTGGGAAACTTTCCAAAATGAAAAACTTTCTGGAAAAAAAAACAGTACTTCATTTTTCTGCGGAAAATCTTCTATTTCTGAAGATCATTGTTTCATAAAATAATAATGGATTATTAGGCAAACCATTATTTTCGGGGCCTTGTTTTTATGCGGGCGTGTGTGTGTTTAATAGTTTTAGTTTTAAACTGTTGCTGATAGTTGATCTTTATGATCTTGTGAGCTGCTCTTGAGAGGTATATACCCCTTGAATCCGAACAGTGGGAAATAACTGGTTGTGGTGGATTTTCCGAGCTGTGTGGGAAATAAGTTTTTTTAATTATTGCCAGTTTCCTTGACAGTATTCTGGGTGGAAAGGCGCACACTAAAAAAACTATTTACCCAAAGTTCACTATTTGCAGATTCCATTTTTTTTTTTATTGGAAGAGGCTGGATGAGATTTCTGCATGTACTAAAGTTCTTAAATTTGGATCATGCCTATGTAAAATGTATACATTTTGTCATGGACAGTGTCTTCAAGAAGTTAAATTTGTGCTGAGTTTTTTTTTGTGGGGGGGGGGGTATGTCCTTTGGTGATTTCTAATTCCCTTCTTTAGCACTGTGAAAAAGGAAGAACAGTACAAAATTTAAAGCTTGTTAAAACATTGTTGAAATGGAGTAACTTTTGAAAGTCACTGTTACAAGGCTGATGACCTACAGGTGTTTGTTTCTACAGTACAGACCCTCTTCTTCAGTTAATTAAAAGAAACCTTTTGTGCTAGAAAAAACCAAACATTTAAAATTGTACAAACGAACGTCTGGCAGTGACGCTTCCTTTTCTGCCTGGCGTAACGTTTTCCACATTTGATTCTGAGCCTCTTTCTGTGTTAACTCATTTTGAGTCTGATTTTTTTCAGTCCCGTTATTTAAACTCAAAGTGACTTAACATCTGTAGGTATTTTGCTAATATTACCTCAAGAGATCTGGGAACGTATACATGGGAGGTGATTGGCTGGAAGCTTGAGGATCTTGGAGCAGGACAGTGCCTCGGAAAAAGATGTCAGTGTCCTTCTGCAGTTATTAATAGCTTCGTTGGAGGGCGGGTTTCATAATACAATGAGGTGTTACACTGGGGAGGATGACTACATGAACTTGTGAGGCATCTTAATGGCTTGTTTATACATTCTGCTATTCCTGACTCCAGCTCTGCCCCTGACTTGTTTATGTTGAAAAGGTGCGTCTGAGGTTCAAGTGAGTTGAAGATGGAACAAACCTGAAAAATTAGAGGGCTCTTGATGACTCTTCTCTTTTTCTCCTAATAAACTATTCCATTTCTTGGTTGTGAAGTTCATAGCTGCCAACAGCAGAGACTTCCAAACTCTGTTCTCAGTGGTTCTCAACCAGTGGTATGTCTACCAGCAGCAGGATGCAGATGTAGTCTATCGGTATGTGGGATGCAGGATTTTGATAACAATTACTAAGAGCTTTCTCTCCCTCATTCCCCATGTCCACCTGCAAGTGTGCCCTGCTGTCTCTTTCTGACCCTACCTCCCACAGGTTGTCCATCTATAACCTTTTGGCATGCTAGTAGTAATCTTGGGCACTTGGTGTTTCTTTTAATTCTCCGTTCTCTGTGTCTACCAGTAAGTGTCTTTGATGGGCCACTTCCTGCTGATCCTGCCTGCCAAAATGTAAAAGTCTTTCTTAGAAAAAAGTAGGGTTTTGTTTCTAACATGGTAGGACACAGGTTCTTTCATAGAACGGTTGGTTAGGTGTAAGTTGCAAAAGGTTGAGAACCACTGTAATCTAAGTAACCCTGAAACTGTGCTCCGTTAACCCTACAAGGGCAGAGGACCCAGTGTGTAGCATTCATTTACAACCTGCTCAGTATTATTTATTTATTTATTTATTTATTCATTCATTCATTCATTCATTCATTCCCTTTCTATCCCGCCCCACACCGAAGTCCAGGGCGGCTTTCATAATGGGCTTAAAAGCCTCGTTACCCCCCCCCCCCCGGTTAAAATATTAGAGTCTAATGCTGACTACTGACAACTGGCTCTGGGACACAGGCATACTCTTTTTAAAATAGTTTTTAAAATTAATTTTCAGATTATATAGAATAGAATAGAATTGGAAAAATACTTAGGAATAAACAAGAGTAAAACAAAGAAACTATCTACCCATGATTATATTGAATGCACGTTACATAATGGATCCCGACATTAGATTTATATTTTTAGAGAAACTATTATGAGGTCTTAAAATCTGTCATTTATCCACCAACTCCAAAGCATTCTTACTAGTTAGGTTACTATATCTTAATCATGATCAGTTTTTAAATCCTCAGATTATTTTGTTGTTGCATGACCGATTCAGCTTCGTATAGAAAATTATGTCTCCGCTTCTCATCGAATTCCATGTTTTGAGTGTTGATTTACAAGATTGGTTAGTTTGGCCACAATAGCATATTCTCTGATATTGTCTTCCCAACCTTCTGCTGTGAAATCTTTACTAGATTTCCAACTGTTTGCAGTAGTTACTCTTGCTGCAGTTAGTAAACGACAGCACAATTAGTTCCATTTCTTGGGAAGATTACACAAGCATACTCTCACGAGTTCGCTTTGCCGGGCTCCAGCCTCAGTCCATGAGATTCCAGTTGAAGCCTAGGATCCCATGACAGTAGTCGTACTTTTTATTGAAACAATGGACCTAAGTCAACAGTATCTATGTGAGATGGATTTTAGGAACCTGTTTTTTCTCCCTGTCTTCATTACCAAAGCATTTATTGACTTCATTGTTTTCATTTTTGATTGCAGCTGAAGCTGACAATGAGCTTTCAGCTGGGCAAGGATGACTTCATCTGGGAATTGTGTACCTTGTGCAGCGTTCACATTTCTGGCTTTCCTCATAAATGAAGAGCAACCTAGTGCGAGCGTAGTGGTGAGGTGGCCTAACAATTTTTACACACACAGCCATTCTGCAAAATTATTTGCCCTTCTACCTTGCTTCAAATATCCCTTGGGAATAGCATATTGCCACAACCATGCTACTTGGAGCAGCAGTGGCGTAGTGGTTAAGAGCAGGTGCATTCTAATCTGGAGGAACCAGGTTTGATTCCTTGCTCTGCCGCTTGAGCTGTGGAAGCTTATCTGGGGTATTCAGATTAACCTGTTCACTCCCACACACGCCAGCTGGGTGACCCTGGGCTAGTTGCAGCTTTTCGAAGCTCTCTCAGCCTCACTCACCTCACAGGGTGTTTGTTGTGGGTGGGAAGGGAAAGGAGATTGAGTCTCCTACAGGAGAGAAAGGGGGATATAAATCCAAACTCTTCTTCTTCTTGATGTTCTACAATGATAAACCTATTTCTGCAACTAGAAGACATGCTGGTAAACTAAACAGATGTGTGTATAATTCTGCTCGTAACTTGTGGAAAACTATGCAGTAAGACAAACCCCACCCCTGCTAAGTTTTCTTCTGCTTTTGTCACTTCACCGAAATATATACTCACCAGTTGTTCTCTGACCCTTCCTCAAACCAAGATTTGTGGGACCTTGTCCTTACTTTCATGCTTTTTGGAGACACTCAGAAAGCAGCAGGACTACTTACAACTTTCCAAATACCTGCAAAGCTCAGTGTGGTGTTTGTGAGAGTACTTGCCATTCTTCTTAGTTTGAAGAGGGGAAAGGGCATGCCCTGATCCCTAGAGGCACTTGGAATGTAGCTAGACCTCATGCCTACTGTTCATATATCTAAGTTCAAGAGTATGCTATCCAAATGATACCACATTCTCTTCCTGAGCCCAGATAAAGGCACAGATTCAGCTGAATGTCTGTCACCAGACGGAATAGTTTGTTGACCTTTTGACTGCCTACGTTTGCCCCAAGCGCATCTGGGTATCCATAAGGGTTAGAAGAGTTTTTAAAAATGAAAACTGAGAGCAGGCTGAATTCTCTGCCATACATCAAATTCTGCAGCTTCATGATGAGTTAGTGAACAAGTAGAGCATGTTTTATTCATACGTTTTTATATTCTGTGTGGTGTACAGGTCAGAGGTATAGAAATCCAAAAATATGGTTCTGCATAAGTTCCTGCCATCTTTAATCTAGCAGCACATATAGCTTTTTGTTTATGCGTGTCTTTAAAACTCTGCCAGAGCTGGCAGTCTGGAGGTGCCATCAGGGTGTAATTTGGAAGGCAGTCAGCTGGTTGCAATTGAGTGGCATATCTGCCAGTGGCATATCTGCCAGAGGGACATGGGGGGTCAATTGACCCCGGGCGCCCCCCATTAGATCACGTGGGGGTGTCCAGTGGGCCCGCGGCAAGCTCCCAGTCCAGCTGCACCTGAAGGAGCAGCCGGGCTGGGAGCCTGCCACGGGCACGCCAGACACCCCTTGTCCCGGCCCCGCCAGGCTGTCCTGGACCGCCACCACCAGCTAAGGTAAACAGAGGGTGGAGGGACAACTCCCAGCAGGTTTTGCCCCGAGAGCCATTTCTCCCCGGTACGCCTCTGCAGATGAGTAGATGGTTTGTAGAGCAGGGTAATACAAATGTGAGGCAGCGGGCAAAAGCAAGTGGGGAGGGCAATCAGGCAGCAGCCAAATCAGATTTATATATCGAAATGAACCCCCTGCAAACTGTTGCGTCAGCCTGGGCATACCAGGAAGCAGACAGTAGTACCTCTTTCCAGTCAGTTCCATTGGTGGCACCAAAGGGCAACCAGGAAAAAGCTTACCCCACGTAAGTTTTCAACAGAAAACTTCCACAGAGATGTAGGGAATAAAAACCTGGACTTGTAGTCCCCACCCCTCTGGCACTATAATCTAGTATTGTCTATTTCAGCAGTTCTCAACCTGTGGATCGCAACCCCTTTGGGATCGAACCACCCTTTCACAGGGGTCGCCTAAGACTCTCTGCATCAGTGTTCTCCATCTGTAAAATGGATAAATGTTAGGGTTGGGGGTCACCACAACATAAGGAACTGTATTAAAGGGTCGCGGCATTAGGAAGGTTGAGAACCACTGGTCTATTTCATTGTGTTGATAGGAGGATTCCAGTGGTCAGTCAGGAGCAGTAAACTGAATTGATCTTTGATGGAATGGCATCGTAGCCAGTGGTGGGATTCAGCAGGTTCGCACCACTTCGGCAGAACGGGTTGTTAAAATGCCTCTTGTGTACAACCAATTGTTCAATTATTTAAATCCCACCACCGGAACCGGTTGTTAAATTATTTGAATTCCACCACTGATAGTAACCCATTGAAAGCCAGCATGGTGTAGTGGTTAAGAGCAGTGGTTAAGAGCAGTAGACTTTTAATCGGGAGAGCCAGGTTTTCCCCCTATTCCTCCGCATGTAGCCCGCAGGTGATCTTGGGCTAGTCACAGTTTTCTCAGAAATCTCTCAGCCCCACCAAGGTGCCTGTTGTGAGGGGCAGGGGAGGTGATTGTAAACTGGGAGGTGATTGTAAACTGCTTTGAGACTCCTTTTGGAAGAGGAAAAAAACAGGGTATAAAAAACAACTCATCTTCTGTTGTGTCACCACTCCTGAGAGTTGCAACTCAAACGTGCCAGTGGAACAGGAAGTTCTAAATAAGGGAATTTGTTGATCACGTTCCAGTCTAGCTACTAGTTTATTTATTTTAACAAATAATTTGTAAAATGTATGCCAGTCATTTAAAAGGTGCTTTCTAGTTTAAAAAGTGACAATTAAAACAGGCATATTGAAAGCTGAAATAATAACAGTACGGGGAACCGGCAAGATGTGGTCAGAGTCTGGCAATTTACTGGCTTTTTAGAGGATAGTGGTGCTTGCTAGACAGAAATGGGTTTTACAAGTCGGAGCAGTGAAATAACGCTCTGTGGGTAGTCGTGGGGTGATGTAAGTTGTAATCTGCAGGTTGAGTTTTGCTGAAGGTGCTTTCGATGCAAACAGAACCGTCGAGCATAACTATGTTTTGCTTATGTTTGCCCCTTTAGCAAACAATAGCATCACCACCCAGAGACCGACAGAAGGCTGCATTTTTTTTCCAAGTTATTTTTTTTCTGGGATTGCTGCAAGAGGGATGATTTGCTAAATCAGAATTAAGTAATGTGCTATTAACCATCAATGCTATGTTATTGTGCCAGACACTGATGGCTGTTGTCATCAGTCTGTCAGCCGAAGAACATGAAATGCAACATTCTTTTGAGGGGTCACTTCATAGGACTCCATGGGGTGGGGCACATGAATCGCAAGGAAGCAGTTCTTCCTTTCAGCTATTTTTTTCTTATGTCACATGTTCTTGCGGTTCTTTCAGTACGTGGCGCAGCACATTGCAGGGATTTCGAGGGAGAGTGCCTTCTGTTTTGGGGGCAATGGATGAAACTATTTTTGTTCTCAGGTTGAAAAAAGAGGTCTTGTTGATATAAGATTTGCAAAAACAACACCCCTTTCCTTTTAGAAGAAGAAGAATGAGAAAAGTTTGGATTTATATCCCCCCTTTCTTTAGGCACCAAGCCCTGTGTGTGCTGTGCTGTGTAAACATCTCCTTCTGGCCTTCGTATTAGGACTTGAGCCTACAGCCAGTTTTTAATCCGGGACTTGAGGAAGATTGGACTGGAATGCACCTGTGCAGCACCAGCAAGAATTGGTCTGAAGCATGGTGTAGTGCAGTGATTCCCAAAGTGGGCGCCACCGCCCCCTGGTGGGTGCTGCAGCGATCCAGGGGGGCGGTGATGGCCATAGGTAGAAACATTAATATCATTAATAACATTAATAATTATTAATATCATTAATAACATACATATATATATATATATATATCTGTTTAATTGCTATTAAAATTTAAAAAAATTAATTTCCAGGGGCGCTAAGTAACATTTTTTCTGGAAAGGGGGAGCTAGGCCAAATAAGTTTGGGAACCACTGGTGTAGTGGTTAAGAGCAGGTGGATTCTAATCTGGAGAACCAGGTTTCATTCCCCACTCCTCCACCTGAGTGGCAGGGGCTTATCTGGTGAACCAGATGTGTTTCCACACTCCTACATTCCTGCTGGGTGACCTTGGGCTAGTCACAGTTCTTCAGAACTTTCTCAGCCCCACCTACCTCACGAGGTGTCTATTGTGGGGAGAGGGAGGGAAAGGAGCTTGTAAACCACCTTGAGTTTCCTAACAGGAGAGAAAGGTAGGTTATAAATCCAAACTCCTCCTCCTCCTCCTCCTCCTCCTCCTCTTCTTTTTTCTATGAATGTGTGTAATATATATGTAGCAGAAATGTCAGCATCTCAGCATGTTTCATCACGAGACATAGATGCCCGTGTGCAGAATGCACTTGCATCAAGTCAAGGTTGGGAATGAAGGAACTGTGAAAAACGAAGGAATTCTGGAGCTTGGGTTTTGATTTGGCAACATGGCAGATAGATGGGACAGTGTATCCAGAGCAAGCAGAAGAAAAAGCTGCCAAAGAAGTGCAGCCCACTTTTCTTTTAAACATTTAGGATGCATGAAAAATGCATGAGGCGCTTTTAGGAAGCATCATTTTCATGTGTGTGACATTCAAGAAATGTGAAGGAAGAAAACTGGAAAAAATGGAGGGGAGTGTTCGCTTCCTTTTTTATTTCCCCCTGGAAAATCTGGGGGAAAATTAACTCCCTATGAAATCTTGTCTATTTTTACCGACACACACACACACACACCCGCACACACACCACCACCACCGAGAGGAGGTCTGAGGACTTTTTAAATATTTCTCCATTGGAAAAAAATGGGACATTTGGGGGAGTACTGAAAACAAATGGTCCAGGCTAGTCTGATGTCATCATATCTTGGGAGTTCAACAGGGTCCGCCCTGTTATTATGTGGATGGGAGGCCACCAAAAAAAGCTGGGGTTGTTACACAGAGGCAGCAGGTAGTGGCAAACCACCTCTGTTCGTCTCTTGAAAAGTCTACAGGGCTCCCTAAGCCGGCTGTGAATTGACAGTGCTTTCTGCCACCACTGGAAAAATCCCTCCCATAAAATATTTGAGGGAAAACCTCTTACAAAGCATTCCATTCATTTCAAATGTACAGCATGGAAATGTTTGATGGTGTCAGTTCTTTCCAATAGGGAAGTTGAGGGGCACTAAAAAGCAGAACATTCTTATACTGTCAACGTACACCGTGCCAATTTTTTGTTTAAATTTTGGCAGCAATTAATACGCTATTATACGTTCAACAAAAATACATTATTTGAGTTATGTTTTTAATGTTAATACTCAGCATAAGATCCAACCTGCTGGTAGTTCTTCCTATTGCGAGTCTGTGAGAGTTTCTGTGAAAATAATACTTTCCTTTGTTTCCTGCAGAATTTTTCTAACTTCAACTTTTATTTTTCCTGCTTGACAACTGACAGAAATTAAATATGTGTTAATTAAAAATTAAATAGCGTAGGGTGCAGCAGTTTTGTAGCTTTTCTCAAATATTGGGTATACTTGCAACTTTTCTTATAGGAAATGAAGTTATTTATCCTTCTTAGTTAGCATAGATATACATGTAATTTAGTTATAAATGTTGTACTTTATGTAGAAGTAAAAGGAAGTTACGTTGTACATGGTAAGTATTTGGAGAGTATGGCATACATTTCGATTTTTCAAAAAATGGGAAAAACTTATTTTCGTAGTTTCAATATTTCTGGAAAATTTACATCTTTAGTAACATCTGTATCCTTGATAGTAAAGTGGTGGCATAAAGCAACTGGTACACTCTGCACTGCCTTTTTTCTGTCTTGAGACCACAGAATACCTATCTAAGTTAAAAACAAAGGTTATTGAGAATTACCATGCAGAGTTTGCGCTACAGTTGCATTGCACAGAGAGTTGGCAAAAAAGATGATTACCGCCAGTTCTCCTAAGTGGGTCAAGGCACTGTTTTTGTCTCCTCACAGTATAGGTATGCATATTTTTTTTCAGTTGAACTGGTCCGTGTGACTGTCCAACACCAGTGTGAGCTGTGCAGTGTATTCGACCAGCATGTTACAGTGAATGTTAGGGCTATACTGGGGGGTGGGGGGTGGGGTGTGTTTTCCTGAAATATTTCCGGCACTCTCAATTGTACGCAATAAACGCTGAACCAGGAAAGTGGGTAGCTGCCATCTGGCTGTATCCTGAGTCATGCTGTCGGATGCTTTGCAGTCTTCAAACAATTGTACTGCAATAGACATGCAATAGCAGCATGCTTTGGCATATGAAAGACTGTGTATGGGAACAGATGCTCTGGTTTTTGATGGGCCTATAAATGACAGAAGTCACGGAGCAGTCTTTCACACTGATACCAAATCAATAATGTCTGAAAGAACCTTTTAAGTTTGGATCTGCTTTATTGTAAACGCTGGAACATTAGATAGCCTTGATAGACAGAGGGATAGTAGACCCGTATGTTTATCTCCTTGTTGCAAGTGATGGGTTTAAACTGAGAACATAACTTGGCTAAAGCTGCTGAGTAAACCCACTTCTGAGAGAAGGTTTGAACAGAGGGCTTCCCAACGTTAGCCAATATACTGTGCAAACTTTCAGTATGTCTGAATTATTAGGAGCCCAATCTCAGGCCTGTTTATGGTTGGTATAGCAGCTAGTTAACAGTCTCTCATTTGGCTTGGGTGAAATATTTTATGACGCCGGGAATGCTACTGCCATCCTGTTTTGGTAGTTTGTAAGCAACTCCTGTC
This sequence comes from Sphaerodactylus townsendi, assembly GCF_021028975.2. NCBI lineage: Eukaryota > Metazoa > Chordata > Lepidosauria > Squamata > Sphaerodactylidae > Sphaerodactylus > Sphaerodactylus townsendi. The sequence goes on from NC_059437.1 coordinate 39,743,205, forward strand.
TTTAAAGACTACCTTCTGTTCTCTCCCCCCCACACACACACACACAATTGTTGTTACTTTGCTTTAGTGTCTGTTTACTGTCTTTGGATGAATTTTTTTTTAAAACTGTCAGTTGGCTCTGATGCTTGAGAGTAAACGCCAGATAAAAATGTTCTGTGAATTCATATTTCTTGAAACCTTCAACACGGTTAAAAGTTGTAATAAAATCTTCACCATTGCTTCAAATGGATAAATGTGTTTTTGCCATCAACATAAACATCAGGCTTGTTGATTAAAGTATCTTTTCTGTTCTGATAAAGTTGATAGCTTGACCGTGAACATAATTTGAACTTTCAATTGACCTACACTAGAACTACATCATTTACCATAGTTGCTTAGGTACATTGTATATACTAAGTGCATACCACGCATCATAATGTGTGAAAGAAACATGGCCTATTTTCTCACCTCTTGCATAGCTGGTCCGTTCCCCTGCCATATCCACATGCAAGAAGAAACAAAACAGCATGTACCCACTTATTAGAAGAGCGCAGTGGATATGCACAATGTACTTATCAATGCATACAGCTTTTTTGCCAGTGTCGAATTGTGACTCTTTTTGTTCATTTAGCATCACACACATGCATAAAATGTCTTCACTTTTCTTTAAACCTCTCAACAAACACTAGAACTCAAGATATAGTTTGTATTTATCTCCAAATAAGGAGAAAACCAAAGACAATTTTTCAAGCTTGTTCCTATGTAGCCGGGAAACTGCCTGGTGGTACTTGTTACCTGCCTATTTTAATTGCCACAACTTCTTCACAGGTCAGAAGACAAAAGTGTGTAGAGTTGGGGAGACACCAGAAGAAGACCTCGGATGGTTCCAATGAAGTGGATCTGAACCACAGAGCATGGTTAATGCAGCCATTGCTCAGGTATGTTAAATAGCACCTTTCTAGTTGAACTCTTACTGCAGTAATAATAAGAAAAGAAGAACAGTTTGGATTTATAGCCTGCTTTTCTCAACTGTAAGGAGTCTCAAAGGGGCTTACAAATTCCATTCCTTCCCCTCCCCGCAATAGGCACCTTGTGAGGTAGTTGTGTCTGAGAGATTTCTAAAAGAACTGTGACTAGCCCAAGGTGACCCAGCAGGCTTCATTTGTAGGGGCCGGGAAACAAATCCAGTTCACCAGATGAGTCCGCCACTCCCAGCCACTACATCATGCTGGCTCCCTTCCACAGGACTGCTGTTAACATCTAAGATACTAGTGTGTGGGTGTTCCAAATCAAGTTCGACCGACTACCTCAGCTTTTGCCAACATTGTCTTTGCCATTCATGTTCCTTCTGGACTTGGAATTCTTCTTGCAGAAACAGTTTACATTTTTCTTTACCTCCCAAAGAACTGTGGTTTTAAAATATGGAACTGAAAGTCTCAGGATTCTTGATAAACAGCTAGATGTAGTATTGGAAAGCCAATACAATACCACCATATCGGTATGATGGTAGTAGTTCTGTTTCATTTATTTTTGCATGTTGCTGTACTTTATTTGCAAACCGCTCAGAATGTGAAATTGAAATTTAATAAATATTGACACTGCCCAAGTATAGATGTACCCAAACAAACTTTTAAATCTTCCAGCAGGCATGGGTGATGAAGTAGACATCAGTTTGATAAACTGCAAAGCAAAGGATTATTTTTATAACATGAGTGCATATTTTCTTCCTTTACTTCATTTATACTGTGCCTTTCTCCCCAGTGGGAACCAAAGCTGCTTACACCATTTTACTCTTCTCCATTTTCTCCTCAAAACAAAGATTAGTCTGAGAATGTATGAGTGAGTTGCCTGCAGTCACCCAACAAACTTTCATGGGATGGTGGGAATCCAACATCCTAGGAACATCCACTGCACTCATACTGGCGGTTTCAAATAACGCTCCAGAGAAACCTCATGCTTTTTCATAGGTCCCTTCCGCACATGCAGAACAATGCACTTTCAATCCACTTTGAAGCTGGATTTTGCTGTGCGGAATAGCAAAATCCACTTTCAAACAATTGTGAAAGTGGATTGAATGTGCATTCTTCTGCATGTGCAGAAGGGGCCATGCTGATGTGGAAGGGAAATCTGCAATGGTTAATGGGATAAATGCTTTATAGCAATGGTGTCAGGTTAATTTGTTTGCATCGGCCAGTTCCTCCGTCCAGGATGTGCTCTGAAACTGTTGCACAGCATACATACATACATAAGCATTTATTGGCATAATCAGAAACAGACACATAAATAGATAATAAAAGCGGAAGGCCCCGCAAGGACCATATCAAATACTGGGAGCTCTCAGCTATCTCCATAATAAAATTAGCGACCTCTTCACAAAAACCGGGGTCCGGGTTATTCAGCAATAGAGATAACCTAGTCAGATCAGGCAGCCCAGATTGAAAGAAAGAATATAGAGTGGTATGTTTAGATCTGATTTTATCAAATCTGGTGCTGTGCAAGAGTTGGTGGGCCAGGGTTTCGACCACATTAGATTTGCATAGCCTTGCTGCATAGCCTTGCAGATTTATCTAGGTTATTGTACCTATCTTTAGTAGGGCAGAGGGCATAACCTTAAATCACGCAATGGTAAGGGCTCTCCTTGCACGTGGGTTTGTTAGGCCATAGAGGTAGTAGGCCATACGGCTCTGCTCAAATGGGATTGAGAATTGTGTTGGAGAGCAGGTTTGCTTGGCTGCTAGATGTAAATTTGCAAATTCTAGATCTAAAAGCCGATCTGTGATCCTATTGTACGCTTCTGAACAGGACATTGATTCAATATGCAAGCCAATTGATATGATCTTTCTCTTGATTAGAGAGAACCAGGGGTTAGCCTGCGTGTCCCGTAATATCAATGAAACAAGGGAGCGTTCGGATGGCAGATAGTGGAGGTGGAGCCAGAATCTGAAGGCTCTAAGCCATGCTTTATGTTCCAGGGTGTTTTGCCCCAGTTCTAAACACAGGGCTGCGTAGGGGATGCAGTTTGGAACTCCCATTACTTGGTGGAAAAACTTAGATTGGGGAACATTCACTGTTTGGATCCAGATGGGGACCCCATAAAGTAGTTGGGATTCAACCTTTGCATTGAAGATCTTTAATGCAGCCAGGACAAACAAGTGCCCTCTGCTATGAAAGAAGTGAAGGATTCCAGAAATACTGGAGGAGGACAGAGTGAGTGCTGCCTTTTGGTGCAAGGTCCAGGAAAGGTTGTGCGAAAAGGTGATACCAAGGTATTTGAAACAATAAACCTGTTCAAGAAGAACATTGTTTAGTTTCCATGGGTATTTTTTGCAGGATCTGGCAAAAACCATGGTTTTGGTTTTCTAATAGTTAATAGTTAATTTGTTGATATCACAGTACTCAGAAAATTGTTTCATGATCTGGCTTAAACCCACCCTGGAACGTGATAGCAGGACAGAAACATCTGCGTAAAGCAGGATTGATAAATAATGTGAGGAGAGCTTGGGAGTGTGGAAATCGGGGCCTGTCAAAAGTGAAGGGAGGTAACTCAAATAGAGATTAAAAAGAGTGGAGGCCAACACACATCCCTGTTTAACTCCTTTGGTAGCCTCACTGGAGTCAGTAAGAAGGCCTTCCTGAGAGCACTTAATACGACAGCTGGTGCCCAAGTAAATTTGCCTTATGAGGAAGAGAAGTCTATCCTCAATTCCGAGAGCAGCAAGCTTGGCCCAGAGAAGTTCTCTGGGGACTGTATCAAAAGCTGCCTTCAGATCAATGAAGGCAGCATAAAGTTTGCAGTGTGGCTTGTTTGCGTATTTGGCTGCTAGGTGGGCTAGAACTATCGCATGATTGAGCGGAGATTTCCCTTAGATAAAACCAATTTGTTCAAACCCGATCGTTCGTATTTGTTGGGCCCATTTCTGGAGTTTCCGTAAAAGGAGCGTCGCATAGATCTTCCCAATTACAGATAGGAGACTAATAGGGCAGAAGTTGGAGGGGTCAGAAATAGCTCCCTTTTTGTAGATGGGTACCACTATCACTGATAACCAGGATTTAGGAATTACACCAGAGTTGTTAATTTGTGTAAACACAGTGACTAAGAGAGGGGCCCACCAATCGACATGCGATTTTAGGACCTCGGGGGTGATGATATCTGGCCCGGGGGCTTTCCCCCGTTTTAATCCTCCAATTAATTCCGGTTGCACAGCCATATGCTACTCCTGGTGGCTCTATCTCAGCTGCCATGTTTCCTTTTAGCCCTGTGAACAATCACCCCTGTGCAGTATCCAAAGGATATGCTGTTCAAATGATGGTAGGAGCTGCAGAAAATGATGCTCTAGGAACAAGTCTGAAAACCAACGTGCTGTAGTGGTTAAAAATGGCAGACTCGATGGCTCGCATACGTGCTCGCACATGAACAGTAGTGACAAGGAAGGGAGAGAATCAGAGGCCTTTTGGCCCTCTCAGCTTGGGTACTGAACACATTTTTTAACTGGTTGTGGTGGGTTTTCCGGGCTGTGTGGCCGTGGTCTGGCAGATCTTGTTCCTAACGTTTTGCCTGCATCTGGGGCTGGCATCTTCAGAGGTGTATCACGGAGAAAAGTCTGCTTCACACTGTGTCTAGTGAGAAGGGAAAATTTAGTGGGGTTTAATGGACAATATACCCCACTAAACTTTCCCTTCTCACTAGACACAGTGTGAAACAGACTTCCTTCTGTGATACACCTCTGAAGATGCCAGCCCCAGATGCAGGCGAAATGTTGGGAACAAGATCTACCAGGCCACTGCCACAGAACCCAGAAAACCCACCACAACCAGTTGAATCCGTCCATGAAAGCCTTTGACAATACATTTTTTAAAAAATGTATACCTTATTATGGTTTGTATATCTGGAGCGTCAGTGTCCCTCAGATGATCTGAATTACTCAGGGGAGTTTTCCACATTCCTAGTGAGTCCAGTGACAGAGTTTGGTTTAGGGATTCTGTCCATTTTGGCTTTTGATGTCAAATGTTAATATAGTTGCCAACTCCAGCAGAGGACATTCCTGGAGACATGGCTGTGGTGCCATACAGGGCAGAGTCTGGCAGCCCAGCAGGGATGTAATTCTCTCTGAAAATGCCATTTCCTCTGGGGAACTTGCGTCTGTAGTCTGGAGAAACCCAGGCCCTGGAGGATGATAGTTCTAAATGTTAATGAGATGATTCGTAATGGCTTGCCTTTTCTAAAGTGTGTGATGTTAATTCATGCCTTGCTCAGCGCCCACGAGCTTTTGACAGGTCCTTTCCCTCTTAGAGTCAACCTTATAAGATATTAATGAGTTCACCTCCCTAAAACGTGTGTGGATACCTTTTAATGAGGAAAAGGGTGGGACTCTACTGCCTGGGGAATTCAGATTGCTATCTTGGTTTAGTTTCCTTTTGAAGTTTGTTAGGGTAGGTTCCTGTTTCTTGTTCCCTACCATAACACCTACTTAGGCATTAGGGCGTTTGCCTCCCATGCCTCAGGACCCATCCTTGGAAAATGAACTTTTGATCTCTGTATTGTGTAACCACGCAACTATGTCCTGACCCAGCCCCACAGGGTCATGATTTCCTGACCTTAAACATACTGGTAAAAGACACCTTCGAATCCCTATATTGGCTAAAAAGGAAATCCTGTTTTGATTTCTGTCATTATTATTATTATTATTGCGTTAAAGATATTTTGAACTTCACTGGGGAACTGGGATGCAGGTGTCTGATTTAGGAGATGATGATAAACATCCCTTTGATCCCAAATCTTCTACAATAGCTGTAGATGACCTCAAGAGACAAAGGAAGAAGAGTTTGGATTTATACCTCATCTTTCTGTCCTGTAGAGAGACTTAAGGTAGCTTATAAACTTTTTTCCCTTCCTCTCCCCACAACAGACACCTTGTGAGGTAGGTGGGGCTGAGAGAACTGTGACTAGCCCAAGGTCACACAGCAGGAATGTAGGAGTGCGGAAACACATCTGGTTCTCCAGATAAGCCTCTGCCGCTCAGGCAGAGGAGTGGGGAATCAAGATTAGAATCCACCTGCTCTTAACTACTACACCATACTGCTCTTAACCACTACACCACGCTGACTGGAGGAAGCAAAATAATGTTTTACCTCTCATATCCCTGTTATTCAGTCACCTAAAATATAGGTGTAAATTAAACCCTGTATCTTCCTCTCTAAAAAGAAGTTTAACCACCATCGAAAGCAAGGATTTTATATGAATATGTGTTAGATGTGATTTAAATACCTTGTGATAGCAGTCCCACTTGCTCTATTAAAATTACATGCAACTGTTTTATTTGATTTTTTTTATTTTGACTCATTTATACCCTGCCTTTCCCCTCAGTGGAGACTCAAGGCGGTTTCTGATAGTTAACCAAGATCCAAGCAAACCAAAGCGGATAGAATAAGTTAGAAAAAAGAGAACCAGTCCATGGAACAGTTTTAATTGGCCCCTGACAACTCTGCCAAATTTTATTGAAATGTGGTTAGAAATAAGGTCTGTCAACTTCAGTCATAAAACAAGAAAACTTTTTGGAGGTTGTAGTTGTGTAACGTGGATCTCTTACATTATTCTTGGAGCTCTGTAAACCTGAGCACGTGGGTTCATTTGGAACGCTTGTTTTCTAAATAGCACTGGCATTAAAGTAGACCATAACAGTCAATGGAAGAGTATGGCTTATGTAGAAAAATGTATTTTTAAGCCACTGTCAGGAGAACGGTGTAGTTTCAAGAAACTGACTTAAGCAAATTTAAAATAGGCTATTTGTTAATAGTTGCACTCTTCCAAATATATAACCTTTGGGCACCTACTGTAGACATCTACCAGAGGCGTAACTCCAAGGGGGCTGGGGTGCGCGCAATGCACCTGGTGCTTGCCCCTGTGGGGGTGTGGGGGGCATTCCAGGGCAGGGTCAGAGGATGCACCAGCGCATCAGGTGCTTTCCCCCCTTACTATGCCTCTGTCATCCACAAGGATGTTCTATTATCAGAACATTATCTGAGTAATAACAAAATACAGATGTTGACAAGTAAACTTGGATCGTTTATATCCCCCTTCCCCCCCAAAAAAGTAGTTTCTTGGAAGTTTATTATAAAAGGAATCTGACTTAAAGCAAACTTAATTGATTAAATTTGACAAAATATCTCCTCCTCAAGGTTCTGATTTGCCACCTGAAAACCCCGTCGTCAATGAGGGAAGAAACTGCCCGAGAATTTGTGGTGGGAGTGGAGACCTAATACTATTCAGCATGCGCAAAGGGGTGCCAAAGGACCCAGAAATAGCTGACCTGTTCTACAAAGATGATCCTCAGGAACTATTTGTGGGTTTGCACGAAATTGGACATGGAAGTTTCGGAGCAGTTTATTTCGTAAGTAGTTTTGCTTCCTCTTCCTGTAGTGATGTTTGTTGATGTGTTAGCATTTGTCAAGGCTCTTTCCTGCCCCCGCTATCTTAATATGACTGCCTTTATTCAGGTAAAGAGAAATGTATGCACTTTGCTAGGTTCGTTTACTAATATGGATACGGAGCTCCAGCCAGGAAATACGAGTACCTAACGATCCTTTTTTCCTAATTTCCCAGGCATCTTTAAAAATAGCATGGCAAGCCACCTGTCGCCCATTAGGGCTTCCCGAACTCTCACAGAATGAGAGAATTTGGGAAACCCTCTTGGGCATATGTAACCTGCCTAGGTTTGCTAATTCTGGGTTGGGAAATTTCCTGACAATTTGGGGGTGGAGCTTGAGGGGGTGTGGTGTTGGGGAGGAGCAGTAGAGTAGTTGGGATGTAATGCCGTAGAGGCCACCCTACGAAGCTGCCTTTTTGTCCGTTTTCTCTGTATCCTTCACAACCGGTGTAATTCCTAGAGCGCTCTAGGCTCCACTTTGAGGTTTGTGAAGACCCTGAGCTTGCTGCACTGTGCTTAGGCACAAGGATAGGAGCGATAAGTGCTCTGGCTTCTAGGCACGTTGATGGGATGGGGGTGGCTGTTTCCAACAGCATCCAGCTGCTTTCCAGTGGGGGCCACTCTGCAGATGCAAACATGATTCTTCCTCTACTCTTCTGAAACATTTCCTGCAACTAGTTAACTGGTGTCAAACTCGTGGCCCTCCAGATGTTATGGACTACAGTTCCCATCATCCCCTGCCAGCATGATGCTGGCAGGGGATGGTGGGAACTGTAGTCCATAACATCTAGAGGGCTGCGAGTTTGACACCTATGATTGGTATCAAAAGCTGGGATAGGTTCCTTGCTTTGAAGAAGAGATGCTGTCTGGTTTCAGTAGCCAAAGAAAGGTGAAGACTTGCTGCCTTCATGGCCACAGGAGAGGTTGCCAAGCTGAGAAATAAAAGAGAGTCAATCTGTGGCCAAGCATAGCTTGCATAGCTGTGACATACCTGCCCAAGGTGAGCTCAGTTAGTGAATCGGTTACAGCACAGGTGTCAAACCCACGGCCTTCCAGATGTTATGGACTACAGTTCCCATCACCCCTGCCAGCATGATGCTGGCAGGGGATGATCGGAAATGTAGTCCATAGCATCTATGTAGTCCATCTATGTAGGGAAATGTAGTCCATAGCTTGACACCTATGAGTTACAGGGAGTGACCCAAATCTCCCTGCTTCCCCCCCCTCCCCCCCGTTTAAAACTCTATGCAACGCAGTAAAAAGCGTCCACTTTCTGTATTCAGTAGATTTAAAACCGAAACAAAGACTTTCCTGGTCCAATATAAGACAGTGATCCTCAGTACAGTATCCTTCAAAAGGGTTTCCTGCTGACCATTTGCTGCTTGATTCTTAAAACCCACACAATATTACGTTAGGAAAGAGGGTATGAGGTAAAATATCTTGTCCGGTAGGGATCGCGGAAGTGGAGATTAGTCTCCTGCTTTCAGTAAAAAATGACCCAATAGAATTTTTTCCCACAGTCAAGTAACAGAAACCACTTCAAAAACAGACCCTTTTATCATGTGGGTTGGGTGAAAGCCCTTTTGAGAACACAGCATTACTCTTGAATAAGTGGTAGACTGTCATAGTGACCACCTGGTTGGCAGCAAAATGGGAGCTTGGGAGTTGCAGCCACTGGTTCTTTGATGTGAAGGCAAACGGAAGGGGGGAAGTAGTGAAGGTGAAGGTGTGTGCTCAAGCCTTGCCCAGCCTGCTTTTTTCTGCGCACCTTTCCCTCTGCTGCCTCTTTTTCCCCAGGTAGGGATTCCAGGTGCACGTTTGTGTCTTAAGTGTGTAAAAGCAGCAGAAGGTGAGGGTGGTAAGGATCAACTGCAGGATGGGTAGTGGAAGGGTTAAGTTTAAACTTGCCTGCCCTTTCATCTTACAAATTCTCTTCATCTACTGCTTTGCAACAGAGAAGTGACCACTGGACAGGAAGATGCTGAATAAGTTGAATCTGTGCAAAAGGGGTGGGCGTCATATGACCTGCTTCATCCAAACAGGTTCTTTGCTCAAGGTTCCTTGTGGTGTACTGCCTTGCAAGCCGGTTTTTGGGTATTTTGTCCTATCATTGGTATTTTTTATCTGTGGTCTCCTCAAATTGCAACCAGGAGGGGGGTGGCTAAAAGAAAGCCGTTTGCCCCCAAGGCTAGCGGAGGCTAGAACTGAGGATGTCCCTGTCCCTCCATAATAATGTATTTTTTTTTAAGTCACTGTTTTAGGAGAATGTGGAATCCAGAAGCAGGTCCTCGTTTTGGGATGCATTTAGTCACAAAAGACGGCTGCTCGTGCACTACCCAAATGAGGTGACCCAGTTTTACAAATGAAGCAGGTTGAACTTATTAGTTCCTCTGCTTTGCAAAAAAAAAAAAAAAAGACCTTCTATTCCTTGAAAATGTGGCAGTGCTACTTAAAGCAGCCTGCCGCACAGCATTACTTACAGCTTGCCTGATGAGCCTGTTATTTAACTGTAAGATGTCTCTGGCTGAGGATTAGTCCTTCGATGAAAGCGGAGAGCCCCGCTGCTTTAATCATTTAAAGCTCTACCAGACAACGCCATGGACGAGTAATCTGGAGGGAGGATTCCTTCTCCCCGGCCAAGGAAACTGCACCAAACAGGCGGATGCCACATCTTCTGGAGCTTCTGGAGCCGGGCATGGCTTATTTTCAGCAACCGAGTTGGGAGGGAAAATAATCTAATATCATTGGCACGAGAGAAGGCTCCTTGGGAGGCTTCCAAATAAATCTTCGTCTTGATTAGTGAAATAAGACTAAAACACTCAATCACTTGAGGCCCCCGAGCAACACTTTTCAGACACAAAGCTGTTAATTGCCTACAATTCTGTTTTACTTTTTTTTTTACATTTCTAGGGTGCCTTTTGGTGAAAAGGTTGGAACAGATACTGTTTATTGCTCTAGTTAAAACGCCTGTTTATATCCAGTTATGAGAACATAAACATGCTCATCGCCCAATATATAAAGCACTGTGGTGGTTCTTGAACTGGGGACTCCGGCAGCTTGATCCTTGCTGTGGGTCACCGTGGAAGGAACTGCTGGCCTGCTGTTTGATGTCCTCAGATGTTCTCTGTGCAGCTGGAAGAGTGTGGTGGAGTCTCCTCCTTTGGAGATTTTTAAAGAGAGGCTGGATGATCGTATGTCAGGAGTGCTTTGACTGTGTGTCCCTTCATTGCAGGGGGTTGGACTTGATGGCCCTTGGGGTCTCTTCCAACTCTACGGTTCTACGATTTTATGAAATACTACAGTTTACTGACAGTTATCAGGTGTCGCAAGAGGCCAGTAAGGTTTTATCTGCCCCAGTAATTCTGGCATGGCTGCTTAGTCTGAACAACTGAAAAAGAGGAAGGACCAAGGTACTGTCAGATTGCACATACCAGCTTGTTTGCCTTCTTTTCTCTTTCCCAGTCTGCCTTCTACCAGCACTGACCCAACCTGCTGTAATAATCCCAGTTTCCAAATCCATCCCTGAATTAAAAAAAAAATCTTATAATGCTACCCAAAGATGTTAAGGATGAGCATGGAGTTGGGAGGGTCTTCAAGGTTGGAAGTTTCATAGTTGTGGAGCAGCCCTCCGCATCTTTTTGCAGGCTCTTTGCATTCAGGTGTGCAGGTTGGTTGGGAATCGTCAAGGAGAAAGCTTACTTAGCTGATATTGAATAGCTACTGGAACAAAAGGGTGAAGAGGTCTGTGTGGTCGTTACGGACAGCTAGAGCCTTGTAGGCAACATCTAGCCTACAGGTGACTTAAAGTTTTATTATTGCGCTTATTTCATTTATAACCCACCTTTTCTACCAAAGCTGCTTACAATGTTCTCCTCTGTTGTGTCCTGACAGCAGCAATCCAGTGAGGTATGTTAGGCTGAGAACGTGTGATTGGCCCAAGATTACCCAGTAGGCTTTTGTGACCGAGTGGGGATTCAAACCTAGGTCTCTCAGATCCTAGTCTGAATTGCTAACTATCTGAATTGCAAACTACTACACTAGGCTGGCTCTGGCTCCCCTTGTTAGCCTATCTGCTGGGCTGAGCAGCTGAGATACAGCAAGGTCGAACAAGCAGATGCCCCTTTTGGCCTAGGCAGCGTGACTCCCTATGCTTGGTAGTTCAGGAAGCAGCAAAGAATGAGAGACTCATACTGCTTTCAGCCTGTAGGATCCTCTTGTCATACAAAGTAGCAGCATGGCTCAAAAACCTCTAGGGTGGTTCTTTCACTCCATGTACACCTGCTTTCCCATGGGCCCTAGTCAGAAGGTTTATGGTGGCAATTGATGTTTAAAATGTTGCTTTTCTTATGCTGCTAACTTGTGAGAGAGAACACTGGATAATTCCAAGGGTGATGGACAATCTGAAAGCATATTACATTTTTGCTTCCTCCTTCCCTTTTTCCAGGCCACCAATGCACGTACTAACGAGGTGGTGGCAATCAAGAAGATGTCCTACAGCGGGAAGCAAACCAATGAGGTAAGAGGTAAAAATTGATTGGCATTAGTTTGATAGGGAAGTGTCTGTGTGTGTGGGGGGGGGGGCAGTGAGCTGTTTGAACTGCTGCAATCTAGAGTGGCTTTCAGCTTCTGTAAAATACTTAGCCATGTTTCTTTTGAGAAAATAAGAACATAAGAAAGAGCCTACTGGATCAGACCAGAGTCCATCTAGTCCAGCACTCTGCTACTCACAGTGGCCCACCAGGTGCCTTTGGGAGCTCACATGCAGGATGTGAAAGCAATGGTCTTCTGCTGCTGCTGCTCCCGAGCACCTGGTCTGCTAAGGCATTTGCAATCTCAGATCAAGGAGGATCAAGACTGGTAACCATAGACCGACTTCTCCTCCATAAATCTGTCCAAGCCCCTTTTAAAGCTATCCAGGTTAGTGGCCATCACCACCTCCTGGTCAGAATTAAGGTTGAGAATCACTTGTCAGTTCTATTCCTATACAAAATCCAGCTTTCATAGTACTTGCTCCATTCTGCTCCTATATGATATACTTCCCATTGTTTCTTGGTGCTCTCTCTCCTTGCTGTTCAAATCTCTGATGTCACAGCTGTTCCTCTTGTATCTGGATATAAGGTTCATCCACCTGCTCTAAGAGATCTGAGAGGAGCACCAATACTGATCTTCAGCATGCGGCAACTGATCCTTTCCCTACAGCAGTTGAAATGTTTGAGAGCACTTCAGGACATTCATCCAACTACCGCTAGACAGCCCTTTCATGACTAATTTTCCCTTGGTGCTTTGGATGACGTCGTTGTTGCTATCAAATAGCCACATTTCTGCCATCTGACTCATCAAACGTAATAAGCCAAACAGCACCACATTTCCTGAAATGTTCCTTAAACTGGTTTCTTTCCTTTCCTTTCCTGACCATAAATCAGGGTTAGTAATGACTCCTGACTATGGTACAAGGAAACTGAGTTCAGAAGAATTACACGATCCATATAATATCACTCAGCTATTCTTTACCTTGTGTAAATATGCAACATTGCATATATTTGACCATTTTTATTGCAGTGTAGTATGGCATTCTTATGGTCCTTTGACAACTGTTCATCCTTTTGTCTCAGCATCTTCAGCAAGTAGTGATGCTCAATTCTCCTAACCCGAGCTTCTCAGTTCCATCTGCTAATTGGTCAGGGTCTGGATTTCAGGGAATTTTATCTCATGGAACTGGCTTACACTAGGTCAGTGGTGGCGAACCTTTGGCACTCCAGATGTTATGGACTACAATTCCCATCAGCCCCTGCCAATTGGCCATACTGGCAGGGGCTGGTGGGAATTGTAGTCCATAACATCTGGAGTGCCAAAGGTTCGCCACCACGGCACTAGGTACACAAGTGCTCTGTCAAGGTCACCATTGTATTCTTGGGAGGAGTCTTGGCACAGTGGTAGAGCATCATGCAGGAGGTCCCAAATTAAATCCGTGGCATCTTCAGTTAAAAAGGATGATGGTATGCAAGACCACTGTCTAATATCCTGGAGAACAGCTGGTAGTCAGAGTAGGCAGCACTGACTGCAATAGAGCAGCCGTCTGACTCCATGCGAGGCAACTTCATGTGTTCGTGTGCTAAGAAGCTGAGAATCTCTGAAACCTTAATTCTGACCAGATATAAAATTTCAGTAAAATTGCAAAAGACCTGTGCTGCTGTTATGGTTTCTGCCAAGAAACAGATTTATATCTGGGTGGGTTTGTTTTTTTTTTGGAGAATGCAAAGTTCAATCTATTCCTTCCCTTTCTTTTAAACAGAAATGGCAGGATATCATCAAGGAAGTCAGATTTCTACGACAGCTGAAGCACCCCAACACCATAGAGTATAAAGGCTGTTACTTGAAAGAGCATACCGCCTGGGTGAGCTGCAGTGGATTTTTGAGTAATAATAGGTGGTTTTTGAGGAAGTCTTGGGTCTCAGACAGAATATCCTTAATCTCTTGCTGCTGCTTATTTTTAAAAGCTATATAAAGCAGAGGTGTCCAACTCTGGCCTTCCAGATGTTCATGGACTACCATTCCCATCAACCCCTGTCAGCATAATGCTGGCAGGGGCTGATGGGGATGGTAGTCCATGAATATCTGGAGGGCCAGAGTTGAATACGTCTAGTATAAACCATCATGTTTAATATCTAAATTTCTGTGAGGTCCTTGGATCTACTCACAAGTTACTAGAATCTCATCATTGTTTAATCAACAGGGTGTCAGGAATTATGTATTAGAGTTAAGTCATCCCAGGAAGGCAATGGATGTTGATTTCTCAGACTGTGCTTACAGCATTATTTCATGAGTGTCCCCTTGTATTTAAGGATTGTTGCCTTATAGCATAGGTGTCAAACTTGCAGCCCTCCAGATGTTATGGACTACAGTTCCCATCATCCCCTGCCACCATGATGATGGCAGGGGATGATGGGAACTGTAGTCCATGACATCTGGAGGGCCGCAAGTTTGACACCTGTGCCTTAATAGCATGCAACTCTGCCTGTGTGGGTCTGTGTATGTGTATAAAAGTTCTAGAGTATGTGTATAAAAGTTCTAGAGTATTACATTATTGTAGATTTTCACTCTGCCTCATGTATTATATGTACAGATGTTTGCAAAATCAAAAAAGGAAAGAAATGTTAAAAAGAGGGCCCTCGAAGCTAATGCATGGCTTGCTGTACAATTGGCACAGTAAACATACACAGATATACACTGGATGAAGGTCAGATTTTTAAACATACAGAGGACATACTCTGGAGAGTTAGAGCTAGTTGGTACTCCGTGACACATATCCGAGTGTGTAAAGGTGTATGTTCATCTTTCACACTTAATCTTTGCTGAAGAGAACACTGATGTTAGGCCAGTGTTTTTGCAACAAGCTAAACTGCAATGTTAACTTTGAAGCGTCTCTCGGAAACTTGGAACAACATGGATCTTTGTAGAATCGGGAGAGGAGGAGTTGCTGTGGGTTATTGCATGTTGTGTGGGAGGCTTGTGTGTACACAGTGTGACTTCATGCAGAGAGATTTTGTGATAGTCACTCCAGATGATCTGCCAATGATTATTCTGTGAAGACACGCACGGGATGGTTGATATATCGGTATCCTCCTAAAACACATTATTTGTTTTTCTCTTTTGATCGCCTTTCATTTCTACTCCTTCATGGTTATATTTCTCTGTCTCTTATAGTTAGTGATGGAGTACTGTTTAGGATCTGCTTCTGATTTGTTAGAAGGTAAGCCTTTAAATATTCCCAAGTAAGTATTAAACAGTGGGTGGGGTGTGCGTGGATCTTCGTATGTCCTCCCATTTCACAGGTGAGTTGCCATGTGGTACAAATGTGATACAAATCTTTTCTCTTAAGTGTAGGAATGGTTTCCCTCCATTGTGATGTATTTGTGTTTGACCGTCTATCCCTTTCCAGAGTTCCCATAATTGACATTGCAGTCCTTCCAGTATGCTTTTTTTTGCCATTAAGACATCATTGGATTTTCAAGGCAAGAGATATTCAGAGATGGTTTGCCATTGAGAGATGGTTTGCCCTTGCCCACCTCTCTGTCAAGACCCTGGTATTCCCTGTAGGTCTCCTATCCAAATACTATCCAGGGTTGGGGCTGATAGTGTGTTACTCACCCAATGTTGTCCAGCAAGCTTCCACAGCCTGAGTGAGGATTTGAACCCGGGTTTCCCAGGTCCTTGTTTGACACTTCAACCACTATACCCACACTATGCACACAGTTGCGTTATTCTGGGGCAGCTACCCTGTATCTTTACATTCATTACATGCTGTCTCTTTTCTGCACTTCCTGATTCAAGTCTACATTTGATGGGTGGCAAGGGAGGGGTCTGGTCCTTTCCCACCTGTGGCTTTCTACTAAGTTGCCATAGATGCTACATGCCCTCAGTTTCATTTTGTTTCTGAAGCTGGCACTTTGTGGCTAAAGTGACACCACTTGCTGACCAGCATTCTAGGGATTTTCTTGCACAGCTTGTTATAATTTTTAAATAGTTCGAATTGCAAGTGAATGTATGGAGAAAATTGCCCTATTTTTGTATTTTCATTTCCCGTGGTAGAGATGACTTGATCTGGGACAGAAAAATGAGAGGAATGGTAAAGTAGCATGTTATTTAATTGATTCTATGATGTAGAAGCCTGTAAAAATTGTGGCTTTGGCTGATGTCAGGTTAGATGTCTATCAATATCTTTCGTTTGGTGAGGGCAGCATAGTGAAGGAATATTTGCATGGTAGTTTCTTGTACACTTTGTGCAATACTAGAGATCTGGGGTCAATTTTTTCTTCTAAATCTTTACAGATTCTTCTAAATCTTTAATTGCCACTGTGTGTGCACAAGCCGATCAGCATTGTGATACTGGAGGAAGGCAGGGCTAACCCATTTTTCTCATGTACATTTTTTTTCATTGCTATGAATACATGTTTTTCCTATAGCAGCTCTGGGGTGGGGAGGAAGAACGAGTTTCCATTGGGAAAACAGTGTGTGTGAGGGGGGGAAGGGTTAAATTTGCCATCTCACAGCATAGCGTGATCAGAGAGCCAGCATGGTGTAGTGATTCAGAGCAGGTAGACTCTTTCTGGAGAACTGGGTTTGATTCCCCACTCGTCCACCTGAGTGGCGGAGGCTTATCTGGTGAACCAGATGTGTTTCCACACTCTTACATTCCTGGGTGACCTTGGGCTAGTCACAGTTCTCTCTGAACTCTCTCAGCCACACCTACCTCACAAGGTGTCTGTTGTGGGGAGAGGAAGGGAAAGGAGCTTGTAAGACACCGTGAGTCTGCTTACAGGAGAGAAATGGGGGATATAAATCGAAACTCCTCTTCTCCTGCCTTCCTCCTGCTTTGCTAATCTCAAGATAAAGAAAAAGGAGATCTGATCACATATTTCCAGTTGAGCATCTAGGTTTACCTATTGCTCTTTCAATGTGAAACCAGAACTTGAGAGTTGGGAGCTATGGTTACAGACTAATACAGGTATAATAATGCTCCCTGTCTACCATTTGCATAAGTGGTAGACTTTGACAGTCCCCTTGCCCTCTTCGTCATTAGGCCTCCTCATAGCTGAAATTTGATTCTAAATTCCACTGAACTTTTTTGGCTTGCTCCAGCCTGCCCATTGGTGGTGCTCAATTTTTAATTTATATAGCACTAACGTTGCACTGTTATAGCACCCATCAAAATGTCTGGAAACCACTGGCATTGTGGTTGCGCCATTCCCCCCTTACTGGGCCCAAAGGATTGTATTAAATTTGTCTTGTTTCAAGTAAAGGAACTAGTGATTTACAGTCCGTTTATTAATTGCAATTGCAATAAGCAACTCTGGTGTAAACAACAAGGAGTATGCAAACAGCAACAGGGACCGCATGGAGCTTCTTCCACCATTTAAGAATTCAGGATCTGTTTGACCAGTTTTTGAAGCCTGTGAATTCTTTTTGCTTTCTAGAGAGTTCCGATCTATAGTTATCGTAGTTTGTGAAAAGCAGTTGATTCCAAGTGCATAAAACACTAGCAGTGCATAAAATGTAGCTGATTTCTTTTCTGTTCTTCCCTATTCAGTTCATAAGAAGCCACTTCAGGAAGTGGAGATAGCTGCCATTACCCATGGTGCCTTGCAAGGGCTGGCCTACCTGCATTCTCATTGTAAGATACATAGGTAAGAGTATAAAATTCTCTGTCTTCTGTATAATTTATCTGTGCATTGGTGGATGAACGACTTGCAGAAAATATGCTCTATCAAAAATAATTTTGAAACCTTGGGAATAGTATTAAGAACATAAGAAAGAGCCTGCTGGATCAGACCAGAGTCCATCTAGTCCAGGACTCTGCTACTCACAGTGGCCCACCAGGTGCCTTTGGGAGCTCACATGCAGGATGTGAAAGCAATGGCCTGCTGCTGCTGCTGCTGCTGCTCCCGAGCACCTGGTCTGCTAAGGCATTTGCAATCTCAGATCAAGGAGGATCACGCCATAGATCGACTTCTCCATATATCTGTCCATACCCCTTTTAAAGCTATTGCTAGGTTATATCAGGAACACTTCACTTACATGCCATTCTAACCCTAGAAAACCCCAGCTGCTCCAACAAAAACAGAGTGTGGCTTTTAAAGATATGATATATCTTAGAGATGGCAAAGTTTTCATTTAGTACATTTTACACACCACACAGACACACAGAATTAAAATATATATTTAGGGAGAACCTGACCCAACAAGATGATTTGTCATTCTGGAATGCAGTTTTGTGTAGAGGTTATTGGCATAAAAGTAATAAGATACCGAGGTTAATACAGCCTACTATTCCAACACCTTGTCAGAAAGAAAAATGTTGCTGTACTCTCATGTCTCAGGGCATGAAAAACTAGCTACATCTCCCCACTAGTATCTGAGGCTGGAACTGGACATTATGATGGCATGTGGCCGAAAGCTGCAAACCTGGATTCTGTGGCTCATTTCTCTTGCAGTACAAAGCATGAGACTTGTTATTACATTTCAAATCTCCCCACTTTTTCCATTGGCTGCTGCATCGGGAACGGAGAAATTTATAAAGTACTGGAGGTCTTGTTACAAGCTTTGTATTACTAGGCGTTACTGAGAAGAGGACATGTGAGGCTGTGGCTTTAGGCAGCAAGCCCTGTGTGTACTGCGCTGTGTAAATATCTCCTTCTGGCCTTCGTATTAGGACTTGAGGCTACAGCCAGTTTTCAGTCCAGAACTTGAGGAAGATTGGGCTGGAATTCACCTGTACAGCACTAGCAAGAATTGGTCCAAAGTGTGGTATAGTGGTTAAGAGCAGGTAGATTCTAATCTGGAGAACCAGGTTTCATTCTCCACACCTCCACCTGGGTGGCAGAGGCTTATCTGGTGAACCAGATGTGTTTCTGCACTCCTACATTCCTGCTGGGTGACCTTAGGTTCATCACAGTTCTTCGAAGCTCTCTCAGCCCCACCTACCTCACAAGGTGTCGAAGGAGAGGAAGGAAAAGGAGCTTGTAAACCACTTTGAGTCTCTTTACAGGAGAGTAGGTGGGGTATAAATACAAACTCTTCTTCTTTTTCTTCCTCAAAGTAGGGGGAACTGTAACAAGATGAGCCAGACTAGGAAGGAGGCTGAAGTAATCAGCCAGAGTGGATTATATAGATCCCAGTAGAAGTGTCCAGTTCAGGCTTGCTTGCTGGTTAGCAGCAAATTTCTCTTGTTGCTCTGTATTTCCTGCCTTTGCCTTCACTCATTAATGACCCCTCCCCACCGACAGAACATGGGTGTGATCCCGAGTGGGCAAAGACAGCGATAGAGCCACCCAAGCCTATTGCCGTACTGCTGCAACATGTTTATCGCAAAGCAGCATAATGGGAGCAGAATTATTTTTTTTTATCCTTATATTGAAGTATCGATAAGATGTTAGAAAAATGGGGACAAGCATAGCAGTTTTTGTTGAGCAGTACACTGTATGTGTGCTTTTCCCCCTAGGGCCATGGTGGCGAACCTATGGCACTCCAGATGTTTATGGACTACAATTCCCATCAGTCCCAATTGGCCATACTGGCAGGGGCTGATGGGAATTGTAGCCCATGAACATCTGGAGTGGCATAGGTTTGCCACCACGGCCCTAGGGCTTAAACCCTTAAATTCTAGAAGAAAGAAAGTATCCTCTTCATAGGCTCTATAGTTTGGCTATGTTGTACATTCAGTTATCAAGGGGTTACTGCAAGAGAGGAAAACATACAAGTGCAGCCTGGGTAGCCACAGCACTGTGTTACAGAGGCTGTGTTCATGGTGTTCTGTCCAAAAAAGCAGAACATCCCAAGGACTTCATCCTGAACTAATGACTGGAGACCAAGCCCTGTGAGGAAAGGCTGGGGGACTTGGGAATGTTTAGTCTGGATAAGTGGAGACAGAGGAGGGACATGATTGCTCTCTAAGAATTTGAAGGGCTATCACTTAGAGGAGGCAGGGAGCTGCTCGTGTTGGCAGCAGAGGCTAGGACTTGGAATAATAGGTTTAAATTATGGGCAGAAAGGTCATGACTGGATGTTAGGAGAAAGATTTTACCTCAAGAGCTGTGCAACAGTGGAACCAGCTGCCTAGGATGGGAGGGAGCCCCTCCCCATGGGCAGTACTTAAGCAGCGGCTGGACAAACCCTTGTCTGGGATGCTCTAGGCTGATCCGGCATAGATGGCTTGTCTGACCTCTTCCAACTCTAAGGCCCCTTCTGCACATGCAGAATATTGCACTTTCAATCCACTTTCGATGCACTTTGCAGCTGTTCGGAATAGCAAAATCCACTTGCAAACAGTTGTGAAAGTGGATTGAAAGTGCATTATTCTGCTTGTGCGGAAGGGGCCTAACTGCTTTTGCCACCATGAGCTGCAATTGTTCAGTCCCTCACCTGAGATAAGACTGCCCCACCTGGCTTCTCTCTCTGCCTTGGGAACTGAAAAGACCAGCAGGCCTAGGGAAAGGATTACAGAAGAGCACACAGCTTGGCAACTGGCCGACTGCCTGCCTTCAATTGGGAGTGGGACTAGATGGAAGAGGATATGAACAATCAGAATGACTTTTGAGTGATGGTGAGATGCCACCCCAGAGCACTGCTACATCAGAGGGGATGGAAGAATCCCCAATACTTATCACACTATGTAATTGGTCTTTGGGAAGCCTTCCAAATCATGAGACAGGATATAAATCAAGTATACTTGTGTCTTCCTTTAAAGGCGTGCATTTTGCAAATGATTCCCATATTAGTGTTGGACCCAGCAATGCTGAAAGTTGAGTTTTCTTTCTCTTAAATCTCAAGTGGTTCTTGGTGAGACTTAGCCCTGTTTGGAGTTACATTCTAGGTCGCACTCCTCTTACATCCACTTCTCTATGTTCACAGAGATTAGCATCACTTCCTTGTCAAAACAGTCTCAGAAATGAACTTTACTATGTTAGAGGTTGTGGTCATTCTGTTCTCATAAAATCAGATTTCTCTCTTTAGGCGCCTACTCTGACTACTATTTACATATGTCTTGGTTACTCAGGAGTGAGCTGATGAAATACTAAAGAGGAAATCTAGAAAGCCAGCGAGATCCAGTAGTTAAGAGTGGTGGACTCTAATCTGATGAACTGCTCCTATACATGAAGCCCGATAGGTGACCATGGGCTAGTCATAGTTCTCTCAGAACTCTCTCAGCCCCACTTACCTCACAAGGGCTCTTTCTGCACAGGCCAATTATCCCGTGGGGGCAGTTTGGGTGAGAACTTTGCATGGTTCCTGCTCCTAAACCAGGTCAATCCTGCTTCAAACCCCCCAAGGTGGGATATTTGACAATTGCACTATATTCCATCATTGCACCAGGGCTGAGCAAAGGGCCCCAGTGGGGAAGCGGGTTGATGGCGGCTGCGTGGCTAGGTTGCCACTGCAGCTGCTGGCTGGTTGCCACTGCAATGCCGGGTGGGGAAGGGTGCCAGGGAGGTGGGGCACAGGATGAATGGCCTGTGCGGAAAGGGCCACAGTGTCTGTTGTGGGAAAAGGAAGGGGCGGTGCTTGTCAGCCACTTTGAGATTTCCTACAGCTGAAAAAAGTAAGGTATAGATCCACTTCTTCTACAGTTCTACAGAAATCTTCTCCGAGAGTTCAGTAGCGGGGTGGGGTTATAGATTCATTTTCCCCTCTTTTTCCTTGTAGTGAAGAAAAGTCATTGAGATGCATAATAAGGGAAAGGAATGATCCTTAGGATCTGGGCCTGTGTCAGGAGCCAAAACAGAAGAAAGGGGGAGGGCAGGTTGACAAATCCCTACCACCCAGACTGCCATTTGCTTGTCCCCATGTCCCTGGGAGGGAAGCTCGACAAAACCACCGTCTGCTTGTTTTATATGGTACAGAAATCTCTTTTGTAACCTTGATTGTGGCTTTCCTTCTTCTATTCAAAAGGGATATTAAAGCAGGAAATATTC
The DNA here is from genome assembly GCF_021028975.2 of Sphaerodactylus townsendi. NCBI lineage: Eukaryota > Metazoa > Chordata > Lepidosauria > Squamata > Sphaerodactylidae > Sphaerodactylus > Sphaerodactylus townsendi. Next base: position 39,765,076 of record NC_059437.1, read on the forward strand.
TCCTAACAGAACCAGGTCAGGTGAAGCTAGCTGATTTTGGGTCTGCGTCTATAGCCTCTCCCGCCAATTCCTTTGTGGGGACGCCTTACTGGTAAGTGAAACTGAAGTCCAGCTTTCCATTAGTCCAGCCTTAAAAATACAGTCCTTATCTTTTGGGATTAAACTGATTCAAAAATATCCTGCGTGATCTACGGTCTTGAGCTACTGGGAAAATGCACTCCTCACCCACACAAACCTTTCGAAGCACAACCATTTCAGACATTTAGTGCTGGACGTGTAGCAGCTGACTTTTTTCCTTTTAAAAAATGCTGAGAAAATCATTTGTTTATGGTCTTGGAAGAAAGTGTTTAATGAAAATATGGTTTTTGCCCTAGCACACCAAAGATTTAGATGTGAATTTTACTTGCAAAATGCTGTGTGCCAGGTTGAGGATAACACAGAATAAACTTTATTACTTCACATATCCCACGTGAGTGCTGACTGATGGAATCTCACTCCACAATAAACCCATTAGTCTTTTGGGAGCTTTGTAATTCCCCTCCTCTTTCCAGGTACAGTTGCCTTCACTGTGTGGCTTTTCTTTCCGTATTTGTCACACACTGCTTTTTAGCCAGTAAAACTTGATTTGATACTATGAGTGTGCTGTTGACGCACCTACTGGTAGTGCTTATGACCTCATTATGAAGTGCATAGCTCCACACTTCTGCAACCTTTAAATGGTACGCTATGAAGTAATGTTCTTTCATTTTGTTAACTCCTACGCCCTCCTCTGGATGCTGGAGATCTACCACCTTGTAGTTTGAATATGTTTTTAAACAAAGCAAAACATCTGAGACCCCCAAGGCCGTTCCTTCTCCTTTTTCTCAAGAAACTTCATCTCCTGTATCACTTCTCTCTCCAGCCCCATTTATTGTATTCTGTAGAAGCAGAGCATGTTGCTGTCTGAGGCAGAAAATCCTAATGGCTATTAAACACAGGGTGCAATCTGCTAGGGTGTTCTGGCATACACTTGTATTGACTGCCATGTTCTTGTGCTGCTCCTTTGTGTTTACATTGAGCTATGCTAGAAGATTTCACACTGGATTCTAGGTCATGTTTGCCTGTGTCCTACTTTGTTGCTGCTAATGGCATCCAGAATCTGCCAGGATGGTGGGGCTGGTATGCAGGGGAGACTATGCCCCATGTATGGAACTTCTATGTTCACACTAGCTGGATTTTCCTTCCGGCTTTGGCCCTTTCCGCATGGGCCAATAAACCTGGGATGACAATATCTAATAGTAAGCTGTTTGGTCTTTGGTCTATTCATGAATGATGAAGCAGCACAATTCGGCCACCCACTGCAAGGTAAGGGTGTATACATCCTCGGAAGGACATTTCAGGTATGCAGAAAATGCAGTTTTGTTGATGAAGGGAACCTTCAGCAAGCTGCATGATGAGGACTGAGCATGTTCCAGGAGGGATAAAATGTTGAGAGCAGCTGAGCATCACTTAAAGGGCAGAGGGAAGAAGCAGAAATCCGCCTTCTCAAACCTTTGAAGGTTTACAGAATGTTTGAATGGGAGAATTTTCAAATTCCCCCCCCCCTTGAATATTTCAGTGCAAGCTCTCATCTTGTGCATATTGCTAATTAGCATTTATGTTGCACTTTCTTGTTAAAAAACCTTTCATGTATCTGAAACCAGGCCACTCTTATTGCCCCAATATCATGGATGTAGGAGAGGGAGACAGGTAATACTGACTTGCCTGATAATGACTCCTTGTGAGTTCGTGCCAGAGATTAGATTTGAGTAGAGGCAATCTTGGTTCCCATATCAGTCTCTCTCTTAATTATGATACTATTTCTGTTAAATGCCAAACACACATACTGGCCGCAAGCTCCTCCCTCTTTCCAATCATGTATTTTTTTAAAAAGCAAACAAACCCAAAGCTATGACTTATTTTCCTTTTCTGCCTTGGTATTTCTGGATGACTTCCCTCACTAGGTCTGTCACTGTTGCACAAAGTCAGAAGTAAATCAAGAAGACATTGAGTGAAAATTAGATTATCTCTCTTTTTTCTGGGCTGATGGCATAACTGCCTCGTTTCTGGTTACAAAAAAGATCAGTGTGAGTGATGGAGAGTGTTGGACTAGGGCAGGGTAGCCAACTTATGGCACTCCAGATGCTCATGGACTACAGTTCCCATCAATTCTCAATTGGCCATGCTGGCAGGGGCTGATGGGAATTGTAGTCCATGAACATCTGGAGCACCATAGGTTGGCCACCTCTAGACCTAGGGCCTGGGAGACCTGGATTTGGATCTCCACTTGTGCCATGGAAGTTTGCTGGGTGACCTTAAGCCAGTCACATTTTCTTATCCTGACTTCCCTTACAAGGTTGTCGTGAAGCTAAAATGGAGGAGAGGAAAACGATGTAAGCCACACTGGGTCCCCATTGGGGAGAAAGGCCGGCACAAATGAATTAAGGAAAGAAAGCCTGTACTTATTCCGTGGTTGCCACTGCCTGGGCTGTGGGTTTGTGGGGACAGACGGGGACTCAGCACAGCATGAAGCTGAGGGGTGGAGGGGGCACATTTGCTGGCGCCGGGCAGACGCCCTTCCTTCCTTTCAAAACCACCAGTGCAGACATGCTCATGGTGAGGTTTTCCCTGATGATTGCCACATACCCTATTTTCCCTACTGTGCTCCAGATCCCCTTATTTCTTTCATAGCTGTACTTCCAGGCTGAGCATCTCCAGGAAAACACTGTTGGTGTATCAGTGGGAAAGCTCACTGCCACTGGTGAGGCTGAAATTGATGCCCTAGGACCCCTTCAGCCCCTGCTGGCTGACTCCAGGTACAACATGGATGAGGTTGGTGTACCAGCATGTTGCACTAACAGCAGATCATTAGGTTTCCCTTTTTTTGTTTTGCTCATACTCCTTTACCATTACCTTCAGAAGAAGTTTGCTGAGTAGGCGAACATCTATTTGTTTATTTATTCCAGCATGGCTTTAATTCTTCTCCATGCTGAT